>NC_136061.1:1840056259-1840656259 GCF_964261635.1 Lissotriton helveticus
CAGCTGCAGCAATTTTTGCATAAATATAAATTTGCCTAATTTGCCACATAATCCATCATCTGCCATATATTCTGCTGTTTTTAATAAAAACAAATTGTAGCTCAAAATGCTCAAACGTTACTAAAGACACAGCAACATATGTTCCTGTGCGGTAGAAGGCCCTTTGCAACGGTTGACTGGTCACCTTTCTTTAGCTTTGCTATATTGGGGTGTTATACTGGTACTAATTAGGTGAAACCAGTTCCCCAACAGTGAAAACAAGTGTTAAAATGAAGAAGAAAAAATGAAGTAATACTATTACAAAATGTGCCACGCTACGCCACATAATATGCCTTTTTATACTGCATAATTTACCCAAACCTGTCACATAATTTGGCCCTCCCCTGCCGCATAATTCCAGTTTCCCTGATTATACTTCATTTTATGGAACTTGGACAAAAAGAATATCCCTGCACTTGAGAACATTCAATAATAGTCTTTGGCCTCATTCTGAAAGCCCGTCAAGTGATGTGCTATGAAATGTGTGACCTCCACAAACCCCACGTCAATTAGCATATGACCCACTGTTAGGTGAGAAGTGAGCCATTTCTCTATCAGATATTGGTATATTATTTAAGATTTATTCACACCGTTGCCTAAATGGTTCATAGCGCTGAGTCATGCTCCTTTAGGTAGAAAGGAAGCAAGGTATGTACCCCTGATACATCCTCGGCCTCTGTACAATCGCAATCATTTTCCATGAGTCTGGGCACACTTATTCTCAGAACCCATCCCAATGGCCTGATGGTGGAGCACACAAACTAAGAAGCATTGACAAAGCAAATAACTTTGACCTATACAGGAACTGTAGACTTTGCCAATGTCGTTTAGCCATGTTACAGTGCCGGAATACTGTGCAGCATGGCTAAAGGTTACAAGAAAAGCGATGTTTCAAGGGTGCCAGCAGAGTGCTTAGAGAAACTCCAAAGATTTTACTGCTTGCAAAAAGGTGTATCTGTGCAGTGGTGAGCCACAGCAGTTCACCTTCCTCCCAAACTCTGGGGTACTTCTGGCCTCCAGGAAGCGCAGCTGCGGCTTACAGACCCTGCTGGTGCCCCTGCTCTGTATATAAAGTTGCAGATGATTTTGCCTCTTCCCATAAGTAACTCTGAGGAGAGTGGGGGCATGAGAGTGGACACAAGCATGGATATACAAGAGGAACATGTGTAGTGGTGAGCCCAGAAGCACACCTGCTGACCATGGTGGAAGGAAACTAATTTTACAATATTTACCATTGGACAGAAACTCATTTTCGGAAATGCCATTGTAGTCTCCGCAAAGCCCACAGGTTTGGTTGGCGTATTTGTCGTCCAGTTCGAGCTGTATTGAGAGGAAAGAGAACAATTAATTGGGAGACTTGGCTTTCGGTGGTAGAGGACCAGAGTATTGATGTAGCTTTCGAAAATTGGTGCACTATTTGGTTTTCTTGGCATAATGATTTTATCCCCCATCCATGTGACGTTTTTATAAAATCAGCAAATGTTTTCATTGAAGTGTCATTTTCCATGGTATACTCTCTTGTTTCTATCAATACTATCAGAATATTTATTCAGTAATTTAAGTATGTGTCATTAACTGTTTTGTTCCATCTCGGTGTCGATGTGCCTGTGGCTCAAAGGACCAAATTTGTCATTTTTTGGGCCACGCTTGACTCTAAATTTCCTGCATTTTTCCTTTATGCAGGCTGCTCCTCCTTGCATTGTAAAATGAGTGTGATTCTCAAAGCTGTCTGAGACTGAAAGTTAAACTTACATATGCAAAAAAAACCTCCAGAAATCATGATTTTGTTAGAGTTTACATCCTCACGAAGTTCATTTCCAAATTCAGAAGTCTGACTAGAATAAGAAATGTTTACAATCACAAATTTAGCTTTCACCCCTTATTTGTAGAAATTCCTAAGTGGGTCTAACGAAAAAAGGAGAGCAGCAACCAGAAACCAGAAACTCATAAGGTGGGGAATACTCCCATTTCCTTGCCAGGTAGTTTCTCTCGATTTAAATTGCTCAAACTTACTCCTATCAAAAGGCTTCTAGGAATGGGAAAATACTTCCAAATTTAAAAGTGGTTTATAAGAAAATGCTACTCATGTCAAAAATAACTAATTACCAGTGGCTAGGATTTGATTCAAGCATTCCATCCATCACTTTTTAGCATACTTTCGTGTGTCGCCTTAAGTGGGATGGGTATGCCCAGACATGGGTACTGTGCACAGTGGCTGAGATCTAGCTAGGGCCATACCAGCCCTGGTTTGCTTGCATTGCGCTTCAGGAAGAGCATGGCCTGGCAGTTCAGGTTGGACTATCCCTATTGGACCAGGGTCAAGACTGACTTGCATATGGCTGGGTCCAAACCGAAGTGGCATGGTGTGCAAAACTTCAGTGGATTGAGATGTGGCCTGAATAATTACCGGTGACTGAGATTTTCCTACATGCATACACTGTATGCATGTGGCTATTCCTAGATGGTTGAAACTCAATCTCAGTAAACTTTATTCCGGTTCATAGATAAAACCATAAAAGCACCACAATAAAAAGATACATTTTATTAAAAAAATAATAATAGCTAAATAAATACATCAAAAATCGTCATATCCTATAAACAGTACATAAAATGGCGGTAACACCTTTATGAAATATTATTACAGAGAAATGTAAAACATACAGAAACTTCTTTTAATAGATCACCCACCCATTCTTATGTTTTTAGCCTGCCATAATAACTGGGACACAGCTGAGTAGATTTCAAGAATGTGAAATTGTAAAAAAGAACCTAGCAGAGCAGGTTCGCATTGTATTAATTTAAACCGTCTCAGTATTGGCTTTAAACGTAATGCGAGGGGTACCTTGTAAAATTTGCAGAAAAAAAGTAAAGTGCAATGTGCATTGTTCCCTAACACTGTCAAGCGGGCACCTAGCGATGTCTAAAACGGCTAAATACACACAGTTGTCCAGGGATTCTTTGTGAACACCATTCAAGATGGGAATTTGCTCCAAATAAAGGAATAGTCTCAAGGGTTTTCCAAATTAGGGATTTGTGAACTGGGCCCATGTTTTTATGTACAATTGAATAAGGCGTTTCAAGAAATATCCTTAGAATAATTCACATGCCTAATGGGAGATTGAGTAATTTGAATGTTACAGTTCTTTCACAGTTTGATGGAACCTGAGCGGCAAATTATGACTTTATCCATTATACCCCGACTGTGTAAGGTCATGACAGAGTCCACCAATGCTGTACTTACCAGGAGGTTATCAGCTTCGTTCCACATGACGACCAGGCCTAGCTTGGCACTGACTTTCACGTAACTTCCATGTTTCTGAATCTGGATTCCAGATTGGCTGAAAGGTACCAGTATTCTGAAGGACAGAAAATGTTTTGAACTTTGTGTGTCATCTTTAGATAATGGTTTCAATATCAATAATAAATTAGGATATTAAGAAAAGAATGCATACAGCATATACACTAACAACTTCTAAATGGCGATTAGAGGAGACAAATAACACTGTACCAATTATTTCTTTAGGGAGAAAGATGCAACATGGCTTCACTGTCACTGCCGAAAACCTCAAGCTTAAAAGACGTAGTAGTATTATCCTTCTATCCCTATTTAAATGACTCTCCCTGAACTAATGACTCTCTTCTACATATGTGAAGCAGATATGCCAGAGAAAGCCAACTTCTTAATATGTTCCTTTCTTTTATATGTTGGATCCCACAGGCTGTAGTTCTCATCCTAGCTCTATTTGTAAAACAAATTGACTGAGTGCTGGATGCACGCTCCACAAGTGGATGTCTAAAAGGACATCTGCCCTGACCACGCCTTCAACCTTGAACACAAAGAAATCTGCAGCGCACTTACCCCCATTCCTAACATCATCACAGCTGTATTTCCCAAAGCATGGAAGCACACAAAGTCCAGACCCCTCCTGAAGAAACCCTCAGCCGACCTCAGCGAACTCAAAAAATGCTGACCCATCTCACTCCTCCCGTTTCCCACCCATGTCCTCGAGAAAGCCATCAACCACTGGCTCACCAAATACCTAGAAAGAAAGAACCTACTCGGTGCCTCTCAATCCAGCTTCCACACCA
The DNA here is from genome assembly GCF_964261635.1 of Lissotriton helveticus. Classification (NCBI taxonomy): domain Eukaryota; kingdom Metazoa; phylum Chordata; class Amphibia; order Caudata; family Salamandridae; genus Lissotriton; species Lissotriton helveticus. The sequence goes on from NC_136061.1 coordinate 1,840,060,388, forward strand.
ACCACAGCACAGAAACTGCCCTGATCACCACAACCAACTACATCAGATCCCTCCTCGACCAAGATGAAACAGCAGCGTGATCCTCCTCGACTTCTCAGAGGCATTCAACACCGTACCCCACCACACTCTTGTCAAAAGACTCCACCACTTTGGGTGATACCTTTAAATGGATTGCACCCTTCCGAACAGTAATTAACCAGAGAATCCGACCTTCATCTCCGATCCCAAGACCATAGTCTGCAGCGTCCCTCAAGGATCATTACTCAGCCACACCCTCTTCAACACCTACATGTCGCCTCTGGCCAACATCGTCTTAGCCCACGGACCTAATATAATCTTAAATGCAGACCACACCCAACTCATTCTCTCACTGATGGAATAACCCACCACCATGAGAACTAGCTTCCAAAATGCCATGATGGATGTACGCCAACTGGATGAGGACCAACTGGATGCAGCTCAACACAGGCAAGACGCAAGTGCTGATCCTTGGAAAGAACACCTCACGGTGGAACAACACCTGGTGGCCTGTGCAGCTTGTTTCCGCACCTATCCCAATAGACCACACCAGCAACCTTGTAATCATCCTGGACAGCAAACTCACTATGAAACAACAGGTCAACACAACCTCCTCTATCTGCTTCCCACATTCAGCATGCTCAGGAAGATCCTCAGATGCATCCCCATCAACACTAGGAAAACAGTCACACAAGCCCTCTTCACAAGCCGGTAAGACTATGGAAATGTACTCTAGGGTAGAATCACCACCCAACTCCCCACAGACTCCAGACTATACAGACCGCAGCCACCAGACTCATCCTCAACCTCCCAAAATGGATAACACCCCACCTCAAGAAGCTCCCCTGGCACCACATACAGAAGAGATGCCAGTTTAAGATGCTGACCCTCACCTACACCGCCCCCCACGACCAGGGTCTAGCCTACATCAACCACTGCCTGAACTTCTACCAGCCCAGCAGACCAATGTGCTTCGCTTTTCTCACACTTGCTCACGTCCCTGCATCCGCCTGAGCCACAGCAGAGGTCGTTTATTCTCCTGCCTTGCAGCAAAGTCCTGGAACAACCTCTCCCTCCACCTACGAACAGCACCAACACTGGCAGACTTCAGAAAAGGACTCAAGACCCTTCTCTTAGACTAGAGACCAACGAGATCTCAACGCCTTGATACGCTCAGGAGGAAATAGCTGTCTCCACAAATACTGATTGATTGATTGATTGACACCTTTATAACATTGAGCATCAAGGACCCCTGGAGGATATTTTCGGTGACAAAGATCACTAACACATTTTCTGTACAATGCCGAGGGAACAATAATATACCTAATGTTTGCCTTAGGACCCTTAAACTGTGTGACAATAAAACTGAGTGTTTGGATACAAACAGTAACAGGAAGTGCCACATGGAAACATGTTGCTTTATTATATATTTGATCAACCTGCTTGTCATATGTTCTAAAATCTCTTGATTGCAGTACCAAGGAAGGCTCCTAGAGTACCTTCAAGTAGTCATTTATATGTCATATATTTCATACGTGATTCTAACGGGTGGCATGACGAGATAATGACCAGGAAAAAATGTGGATTCTTATGAGAAAGTCATGTAATCAAGCATGGAGTGGTGTTTTTTTCTTCTGAACAGCTCTCACCTAATTATAATATTTGACTGGGCGACACCCCCACATGCAGCCTTTCCTATGATCATTTACATTGCAATGGCGTGGCTAGGGCGTTAATCTACTTAGCAGTGCATAGAAAGGAAAACAGGGGCTGACACTGGGGCTTGCTTTAGAAACACTGGTGCATGATATACTCAGAATATAAATGTCAGGAATGCCAGTTTGATGTAGGTGCTAGTAATAACCGGTCCTCGGAAGCTTGTTTCCGGTCCAGGGAAGACATGGCTTGGCAGTTCGGGCTGGACTGTTCCCGTGAGGAACAGGGTCAGACTGATTTGCATATAGCCATGTCTGAACTGGGGTGGCAGAGTGGGCTAAAGAACGGTGATGGATTAAACCCAGATCTTTTGACTGGGTGTGAGTGTTTGATTGATTCAGATGCTCCGTCCATCACCACCCCTTTTTGTACTGCTTTTGGCCACCATAAGTGTGGCAGGGTATGCTCCGACGTGAGTCCCTTGCTCACTTTGCCACTGGATTCAAGCAAGCCGGGCTGAAGACGGCTGGAATGCCAGTAACCGGTCCTCGGAAGCTTGTTTCCGGTCCAGGGAAGACATGGCTTGGCAGTTCGGGCTGGACTGTTCCCGTGAGGAACAGGGTCAGACTGATTTGCATATAGCCATGTCTGAACTGGGGTGGCAGAGTGGGCTAAAGAACGGTGATGGATTAAACCCAGATCTTTTGACTGGGTGTGAGTGTTTGATTGATTCAGATGCTCCGTCCATCACCACCCCTTTTTGTACTGCTTTTGGCCACCATAAGTGTGGCAGGGTATGCTCCGACGTGAGTCCCTTGCTCACTTTGCCACTGGATTCAAGCAAGCCGGGCTGAAGACGGCTGGAATGCCAGGAACCGGTCCTCGGAAGCTTGTTTCCGGTCCAGGGAAGACATGGCTTGGCAGTTCGGGCTGGACTGTTCCCGTGAGGAACAGGGTCAGACTGATTTGCATATAGCCATGTCTGAACTGGGGTGGCAGAGTGGGCTAAAGAACGGTGATGGATTAAACCCAGATCTTTTGACTGGGTGTGAGTGTTTGATTGATTCAGATGCTCCGTCCATCACCACCCCTTTTTGTGGTGCTAGTAATAGTACATATCAGTCATAGTGCTGTACTTACGGGTTCCCGTTGAACAAAATGGAGCTCTTGGTGATTTCAATGACTACTCCATCTATCATCATCGTCATGTGACTGATGGTGGTGACGCCATTTTCCACCGTTCTTCGGACCTGGATATTGAAGTCTTCGTAGCTGCTCTTGCAGTGAGAAGAATATACATAGTTGCAGGTGCCTGGGAATTGGAAGACATTTCCATCGAAGGTTTTGTAGTGAAAGTTTCCCCAGGTGCTGCACACTTGGCCATTGTGAGCAGTGTTGATTGCTGGAATGGAAATCATGACAATTATTCTGTGATCACATCTCTAAGGACTACCAGACTGTGTGGTTAGGCATATGTTTCCAAGTATTTATACTCAATTTAAGATTGTGCTTCACTTGTTTTTGTGGATAGAGTTTTATGTTGACGTAGGCATGTGCTACGTTTTTCAGTAGACTCCTCTCCAAGTCTTCATAGGAAGAGTGCACTTGCCTGTCTCCCAATTTGCACTTTGTCATCTTATTCATAAACCAGAATGCTTCTTCCTCCATATACCTGACAATCATTCAGTTGACTTCCTTTCCTTTACCATAACGAGGCTTTTGTTCTTTTGTATTTCCATACTAACGAATATCCTGCGGAACTTTGAGCTAAGTATAACTACTACAGAAATAGAGATTTCCAACTTACAAAATGTGAGTGGATTAAGAGCGTTTAAGACATCAATTGATTGGACAGTTTGCAAAACCTGATCCTATACATTACCCTACATTTTGGCTAATCAATTCCTTCAGTTAAACTGTGTCCAAGGGACAAACAGTAGCATATGTGCACGTGGCTCTAACGACGCGGAACTGCCTTTGCCACATTTTAAAACGTGATTGTAATGTCCCACACAATGCTGGGGTTCATCAGTGTTTGAACTTTGTCAATTGACTTAGCTTGTATTTATTACCACTTAAACACCGGGCATGCATTAAAACAGCTAAGTATATGAGGTTTCCAGATCTTAAAGCACATCACCATTTAATTTTGAGAAATACAGTAGTTTGGCGTGACTAAATTTGACCAGATTCCTTGAGAGAGAAGAAGTAAGTTTGGCCAATACAATATACTCATTAGGAGCATTACAAACATCATTGCTATTTTATATTCAATGCATATTCCGTAGCAGAGATAGCTTTAAGTCACATTATTACATTCTGCTCTACTATTGAACGTTAATTGACAGTACAATGTATCCTACCTGCAATTTTTCAAGTAGGTGCATTGGCATATTTGTTTTGTATTTCTAATATCTTTGATCAAGAGTTTTTTGGCGCTAACTTGCATTGTCGTCAAATTGCAATGCACTATTGTTTACTCTGTAAATCTATTTAAAATCATGAGGCTTTACAAAAGCCTTGTTGGCATTCGCCTATTCTATCATCAACATATCATTTAAGATTCTGAACCCTAATGTTTAATACTTACTCTTCACTACTGGAGTAAGGGATGAGCCCGTTATGATGCTAATTTTCTGAGATGATGATGATGAAGAAGACACTGAGTCATAATCTATAACAAAAGGAAAGGAAAACAGTGCAATTTAGAGAACATATAGAAGATATCTTCAGTGAGTTGAAAGACGGTGGTGCTGATGAGCAGTGCCTTTCTGAAGAGTTTTCCTTTAATACCCAAAGTGGCAGATATACTTTGGCAGACACACTCCTCTGACTGACATCTCCTCTCCTCACAGCAGAAGAAACCAATCAAATGTCAAGTTTTAGGATTTAGGAATATGACATTCTAACTATCTGGGTATTGGTTTCTTGATACCTTAAGCACTGACCTGAGCAGCATATCCAACCCACAAGCAGATTCTTACCATTGAAACGAAGGTGCTCTAATGTAAAGGTTTAAATTATCAACTTTTCCCTGATCCAGACCTCATTGAATCGACTCTAGGGGATTTTAAACAAACTGATACATTTTCGATAAAACTTCATTAGATTTCTTGATTTTGATCAGTTTCATAGTATTATAAATGAGCCTTAACAAATGTCTCCAAAATATTTTTAGCCCAGAGTAAATTGCATCATTACTTGTAAGAAAGTGTTTATATAGGTAATGGAGCACAGGATTTAAAATCATCTAATTAGATTTAAAAGAAATTTGGGGTACATACCTATTTGTTGCTGCTGAACATTTTCATCCACGCTGACATCGTAAACGACATCATCGACTGTTTCAGAGTTAAATTGTGCAAGGGCTGTAAAGAGAAATAGTATGAATGGATATACGTAGATCATAAAGACATAGCAATTAATATGAACATAAGGTAAGTGGAGGAAGGGTAAGAAGAGGAAACATCATTGCAATTAGTACCTTACAGGTAGAATGCAGGTCAATAAAAATGAATCTACATCATATCTGCTGTCTATCTTTCAAACTGGTCCCATTGTTGTCGGGACTATCACACATTTGTTTTTTGTGTACTTGTCCTATTTTTCCCAAAGAGTGGAACTCATTTGCAGAAACAGCATGCACAAATGATACACCCTCCCATGCCCCTGCCATCCCCTCCCTATCATTAGAGAACAATTTCTAGACAAAATCATTGGGAATATAAAGATTGTGGGTTTACCAGATTGTTATCCTTTTGGGAAAAGAAGTGCTCAAAGGCTATCTAGTAATGCATCACCTTTGCCTAGGCACTCTAGCCACCTTCCTTAGGAAGAAGAAGATAGGCTGATGCACAGTGTCAACGCGAACTGGATGAGTGCACATCTTATTTGCTGTGCCAGTCACACCACACAGAACATGGTTGTTGCTGTAATTGTAGGCATAGCACAATATTACCACCCTTTTTTTCCAGCAGTAGGTCTAAGACAGAACTCCTAAATATATATGTATACGTTACTTGGGCAAATATGGTGTAGCAAACTAAATCACTATCGAACTGATAACCTCAGTCAATATGCTGGGAAACCTGCAATCTATATGCCCACTATGGAGCATAGCATTGTACAAGGAAGTCGGTAGAGTTTCTACATAAAATGTGAATATTTGGAAATAAGAAGCACCCCTAGAATGAAAGAAAACACTTAGTAACAAAGTATAAATATAAATATTTGAAAATGAAAAACCACAGAGAAAATGTAAAATCTATAGCATGAACGGAAACCCTCAGAAACAATGAGATAAGATGAGAAGCCACAGAACTGAGGAAACCCCTTGAATAAATTAAGACAAAGTAAAAAGACATGCGTGGGCGAATGAAAACCCATTACAATAATGTAGCAAAAAGGATGGTCTGTAAAGGGAAGGGAAATCGTTCGAAGAATTTCTGAACTTAATAAGAATTCATAATACCAAGGAGCATCACTTGATGCAAAGAAAGTCTTTACAAACAAGGAGTTTCCTAGAGTAAATGTAAAGATTTAGAATTAAGGAGAGACCCTGTATTTAATAGAAACCTGCAGGATATACGATTTACCTTAGATTGATTTAAACCAGTACTAAAAAGGTGATTCGTAGGGGTGAAAAAAACTTCTTTAAGCAAAGTCATTCTCTTGAGAGAATGGATTCCTTAAAAGCAATGATACTCTTTAGAGAGGGGAAGAACGCTAAGAAAAAAGTAATTCTTGAGTGAATTATACAACATGAACCCTTCGCGCTATAAGGAGAGCCCCGTAAATGGTTGCAATCATTTAGAGGTTAAGAGAACCATGTACAAATAAAAACACCTTGCTTCAAGGTGAATCCTAAGGCAAAATAGAGATTTTGTAAACACAGTAGCGTACTGACTTTAAATATAATAAAAGACAAGGGGATTATGTAATGTAAAGGTGAACCTACAAGAAATTATGAAATAAATAAAGTGAACTATGTTGCTCTAAACACAGAACATCAATAGAACAAATTAAAACAATTAGAAGCAAGAAGAAATTCTCCTGTGACTGAAAACAAGCCAAGTCCTTAGACTAAGTGGAAACACCATACAAGAAATATCAATCCCAAGTAAAAGAAGACAATTAGTAAACAGGAAAATTCCAAGAGAGAGTGAAGGCATGAAGAAAAAGAGTATCTCTAGAGTAAAGAAGGTCCTTTAGAAACTAATGATTTACCATGAAAATAAGACTTTAGAATAATGGGAATTCTCAAGGTACACATAATGATTTAAAAAAAAATTATAATCCACAGAGAGAATGAAAACTTTAGAAACAAGGACAATGTCTGGAGTAAATAAAGCTCCTTAGATTAAAGTAGACTGCCAAAGGTGAATGAAAGTCTCCTAAAACCAGGATGGGAAGAAGCCCATCTGAACTAAAGGAAATGCTAGAGTAAATAAGACCCGTTTATTAAAACGAACATCCCGTGAGTAAAAGAAAGCCTTCGTAATAAATGAATGCCTGAGTAACCGACAAACCTTTGGAAAAAGTGTGAACTTTTTTATGAAATAGATAATATTAGAATATAAAAATGTTTCAGATTCAAAAGAACACAGTTGGATGTTTGGCGAGTCTCAATTGAATGAAAAAAGGTGTATAAGAGATCCCATAGAGCCAATGATGTTCCACCGTAAAATGGGAACACTGGTAGAGCGAATGAGAACCATTTTGAAAGCCATGGAAAAAGAATATTATATGAAGTGATTAAATCCCTTGCAAACAGGGAGAGTTCTAACTAAAGCTAGACCCTATAGAAAATTACATAATTAATGAAGTGAAAAGGAACCATATGGGCAGAGGGAGACTCGAAATTGGAAAAGAACTCATGTTTAGAAAGGAGAATTAAATCTGTATGTTAATTAAAACGCTTAGTTAATGGAGAGCAGGGGTGCATTATTCCGTACCCTAATCTTTTTCTTTTCAGGGACACGGGCTGCAAAATTAATATTGCAGATTTTGAAGAAATCCTGCCCTGTTTATTAATGATGTTGAAGCTAATTAATGCTATATCACTAAATGGCGACAGATGCTGGAACTTCTATGGTGCTTCTTTCCCTGAAGAATACATCTGTTTAAAAAAAAAAAAATAGGTGCTCACTGTAGGTAAAGCCCTGCATGAAACTTTTCAAGAAGGTGCATAAAAAACTTTTGGCGAGCAAGGTGACCCAATGTGACCTCACAGAGTAAATGAAAACATTTGGAAACAAGGAGAACCCCCAAGATCTCATAAATGGCAAGAAAAGACGGCGGAACACCTTCAACAACTTAAGTAGAAATATTGGCCACCACTCGGTGAGTGATAGTTCATTTCACACTCTGCTCTTTGCTAAAATAAACAATATTAACAGATTACTTTGAACAGTCTCTGTTTTTCAAGATGAAGTTTACAACTTAACTCATGGAAGGACAAAAGCTCAAAGGCCTTGGTCTACACAAATATTAGTAGTGAGATGGAGTTCTGCCAAGGAGAATCATGCCATATGAGGTGGGCAACAAGCTGCTTTAATGAAGTGTATTACAGAGTAGCCATGCACACCCCATAATGTGATGATTGGTTGCCACAGCAATTGTTCTATATTTCATAAGCTTTTAGGAGCGACAAAGCGCAGGTCATATCCCCAGTCTGAATGATGGGCTCCAGCACCCATTGAGATTGGAATGAAATGTGTGCTTGTTGTTTGCTTTGACGTTCCCGAGAACAGGACTTATTTGGGGCTCATTACAGGCCAGGTTCTGCCATTTGCAGGCCTAGGTATGTTCTCTACGACACTGCCGTGTCATGTATGCTGCCTCACGGACTGTCGGTCCCAGTACTGGGGGTTGGCAGTAGCAAGGTGCGAGGTAAGGTGAAGGGAACTGTATGGGCCAAGTTAACATGAGTCAATACTTCAGGAAAGTCCAATTTGTTCACATATGTTGTGGTTTTATTTTTTCATGGACCCAACCAGTTGACTACCAAAGGCACTGCCGCTTAGGAATATGACACATTTTACGGCGCTAACATTCCCAGATTTCACTCCAGTTCCCTGTATTGAGGTCACGGTCCATACACAGTGATAATTTGCATATTAGAAGATATTCCTAGTCAATAACCTAACACGCTGCTGCAGTCGGGAAGTAGCACCTCCTTTCCCAGGTATGTATGGTCCATTAAAACATAACTAGCAAGGCTGTATTCCTGCAGGAGGCGGCTGCAGGACAAAGGGGCCAGCGCAAGAAAGAGCCTAGGATGGCACTACATCATGGAAGGGAGGACGCTGAGGCCTCAAGAGAACAGGGTTGGGGGTGATGAAACGCGAAGAGCCGATCGAGTGGAATCTAGAGTGAAAACTCTTCCAAGAATAACCACAGAGGGATATGAGAGCGCACCAACAAGAATGCATGAGCAGAACCTGAAACATTGAACAAAGGGGCATCTACGGTACTGAAGAGTGCGCTGAGAAGTCCCGTGGGTGTCAGGCTAGGGTACCAGGGCTAGAGGAACTTCTTCTCAAGGTCGCGTCACGTGGTGCCCCTCAGCATGCATGCCCAAGGGAGCGTGCTCCGTTGTCACAGTTCAGAACTGAGGCCTCCTTTGGAACTTCCGCCTGCTCTCAGCACGTGGAAAGACCACCCAGTGACATAGAGCAGTCTAACGTCACCTGGACTTGTAAATACCGAGAGCCAGGTATCAGCTTGTACAGCCTGTTGGATGCGGACCTCACTCTCAAAGGTGAAACGTGCTGAAGGTATTTCTCTACATCTACAGTGCGTCTGTGTATGTGATCAATACATCAATTTCTTGAGAAAATAGAGAAAACCTTATGCGTTTCTACCGCTTCTCGAGCTAGCACGATGTCTCTGCCAAGGTAAACGGAGTCAGACTGTCTCTGAAAGCATTGTGAGGAAGGAAACGACTTTGACACTGAGGTTCCCAGTGGAATGCCGCACATTCCTCGTGCACCAACAGTCAAAACAGATCGATGATCCTGACAGGAGGCGCCTGCCTCCGGGACAGCCTCCGATGCAACTCCCTAACCATGGCAGACTTTTACTATCATGGCGTGGCCTACACGAGAACATGGTCTATACAACAACACTATTTAGAAACGCTGTCGGAGATGTTTAACACGCTCCGGATATTTGGAACCGTTTATTATTGGCTCGTGTGTAAGTCTCAATCCACAGCAGTCTATTCACTGAAGCCTTTACTAACAAGGCTAGGGGCGCTCCGTGGACACAGACTGTAAAAACAAGAGGTGAGAAGGTGATATTGTGTCGTCCATATGAAGTGACCCCTGCAGTAAACGCACACTGAAACAATGAAATGAGAAAGGACAGTTAAGAGATGTAGAAAGATGTATAGAGAGAGGCATGTAGGGGATGCGGGTGAACTAGAGGTACAGATGAGGGCGTGAGGAGACGCACTGTGTACGCAAATCACGAGCACATGTAAATGTAGATCTACAGGTGGAGCGAGAGACACATGAGAACAGATAAAAATAAAGGAACAGGAGCGACGCAGAGATTGTATACTACAGGTCGGTCTCCGAAAATACACCTGCCGCTCCAGGGCTGTATACAAGGGTAGCCACAATTATCATTGGGTAAAGTTTTTAGAGGAACAAATGAACTTCATTAGTACAGCAATTAGATTTCGCCCAGGGCTGTTAAAACTGCACTGAGTGTGGAAGACTGTAGTGAGTGAAATAACAAGATACATACTCGGATAGCAGAGTTGGTGGGGGCATCGTGTGCCCTTTTTGAAGGCGCGCAGCGCGTGCACATTTTGAGCAGATAGCTAGCTTTCAAATTCCCAGAGGAGACAGCAGTCGGGAAAAGAGGGTCCGATATCAAAGGGAGAAGCAGGGCTAGCTTCTCGTGCCAGCCTCCATCACCACAGACACCGCGCTCCTCCTCCCTGTGCTCCGCACACTGGTCCTCGCTCCAGCACCCCCTCCCTTTCCGTCTTACGAAGAAGCCCCTCGAACGCTACATATGCCGGACCCGGGCGCCTTAGGGGTGGTGTGGGCAGATACATGTATTTACAGGGTGTCCTGGAGACTGCAGCATCCTCCTTGGTACCCCGCGCCGTTCACTCAAGAAACATGTCTCACTCAGAGGCGGGCGAGCCAGTAAAGGCAGGAGTTGTCTCGAGCCAGGCACCTGGCTGAGGCTCACCTCGAGGTGTCTTGGACCATCCAGTCCAAAACGAGCCAAGCTTCCAGGCGCTTTTTGCCTGTCATCCATCTGTAACGTCACGCGCCAAGAATAAAGACAACACTAACATTTGATGTAAATCAGAACAGAGATACCCGTCAGGGGGCTGAATGGCACAGTATGAAACCAGAACACCTGAGTTCAGGCCGGGCGACCCCGCTTGACCAAACCTTGAGATGCTACGCAGGTATCTGCTTTCACGGAGTCCCCGCTTGTATTCCTTATTCCATAGGAGAGCCCCTTCGCGTACATTAGTTCAGTATTTGCGCTGTACAAACCCTCTCCTCTGTTTGATTTGACTATAATGTTTCTCCGTTTATAAACACAATCCAGGCCCCCTGTAGAGGTCACAACTCACTTGTCTTTTTTGTCACTAATGGCATCATTGTCAGGGACTAACTAAGTTCATGTTTGAAAGCCATCACTCTAAATAAATGCTTCTCGGCGCAGGGATACATCTGGTGTAGTAAAGTGAAACACTTCTACATATAAAATCAATAGTCATTCTTAAATCTTGACGATAATTTATCATATTTCTACTGTGACGTTTGTCGCACAATTTACATGACAAACATTTTCAGGGCTTGATTCGTGCACGTGTTCTTAGAGTCAAACCCGACCCTTGGCTTAGCTCTCCCCGTCAACTTGTGATTTCTAGTTTTACGAATCGAGCGGGCTTCACCTTGGTCGACATCTAAACGTCAGAATCAGTTTGCTGATTGGCCAATGGGCGATGTACTTGCAATATGGGAACGCTCTCTGCCACTCTGTTAGCCCATCTATGAGTAGCAAGGAACAAATAGAATATTAAAACAAAACTCCCTACAACGGTCATTTTTAAAAGTGTTTCCTATGTTTCGGAACCTCCTCCTCACACACATTCATCTCAGACGAATATGCCTGGCTATCATGGCATCTCCAGTTTCGGAGTTTAGAAACAACGTAGCATGGGTACGCATTTGAAAGCATCACGTTCAGAGAAACCCATTTAGCCGCCGAGAAATACATCTATTAATGAGCTATGCTGTAAGACCGAACATTATGCCTATTTCGAAAATGAAACGCCAAGTAAAACGAGTAAAGTCTTTTCTTTTACCAAATACAAAATAACTTTCTTTCCAACACCTCAGAGCGAGGGAATGTTGGGAAGTGCCTACCTTTTTGTTGGAAAGAGGCGACGGCCAATAGAAGGACCCATACTGGCGTTTGGACCCTCCTGCGTGCGCCCATCTTCCCTGTAGTTCGGCCACGGGGGTACCGAACTGGAGTTGGCGAGGAGGAACGATTTACCTGTGCCCGAGTCCAGTCTTTTATACTGTGTGCCAGAGGATCTTGGCTTCCATCCCACATTGCTTCACACAGGTCGTCGGCGGGGTGGGGCCGAGGGCAGCTCATTTTTTCCCTGGTGCAGGTGCACAGGTAAACATAAGATGCTAGTTCCTCCTCCCACTCCCTGGCCGCCTGGGCTAAGTGTGTTTGCAGTCTGGGAGGGTGTCATTTTTTCAAAAAAATGTTCTTTCAGAAATGGAATTCAGGGAGACCAGCAAACGTGGAGCAATCTTTTATTTTTGTCCCCATGACATGTCACACAACTCGGCAACTGGAAAAGAAAACAGGGCGAGTCGATGAATCGCTCTGTGGTTTTTCTGAATACCCTGGTACCCTCTAGTGATGTCAGTACTGTTTCCTCTGAGAGGGATAGTTCCTTGTGGGCTAAACGGGGGAACTTTCACACCTACAGTCGGGCCTACTGCCATCGTTGATTCGGAGACCTTGGATTGGACGTGTCTTTTAGGTGCCACAGCTAGGCAACTGTCCCTGCTCTTAAAAATCGCAGCGATGTATCCATCCAGCTTTCTGTTTAGGTTTAGTGAGGGAATAAGTGAGGAGACTTGTAAAGGCTTCTCCATGAACTGAACATCTTTGAAGTGGTGAAAGGAGTGTTAGTAGAAGAGTTAAAAGAAAGGTCTATTCAGCCACTTTCTGAAGTTTGTTTCACTGAGAATATTTTGGGGAGGCTATTGTATTTTACGAAAAGCTGTGGTGCAGATAACCTATTATTCAAATACGTAGGGGCCCATTAGGATCACAGGCGGATCGTCACCGCCCGCATGGCGGTGGCAATTCGCCCGTGATCCGCCCCCGCCTGCCAGCCAATTCCCCCCGGCGGGGGGGAACGCAGTGGATGGAAAGACCGTCCGCCGCTTTTCTGCCCGGTCAACAAGTTGACAGGGCAGAAAAGGGTTTAATATGGTAGCGGTGTCTGTTAGACACCGCCATCCATATTACTATGCAGGCAGGGACATGCCCGCCACGGAAAGGCAAGCGGTGTTTGACATTGGAGGCCTGTTGCGGGCCCCCAGGGACTCTGGGGGGGGGGGGGGGTGCACATGGAGGGTACCTATGGTACCCCCAGCAGTTCCATGTACAACATGGCAGGCATCGCACGGTGCCTGCCATGTTTTGCATGGAAGTGCACGACATGCCTTCCTGGCATTGTGGCTGGCGGTGCTGAGTGGACCGCCCGCCGCAATGACAGGAATGCAGGATGCGCCAGCCACTGTGGCGAGTGCATCCTAATTGCCCCCACAGGACCCCTCCCTTATGGCCAATGAATATGCAAATTACCCCCACTTTTCAGCTCCATGGTATGTACATTTATGTCATGAATATTAATTGTAGAAATCCCGAATGTCTGATTGGGTTCAACCCTCACAGATCATCAGAAAGTATAGATATTCCTCTCAGACCACTTTTGGAGTCTAGGAAGCAAACAGGGTCTGCTGGGCCTCAGCTGTGGAAGCTGGGTTTGCATGTCTCTGATTGCTAGGGGTCCATCCTGCTATGACATTACAAAATGCCCTAACTACAACTCCATCACTATTTAACTCTCAGTGGTAGTATGGTGAGGTTGTACCTACACACCTAGAAAATACAGTTATACATAATCATTGAGTAGAGCCACTATAGAGCAAATTTAGACCTTGTATTGATGTTCAGGTTTAAATCAAATAACAACAAAGGATCTGTTGCAGATGGGCCGGCATGGGTCGGGGGTGGGGAGACGAGTGCTGGGGGGTCGAATTAAATAAAAAAAAACTTCTTAGATTGAGCCGAGTCCCATGTCTTCTCTGCTCCTGCTCTCCTGTCTCAGACACGAACAGGAAGCAGGGAGACAGACTCCCTTCCCTAACCAATCACAATGCTGCAATGCAGGGTTGTGATTGGTCTGAGCGCTGTGACATGGTGTTCAGCCAGAGGCTGTAGGGGTGGGAATGTTCTCCATGCAGGCTGCATTGCAGTCTGCATGGAGAAGGGAAAAGTGTGCATGACTTCTAGGGCCGGCCAAACAGTTTTTGCACAGTCAGGAGTAAGGAAACCACTCCTCCCCTGCCCTGAAAGCAGAGCATCCCCACCCACCTGCCCACCGCAAAGGATATGAATCATAAAATTGCAATAACTCTAAGTTATTATCATTTTATTTTTCTCAGTGCTTAAAAGCAGTGGTGTGTGGAAAAGTAAATTTTGCCATGTTCTGTGTCCCTACGCCCCATCCATCATATGTTATGTATGCATGACCAATATGCGTATGTTATTCCCCATTTCTGATTGAAGACGCAATTACAGTTGTGTCCACCTCTAATATGTTAGTTTCCAGTCCTCGTGAATACTACGAATATCAGGCCTATGTAAAGTAATGTTGCCACGTTTCTCAGTGTGCACGTTATTCAATTATAAAGTCCCCGTTTCCAGGCCTCAAAAGGGTCCGGACCACAGATTCAGCTCCTGTCTCCTGAAAGCCTCGCTGAGGAGCGATACAGCCCCCACCTGTATCCTCGACCCTTCACTTACTTCCTGCCTTGCAGTGCCCGGTGCACCCCGGCTCTGCCTCTGAGTCTGCCAAAAGTATGTTATAGTTCCAGCTATCAGTTCAGTCCTCCTCCTCTGCATTCCTAAGCTACTGAACTGCATCAATAGTTTCCGTCATTGTCTAGCCTACTCGGCTCCACGTTAGAGAAATACTGTATTTAATGGTCATTTAATATTCTTCACGCACTACATGTAGAATAAAGCATGGTCCAGTCTTAGAATCAGGTTAGCCTCTCCCCTCATGACTTCTAGTTTATATCAACATGTTCCCTAAACATTAGATACCAGATAGGGTTTAGGTACATGTCGCTCCGACCCTCCAGACTCTAGTCTCTGCTCCTAGCACAGAGTTCGTAGCCCCCAGCTTCTCCTAGTAATACGTCATTGCCAGTTTTCGCGCACCATTAGGTTAGAGGTCCCGGCTCCTTAGGTAGCCCCCTCCAATGTGTCCGCCCATTCATGACATATTCTGTTACGTTTTACATCACATGTCTAAGTAAACTCCCAGTTACACCTCTTATTACTGTTATCTCTCGCGACTGCTACACGTCACGCCTTCTGCTCCACCCACTGTTACGCCTACTGCAATGTAATGCTATGTGTTTGCGCTATGTATATAAATGAATGTCTTGTTATTAAATGTTAGCGCGCTCATCCCAGACCCAGCCCCGGCAGCTGCCGGGCCTCTTTTCCCCTGCTAGGCCCCAGTTGTCCTGCCGGGCCTTATTGTCCTATTCCTATGCAGGTTGTCCTGATCCTGTCCTTATGCTGTAATAAACCTGCAGAAACTCCTACTACCTCGAATCTTGACTCTTATTTATTGAGCTATCTGTTATTCATTCATTCATCCAAAAATAGGGTATTATTTATTTATTTACCACATAATGGCGCCCGAACAGGGACTTGCCCTTTCCCCACGCGTCGGTGAAGCCACGCCGACCCCCTGACCCTCTGCAGTCGTGACGGAACCATACCGTGCACTGGCAGATATTTCTGCTTCAAGTATCCCTCAGGCCCACGGAGGAGACGGAGGAGGCGGTCCAGCATCCGAACGAGACGGTGGAGGAACGCGGCGAGTCCCGACCAGAGCCCAAGCCGAGAGTCCAAGGTCCGAGGTATCCGGAGGTCCACCCGTAACTGAAGTCCGAAGTCCGAAGTTCGTCGTCGTAGTCCAGTCCCGTCCGAGGCCTTCCGTTCCGTGCTGCCCGGTGAGTACCATTGCTGGGGTAGTGTCTAGACAGGGTCAGTCTAAATTGACTCCTGGTCCGTGGGTTGGTGGTACCCAAGCCCACAAACGAAGTGCTCACCTAGGTGGATACGGGTCTTGATGTGTTCCTTTATGGGACCGGTATGTTCCGTACTGTTATAGCAGTGCATCCAGTAATTCTAGTCTGTTCCGTTCTCGAGAATTCTGTTCTGTTTCTGTTTTCAGTATTTTCAGGTAGTATTCTGTTCGAACTGTTATTTATGATGTTGTTTAATGTATTTCCAATTTCGTGGTATGCCTGAATTGTTTTCCCAATTGTTATTGTTTTTCGTGTATTGTATTGTGTTCCGATTCAAGTTTAGAATGCCGCTCTTTTCCAAGTTACGTCAGTTAAAAACCAGAAAGGGTCTGCTGGAAGCAGCAGTTCCTGTTCCGCCTAGGGACAGTCCAGGTCACTTTATGTATCAGAAACATGGCATAAGCGCCATATTGTATCTAGATTTATGGGTAGAATATACCAAACAGTTAGAGGAAAAGTATAGATGGCCCGTATCGGGTACATGGGATGCCGAATGTATCATGCGAGTAGAAGAAGTATTATGGAAAAAGAAAGCCAGACAGTCACAGAAAGATGCCATCGAGTTATGGCGTAAGGAAGCGCATAGAAGAACGGAAAAGGAAGTCAGAAAGTCAGAGTTAAGTAGAGAATCCCAAGAACGAGCCCAAGAAAGAGAATTAATCGAGATAGGTGAACAAGTCAAAGCCGAACAGTCAGATAGACAGAGGCATGCCCTTATTAAGGGTATGTATCCTCTCCTTGCCGAAGGCTTGCTAAAAGCGACCCCAGAGGCACCCAGTAATTTCCCGCCACCATTGGTTCCGACCAAGCTACGTCACAAACCGACCGCAGCTGATATTTTTATTTCGTCCTATTTGGACGACACAGTTCCAGAATATGCAAATCCTGTTCGTGCTCCGCCCGTCCCTGTAAACCAGGCACTTCCCGTTCCTCCAGACACCGGAGTACCTGTTGCGGTACCCCCGGGTCAGTCTGCCATACAAGTTCAGCCCACGTTACAATTACCGACCCTGCAAGCACGAAGAATGTCAGTCGACGATTCTAGTCTAGGGGCCGCAGGAGGAGGTCCTCCTCAAACCCCGCCGCCACACAAGCGTTTATCAGCACTCGAATTACATGCTCAAGCATCACAGCGTACTCCTAAAAGTAATAAGTCTGTTACAGAAATCAGACAAGCCCTTGCCGAATGTGTCTACGACGCAGTCCCAGGCGAGTATAATATGGTTTTATATTCCGTACGCGTAAGAAGGGTGACCGAGTATCTAGTCACCTTGCCGAATATGAAAGAAGATCTAGACAGAATATATCGTTTCATCCGTACAGGGGATGATCCAGAAAGTATTGGCGAGATTATGTCTCAAAGGAAAGCCGAGATTCAGCTCATGATATTAAAGTTCCTGATCAATTGTCTAATAAGAGAACAAGATTACCCGTCTAAAGATCCCGCCGAAATGAGAATCCTAACAAGGTGGAGTGATAATATAGCCGAGGGTAAGCACAAGACCATTAGTGCTATGGAAAGTATGTACAAGAAAATTCGTAAAGAAATAGTAAGGTTACACGAACAGCGTAAAGCAGCACAAGTAAGCGAGAAAGAAAGTATCTCTGATCCTGAAGAGGAAGACGAGAATCCCGCCAGAATAGCGTATGTAGGAAAATCCAGATTTCCAGATCGCCATTTACGCCTAGAACCCAAGTCTGTTTTTCATCATCCAGCACCAGAACAAGGTTCTCTAGAACAAGTATTTCAAGCTACCGATCACATTCTGAAATCACGAGTCGGTTATAGTGAGTTAAGCACCATGCATGAACAAGAACTAGCCCGATCAGCAGTCCGATGGATTACTGATTCTACCACTTTTCCAGACGAAATAGTGGCACAAATGTTTCTGAAACTGCCCCCAGCCGAGCAACGACTGGTGGGTATGTATATGATCCAGCACCTCATTACTCTGTATGAGGGTCAACATTCTGATCCAGGCCCGTTACACGATATCCTGAACGAGTTACTCCAGTACAAATGGAAAGGTCTAGGTACCGATTTAATTATTGTTATTCTAGAACAGCGCCACAAGTATAGAACGTTCCTGAACCCGCATTTTGTTCATGTCTCACCCCCAGAAAGTAAACCATTCTACATAGACAGACAGAATCCGTTACGAGAAGTCCACCCAGTCCAAGGGGCGGGTGGCGTAATGCAACGAGTGTTTGTATACACTCCGATTTCAAAGATGGAACTTCTCGAAATGAAAAAATTAATTCCCTGTCATGACAAAGATCCAGCAGGGTTCCATAGAGAATTAAAAGACATGCTCCGTATGGGAGAATACACTTACCCAGATATCATTAAAATGTTAAAGGTCCTGTTGCCCGCAGGGGTGTATGAAAGGTTAAAAGAAAAAGAATGGGAGGTGGGAGAGAAAAAGATCGATTGGGCAGCTCTAGAAGCTGAAGACAAGGCACGAGTACCAGGTACCGGTCTTGGAGATAAATGTAAAGAATTACCAGAATTATTGATTCAAGTTTTACCTAGATTATTGACCACGAGAAAAGAAGACTGGGATGCAATCTCAGCCTGTAAACAGAAACAAGATGAAGACATTAGTGATTTTTATTCTAGATTTGAGAAATGTTTCAGTATTAATAGTGGTCTCAAGACAAGTAGTGAGTCATACCCTCATCTTTTCGTTACCAAATTAGTCGAGAATTCAAGTCCCCAAATTAAAAACCGAGTTTTGAAAGTCGAAAGCACCTGGCAAGCAAATACTCCGTCCCAGATGCTCCAGATGCTCCAGTATCACCAGAATAGAATCAGAGAAGAGCAAGAACACGAAAGAAAACGTATGAAAGACACAAAAATGAAGGTGCTAGTTGCACAATCTATTCCTCAAGACAGTCAGAAGAGGAGTCCGATTCAAGCCAGTCATCCTGCGGCTCCCGTTAAAGGGAACTGCAATTATTGTAAACAGCCAGGTCATTTTATAAACGAGTGTGCAGTTCTGAAACACAACATAGCTACTGGTAAGACTAAAGAAAGACCACGTCCGCCGAGACAAGAACAAGTTTCACAGACTCCTCAGTCACAGAATGCACCACAGACAGTTACAGTACCGCAGCCTATTGCTGCAACACAGCACGTTACATCGCAGATGTACCAGTATGCACAGTCCGAGTATCCAGAGTACCAGTCATATTCATGAAACAGCCTAGAGAGGGAGGTAGGCTTGCCTCTCATCGAGATACCTGTAGACCAAGAAGGTCCCTATGTTCATAGCCAAGTATTAGGGAAAGACAGAAAGTTTCTGATCGATACAGGGGCAAGTAGGACCACAATTAGTCACGCCGAAGTTCCAGGGGCTCCGCTCTCAGGCTCAAGAAATGTTTCCCTTGGATTTTCAGGAAAACCCATCGTTAATGAGATTTCAAAGCCAGTTACTCTAGAAGTAGGTCCATTGTCCCGTACTACTGATCTGTTACTTACTAAGTCATGTCCAGAAAATCTGTTAGGTATTAAGACACTGAAAGAGTTAGGTGCAGTTATTTGCTGTTCCCCAGAGGGAATACGTCTGTTCCTACGTGACTTTAAGGGTCACTATGTATTGCGAGATTTTGATTCAAGATTGTCTAATGTTCCGCAGCATTTATGGGCGCAAGGTCCAACTGATGTAGGTTACATGCAAATCACACCCCATCGTGTGACTCTCAAACCAGGTGTAGTGTTACCCCGAATCAGACAGTACAGATTGCCACCTGAGGCTGTAGCAGCCTTATCCAAAATTATTGACGAGCTCATGGCTCAAGGAGTAGTTGTAGAAACTGACTCCAATGTATGCAATTCTCCGATCATTCCAGTCATGAAACGTACTGATCCAAATGCACCCCCAGTATATCGATTAGTGATTGATTTACGAGAGCTTAATAAATGTATAATTCCTCAGTACCCAGTTGTCCCAGATATTTCTTCCCTGTTAACGGCCATTGATTCCGAAGCCATGTTTTTCACTGTTATTGACCTCAAGAATGCATTTTTTAGTGTTCCAATTCATCCAGACAGCCAGTTTCTTTTCGGATTTTGTTTAAATGGAAGGAGCTATATGTTTACACGCGCTCCTCAAGGTTTCACAGAAAGCCCTAGTATTTACAGTCAAGCACTCAAGAGACAACTAGACAATATTCACATGCCAACTGACACTGCCCTGCTCCAGTATGTCGATGATCTACTGATCACAGCCCGTTCTGAACGTGCTTGCGAGCGAGCATCACTTACAGTTCTGTATTTTCTTGCCGAGATGGGGCACAAGGTGTCACCTTCAAAGCTTCAATTCTGTGTCCAGCAAGTGGTATACTTAGGACACTTGCTGTCCAAGAGGGGTAGGCAGTTGACACCCGACCGTATCCAGTTAATAGCGAGTCTTCCCCAGCCCAGAACCCAGAAGGAGGTACGTGCCTTTATCGGCCTTACTTCTTATTGTAGACAATGGATTCCCCAGTATGCATTTCTAGCCAAGCCACTGATACAGTTAACGACACAGGAGGCAGCCGTATCGACTGTCCTCCCTTGGACATCCGAACATACACTTAGTTTTAACGAGTTAAAGAAAGCCCTATGTCAAGCCCCAGTTCTAGCTACACCGAACTACAGTAAGCCTTTTATACTTTTCGTTACAGAACGCGAAGGTACAGCATTATCTGTTCTCACACAAGATCAAGCAGGTCAATACAAGCCCTGTGCTTATTTTTCGAGCACATTAGATCCAGTCGCCCAGGCGTTGCCTGCGTGCCTCAAGTCAGTTGCAGCCACAGCACTAGCCATCAGACAAAGTGATTCTATAGTTTTAGGACATTCCCTGACAGTACAAGTTCCACATTCAGTAGAAGTTCTTTTAAACCGAACACAAACTCAGCACTTGACCATTGCACGTTTAACAGGTTATGAATTGACACTGTTCCAGCCACACATAGAAATTAGACGCTGCAACGTCCTGAATCCTGCTACACTGTTACCATCAGTTAATTCAAACCCAGACACACATGATTGTATGGAAGTAGTTAACATTACGACAAAGCCAAGACAAGACCTGACAGATATTCCGTTACCAGATCCTGACCTGACACTTTATGTGGACGGTTCATGTATGAGAACTAGTACAGGAGAACTAGTCGCCGCGTATGCAGTGACTACTGACACTGAAGTTATTGAAACACACCGTATTGATACTCTGTCCGCTCAAGCAGCAGAGCTAGTCGCTCTGACACAAGCCTGTATACACGCCAAGAACCTGAAGGTTAATGTTTACACAGATTCACGTTACGCATTCGGAGTTGTACACGACTTCGGAGTGCTCTGGCAGGAGAGAGGTTTTATGACTTCTCATGGAACCAAGATTCAGCATGGTCTCCTTATTCAAGCTCTGTTAGATGCCATACATTTACCGACATCTATTGCTATCATGAAATGCAAAGCACATACGAAAGACACTGACATTATTTCCCAAGGTAATGATCTAGCAGACCGCACAGCCAAGCTTACAGCACAGACTCCAGACATTCCAGTAAACATGACGCATATTCCAGATCTGACTACATGCATGACAGTTAAGGACCCTACACAAGATGTCATAGATATTCAGTCACATGCTACTCCCGATGAAATCAAGAAATGGTCTGTACAAGGAGGGGTCCAGACAGATCAAGGATGGTTAACGAAGGGTAGAGCCACATGGTTTCTCCCCGATTCTATGGTTCAAGTCATTATCAACACCGCACATAGCCCAGCACATTTAGGAGAAAAAGCTATGTTAGACAGTATCCAGAACATTTGGTTTAACAAGCATTTACGAGCTGCAGCCAAGCAGAAAGTCCGTACCTGTATGATATGTTGTCAGTTTAATCCAGGTAAAAGTGTCCCGGTGGAACAAGGTGGTTTCCAGCCCCCTGACCACCCTTTTGAGGTCCTCCAGATGGATTATATTCAAATGGAGCGATGTCGAGGTTTCAAGTATGTCCTTGTAGTTGTATGCGCTTTGTCCAGGTGGACAGAAGCATATCCAGTCCCAGATTACACAGCCGCGACCACTGCCAAGCAGTTGGTTCGTGAATTTTTCCCTAGATACGGACTCCCTAGAGTCGTATATTCTGATAACGGTCAGCCATTCTCATCCGAACTCATGAGACACGTTTCCCTGTTGTTAGGGTACCAGTGGAAGTTCCATTGTGTACGCCATCCAGAAGCAGCTGGACTAGTCGAAAGACATAATCAGACTCTGAAGATCCGTATAGCAAAAGTCTGTAAAGACAAGGGTGTAGACTGGTTAGTAGCTTTGCCAGTCGCTCTGTTTTACATGCGTATGGTCGCACATTCCAGATCAGGTCTGTCCCCGTATGAGGTCGTTTTCGGCCGCCCCCCTAACATGTGGGGTACTCCTAGACCCCGAAGTATTACCGATGTTTCATGTAATATGCTGACAGATTACCTAGCTTCCTTGATGTCTGCCCTCAACTCATGTCGTTCACAGGTTGCCGCCGCATTTCCAGACAATACCGAGGTGGCACCGCACGAGATCGTTCCAGGTTCCTTGGTGATGATCAGAAATTTTGACAGATCAAGTCCGCTGGAACCACGTTGGAAGGAGCCACGTCAGGTCCTCTTGACCACCCGAACTGCCGTCAAGTTGGAAGGCAGGAAGGGGTGGGTCCACCTTTCTCATGTAAAACTTTTCAAAGGATCGGAACCAGACATTGCCAAGAACATTTCCCAGGATTCGAAGGATTGCCAGAACATTGTTTTAAAGGACTGTCCCGCACCAGACTTTATTACAACCCCTCCCTTGTTAGAGAAAACTCCACAACAGGAGTATAAGTTAAAGCTCAGGTCTAATAAGTCAGCCAGTTTGATTGTATAAGTCCTCCCCTAGGTGAAACGGTTAGACTGTTTCTGACATGTATAAAATAGACCCCCATAGTGAGAGAGTCAGTCGAAGTTCACTTCAATGCATCGTTTTTCTAAGTTTCATATTATTTCTTAGCATAATGATTTCCTGCACCAGTTATGCTTTCTATCTGTGTTTTCCAGTTCCTCATGTAAATATGTCTGCTCATGCTACAGTAGAGCACACGTTTAGTGATCTGCCTCCTCACGAATATTCATACCGCCTCGCCATGCGTAATAACACATTCATCCGTATGTTACATTATTCACACCAGACCAGCAATGCCACTAATTGTTGGGTGTGTGGTCGACTCCCCCCTTTCCAGACACCGAAGGGAGTTCTGCCACTGTTTCCTTATCCATTCTCACACAATGGTTCGTGTGGAGCATGGTCCACGTTAACGTCATCCTCAACAGATATGTCTTTTCTTAACAGTACATGTTTCCCAGACAAGCAAGGTTTCCCCCATAGAACAGGTTTAGATCTAGAAAATGAAGTATATAATTTAGGAAATTATTCGTCGAATTTCATGGTTCTGAATGTTCAGTCTGATACTACTCCAGACTCACCCGCTATTTCAGTACTACCAGTCAAAGGCGAATTATGTGTCCGTAGTTATGGTTCTGTACATATAGGTCATAGTGAATGTACTACTGTTATCCAGTATAGTGACAGTGGGAAATCTATTTTTATAGCTTCACGTCATTCTTATTTTGTTTGTGGTCAAACTGCATATGTCCGTCTGCCCCTCGATTGGGAGGGAACCTGTTACATTGCTTTCCTACTGCCACCTGTTTTTCTAGCTCCACCTGACTATCATAGGAATTCTTTCTTAGTACACACTAGACACAAGAGAAATCTCCCGATTGTCGATTATACTGAAACCGCCGCAGAGCAATTCATTGATATAGATAAAGGTGTTTTCCCTTATTTAGGTACAGTTGTAAATAGTAAGCTAATTCGTAGGTTAACAAGAACCCTTGAAGCTGTAGTAGATGAGACTGCCTCCGCTCTAGGTAACTTAACTGAAGAACAATCCTTTATGAGAATTGTCGTTTTACAGAATCGTCTCGTCCTTGACGTCATACTGGCCGATAGGGGCGGGGCCTGTAGAATTCTCGGATCCAGTTGTTGCATTTTCATTCCAAATCACGCGCCGTCTGTTTATTCAGCTATAACCAGACTCCATAAAATTGCCCATCTGTTACATCAAGATCCAGGCACCTGGACATGGTCCGGTTGGTTCTGGAATATAATTTCCGCATGGGGATGGAAAGTCCTGTCCTTCCTAGGTATTGCAGTAGCGATTATATTCAGCTGCTGCCTCTGTATACAATGTGGCCCTGCGATTTGCAGCATGTGTGCTACCTCTTGTATTCCTAGTCCCAAGCCCCGTTCTAAATCCCGTTCCAAGACAATTCGAGACGAGCAAATGGTACTGTATGAAGTGATAGATGGTATCATGAATATTGATGTTTCCTGATGGAAACGTAGTGACAAGGAGGGAATGTGGAAAAGTAAATTTTGCCATGTTCTGTGTCCCTACGCCCCATCCATCATATGTTATGTATGCATGACCAATATGCGTATGTTATTCCCCATTTCTGATTGAAGACGCAATTACAGTTGTGTCCACCTCTAATATGTTAGTTTCCAGTCCTCGTGAATACTACGAATATCAGGCCTATGTAAAGTAATGTTGCCACGTTTCTCAGTGTGCACGTTATTCAATTATAAAGTCCCCGTTTCCAGGCCTCAAAAGGGTCCGGACCACAGATTCAGCTCCTGTCTCCTGAAAGCCTCGCTGAGGAGCGATACAGCCCCCACCTGTATCCTCGACCCTTCACTTACTTCCTGCCTTGCAGTGCCCGGTGCACCCCGGCTCTGCCTCTGAGTCTGCCAAAAGTATGTTATAGTTCCAGCTATCAGTTCAGTCCTCCTCCTCTGCATTCCTAAGCTACTGAACTGCATCAATAGTTTCCGTCATTGTCTAGCCTACTCGGCTCCACGTTAGAGAAATACTGTATTTAATGGTCATTTAATATTCTTCACGCACTACATGTAGAATAAAGCATGGTCCAGTCTTAGAATCAGGTTAGCCTCTCCCCTCATGACTTCTAGTTTATATCAACATGTTCCCTAAACATTAGATACCAGATAGGGTTTAGGTACATGTCGCTCCGACCCTCCAGACTCTAGTCTCTGCTCCTAGCACAGAGTTCGTAGCCCCCAGCTTCTCCTAGTAATACGTCATTGCCAGTTTTCGCGCACCATTAGGTTAGAGGTCCCGGCTCCTTAGGTAGCCCCCTCCAATGTGTCCGCCCATTCATGACATATTCTGTTACGTTTTACATCACATGTCTAAGTAAACTCCCAGTTACACCTCTTATTACTGTTATCTCTCGCGACTGCTACACGTCACGCCTTCTGCTCCACCCACTGTTACGCCTACTGCAATGTAATGCTATGTGTTTGCGCTATGTATATAAATGAATGTCTTGTTATTAAATGTTAGCGCGCTCATCCCAGACCCAGCCCCGGCAGCTGCCGGGCCTCTTTTCCCCTGCTAGGCCCCAGTTGTCCTGCCGGGCCTTATTGTCCTATTCCTATGCAGGTTGTCCTGATCCTGTCCTTATGCTGTAATAAACCTGCAGAAACTCCTACTACCTCGAATCTTGACTCTTATTTATTGAGCTATCTGTTATTCATTCATTCATCCAAAAATAGGGTATTATTTATTTATTTACCACAGGTGCGATGCTCCCCCGTCATTGCAGAGGAGCCGCCCTAGATCTGTTGGACTTGGCCCAGTCTTCTGACTCATCCCCAAACTTTTTGCCTTAACCCTCCTGTTTTCGGAACCCATTTTTTGGCTTTTAAGACTCTGTGTACTCTAACACTGCTAACCAGTGCGAAAGTGTTTGTGCTCTCACCTTTAAACATGGTAGAATTGGCTTGTACCCAATTGGCCTAATTAATGTATTTGAAAGACCCCAGTGAAGGGGTACTACCTATATCTAGGGCATGTACATTAAATGCTACAAGTGGGCCTAAAGCACGTATTGTGCCACCTGCTTAAGTAGCCCTTTAAACACATTCCAGATGTGCTATTGCAGCCTATGTGTGTAGTTTTTAACTGAAATTTCGACCTGGCAACATAAACGTCTTACCAGGCCCAAACCTTCCTATTTAATTCATATAAGTATTGTGATGTATTCCTATAGGTTCTGTATCGATCCCCCTATTCCTGACCCTATTCTGGTTAACAAGTTAACTAGCAGCCATCCCATGATGCAGAAAACCCCCATGATGCAGTAACCGTTATCTGATTAAACCACACTACGGCACAGGAACGTGTTATCTGATTAGGTCATAACGCTTGCCATCTAATTAGACAAGCGATATTCCTCCAGCCCCTGATAAGGCATACGGAGTTCTCAAAACAAATCAAACCTATGACAACCTGGGAAAAACCCTGCGGCCATTGTTTTGATTTCATCGAGAACTTCAGCAAAAGAATGTGCTAACGACCAAGTCGTACCTTATTGACGTATCTATGTCCATCCTTACGTCAATCTCGACACCTTAAAGGTATAAATATTACCGATATTGCCCTATGCAAAGACACGCGGTGGTGACGAGATCGGAGCAGCCAGACTTGCCGAAGCCCAGAGCAGAGCAGACCCCGCTGGCGCAGCCCCACCTTCCTGACGCGCTGAGAACGAGACGCTGCTTTCTCCTGCCGAGAAATCCAGCTCCGGCGCTTCTGGGTAGCCCTCGCAGGCAGCCTGGAATATCGAGACCAGAGACGAGAGATACCATCCCTTATTCATCCTAGATTCCAGGTACAGAACTGAATAACCCCTCGCAGAGAATTCTTTAGTCAGTCACTTGGCAAAACAAACTTAACTTAAACTGTAACTTTCTATCCCCGCCCACGTATTAGGCTTATGTCAGGTACACTGGGGTAGGCGTAGTTAGAAACACCAGTTGAGTACGATTAGTCAAATGTATATGTGTATGTATCTATTTTATTCATTTTAAACCATCATATGGCTTAGAAACCATATCAATGTTTTTACAGTATTATTGTATACTTCTGCTTTTAATATATGCACTTTACTTAACCATAAGTATTGCAATAATATCGATCCATTTCTCTTGTATGAGAAAAGAGACTGATCAATAAATGCCATCTTTTATTGAACACGCCCGTCTCTTCCTTTTCTCTACAATCTGGTGAAACTAAGAATGCACGTACTGACTGAGTAAAATAAGTCGTCTTTTGTTTTCACACGACTCTAGAGATACACTCTTGATTAGGGGAGAGCAAAGTTGTCATGTTCTATGGTTGTCAGAAACTAAATCCCTTCTTGTCTATCCAGGGAGGTTCAACTCCTCCTTGCCTATTCGAGAAAGTTTCTAGTGAACTCTGAGCTACCTGGCAAACCCAAAACTTTAAGTCTAATATCGACAGTAGAAGACCTAGTTACCGTCTGGTCTAGGCCTATACTATTGAAGGTATTATTCCAATGCGCAGAGCCTATTGGGATAATAGGAACTACACTACATGGCGCCCAACGCGTTTGGATAGGCGATAAAACTAACGCAAGACATTTAGAGTAACTCAGTCGTGCTTTTTCACTCAGACCCCTTTTTTCCCATAATACTCCAAAGACGTCTGGAGTGGGTGAAAGGTAATATCCGCCAGACCTCGCAGGAGGAAACTCCTATGTATGGTTCTTGGTTTAGTCAACGTTGAAGGATACATTGTTCCAAAATATTGTGCATCTAATCTTTGTTTCCATAAGAAACCTGATCTGCAAACAAACAAAATAACCTTCTGGACAGTACAATGTCAGACAGTGAAGGAGAAAGAGAGGCAGCTAGAATAACAGCTGAACTCGCAGCAGCTGATACTGCTATGCAAGAAGCAGACCCGAGTATAATAATCATCCCGGTCAACATAAGAAAATCTATAACCTTAAAACTTATAGAAAATGGACTGACACCTAGAGGTGGCACAGTCATATTCGTAATTGAGGCACACGAATATTGGCAGACAGAGGTATTCTACACATGGATAAACTTTCCAGCAGCTAACGCTGTAACAAAGGTCTTCCACTATTACAAAACAGAGGAACCTCCTGAAGAGTACACTCCTTTCGAGGAGGTGGAAGTACCACTTAAATTTCAAGAGCACCTGCTCTTATTTAATGGCGCCCTAAAACATAATAATCACATCACCAGGCTCGGTCCCTTAGGTAGACCAGGAGCAACGTGGCCGGTCCTAGCCGGATACACACCACATCCAGACTTCAAAAGAATGTCTGCAGTAGATCTGTTAGTACAACTAAAACAATTAATAAAAATACATAGACAATTAGTCCAATATGTGATGCGGACTTCAACAATCCAACCAGCAATTAAAATTCCACAGCTGACCCCTCATCAGGGGAACACAAATAAAATTACACCACAAAACATACAGTCCTGCCTAGGTAAAGTACCAGCTAAACGGGAACAAATACCATTCTGGCTAGCACAAAAAATCACCCAAATAGAGGCGGTGTTTCCGAACACCACCCCGTTAGAAAAACACAGGATTCTGACTATCTGTCTTTCAATGGGAATCGCACCACACGTGGAGGACTGTGACACTTGGGGTACAGTCTTTGCTTCCATTTACACAAAAACGCATGGCGTTCCATCCATCTCGGTAATACCAGATGTGCTAAAACAAATTCAAGACGAATACGGTCCAGAACCCGCTTTAACTCTTGGTATGAAATTACTAAAAGACTTCAAGCAGGTCTCGGCTATATTATTAGCCAACATAAAGGGAGAAGCAGCAAACGTGGCGATCCGCCAGAGGTTAAAAGAAATAGATATAGCAGAACAACCAGCTGAAATTGCCAGAATTATAGAAAAATCCTATGAGGAACTAGGTAGAGATAGTTTAGGTGGAATACCAGTAAAACCACAACTGATTGAAAGTCCTGAAAAAAATATTTTTTAATAATAATTCAACATCACAAAAAAAGAGCTGGGATGGAAACAAACAATCCAATCCTAAAGAAAAGAAATTCCAGTCCAGAGGAAGGTCACCTCGGCGGAGAGAAAGATCTCCGAACCAAAGACACAGGTCACCCCAAAGTGATCCCTCTGGGAAAAAATATAACCTTAGAAATAGGGATAATATAAAGAAGCCTGATAGATATCAAGATTTTGATACACGCCCCTCTCAATCTTTTCAGACTTCCTCGCAGAAATCGGAAAGAAGAGGACGATCAGAACAAAGAGAAGAGCACGCCAAGTCCAAAGACAAGGAACCTGCTCATCTAAAAAAGAAATTACAATTTCCAAAAAAGAAGGTAGCCAGTATTAAAATAGTTAACAATGCCGAGAATACTGAGGACACAACTGAAAAACGGAGAATGGGCTCAGACAATGCTAGACAGCGCAGCAGAAGTGAGCATAGCTCGCAAAGTCCTTATGAATCATCTGGAGACAGTGGACACGAATGAATATCTTCAAGTGGAAACTGCAGACACCAGAATTAGCAAACCTCACAAAATATATGAAATAACTTTACGTATAGAAGGGGATAAGACTAGAAAAATAAGGGGACTATTTTGGGATAATCTCTCCAAGGGCTATGACATCCTTCTAGCTGAAAAAGACTGGCCACCAGAGTTTGTCAGGGACTGCCCTCATGGCGAAGAAATAATTATGCCTGCCTTCTCAAACCATATCCCAATTCATAAAAAATACACACTTGCTAGAAAGTGGGCAGTAGCTCAAGCTCCTGCTTTATATAAAAATCATGTAGGATGGGATGAGGACTCTCCTCCTCACAAAATCCAGTTAAAATCACAACCGACTGCACAAGGCAGTACCCAATTAAGCAAGAAGCTAAAAAACAGGTAAAAGAAATCCTAGATCAATTAGAATACCAGGGGGTGATTGAAACTTGCACCTCACAAATGAACAACCCTTTGTTTCCGGTATCCAAACCAGACAATTCATATTGTCTAGTTTTGGATTACAGACACCTTAACTCATGTTGCAAAACTTTTGCAGTGCAAAACTCGCATAGTGCTGCACTAATGAATAACATAGTGCGCAAAAAATACAAAACAACATTAGACATCTCTAATGGATTCTTTTGTCAAAACATAGCACCAGAGAGCAGATATTTGTCTGCGTTCTCAATAAATGGCACTCAAAAACAATTCTGTCGGTTAGCCCAGGGGTACAAGAACAGCCCAGGGGTATTCTCAGCGAGAGTAACAGAATTACTACAAACATATGATGACGAAGCATTATCTTATGTCGACGACATATACCTAACAGATGATGACTTGGATACTCACTTGAAGAGAGTGAACACCATAATACTTGGGTTCACATCAGATGGTTACAAATTCAACTTTAAAAAATCCAGAATTGCCCATCTGACAGTCCTGTTCCTAGGATATGAATTATCAAGTGAAGGCAAAAGCCTGGCTGACAATTTCCTAGAGAAATGTGCCATACTCCAAGCACCTAGAACACTAAAAAACTTACAGTCAATTCTAGGCTTCCTAAATTTCGGAAGAACATACATTGAAAATTACGCAGAAAGGGTCAAACCCCTTTATGATCTAATAAAACCAGATTTTAAAAGAACCAATTGGACTCAAATACACACAGAAATTCTGAGATCCTTACAAACAGACATGTTAATTAAAACAAAATTAGAAACACGTGATAACACACGCAATCTTGTGATTCGAGTCATCCCAGGAAGATGCGGATTCACATACCTGACCTCTAATGAGGGAGAAAAGGTACCAATTGCATTCAAATCACACTTGTACACAGAAGCTGAAAAGAAGTTCAGTATTAAAGAAAACATTGTTCATGCTGTTCAAACCGCAATAGCTAGAGAAAAAGATAAAGCTGACGGTAGACATATCACTGTCAGAACAGCAGAAACAGCCTTTGAGGCATTAACAACACCATGTAATTTACCAACAACAGCATTGAATCCTGAATGGATACAATGGGTGAATACAATTACAACAGACAAAATATACTACTATTTTGATCCAGAATTAAAGGAATTAAAACACCTAGAATATGAAAGAACATTCCCTCTGCCAATCGACATTCTGCCCTTACGACAATACGCCTGTGTAATCTATACAGACGGACATGCTCAACCCTCCGTTTGGGGAGAACAAGCATACAACCCCACATGTGAGATTACAAAAGAAGTGTGGCGCGGAGGTAAACTAAGACCTCTATTAACAAAAACACACTCAGTAGAAACTAATTCAGAACAACAGACTGAAATATTAGCATTGAAAATGGCGCTAGATAATGCGGATCGCGAATTCCCGACACTTATAGTGTCCGATTCATATTACTGCGTCAAATCATATAACAACGATTTGCAGACATGGATTCAAAACGGTTACAAAGATGACACAGGTGCAACAATAAAGCAAAAACTGCTTTGGGAACAAATAGTTCTGTTACAAAAAGAACTACCAAAGACTCACGTGACACACTCACTGAGTCATCAGCGTGATGGCGTTCACGTTGCAGGGAATTCATTGGCTGAGACAGCCACAGCGGTAGCAACTAAATCGGCTTCCATAGTCAGAAAAAAGCGTACAATAAAATACATTGACGGTGAAACAGTGCTGGCGGTGAAAACGTCATCAAAAGGCGACTGCTCAGCGCTACCGATCAACTATCCACTCAATTATACATACATAATCAATGCAAACTCCGTCCCTTTTGCTCGAATCCCTGGAGTGGGGGATAGAGTAATTCCAAACATGGACAGGAGACTGTTGTTAATTGCAGACACACATATGGGTGAGGGTCTCTCACACCTCAAACTAAAGGATTCTCTGGAAGAATTACAATCAGTGTGCTGGTGGCCAGGCATGAGCCTGCAGCATCACATTTTTGTAAAAAAATGCCCGAACTGCAACAGGGATCGCAGTGGCGAGAGAAACGGTATACTACCGTGGCGTTTCACTCCAGAAAGAACAAACAGTAAAAAACAAAGCGTCCGATTAACATATACAGGCTAGTTTCCACTTATAATGTAGATCCCCAGCACTCGGCTGACGTCTGGACTGTTATACAAAGATTAGCGAGTCTAAATGTCATATACGCTAGGAACATGCTACGTTTGACCAATGTTTTCACATTAGCCCTCAAGCCTGTGGGGAAACATGGCCAAATGAGCATAGCACAGTGGGATTCTTCTCACTTCCTTCCTGAGGGATACGGGATGGTGTAAAGAAAAAACCAAGGCAGAAAGCAATCTATAACGGAAAGGGTATTAGGTTCGGGAGCTGGGTGGGTCAAACATCTAATAAGTGTCCAACGTAGTCTAAATAACCTGCCAAGAAATTCTCTGAAGGGATTCAGTCCGTACGAATTATTGTTTGGAACTAGGATGTTAGTCTTAGACCTCGACAGTCAGACTTCAGTGGTGAAGGAAAAAAGCTTTGATATCAAAGACCGTTTGGCTATTTTACAGGACTTAAACGAAACAAGAAAAGACCTGAGCAACATAAAGTTGAAACAACAGCCAACAACCACTGAAGAACCACCACCTGTCCCAGCAAGACCTGTCTGGATTCCAAAAGTCGGGGATCTAGTCAGAGAAAAGATCGCGGTAAAGAAGGAATTTGGGCCTTCTTACAGAAAAGCAGTTCCTGTCTTGTCTATCAACGGGACAAGATCAGTTGTACTACCGCCGCTTGCTGGTAAAAAGGAGAACCGAGTTGTATCCATCGACCTGGTAAAACCACAATCATGTGGCCGATAACAAATAGTAGGCCAAGTGGACTCCCCATAAGTAGCAGAACACCAAGGTTTGCTACCAATACAGAGGTCCTAACTAAGAGGCTAATCACATTCGAAACGCCTACAGAAGAACAACAAGGACTATGCAACAATGCAATGGAACTTAAACCTCTGAAAACCCAAATAAAAACATTTAGCAGAGACACACCAATCTACAATGAAGTAACAAACGAATATGCAAGAAACAGTAATCCTGAAGCAATTGGAACAATTGACAGAACTGCATCCGGCTACTTCATAAACTTCGATGATTCCTCTGAAGACCTCAGTGAATCAAAAACACAGCCATCAACAAAAACCTTTAAAGATAAAGCTAAAGAACTTTTGAAACAACTGAAAGAAACATATCTGATTTCTCCATGGATCGAATTTTGGGTGGGTTTTGGTGCATTTATCCTCATACTTTGGCTCATCATGGTACTAACTTTGGGACGCTTCATTGAGGGAAAATATGCTAAAATGGACACAGCAAGTCAGAAAATCAACTTGATCCTCAAACCACACACACCTTCACACGTCGAGAAAAGAGAACTTTCTTCAGTCAACTTCACAGCCAATCCTATACCGGGTGGGGTAGCATCGGACAACACTGACTACGAAATTTATGGTCCAGTCGAAATCCTGAAATATCCACACCAAATCAAGATCTCATTGAGTGACTTTGTAAAACCAAGCTCATTTGCTGATGGTTGGGACTTTGAAAGTATAAATAATATGATGTCTGACCTAGTGATGTCTGCTAAATTTACCAAACATGATTATTTGCAGGGTTCGACAAATTATGATAGTATGTACTGTTATAACCACTATGGTAACCATTTTCTACATAAATCTGCACAACCTAGAAATGTTTTAAATTATAATCAATGGGAACATTGTGCAACCCCTCCAAAAGGAAGCTCAAGAACCTTTTATGACAAATATTCATACTTTTCAGGTTTTAACACAAGTACGGCTGAAACATTTTATTTTAAATTGTCAAATAAGACAGGGACAAAGACCATGATAACAAACACGAAATTGATATATTCAGACTCATTCTTTGAACAAATGAATACTTTTGGTTTTGATTATTGGGACACAAATGTTGAATTGAAAAGTGTTTGGGGTACAAAAGAATGGCAAGTACAAGGTATAGAATCATTGCTTAGAGCCTGCATGATCCCAGAACAAAATATATTTTTAAATGACACTGTTCAACAAACTACCTGTCTTGGCCTAGCCAAAATCAAAGATTTAAATAAACCGTCTATTCCAAAGCCAACAATGAACAGCAATAGCTCTACAGATGAAGAGATAGACGTAAACTATGTATTAAACCAAAACAGAACACATCCTGATTGGAAACAGTGGTTGATCTGGCCCACAGATACTAATAACTGTCAAGACAGATTCCTGAACAAAACACAGGGGTTCAAATTGACCAGGCCAGACCCTAGATATTCCCAAAGACAACACCCAGGGATAATAACCACCTACAGTGTGGGCAAATTATGCCTTCAATGGCTACAAACTTCCACACTGGCAGAAATTAAGCAACACCTAACTTTACTTACTGATGGTGCTGACTTGCGTGATTTCATTATGGGACCACGCAAACAGCGTCAAAAGCGTTTCATAGCAGCCTCTGTATATGCAGCATACAACGAGGCCTGGAAGGTGACTCAAATTGAAACAGCAGAAAGTATACGGGAAATTGACCGTATTCATTTGGAAAAATCACTTTCTGTAGTGGACAATGGGTTAATGACTCTGTCCTCCAGAATTTTTTCTCTGGACAGCATTGTGTCTTCAGCAATCGACATATTATCGCAAGACTTACTGTTGTTACAACACGGTCAGTCTCAATTGCGTTCTATTGTACAGCTTGGCTGGACGTTACAAAATCTGCGTTCAGGCTATGTGCCTTGGCGTTTAATCAACACAACGTCACTATTTAATATCTTTAACCTTACTGATAAACAAATCAGTATGGCACAGAAGGGTGCTGATTATACAATCCTGAGCATTGAGAAACTCGAGAGATTACCAGTGACAATGTCAGAACGACCTGTCAGTGAATGGATAATACATGGGATAATTAATATTCCAATTTCAACCTTCAGGTTTCAATACTGCCAAAAATATATACAGGCTGGCATGTACGAAAAGCTGGGAAAGGGGTACATTAAAACAGCATGGAACTTGCCCTATTCACATGCATGTGTCAGTAATAAAGGACAGAAAGTGTTTCTTAGTGGCAATAATTGTGCGATGTCACTAAGCGGTACACTTCTGTGTAATGGAATTAGTTTGCATGGAGCCTGTGAAGGGAATTCATATAACCTTTCATGTCACCAGCAAGGCGCACCTGCAACAGAGATAGAACCATTCTTTCAAAGACTCTATAATGGGAGTTACATTCTAAATGTAGATCGCAGATGTTGTAGTCTTATGCCCGGGACTCCTTATCTCATAACTACGACTGCGAAGGTCATGTGCTGTGGACACTCATTGTTCCCCAGCTCCTTTCCAGACAGGGAGGCAAGGGCATGGCCCAACTTGAAAATTACTTCTATTCGAATAGATACTTTAAGCAGAATGAAAACAGTGCTTCTTCAGACGCCGACCAGACTCACGTCATCAAAAGAAACGTATGATCTCCAAGTCGCAAGGACGACTGCAGAGATTCACTCTTTGTTATCAACTAATTCCCCCATACATTTCGCAGAAATCCTGAATGAAATCTTAAATATTTCTGATACCAGTGGAGTCTCAAAAGTATT
This sequence comes from Lissotriton helveticus, assembly GCF_964261635.1. Classification (NCBI taxonomy): domain Eukaryota; kingdom Metazoa; phylum Chordata; class Amphibia; order Caudata; family Salamandridae; genus Lissotriton; species Lissotriton helveticus. The sequence continues at coordinate 1,840,096,037 of NC_136061.1, forward strand.
TAAGACAGTATTTTCAATGGCATTAACACCATTCAAAGCCATACTGGGTATTTTTCCAGATTTCGTCCATTCGATTTTGGCGGACTTCCCCTCATTTTGGGACTAATTGCAGGAATCCTATTCTTGGTCCTAATATTTCGTTATGGCAAACCGTGTCACAGACAAAACACCTGCGACAAGGGAAGAAACTATCCGAGCCATTGGATACCGGGACCGGATATCAAAAATCCTGGGACTATCCCGGCTTAGAGACCTGAATATGACTTGGTTTCTATCATTTCGACCAATGTGGCATTGATGTGTTTTACCTGTATTAAGGTGCTTGCTATGCGGAGAAGAATGCGTGTTAGACACCTGTCTGACGCTACAATCGGATGCGCCAATGGATGCAGAAACATTGTTGAGTCCAATAAAGGCTCATGCTTTGTGCTGCCCTCAACGGCTACCAATCCTGATGACGGCATTCGTGGAAACTTCACCACTACGATTAAGGGGTAGTGAAGTTCAAGATGAAAGCAGCATCGATCAGGTACGACCTTCTGTCAGCAATCCTAATCAAAACGTCAATGGAGACAATCATGCGCACGAATGCATGGTTACACCTTTTTCCGAGTTAGTGGAACTCTCCCAGGAAGCTGTTGACAGCTTTTTCGACAGTCTAAATGATATGATGTTCTCACCAGAGCAGAAATAGAGACTTTTGACCAAGCTAGCACACGGCGTTCCCAACACCCTGAATTTGGCCTTCAACTTTAATAATAAAGTCACATGAACAATTTTCCCTCCAGTTCACGGACAGCAATTTTTTTCAGCAGCCCAAAAATATTTTTACAATTTTTCGGGACACTTATCTTCTGCTTAAAGTAAGAACTATTCTTAGAGAACTAAAAATTTCTATTTTTAGATACTTTATAGACATTAGCTGCCCGCTGGTATGTTCATAAATATTTTATTCTGTGATGGAATGGTCTCGAACCTTTTTTCTGTATTAAGAGCCATTTCATGTGTAAATTGTCATATACAAATTAGTGATAATGTATAGATATGCGTGATTACTTTAGCATTATTCTACAGCTTGAGTGCATATAATACATGTGACTGCCTTTTTCCGTATATTAGATAATTTCAAAATGCATTTATGTATTTTGGGGTGGTAAGGTATACACAATACTCTACAGTATGTTTTACTATGCCTAGATTAGTAAATATGTCCATAGTTAGCGTGGAGTGGGTGTGATGTATTCCTATAGGTTCTGTATCGATCCCCCTATTCCTGACCCTATTCTGGTTAACAAGTTAACTAGCAGCCATCCCATGATGCAGAAAACCCCCATGATGCAGTAACCGTTATCTGATTAAACCACACTACGGCACAGGAACGTGTTATCTGATTAGGTCATAACGCTTGCCATCTAATTAGACAAGCGATATTCCTCCAGCCCCTGATAAGGCATACGGAGTTCTCAAAACAAATCAAACCTATGACAACCTGGGAAAAACCCTGCGGCCATTGTTTTGATTTCATCGAGAACTTCAGCAAAAGAATGTGCTAACGACCAAGTCGTATGACATCCTTATTGACGTATCTATGTCCATCCTTACGTCAATCTCGACACCTTAAAGGTATAAATATTACCGATATTGCCCTATGCAAAGACACGCGGTGGTGACGAGATCGGAGCAGCCAGACTTGCCGAAGCCCAGAGCAGAGCAGACCCCGCTGGCGCAGCCCCGCCTTCCTGACGCGCTGAGAACGAGACGCTGCTTTCTCCTGCCGAGAAATCCAGCTCCGGCGCTTCTGGGTAGCCCTCGCAGGCAGCCTGGAATATCGAGACCAGAGACGAGAGATACCATCCCTCATTCATCCTAGATTCCAGGTACAGAACTGAATAACCCCTCGCAGAGAATTCTTTAGTCAGTCACTTGGCAAAACAAACTTAACTTAAACTGTAACTTTCTATCCCCGCCCACGTATTAGGCTTATGTCAGGTACACTGGGGTAGGCGTAGTTAGAAACACCAGTTGAGTACGATTAGTCAAATGTATATGTGTATGTATCTATTTTATTCATTTTAAACCATCATATGGCTTAGAAACCATATCAATGTTTTTACAGTATTATTTTATACTTCTGCTTTTAATGTATGCACTTTACTTAACCATAAGTATTGCAATAATATCGATCCATTTCTCTTGTATGAGAAAAGAGACTGATCAATAAATACCATCTTTTATTGAACACGCCCGTCTCTTCCTTTTCTCTACAATCTGGTGAAAGTAAGAATGCACGTACTGACTGAGTAAAATAAGTCGTCTTTTGTTTTCACACGACTCTAGAGATACACTCTTGATTAGGGGAGAGCAAAGTTGTCATGTTCTATGGTTGTCAGAAACTAAATCCCTTCTTGTCTATCCAGGGAGGTTCAACTCCTCCTTGCCTATTCGAGAAAGTTTCTAGTGAGCTCTGAGCTAGCTGGCAAACCCAAAACTTTAAGTCTAATATCGACAGTAGAAGACCTAGTTAACGTCTGGTCTAGGCCTATACTATTGAAGGTATTATCCAATGCGCAGAGCCTATTGGGATAATAGGAACTACACTACAGTGTCTCCTAGAGTAGGCCATACACAGCTCATGGGGCAGGGTGCAATGTATTTAAAGAGTTGGACATGTACTTTTAAGTTTTTCATGACCTAGTGGTGAAAAACTCCTAAATGCATTTTTCTCTACTGCAAGGCCTTCCTCCCTCATAGGATAACACCTGGTTACCTTATTGCATTTCGTAAGTAAAAACTTTCAGTTGGGAGGAAGAAGACACATGAAGTTTGGGGTCTACAAAATTGGTAATTGAAAGCCCTCTTTTTTTATCGCAATTCTGAAAATAACACTTTTAGAAAGTTGGCATTTTCTTGTCCTAACTAGTTAGTGCAGTTGGTCCTTGGGTATTTCTCCTTGCAGTGTGACAAAGGGAAGATCGGTGTTGACAGAATGGGCCACTCTGAGTTAACAAGGGGGAGGAGTTGTCACCTACCACTCTTGCAAATCATAAACACTGTGCCTGAGCACTCTTACAAAGGGGTTGACAGTGGTCTTTTGTAACCCCAGACAAACTGGGAGCAGGACATGGGGAAAGAGGAAGCCTGACACCTCAGGAGGACGGAAACCTCCAGAACCCTCCTCGGCTTTGAAAGAGTGCCATGAGGTTCTGAAATTATAGGGGTGCATCATAATTACAAATAGTCAGCACCCATATATATAGAGGAATGTATAAACATGTAAACCTTAGAAATGTGGTACTAAAACAATATATATTACAGTGAGCAGAAATGTAATTGTGTCATTCATGCAGATCAATGTCGTGTTGAACCGAAAATGTGTTTAGATGAGCACAATGTATTAATTCATGCATAAAGTGATGCATTAGATGTAAATGTGTTTCCTAATAAGTCTGCACATGTAGCTTTGCTGATTATGTATGCAGAGTAATAAAGCCAGGGCTTATAAAGTGATTTTAGAAACGTATGTGTAAACGTGTAAATGCCTATTTGATTTCCTATGCTTTGCGTTGAGAAGATTTGTCTATGATTTCTTAAGTTAGCTGACTATCGTAGGCTTGAAAAGTATTTTTCCTTGGAAAGGCTCTTGTTAGTCGAATGTAGTTAATGAATTTTGTGTGCGTGCAAGGCTATTCTGTTCACATGCTTCTTTTTGCAAGGACATATATCTCGTTATGCAGAATAACCATTTGTTTCAGGAGTTAGGATGGTAGGAGAATCAGCCATGGGAGTGTACAGGAATATAGAGATTATACTTTTGGCGGAGAAGGTGCCTGGGACCCAAGGACACCAACGGTTTCTGGACGAATACAGAGAGTCTATGGAAAAGAACACAAAGAAGACCTGTCAGAAGGGGCGTGCCCGAGGAGTGTCTTACTGTTTTGTGATTTTGTATTAGGGACAAGGCACCGAGGGAGGGGAGGCAGAAGGAGAGGAAGGGAGATGGGGAAAAGGCAGGTTAGGAGAGAGAGCATCTTACAACAAGCTTAAGTGAGTGTACTTCTGAGGAAGTCCTCATTACTGACACCTTTTAATCTCTTGCCTGGGACAAATGCTAAGCAGGGATGTCACTTTAGCGATAGTGTTGGGACAGATTCATTACTTTCCCTTTTAGGTTAATGAGTAGTAGACTGCAGATTGGAGATATTATTGCATGCTTGATGCTTTTAGAATTGACTATTCTCCTCATTCTGAGCTGGACGAGACTTCTGCGTAGGATTATGTTTGTATTAGTGCCTATTTATTTTCTCAACCTCGTGCTGAGGTGCTTGAATGTTCAGTTATTTTTGGCTTCGTAATAAATTCCTAAACCCATTTCGTAGTCAGTGGTCCTTGGAGTCTGGATTATTTTGGTGATATGAAAATTTTGAGTGAAATGTTTTTTCTCCCCTTAACACTTCTTAGCAGATAGAAAGATCTAGTTAATTGTGGATTCTTAAATTGGCACGGACAGGGAAAAATCCGGGGTTATCACCTTCAAAGTGGATACCAGGTATAAATATTGGACCCTTAGACCCAACTCTTCAGTAAACTTCAGAATCTGTGGACTCTGCCAGGAAGAATGACTGTTGTGCTGCTGAAAGGATTGCTGCTCTGCTGGACTGCTGCCCAGAAGGTCTGCTGTGCTTTCCTGCTGTCCTGCGGCCCTCTTGCCTGGGTGAGAAGGACTAGGCCTGTACCTACAATCATAGGACCCTAGGGTGACTCTAAGGGCAAGTAGTCTGGCCTCCTGATCAGAAGCCTCAGGGACAGATCAGGCTTCCAACAACCTTTGAACTTAGAACCGGGCCTAAAGGCGCTCTGCCAACCGATCTGTGGGTTCAGTAGAACCAACTCATCTCTTTCTTGGCGTGGCACATCTTCTGGAGAACAGGCACCTGGCCTCTGCTGCTCGACGCATCGACCTCTGAACTGTTGCATTGTCTTTGCTCTGTGAAGTTCTCTGACGCAAGGACTTTGCATCACCATCGCAGCCCATGCAAACCACTGCTCCATGACGCATCCACACACAAGGACATCACCTTGCCCAACCCAGCCCACTGGAACTGCCGCTGCACAACACATCTGCACACAATACCATCACCTCGCCCAATGCAGCCCATTGGAACCCCACCAGTGTATCTTAATGTAAAGACATCCCATCACATCGAAATTTGCACCTTCCCAGAGTTGCTGCTGTGTAATGCATCTCATCGCTTGGACCTCGCATTTCTTCTGCTGTGCGACACATCCTCTAGGAGGAATTCCGCATCTCTTCACAATCAGGATTAAGCTACTGTGTTCAGCAGGCCTCAGTGGATCACTGTGAGAAATTGGAATACTGGTTGAGGAGGTAAAACCGCACTCAAGCAGCAACCACAATCCTTGTAAAGGTGAGACACAAGCAAACCCCAAATTAACTGGTGCTCAACCCGCCGGTATCTTGGCGCAGAGCAGTCAGGGTTTACTTAGAGTCAATGTGTATTTATGCAGCACTTCAAACAGTAAGAATGTGATAACACAAAACAAGAAAAGTCCCACAACTAGGTAGACAAATAGAGTAGAATTTTGTAAAGCAATCTAGACCAACATGACAAAAATCTAATCAGGAGACAGGAGATATGCATATTTAAAGATTCAAGTGAAAATAGCGGCAAAAAGATCAATGAGCCACCTAGCGGCTATCTGGTTGTGCAAGACTGTAGAAAGTCAGATTTTCAGGCCGACCGCGATGGACTGTGGGTCACATACAGGGACTGGGTTAATCCTGCTGAAAACTTACCATCTCAGTCCAATGCGTGAGTCCCTTTCGCATTGGAGGGAGCCGCGAGGAGCAGAGAAGCATCACGGATGGTCATCAATATAGCGCAAACAGCATGCCTGATGTCTTGGATGGTCGCAGCTGTACCACAGAGATCCTGTTGTCATCTGGAGTGGGTGGGTCAGGGTCGTACAGTGTTGCTCTCTGCAAGTATTAGATGCTGTAGAGCAAAAAATTGGATTGACAGAACTTCCTGTTGGTGGGCTGTGCGAGCAGCAAGGCTTTGTCACCAACGGGACTATTTGCAATTGCACAGAACCCAAAAACTTACATTAAGTTTCTCCGAGGCCACACCAAGAGTCCAGGACCTGAGGGTCACTGGTCTGGGGTCAGAGCCTTGCTCCAGCTGAATTTAAGTGTAGGTTCAGATGGTTGTGAGGCTGTTATGTCCCTGTGGCTGTGAAAAGAAGGCAAGTAGACTAGCCCTTGGAGTCACTCTGGGAAATCTAGGTCCAATACCTCTGATTCAGACAGGAGGGCAGCAAAACAGCAATCCAGCAAGGCAGCAGTCCAACAAGGCAGTAGACCAGAAAGGCATCAGTCCAGAAGAGTAGCAGTCCATTCAGAGGCACAACAGTCCTTCTTCCTGGCACAGTCTGCACAGCTCTAGAAGTGGACTGAAGACTTGGTGTTTGAAGTCCAATATTTATGCCTTGGTCTTCCTTTGAAGTGGGAGACGCTTCTAGATGTTTCCCTTTGAAGTTCATAGGTTTCCTGCCTTCCATTACCTGGCTCCAGACTAACTACGGGGGTATGCAGCCCTTTGAATGGAGGGAGGACATAGCCTAACATGTGTAAATAGGGCTGTGCCGAGCTCCGCCCTCCCATCCTGCCAGTGATGACCCATCCAGGCACAGCTAAGCTCTCTATTGTGTGTGGTTGTGAAGAAGGAATACACAAAGCCCAACTGCCAACTACACCCAGTCAAGTGACCCAGTGACAGGCTGCAGGCATTAAATGGCGTAGGCAGGCAAATGCCAACTTTCTAAAAGCGGCAGTTTCAAAATTGTAATTTAAAATCCAACTTCACCATGGGAGAAGATTGATTTTTCCTTACAATTCCAAATACCCCAAAAATGAAATGGTTACATGCTCCCATTTGAAAATGATCACTTACTAAATCTAATAAGTGTTATCCCATGGGAGATGTATGCCTTGCAGTAGTGATAAAAAAATTGAAGAGCTTTTCACTACCAGGATAGATAAACCAAAAAGTAAATGTCTCACTTTTTAAATACACTGCCCTCTGGGCTGTCCAGATCCTACCCTAGGGGTGACTTGTATGCATTAAAAAGGTATGGTTTGGGACTGGCAAAAGGTTAATTTTTTCAGTTCAAAACGCAGCTTGAAACTAGGGATGGCAGGAGCTCACAGAGATTTACTCTGCGGAATTCTGCATGGTTACAAAAAAATCAGTGAAATTCCACAGAGCTCGGCCCACCCTAACTAACAGCACCATGTTGTTGTAGGAAAAGTGAGAGGCGCTTTCATAGTATTATCCTGGATTTAAACAGACAAGGCAGCATACTATGACAGATGACAAGCATCAGTCTTTGGGGTAAGAGCAGAACACACCTTGCCCCTCATTTTGATGTACTTGTGCAGCACCCCGCACAGCTCAGTGCAGCCTCCATAATAATCAAAGGTTTGTCTACCCTGGCGACTGTCAAAATGCTTCTAGAATTGGACCAAGGTGAACTTCTGTGAGCTCCAAGGAAGAAACTCCATAGAGAGAATCACATAAATGGGCAAGGGAGGCAAGTGAATGCATTTAATCAAGGCATGGAAATCTCTGACAGCAAATGGACTACACAGACTAGGAAGCAAAATAAAGACTACTCAAATTTTCTTAGGAACAGCCGTAGATCTACTGTGAAGTTATTTTGGGTGTAGCCATTTTGCAATGATATACATTTCTCTTAATGGCACATTGAAACAGAGGCTTAAGGGAGGAAAGGTGAGTCATGTGGTTAACTGAGGTTATCTATGGTTGAAAACTATTAAAGGGATAGACTAAAACCATTCAGAGGACAATCATTCAAAAGTAGAATGGAGATGAGACTAATTTTAGTTGTACTGGTAGGGTCAGGCACAAATGATCATAGAATGTAGGTGCCTAGAGTGTCCTATGGAAAGGTAGTGTTGTTCTCCTATCAGTATTTGTACAGCACCATTTAGAACATGTGGTTTTTCGTATTGTAAAACACAGTTTCCTCCTTTGTATTAACCAGAACAGAAATGAAATAATAACTTCTTTTTCACAATTTCTGAAGAACTGAGTGTTAACTAGGCCTGGGTATAAAATTCTGCTATGTTCTCAGAGTTTGCGGAATTCGTGAACTCTGTGATGCGGAGTTCCCAATAAATTCCGCTTTCCGCCTTAGTGTAATGTTTTATTGGTTGGTGCGCGTGAGTCCTGTTTTTGCGCACGCTGGTGAGCGTGATGAGTCTTGTCTGGTGCTCACGAATGCCCACAAGATTTGATGCTCACCTGCAAGAACTTGCAGACCACCTATGAGCACTTGTGAGATTTTATGGCCGCTAGCGTGACTTTAGGCCACATTGGTGACATCCGGCACCTTTTTTCTGATCACAGCGAGAAAGCGCCAGTGACTGCATTCTCACAGATATTTTCTCCTCAAGAAGCCGCAAAAGCTATTTGAAAGAGTTTTCAAGTTAATATTCTTCTACAATGGATCGATTCAAGTTGTTTTTTTAGTGCAAGGAGCCTTTTTTTTGTTTTACTTTTTTCCCAACTACCAGAAACTGCTCCAAAGACTCCAACGTCCTGTTCCTGACAGACAAGCTCCTCCAAGTGCTTTGTCCAACTCCTGGTCACTTTTAATTTGCATTTGGATGGATTACTCTCTTTGTCTGCTACTTATATACATTTGGATTTAAGGACTTTGTTTTTGTGATATAAGTAAGTTCAAAAACTGTTGTCTAATAGTGTTGTTTGTTTGATAGAGGGCATGCACCTTCTATTCATTTGTACTGTTATTTAATGTTTAAAATGTATTGTGGTGGGTGGCCTGCAGTTTCAGAAAGGGCCTAGTTATTTTTTTGCATATCATTTTTCTTCTCTTGCGAGGGAAAATGTTTTACAGTTCAATATATTTTCTCCTTTAAAAAAAAAGAAAAATTAGCAATTTTCATTTATTTTAATTTGTGGCATGGTGTGCCAATGGGCCACCCAGCAGTAGGCCCAGTAGTAGTCATGGGTGCATAACACAACTGTTTCTGTGGTGTCTCTTAAAATGAACCATCATTTAGTCCAGGAATGGCATTGGATTAAATAAAACTATTTTTGTGGGAGTATTTTACGTTTTTTTCTGCTAAAAAAAAGTGCATTGGTGGGGTAATATATGTCTGATGCCTGAGGAGAATGTGTGTTGTTGTAAAATTTTACAGATGAGTTAATTTTTGGTTTTAGCATTGCTGAATTAATGCTAGTTTTTCTTCAGTATTACCTTGCCTCCTTTGTCTGGCCAGTGTGTGAGTGTTTTTACCATAGACCACCATTTGTCTTTGTTCCCCATGCCAGGTGGCCAGGGGCCATTTTGTTTAGTCAGTGTCCATAAGCCTGCATGCTTTTTTTGTTTTTCATGCCTCCTTACTTGTTGTTCTTAGACCATGTTCCCGGTGACCATTTTGAGTAGCCGGCCAGTGTACATTTTGCCATAGGCCTGCATGTGTTCTTTGTTGTCAATGCCTCCTTGCTTGGTGTTGTTGTTTGACCATGTGGTCGGCGACCATTTTGTGCAGCCAGTGACTGTGCTTTTTCCGTAAGTCCACATGTGTTCTTTGTTGTGGCCGTGATTCCTTGCTGCTTGTTATTGTTGGACCATGTGGCCGGTTGCCTTTTTGAGTAGCAGCTAGCAAGCCTGTATGCTTTTGCCATTGGCCTGTGTGTGTTCTTTGTTGGAACCACGCCTCCTTGCTGCTTATTATTGTTTTACCATGTGTCCTGTGGCCATTTTGTTTAGCAAGCCAGTCTGCTTTTTGTCATAAGCATTCATGTGTTCTATGTTGTTCATGCCTCCTTGCTTTATGTTATTGTTTGACCTTGTGGCCAGTGGCCATTTGTGCAGCCAACCATTGTGGGTTTGCCATAGACCTGCATGTTTTCTTTGTTGGGTCAATGCCTCCTTACTGGTTGTGTTGTTTAACCATGGGGATGGTGGCCATTTTGTGTAGCCAGCCAGTGTGATTTTGCCATGGACCTCCATGCGTTCTTTGTTTTGGGTTTCTCATAGTCCCCTAGCATATGAGCAATTATTATTGTTTTTTAATTTTCTGTGTCTTTTATTAAATGTTAGTTTAAAAGAAAATGTAATTTTTTATTTGTTTTTAAACTTCTCCTTTTTATGTGTTCATTGCTTTGATTTATTATCTCAATTTTTTGTTACATTTTCCCACAATCCATGAACCCTCTGCCTGCCATAGGCACACAGATGCACAGCAGCATTATTTTTCTAAAGATTTTTTCCATTTCCACCTGCACCTCCCTGAGTGCCAAATGTTTTTACCTACATTATGCAGATAAAGCAAACAGTTACATCTGCATGTTGTTGTTATCCTTCCTGATTGTAAATGAAACATTATGTTATGTTGATGTAGTTTGACTTTGGAATGGATACACTGTATTGTTGTTAATTATTTATTTGTAACATAAGTAACCTCACAAATTATATTGTCATTGCCAGTACTAATTCAAACTACAAATATGCCATATATTTGTAATGTTTTTCTTGCTTGTTTGCTTTTAGGTGCCCAAGAGAAGAGACATCACCCACAGTACTGCCAGACAGAAGGCCTGTACACGTGATGCGTGACCACACAATAACACGTAACATCAGTCTTGCAATTTCCTATTTTATCCCAGAGAATACATCAATTGTGCAAAAAAATACGTTTTAACAATTGTAAATATATCCATGAAGTAATAACAAACAGTAAAACATGCTGATTGTAAATACATTACATTTGAAATAGTAAAATCACATCTGTAATATGGCCACAGTTCTTTAAGCCGTAATAAAGCAAATTAGAATTAATTTGAATAATTAATAGACATATTAGACTAAAAAGAGATATATTATACAGAAAGGCAATACATATTTAATTTACTAGGAATGTCCGCCTAAGTCATTGGTTGTAGAGGTTCGTGCATTGCAGTACCAAGGAGATTTAATACCAATGTGGTCCCTAGGTACCATTAAAAACAACTGCCTGGGAAGGGCTAATTGCCGGGGACTCCCTATTCTACTTCCCACCAGTAATCCAGTTTAACATAGGATCCCATATCTTACTACCTTGTTTCTTGGAGCACCCCCCCTTGCAGTTGTATAAAGTTCTTTCTAATTATGTAATGTAATGTAATGTAAAATACACTTATGTAGCGCAAAACTGTCACCCTACGGGTATCCTGTCGCTTTTAGAATTGGTGATGGTCAGCACGTTACCAGCCCATAAAAGTCAGTGAAAGAACTAGTTTTCCATCCTAGAAAACGACCAGGTTTTCAGATTCTTTCTGTCTGATGGTCTGGGGCAGGTTATTCCATAGTCGTGCAGCAGCCATCCCAAAGGCTCTGCCCCCCATTCTGGTTTTCCTAAACCTAGAGATCTTGATCAGGTTTGCGTTCGAGGAGCGAAGCTGTCTTTTTGGATTCTGCCATGTGAACCTCTCCTGCAGTGGAATAGGGCCCTCCTCATGTGCCGCTTTATACATAATGCAGAGAGATTTGAAGCAAATTCTCTCTTTAATGGGCAACCAGTGTAGGTCTCTTAAGGCTAGACTTGTAGAAGATCTTCGTTGCCTATTTGGCGCCAACTTAGCTGCCATAGACTGGACTCTCTGCAAGCTCCGTAAGATGTATTGTGGAGCTCCCAAGTACAGAGCATTGCAGTAGTCCAGCCTACTAAGTATTACGCTCCTCACTACAAGCGAACAAGTTTCTATAGGCAGGAAAGGAAGAATCTGTCGCAGCATCCGCAACAGAGAGAAGCAGACGCTGACAGTTTTATTAGCCTGAGATTCCATTTGGAGACTCCCATCCACTAATACCCCCAAGTTACGCTCCGTTTTAGCGGGGACAAGGGGATCCTCTTCTGGAGTAAGCCTAAACTCTGGTATCGATCGTTTCTGTATGCTAGAGGGAGTAGTACAGAATATCACCTCTGTCTTCGCCCCCATTAAATTGTAGAGAGTTTTGTTTGAGCCAGCTCACTGTCTGGCACATGACCTCCTGGAACTTATCCATGGACACCGCCTGTTTCCGTTCTGGGGAAAACACCAATTGGGTGTCGTCCGCATAATTGATCAATTCAATTCCAAAGGACTTGACAAGGGTGAGCAGAGGGCGCAGGTAGATGTTGAACAAGATGGGGCTTATCGCAGATCCCTGCGCCACCCCATGCCGTACTGGGGACTTATTAGACTCAAACGGCGGCATTGTCGCCTCCTGTTGTCTCCCTGATAGATATGATTGCAGCCACTGCAGGGCTCGTCCTTTGACTCCTAGGCCATTCAGTCTTTCTACCAGTATGGTATGGTTCACCATGTCAAATGCGGCTGACATACCTAGTAGCACCAGCACTGACCAGTCTCCATTGTCAGCCCGCATCCTTAAATTGTCCATAACGGTGACCAGGGCAGTCTCCGTGCTGTGGCCCGGGCAGAAGCCAAATTGATCCCTATCTAATAGATGGTTGTCCTCTAAGTAGCCTGACAAAATCCTGCTAACTTTTTTCTCCAAGATCTTAATTGGGTACGGTAGCAGAGATATAGGTCTAAAATTAGCCGGAACTACAGGGTCCAGGGAGGGCTTTTTAAGTAAGGAGGTGACCACTGCCTGTTTCCAGGCCTCCGGTACCACACCCGCTGCCAAGGATTGGTTACAGATTAATAGCAGCCAACGGAGAGTTTCCCGTCCGAATACCTTCCAGACTCTAGGCGGGAGGGGATCCCGGGGGGAGCCCGATGTAATACTTTGGGCTACATTATTAAAATGCTCTTCAGAAGGAGCCTGGAAAAAATTCCAGAGCAGTGGCTACTCCAGGCCCTTTCTCTTCTCTCTCCAATGGATCACTCTTATTATTAATATTACCAGACCAAAGATTGCCCACAATTTTGGTTATTTTTCCCTCAAAGTGTGCGGCAATCGTATCACAGAGTTCCTGTGTGTTGACCACCTTGTTGCTGGTACATGCTGGCTGAGACAAATCGCTGACGATTTTAAAAAGGGCTTTTGTGCTGTTTGGCGCACGCAGAATAGAGTTGGCGTAAAAGTCTGCCTTAGCCTTTACTATCAACTCCTTATATTTGGTCTGGGCTATTTTCAGCTCTGTTCTGTCCTTCTCCAGATATGCCCTTCTCCATCTTCTCTCTGCCTTCTTACAGGTCAGTCGTAATACTCTCAGTTCTTCACTGTACTATGGGGCGGAGACTTTTTTCCTGTTTTTAATCTTCTTGATAGGGATTATACCGTCCAGAGAGCTAACTATGTAGTCACAATTATGGATGTGAAATAATCAGGCAAGCCAAGTACAGTAGGTAGGGGGGTCTGGATCTTTCCATCTTGCAGCTATCAACAGACGGGCTACTACAACCGCATTAAAAATAAAACGTACCTGAGTCTGTTCCAGTTAAACTTTACCGTCATACCCTAGGAGCATCATTAGTGAGGAAATTCTAATTTTCCAATACTTCTCACAGAAAAGCTTCCATTCCACTCCTTCAGGGTTGCAGTTTCTCACAGCCGTAGAACATATGTACGCCATCTGCGGGACCTTGTTCGCACCTTGTGCAGCTACCATTTTCCTTTTCTCCTGACCCATATAAATTAGCCAAGGTATAATAAAGATTAAAGACTGTCTCAGAAAATTGTGCCTTCAGGTTAACCGAAAGAAGTATCTTCCCTGCCCTCCTGAAATTATGGCCCTACTAGCCACCAGCTGTGCAACAGCCATCCAAAATATGTTTAATCATTCTATACCATCAGGTATTATACCTACTATCTGGAAGGAAGCGTTTGTATGCCCGATACTGAAAAAGCCTTCTGCGAATCCTCAAGATCTTGGCAATTATCGCCCAATTTCCCTGCTCCCATTACTGGCTAAATTGATGAAAGCATAATTAACAGGCAACTAAGCCTTTATCTGGAAACCAATAAAATCTTGGACCCTTCACAATCGGGCTTTCGCCCGGGATTTAGCACGGAGACAGCCATATTGGCCGTGACTGACTCCTTTAGGCTGACAATAGACGCAGGTGGATCAGCCATATTGATCCTACCAGACCTCTTTGCGGCATTCAACACCATCTCACACATAAAGCTCGCAGAGAGGCTATCCTCCTGTGGCATTCAAGGAGTAGCCCTAAAATGGCTGCAGCACTTTATGTCCGACAGCCCAGTTCGATTCTACTTTTACCAAGTCACCTATGGTAAGTTCTACAAGACTTTTTTATATATGTTTTAGCCAACAACCATCACATGTAATGACTTCTAAAAGGGGAATTTTGTCTAAAGAGGGCATTTCACCCCTAAGTTGTTAAAAAAATCCCTAACGTGGATGTTTTTAAAATAAGACTTATCATCTATTCTATAGAACTCCAGTAACCCCGCAAATGAAGCAAATTGACCTGAAGGAAAGATATCACCTATTTTACATATACCGCTTGCTCCCAATGCCTTCCCATCCTATAAAAGAAAAAGGCTGCAAAGAGAGGAGATCGCCACAAGGGCGTACATTTATGATATTTTGGTAACTTCAACAATTTATGCCAAGCATTCCAAGCAGCTTTCAGACATTTGAAATGTGTTTTTTTATAGTAACTAGTCTCCAGTTGCCGCAATAACACCCCGTGCTACCATACCAAGAGCTTACTCATATATTGATGGGGGGCTTAATCAAATTCCTGTTGCTCTATATATCTCTTATCGGCAGTAAGAAAAATTCCCATCTGTTGAAGCATTGTAGCCCAAAAGTAAAATAACAAATTCAGAAACACCCAACTTCCCTGTTCTTAGGGTCAAAAACTTTAATGACCGTCTTATTTTACTATATTGCCATATACAGTTAGAAAACAAACAGACCAACCTCTTTTAAAAATGATACCTTCAACCTCGAGGGGGATAGAGCTAAATAAATAAAATATCTTTGGAAACATTACCATTTTAAGAACGTTACACCTACCTATTAATAAAAGATGCAATTTTTCCATACGTCTCAGCTCTGTACTAGTTTTAACTATTAAGGGTTCCATATTAATTTGCCTAATAGAATCCACATTCGTGATACCTTGACCCCAAGAAATAAAGCCACATCAGTCCTACAGGGATCTTGGAAAGCGATATTCCTGGTGAAGATGATCTGAGATTCCTCCATATTCAGGAGACTGTCCTGACTGTCTCCCATAATCCCCAGCCAAGATTTCCATTTGTTCAATTGCGCTCTGTGGATCTGAAGTCACTACAGCTACGTCACCTGCATACACCAAGAGTTTCGTAGTGTAGCCCCTCGCATTTACTGGTTCAATTATCAGTTTTTGAAATATTGCTCTGATAAAAGGGTCTACATATAGAGCAAAAAGAATCAGGGAATATGGGCGCCCCTGCCTTGTCCCTCTAGCTACCTCTATTCTTTCTGATTCCCTACCCATCATTTGCATTCCAACTTAGAGGCGGCAATACATGGCTTTAATAGCCATAATAAAGTGTGGCCCAAACCCATTTTGTCTCAGTATGCCCAAAAGATAGTGCCATGGCACTCAGTTGAATGCTTTTTGGGCATCAAGAAGGACCAGGGCCACCTGACTCCCTGTTACTGCAGCTATATCCAACAATTTGATGGCTTGTCTAATATGGTCCATGGTCCCTCTGCCTGGTATAAAGCCATTTTGCCAAGGGCTAACCAACTGACCTATAATTTTCCCTAATCGAACAGCAAACATTTTAAAATAAAGTTTTGCATCACAGTTAGTAAGGGAAATGGGCCAATATGAGGCTGGGTAATCTAAGGGTTTAACTTTCTTTAAAAAAAAATGATAACCGAACCTAACCATCATTGTGGGGGGATACCCTTGTATTGAACAGCCAGGAACAAATCCAATAATTAATGGGTTAACTCCTGCCGGAATATTTTATACATTTCCAAGGGAATTCTATTGGGCCTGCAGCTTTTCCTGAGGCCATCTGCTGAACTGCCTCTATAACTTCCTGTACTGTAATATCAGCCTCCATTGTTTGTCGAGTAATCTGATCAATCCCTACCATCCCCCTGTTGGCCATAACTCTTTCTTCGTCTTGAATTATGTTCAATGCTTCCACATAATACAATTCCCTATAGAATTCTGTAAGCACATCTAGGATTGCCTTAGAGTCTGTTTCATATGACCCACCTTATTTCCTGATCTAGCATATATTATTCCTAACTGATTTCAGCCTCGTACGTAAAGCTAAGAGCCTACATTTTCTTCTCCATATTCATCATTATCTGATCTGTAAGTTTGATAGGCTTCAGCCGTCCTTTGACTATAATGACTTTTAATCTCAGCTTTAATACAAATTACTCTTGCCTGCAATTGTGCCTGACACTCTTCCTGCCTCAACATTATTGCAGTGGTATGTTGTTCTTCTAGCAGAACAAGCTGCATAATCAGTCCGACCATCTCCTTTTGCTGTTTTTTTCTGCTCTGCTCCAAAAAACGAATAACCTCACCCCTTAAACCAGCCTTAAAGGTGTCCCAAACCACTTCCCTCAAAGCACTAAATCTATTTATATCAAAATAATGTTGCATCCAAACCCTGATATGCTCAATAAATAAAATGTCACTCAGGAATTTCCTATCAATTGTCCATTTGGACTGGCCCTTAGTATACCCATGTACCATAATATTAAGAACCAAAGGGTTCTGATCTGATAATAATTTGGGTAATTTCTTAATACCAATGCTATCCAGGAGGGTGATAGACACAAAAAAATAATCTAATCTAATATATTTCTTATGAGGGAATGAAAAATAAGTAAATCCTGGATCTAGTGGCTTCCTCCCGGCCCAGACACCAAGTAATCCATGGCTAGCCGTTATTGCCGCTAATGCCCTATACACCTTTGGCTTTCGCCCCTGATATTTATTACTAAAAGGTCTGGTTACCTCCAAATGAATATTCAAATTGCACAAATTATCAGTGGGTCCGGCCAAGATGCCAACTATACCTCTAGCTCTTTCAATATCCTAGAATCATCTTGATTAGAGCCATAGATGGTGCATACCGTCAACCCTATAGGTAGTGCAACCCTTGCCTCCTCCCCCACTTATCCTCCAACACTTGTGTAGCTAATGCCAGATTGTTTACCACATGAATATCCACACCTCTAACTGTGGAGTTCTGGGTAGAGCATGCCATTAGAGTATAACCATTATTCTCAATAGTATCCTTCTTTTCCCATGTGATATGTCTTTCTTGTTGACGTATTATATGAACCCCAAAGAGCTTCATCTTTCTACCACCCTACTGCACTTGATTTTATCATTAAGACCACCAACATTTACTGAGCAGATAAATCCTTTACCCATATGGGCCACAAATAAGCCTTCCAACATCGGACAGCTACAAAAACACTTTTTTCTTTGCTGGTTTTCTCCCCTGTGTCCCTCCTCCCATATTTCACCCCCACCAACCTTCCCTCAATACCTAACCACCCCACCCAGCAACTTCACCCACCTCTAATAACCCTTAAAATGGACAAAAAAATAGACCTGTTGTCGGTCTGTGGTGGATGAAAAGTAGCTACCCCAACCAGTGGCCAATACACCCAATCAAAAAAAACCGATATCCTATACACCCTACACCTGATCACCAATGTAACCTAACAGAAAAATAGAACATAAGTAGAATGGATAGCCTTGTGTTATAGCCCACCTTCAGCAAGAAACTCCTTTGCTTTCATTTCAGAGGTTGAAAACCGAGTACGCTCCCCCCAAACTTCTTGCAGACGTGCCGGGTTCATTAAGAAAGCCTGTGTCCCTTTCTTCTAGAACAGCTTCATCATCTGTTGAAGCTGCCAAAGCCTTTCAAGAGAACCATGTCAAAAATCGACCCTGACAAAAAATTAAATGCCCCCGACAGATCGTTTGGCTTCTGGTCTGGTTTTCTTGAAAATATTTGTCCTCAATAAATAATTTCCAAAGTAAACCAGCACAGCACGGGGTTTTGTGTCAGGCCTAATTCGTTGTTGCAGAGAAAAGGGCACTTGGTGAGCCCACTGAACCTCCTGAAGCCAGTTCCATCCCTCTAGTTCTGGGAAGGCTATGTTCAACAAATGTACCAGAAACAGTCATATATCTGAGCCTTCCTTCCCCTCTGGAACCCTTAGGAATCGCAGATTGTTATGCCTTTGGGGATTCTTTTGGTACTCCAACTTCCTTTGGATATCAACCAGTTGGGATTCGTGAGCATCTGTTTGTCCGCGGGTATACACAATATCAGAATCAACTGCAGCAGTTCTGGTCTCTAGATCTGTCTGTCGCTAGTTGATAGCATTACTAGTCTTAACTATCTTGCTCACTGTGCCTTGTAGTTTACGTGTAGCAGTCTGCAATCAGCAACTATCCTGCCAAGCCTCCTCACGGTGGGACATAACACATTGTAAATTGTTTCCAGGGTTGGAGGTATTGTTGGATGGGCCTCTTGTAACCCAGTGGCCAGGGTTCCAACTAACTGTTCCCCAGGGGAATAGTCCTATTTGAGGTCCTTCCTGCCCTTGCTATTATGAAGATCGGGCTTTCTAGCAACTCTGTGTGCGGTTACCACCATATCCACCCCATTGGTATTAGGAAAACTCTCATTCTCACTTGATGCACTGCTTGACCTTGTTCCATCAGCTGACCAAGTCCCATCTGATAACGAGAAGAAACAATCATTTTCCTTCAGGTCAAGTTCATCACCCCCTTCCTCCAACCGCAGAGAACAGGCTACTGAGTGCCAACTTTTTTCTGACCTTCTGATTTAAATGTGTATGGGTTAAATCTCATTTCTCAACTGCCCCAATCAGGGCTTCCTCGATCTCTGCATTTTTTTCCAGCCTAATTTGTCCTTGGTCTGTAATGACCCCTGGATTTGGCTTATTGGTTGAAGCAATGTCCCTTGCTGTGTCTCTCAAGTGCCGCACTTCCACTTCCTTTCTCCCGAGGTCTCTATTTGGCTCATAGCCGGCAGTCGGCACCCAGCCAGACACGAAGCGGACAATGGTGCTGCCTCTACACCTTTTGCTGCGAGGTGCGCCCAGGCCTTTGAAGAGGCAGCAGTAGCCTTTCTTCTGCTGTTCACCGTCTTGGGTCACATCCCTATCGTTGTAGCCACCGGCCATGGCAAGGGTCTGCAGTTAACGTGAACTGTTGCCTCTAGAAAGCTTCTGCATGCAAGCAACAATCCCTTGTCTGAAGGTAATCTCACAGCAACATGAACACTGGGTTGTATTATGAGTAGAAAAGGTGCAGCAGTTCCCATTCCAAGCATTATTGATCCTTTTAAGGTGCAGGATGCATAGGAACATGGATAATCTGCCAACTGGTCGGGAGAACTACACACTGCCATCCCAGGTGGTAACCTTCTTGTCCTCTTTTCCAAAGTAGTACCCAGCCAGCAATAGTAGATGTTCTCAAAGTAGGAGCAGAACAGGGGATTGAGCCTCCCGTAGAGCAAGTAGAACCCTCCTCTTTCAGAAGATCCATTGGCTTCCAAATCTCCAGCAGGAAAAAAGAAGGATACTCCACCATCTTCTCCAACCCCCTCTTTGATAATCTGGACCATCCTCTCCAAGCTCCCTTGCTGATGATGTGGATTAGAACCTGCCTCAGTCCAAGACATACCAGGAGATGCAAGGGAAAAGGAAAGTTCCTGAAAGCCTTAGAGTTATAGATGAGCCAGTCATCATCGTAGATGCTACCCCATCCCCAGAGGAGCCTGACATTGCCCCCCTTAACCTGCTCTCATGGATGTGGCACTGATAGCACCACCACCACCAGCTCTCATATTTGCAAGGCCACTGTGACCTACATCCACAACTAGTTCAGTAGAAGTACTCACTGCAGAGACACAATCAACAGCAAGCCCACCTACCTCCACTTCTTCGGGAATTGTCAGTGGCATCAGTGGCCCAAGGAGAAAGTTGACCTCACCAGTTTGGGACTTCTTCGCGGTTAGCAAGCAGGAGCCTAACTTTTCCATATGCTTCATCTGCCATTCGTATGTTCTACGAGGTAAGCCTGGTACACACTATGGTACTGGAAGCCAAACAACCCATATGGAAAAACATCGCTCAATCCACTGGGGGCACACCTTAAACACATTGCTGCAGGTGGTGTTGGTGAAGGCGATATGAGCAGGGAATGTTCTCCAATCACAGCAGATTGTGAAGGTGAAGAGGAAAAAGAGAGTGACATCTTTATGCAAATCAGACCTGTCCCCAGCAGTGCAATAGTATCACCCACATCAGTAACATCGGAATAGCACAAGACTTAGTCAGATGGAGCCACCACTGTACCTTTATACAGTGACTCCCCTGCTTTGCACATTGAGTCTGCTGCCTTCTTCTCTCCAGAAGCCGGCTTCATCAGTGGCACCAGCAAGGAATCAAATTCTGTCTACTATTACTTCCATGTTTAGGCAGGATGGGCAGTACGAATGCAACCACCCAACAGACCATTTGTACAGCGGGAAGCTGACTACAATGTTAGTGCTGGACCTCCTGCCTTTTTAGGTCTCGACCTGCCAATGCGCTTGCGCATTGCAGCTGTCGAGACATATAGAGGTGCAACAGGAAAGCTTACCAAGAGGGCTTTGGCAGGCAGATTACGCACAGAGCATGTGCCCCGTGTGCGCGGTTGCCATTTGTTCCCCGAGCCTTGGCATCACACTTCAAAGGAATCCCTTCCGGTCCCCCACCCTCCCGCCACACCAGCCATGTCACAAACCACCATTTGTCTGTCCCTCGCATCATCGCATCAGACCCGCCACAGCAATGCCGAGCCAGCCACTTCACGCGCTCAGCAGGTCATAAACAGGACCATCTGCTTTTCTTCAGAGCCATGACGCCACGGCTCGCCCCCCACCCCCTCCCGCATTTAAATACTTCTTTTTCTTCATTGCCATGACGTCGCGGCTCACCACCACCCCCCTCCTCTACACCCGCATTTAAATACTTCTTTTAAATGCATACGCTTGTTTCACTTCCTGCTCACCTAGGCACACAAACAAAATCACGGTAAGGGTAAATTTCTCGTCCTAAAGCACCCACCCCATCAAAACAGCCCCTACATAGACCATATGACAGAAGCACTGCCACGCGTAGGGTAGGTTCTACGCATCCACAAACTTCTTCTGCACCTCGACAGGAGCTTCAAGCGCTATATAACTGCCTCTAAACACTAACCGTGCCTCAATGTTAATTCTACTTGGCCAGAATGTATTTGTTTCCCATCTCTACCCTTCTGGGGTAATCACTTTAGTTATTCTGTGCTTTGTGTGCATTGCAAGTATTAATGTGTTCCTCACCATTTCACGCAGAGATTATAAACCAAGCAGCTGTATATTTTAGCAAGTATTTTTGTTTCGTTTAGAGTACAAAAGAGAAAGGATAGCACAGCAGTTTGCCTGGGCAATTATAATAATATTTTTGCATCCAAATGTTTTACAAGCTTGCTGTATAAGGTATAATCATGGCGCAGGGGCCAGGCTGACAATAGTAATTCATTAGGCTATTATGCATTCTGCAGTGATAATTGCTTTGCTGGAAAGTCACCAGCCATGAAAAGGACCCGCACATAAACGTAATTCATCAATTTGAGCTGCTCCGGCACAGCTGCGTTTTCTCACCTTGAGTTAGCGTAAGTTTTAGCAGGAAACGAAAAGAAATTAATGATTCATCGATAGATAATCTGGTGGCTGAACACTTGGCATGCTTCAGATCATTTCGGGCGCTTTCTATCCTCCCTATTTCCTTGTACCTTGCATTGGCCGCAAAGCAAGCAAACAATATTCGCGCCGCCCTGTTTCTTACCTCCTTCGATCGCTGCGGGGGCACTGCCGCCCGCCCCGGCCTTTGTCATCTCGGGGGCACCACCGCCCGCCCCGACTGGTTCCGACCTGGCTGCTGTTCCTTAATTGTCCCAGGTGCTTGTGCCAAAACCTGCCAGCTGCCCTGGATCGTTTCCTCGTGAGCACCGCCGTTCTGGCTTGAGGTGCATCCGGGTCGCCGTTCTGGCACCCTGCTCCGCCTCGGTCACCTTCCAACAGCTGGTTGTTGATCCCAACCTCCAGGACCCCGGTTCCCGTGAGGTGCCGCCTAGCTCTGATGTTGTCCTGCTGCTTGCTCTGTCCTGCGAGTCGGAGGGGGTACCTTCGCTTCCGGCGGGCTCCGGGCCGTCTTTAACTCTCTTGCAAGTGGAACGGGGTGGGCATGCTGGTGTCTCTGGAAACCCCTTGTTCCTCTTCGGGCAGCAGCGTCCGGTTCCTCAGTCATGGAGGGCTTCACCTTCATCAATGGAACCCTCGGATATAAATGGAACCCTCAACAAGAATTTTTGCTCAGCCGCCGGTGCTGCTCCCCCGCTCCGATAAGATAGGAGCTTGCCTGAGGGAGCAGCGCTTATATGCCCCCCCCCAATTGCCTTCCAGGCCAGGCAGGCCCCATGCCCATTGGAGAGTTCGTAGCCTGCCTCGGCCTCCATTGGCAGGGGGTGCCGGCGCCTCTTCGGCGGCTGCCGCGGCGGGGGGGGGAGCCGGGCATTTCTTTCTGTTCCTGGTCGCTTTGCTTGCCAAAAACCCGACCCCCACTATTTTGTGTCCGGGGGCGCAGCGCTAGTTATGGCGCCGGCTCTCGAGCCCCCTTTGGGAGCAGCCTCTGCAAAAATGGACGCCGACAACATGGCAGAGTGGTGATCTGTGTTAACCGTAGAGCTGGTCATTTCATTACATCCCCTTTTACATAAATGCTCCTGTCATGTTGTTCGGACGTTATGTTATTAGTTCATACAGCCTTTCCCTATAGCGATCTTGTTCTTTTAGCACTTCCATGGATCGCTGCCCCAGACAGCTCCTTGGTAGGGGCAGGGAGGGCCAGCAGTGCAGATAGCCCTTTTCACATGGATATGCTGAGGGGAGGCACACAGTTCCCCGGAAAGTCTGCTGCATATTCCAGGCTTAGGATATTAGCAGTTCAGAGTGCTCCAGCAGGGGCTTAGTGAGGACGTTTTCCCGTCACCCTACCCCAAGCACCTCAATTAAGTTCCTTTTAGAAAACAACTAATAGCGCTTCCGTTCCACCCAGAGATGTAAAACTAATTACCAATGCATCTCAAACGTAATGCTTATGTGACCAAAGCTCTACTTTAGCCATTTTGGCTCAGTAACAGAAAGAAATAGTAAGTAACAGTGGGAAATCTGGTTTAAAGCATAGGCACGAAGCAGGATGTGCAATCGTCCATGGTGTATTTTAGCTGACTGGTGAGGCAGGGAGAGAGCAGTTATTCAAAATAACAAAGTTGCAGCAACATGCGTACCGTTTGCTACCCAGCTGTGCTGTTGTAAACGTATCTAGGACCCTATTTAAATATTCCCGATTTATGCCCTTATATGGCTATATCATATCATATCCTTATAAAGGCATAAGAATCCTACCCATATTAAGTCATATCCAATGCAGTCCAAATACGGCAAGGCTACTCCCATAGACTCCTAGAAAGCACAACGCGTTCTTAAACAAACCAAGCTTCCAGCAGCCTGGGAATTCCCCCTGCTTCTGTATTGATTTGTCCTAGAACTCCTGGAGTCCTGAAAGAACTGCAAGTTCCTAGTGACGTTTTATGTCGAACCTTACGTGAAACTCGGCACCGTCCAGGTATAAATATACCAGCATCTGCCCTAGCAAAACACACGGCGGTTTGGAGCAGATCGGCTATCTACTTGCGCGACGCCCTGCTGTAGCGAGTGCCGAAGGAAGCCGACCCTCCCATTGACGCACTGAGAGAGACGCTGTCTTTTCTTCTGCCAAGAAATCTAGCTCCAGTGTTTCCCTGTCACCCTTGCGGGTTGCTGGGAGATCGAGTCCTGAGAGAGAGATACAAGACCTCCTTCATTCTATAAACAAGGTACAGAGCTGATTAGACCCTTAGAGAATTCTTGATTCAGATTCTTGGCAGAAACTATCTTAACTCAAACTGCAGCTCACTTACTCTTCCCACGTACTAGGCTAAGGTTAGGTACACCGGGGTAGGTGTATCTTAGAAGCACCAGTTGAGTACGTTTAGTCATGATTTTATCTATGTATATATTTTATCTATTTTAAACATCGTATGGCTTAAAAACCATACCATGCTTTTACAGTATTATTTCATAATACTCCTTTTACTGTACGCACTTTACTTTATAACAAGTATTGCAATTGTGGCAACTCACTTCTCTTGCATTAGAAAGAAGACTGTTCAATAAATAACCTCTTTTATTGAAAACGCCCGTCTCTCTATTTCTCTGCTCTTCTGGTGAAACTAAGCATGCACGATTGACTGAGTAAAATAGTTATCTATCGTTTCCGCGACTCTGGAGGTATACTCCTTATTCTGGAGGGAGCAAAGTTGTCATGTTTATGCGGTTGTCAGAAACTAATCCCTTCTTGTGTACTCGAGAAAGTTTCTAGTGACCTCTGAGCTAGCTGGCATTCATAATTAAGTCCAACATATTCAATAGAGACCTAGTCGACCTAAGTCCTACGTCTAAACTATCGTTTATGTTATTCTAATGCGCAGAGCCTATTGGGAATATAGGAACTACACTACAGTGCTAACACGATTCCAGATCTTGCGCTAGGAACAATTCCCACCCAGTTAAAGTCAGTGCAACTCCGGATTCATATTCGTGTGATATTAACACCATTGGGAAAAAAAACTGAGCATGCAGCTCCAACAGTCATGCTAATTGATGGTTCAATAGATGTGAGCCTTGTCATGAATTAGCTGCCTTCTTCAGTTGCTAGTGCAACCAGAGCCCTAGTTAAGAAATGTGACTAGGACGAGGAGCCACAAGGATTTTCCACAAGTATTCTAGGAATGCAGGGGGGCGCTAGGTGGCGCCGGACCAAAATGGCCGCACTGGTGTGAGGCTCCCGATCGACCGAGCACTTCTTCCCATACTGAAGGGATCCTGACCGGGCAGATTGGGTCTAACATTGCCCCTTTACCTCCGTATCACCGTGCTGATCACGCCGCTGTCTCGCTTGCCCTGAGGGTCTCATCTGGAGCGGTGCCAGCGGCCGGTGAAATCTGAGCGGGCTGCGGAGCGGTGGAGGACGCTCTTGCGCGCTGGCTCGCCCCGTTGGGAAAGGCCCGCTGCCGGGAGAGCCTTGCCTGCGGGAGGGGGCCTGACCGCTGGACGACTGGAGTGTGCCGACGAGCCCGGGGGGACCCCAGCTACTGTCTCAGGTGAGCGCAACCCGCAGCCTACCGCCTTCCCCCGCCACTTTCCCCCCGGCGCTGTGAATGCTCATTGACGAGCTTACGGCCTTGCTGGTGTGCCCGCTATCCGCCATCTTAGGCCTCCTGCTTCGTGGACTGGGATTCCTCGTACCTAGCCTCACGGCACTATTCCTCGTAATCAACTGCTTTGGGGCTGTGACCACCAGTCTTGTCGGCGCTGCTGCTTCCCAACCACCATATGGACGGCAGTCACCCTCACCCCCCCACTCTCCTGGCAGACGCCCCATGGTAACGCTGCGCTTCTCTGTCTGCTGCAACTGGGCCGCTCCTGCTGCTGTCGCCGCTTGGGCTACCACGACAGCTAGAACTCAGGTGCCTACTTGCCATCCCTCTTGAGGCATCTCCAGGGCCTTTGCAACCACTTGGCACCCGCTTGACCACCCCAATAGCAGTACCGGCCAGCATTGCAACGTAACGCGCCCTTCACATCCCGACGTCCCTCCGGAGGTGGACTGGTCTGCACGCTTCCCCTCCCCCCCCCTCTGTGGAGGACCACACAACTTCCTGGCCTCTTTCAGTTGAAATATCCCTGAGTGGGGTCTACTACACTCCACAGCACGAGGCCTGAACCGCAGTGTCGCCACTTCCCCAGGCCTGCATCTTACGCTGTCTTTCCGGCCTGGAACCCCCATCCACTCGGAGCCTACGGCTATAGCTGCTCTTACCCATTATTCATTCCACCGACCCTGCCCGAGGAGGTCCTCCCCCCTCTTCTGTCTCAACACTACTGCGATCTGGCGTCCATTTCTCCTACTGCATCGCGGACGCCCAGACGAGACAGGGGCCGCAGCGATGCACGTCAGTCCAAAATACCGTTTGAAGCCAAAAAATCTTCCAAAACGACGCCAGAGATGGAGGGCAGTACTGCTGCCTCGGCCCCTCAGGAGGAAGACTGGACATCACTATTACTAGGCATGAGGCATAGCCTATCCACAATAGACGCCAAAATAGATACCATGAACATGCGTATGGACAGCGTTGTAGCCAAGCTGGAGCAACATGATGCCCGCATCAAAGAGACAGAAGACAGGATATCTGTTCTGGAGGATGGCGCCACATCAACGAGTAAACAGGTCACTCAAATGGACAGGTTGCTCAAACTCATAGCAGACAAGAATGAAGACTTGGAGGCGAGGTCCCGTCGGAATAACGTCCGTATTTTAGGCCTTGCGGAGTCCACCAACACAGGTAAAATGGAGACCTTTGTAGAGAACCTTCTCATGGAACTGTTCGGGAAAGAATCCTTTTCCTCACACTTCATCATCGAAAGGGCCCATAGATCTCTGGCAGCCCGCCCGCCTCCCGGAGCTCAACCTCGCCCTATCATTGCGCGCTTTCTGAACTACAGAGACCGTGATGCAGTGTTAAAACGCTCGAGAGAGCTGGGTACCGTGAACTATTGCAACACGACTCTCTCCTTTTTTCCTGATTTTACCCCCTCAGTCCAAGAGGCCAGGCGCAAATTCGCAGGGGTAAAAAAGAAACTCCAGGCGCAGGAGATCTCATACGCCATGCTATACCCAGCAAAATTGAAAGTATCCTTTCAGGGCAAGCACCATTTCTTTCAAAATCCGCAACAGGTGGAAGACTTTCTTAAACACTATAGGAAAGAACAGGACAGTGACGTAACTGCTCGTCGCAGATCCAGGTCTCCATCACCAATGTCGCAACAGGACTGAGCGGGTGCATTGTGACGTTGACCCTTTTTCATCCAGCGCGCTCTGTCCATCACCTACACAGAGCCTGATTCTTACATATTTTGTTTTAAGTACTTGAACTGCACAAGACTCACCGGTCTATGATGTACCTAAATGCTTGGTCGCCCACCTCCGTCCCACGCTAGATATCCGGTGCGAACCCGGAGTCTGTGGGTGTAAGTAGGGAGGTGGTTGGTAGGTCTGGTGCCCCTAGTTTCTGTCCCCCAATGGGCGAGCCCCTAAACACCCCGTCCCTTCTGAGGGTAGGGGCATGTGTCATATAATTTCTGGTTTCTGTTTTGTTCTGTTTCTGGGATGGTGGGTGGTGGTTGTATTCCCGGCTAGTTGGGGTTGCCGGTGTGGGTGGGAAGGGACTCAGTACTAATAATGCTGACTTCGTAATGTTTGTTGTGTTGTCTCTAGAGAGGTTTTGTGGGAGGATTTTGGGGGGGAAGTGTCATTTTTATTGCGTCAACTGTGCAGTGGCCCTTGATTACGGTATTACATGCTACAGGATTTGTTCTGAGTCAGAATGGGTGACGTAGAGAATATGCGTCCATCGCAACAGTTTCAGCTGGTATCTGGGAACATCCGTGGGCTGAATAATCCTAGGAAAAAGAGACAAATTCTGGAGTTGTATCAAAACAAAGAGAGGAGTATCCCCAATGAAGATATAGGACAGACTTGTCTGGAGGGCAAGTTTTCTGGCAAGAAGGAGAGTATTCGTCCTTTTGTTTAAAACCCCTCACTCACCAACCTAGTGGTGACATGCTTCATCATCGGGGTCCACCCTGGCGGCCTAGCGCCACCAGGATGTGCTTCGACACCTGTACTACAGTGGAGCGGGTTGTGACTGTGGGTGTGAAAAAATAAATGTTAAAAATTGTCCTGGTTGTACTCAAAAATATGGTCTATGCCCAATGTTTGAATCTTACCCCACAGTGTGAGAAGCGGGGAAGTGTCGTCGGTGTTGGGACTATAATAGCGGGCAAAAAGGACAATTTGCGAGTGTAACTTCCCCCAGACCATACAGTATCTGCCACATGAATCCACCTCCGTCCCTTGCCCCAATACTACAACAAGTTTATTATTCGGCCCTTGAAGAGGGAACTCTACCGTCCTCTATGCGCGAAGCCCTTATAACATCCCTCTTGAAACCGGGCAAGCCACCGGAGCACTGTGACTCCTACAGGCCCCTCTCGTTGCTCAATACTGACGTAAAAATTTTGGCGAAGGTACTTGCAACACGTCTTAACCTGTTGATGGAACGCCTAGTCTTGGCTGACCAAGCGGGTTTTGTCCCAAACAGGGCGACTTCACATAATTTACGCACCCTTCAGGCTGTACTGCAGGATATTAATCCTCGCTGGGAAGCGGCTGCTGTGTTCCTAGACGCCACTAAAGCGTTTGATTCCCTTGAATGGGATTACCTCTTGGCCCTTCTTGAACGAATGGGGATCCCATACAGCTTCCTAGATTGGATAAAACTGCTATATAACGACCCGTGTGCTTCAGTCCTACTCAATGACGCTAGGTCAGCTCCCTTTGCCATCCACAGAGGCACCAGACAGGGATGTCCTCTATCCCCTGTCCTCTTTGCGATCGCCATCGAGCCGTTGGCGGCTAAACTCCGACAGCATCATAACCACCGCTCTCTAATTTACCCGGAGCGCCAGCTGCTAGTTGCACTGTATGCTGACGACATGACCTTATATGTACACAAACCGCATGAAAACCTCAATCCCCTTTTGCGCGAAATCACTAAATTTGGTGCCATATCAGGAATACAAAGCAACTGGTCAAAGTCTGCTCTATTTCCCCTAACGGATAGGACCGTGCATTTCCCCCTGGACTATCCTTTGATATGGGAAACTGAGGAAATAAAATATCTCGGTATCATTGTTTCCCGAAACCGAGAGGCCCTCATTAGGGCTAACTATGGCACTGTCCTGGATAAATTGACCGATACCATTACTAAGTGGAATCTCCCACTTTTAATGGCGGGTTTCCCTTATCAAGATGGTAGTCCTTCCCAAGCTGCTCTACCTCTTCACCAACATACCGTATAGTCCGGGATCTCACTTCTTCTGTTCCCTTAATTCCCAATTATCGCGCCTAATATGGGGTGGCAAACAGGCCAGGATTAGCCTGAAGACCCTCATGTTACCTTATCATCAAGGCGGGTTTGATGTACCAAACTTCCAACGCTATTACGACTGTGCCCAGGGCCATTTTGTCGCGTACTGGCTTCACCCCCTCCCCCCTTCATGACCCACTGGCGGTGGAGGACGGGTATATGAGGCCCGTGCAACCGTCGGGATATTTATATACTACGTCACGTGTCACGGACCGGGACCCAACCACAGTTGATTGCACGGTTCAGGCTTGGAAGCGCCTGGCAGATCGCATGGAAGTCGAGTTTTTATACTCTCCACGCATGCCCCTAGCGCATGATCCAAGACTGCGCGTAGCCTGTGAAGAGATCGGACGTAAATTGCTCACGAAATTGGCGATCCACACTTGGGGCGATCTATACCTCCAGGGACAATTTCGAACATCGGCGCAATTCTTTGGGGAGAACACCCCCTCCGTAATGGACACGTTCCTCTACGTGCGGCTCCGTCAGAACGTTAAAGCGGTTACTCCTAACTTCCCTGACGAGCCGGACACCATAGCCCCCCTGCACACGCTCTTACAAGCGGACACCCCAAAACATGTTGTGTCTATGCTGTACAAACATGCACAGCCAGCCCCATCGCCCCCTCCGCTTAGAGCCTGCTGCGACTGGGACGGCGACCTAGACACCCGGCTGTCGGACGAACAATGGGAGGAAAGCTGCTCTCACACTAATGCGGTGACCGGTAATGCCCGTCTCAGACTGATTCATTTCAAATTCTTGCACCGAATCTACTTTACTCCTTCCAAACTATTCCGGCTCGGTCTCCGCGATAACGACAAATGCCTCAGATGCAAGGGCGGGGGTGCCGACTTCTTTCACCTGGCATGGTCATGCCCTGCTGTAGCAAAATATTGGCATGCTGTTTTTGGAGCGTTGTCTGACATGGTCGGGGTAGATATGGATCCCTGTCCCAGGATTGCCCTGTTGGGTCACATGGCCCCAGCGCTGAAGTCACATAGGACATTTTTTGCACTGGGCCTCCTATTGGCTAAATGCCATGTGGCATGCAGATGGGGCAGGGGCCGCGCGCCTAAATTTAAGATATGGCTCAACACCATGGTTACTTGGCAAGATCACCTTCACAATTATGCCGACCTCCTACCACACAAGTCACGTCCCAAAAACCTCTGGGGCCCCCTTACTGCCTATCTTCTCCGTGTGCAGGGTGAGGACTCTTCGGACACATGAAATCACACTGAAATTCTTTAAACCCACCCCTCTCCCTCACCCAAACCTTGCCCGGATCCCCCGCCGGCCATGCCTCTAGTCTTCCCTCCCCCCCCCCCCGGATATCACCCTACATATAGGCGTGCCTGCATACTATGCCCTATGGCGACTCACCCAAGACTTCCACATGTCCTCTGAACCAGTCGGTGACCTGACTGCATACCTCGTCAGCTTCGGATGCTCGGCTTTAGACTGATCTGCGTTGCGTGCTTAATACCAGACTGCCTACTCACTTAACTGGCATGTTATACGTATAACTTCTTCTGTGGCCTATGCACTATATTTCCCTCACGGATTTGATTATGACTATTCCCCTTTCCCCCCTCCCCCCCTCTCCCTGCCCCTCCCCTCCCATGTCAGCCAGACGTATTAAGCGGGTGCGGAGCAACACTAACCCCAACGCAGGTTGATCCTCCTTCTACCTGGCACCACCTCATGGCTCCTCACCTCAAGGTCCTTTAATCCACATACAGTGTATGGTGGTATATCATGGGAGGGTTCAGTTTCGTTTGGTTTTTTGTAGTTGGTTTAAAAAGTGATAAAAGAAACCTCAAAGCTTACTTACTGTAATTGTATTGCACATGTCACCTGGCTATACCACCTTTATATCGCGGCCGGCCCGGCAGGGTTGTAGGCGACATGCTGTGTCTAATTTTTATTGTCTAGCCTTTCTGATGTTGAGCCCATCCTGGACTACTTCCTTTGTAGCTGCCGGCCTGCAGCCGCAGGTTGTAGGCGTGAAGCTGTGTACTAACCTTTCCTTTGTCATCAATAAAGGTTTCATTAAAAAAAAAAAAGTATTCTAGGAATGCAGCACTCACAATTACTCAGATCAATTGGCCCCTCCCAGGTTCCCACTGATTAGAATAATTAAATAATCAAATCTCAATTATAATATAGCAGCAAATGTTATTCAAGGTGTTATTTTGGAGCGAATGGTGTCCCGAAACAGAAACACAATTGTTATCTCAGAAGTAATCCGGATGCTGTGTTTGTAATAGGCATTGGGGCTGAGGGCTTGACTAACCTTCAGTGAAAACAGGATAGGGGATAGGACACAGTGAACGGACGGGCAGCCTCCTAGGATTAATGATTCGCACAGGCGCGAAGTGCGCGCAGGCTTTACCAACATACATTTTTCACAGCTTTGGCAAGTTCCTGTCCAGACCACAGAACTTCAGTTAAAGGAGCAATACAGATTGTGAAAGATAACGTGCAAAGCGGTTGCACACTTAATTTAATTGTGAACTCAGTGTATGCACGATGACGTAATTGTGTGTCTTTAATCTTCATTAATTCCTACTCTCAGTCACCCAAGTCCTAAACTATCAGGTGTATCTTACGTATTGGGGCTGCGACCCAATGCTTTTTAAGTTTTTACTGCACCCGAGATAAGGCCAACCCCAGCTATCAGGATATCAACTGACCCTTACGGCATGAAGGGGTCGCCGTCACAATCTCCTCATGCGTCGGTATTACAGGGTGAGCTAATGTTATAAATATATGCTGTAATATATAATCATATCTGATGTTAGCAGGGAGCTTGACACCTGCAGTTTTTTTTTAATTGCACATCCATCTGTAATTATCAATTCATTCGTATTTTAAGATATGCTTGGTTTCTATTGCACATGGGCTCAGCTTTATAGGCTATTTTATAGGTGTAATTTCTGGTATGAGTAATTTTCCAATAAATGGCACATTTTGGATACTTTGGCGTAGAATGTTGACTACGCAAGGATAGCAGAGTGAGTAGATATAGCATGCATGTAAAATTTGGGCGATTTAAAGGTTATTTTATTTTTGTTCTTTTCACTGTCTCATCCAACTCCACCCTCCAACTCCACCCTCCAACTCCAACTCCACCCTCCAACTCCAACTCCACCCTCCAACTCAAACTCCACCCTCCAACTCTACCCTCCAACTCCACCCAACTCCACCCTCCAACTCTACCCTCCAACTCTACCCTCCAACTCTACCCTCCAACTCCGCCCTCCAACTCCACCCCCCAACATTACCCTCCAACTCCACCCTCCACCCTCTACCCTCCAACTCCACCCTCCAACTCTACCTCCACCCTCCAACTCCACCCTCCAACTCCTCCCTCCATCACTCAGGAACACCACCACAACACTCAGGGACACCACCACATCACTCGGGGCCACCACCACATCACTCTGGGACACCACCACATCACTCTGGGACACAACCACATCACTCTGGGACGCCACCACATCACTCAGGGATAGCACCACATCACTCGGGTGCACCACCACATCACTCAGGGGCACCACTTGGGGACACCACCACATCACTCGGGTGCACCATCACATCACTTGGGTGCACCACCACATCACTCATGGGCTGCACCACTCAGGGTCACCACCACATCACTCAGGGTCACCACCACATCACTCAGGGACACCACCACATCACTCAGGGGCACCACCACATCACTCAGGGGAACAACTCAGGGGCACCACCACATCACTCTGGGACACCACCACATCACTCTTGGACACCACCACATCACTCTAATACACCACCACATCACTCAGCCCAACCACATTATCACTCTGCACTGTCCTTGCTTGCTACCAACAAGCAATTCCGTAGCCAATAGGACTCGCATTAGGAAAGTGTAAGCTATTGGCTTTGTGAATAACAATGCTATTAATTTATATATTTTCAAGGCCAACACATATTAAAAAAATGTGTCATTTACAATACCAATAGCTCACACTTTCCTAATGTGAGACCTATTGCATTGCAAATGCTTGTTTCTTTTGTGGAAAGAGTGGGTTTTTTAGAATTTGTGGTGGCCATCTGCCCAAAATGGAAAATTCCCAGCTGGACCTATTTTGCCAGAAATAAGGTTCCAGTGCTCCATCACAATCTCCTGGAATTGGTTGGAGAAGCTTTGCAGCACAGCGCTTTTCACGCTATCCACCTGACAACAGACATGCAGAACAGTTGCCAAGCCACTGAATACATGTGTATCACTGCACACTGGATCTCTTTTGTGGGGTGAGAGAAATTATGTCTTCAGGTTTAGATTCTGATTACATTTTTAATTGTTCCCAGAAGCATGCAACAGTAGCCATGTTTGCCATGGAAAAATCCCATAGAGCTGCAAACATCTTGGAACAATTTAACAGCAAGGTCTCTGAAT
This sequence comes from Lissotriton helveticus, assembly GCF_964261635.1. Lineage (NCBI taxonomy): Eukaryota > Metazoa > Chordata > Amphibia > Caudata > Salamandridae > Lissotriton > Lissotriton helveticus. The sequence goes on from NC_136061.1 coordinate 1,840,129,700, forward strand.
GGCTGTGATCCAGAGGGTTTACCACTGGATTTATTTTCATGGAAAATGGCAGTGATTTATTTAGGGCAATGGCAGATAGTGGCTATTACGGGGTCCTGTGTTTGGTGCACTGCATCAAAATCATTGTACAGGACTTTCTCAAAAAAGAAGACAGAGTCAGCAACTTACTCCTTTCAACCATTCTTTTAAAGTATGGAAGAATTTGAGGATCATTCAGTGTGATAATAGAATGCCAGTCAAAGCACTCATACTAGAGGTGTCAACACATTGGAACTAGATCTATTACAACCTCTGTTTGAGCAGTACAGACCGATCAATGATTATGTCATGCAAAGAAGGGATGCACCTGGGAAAGGCATGATCATTGGGCAGGGCAAAGGGGACCTAGGATAATGCCTGACAGAGATGAGGAAGTCAGCAAGGAGGACAGTATGATCGGCCAAACTATCCAGTTATTGCATACATTTTATGCACATGTATAGCCGGATTGGTGTTAGACCAGTTTGAAGGAAAGAAACCTTCCCGCAATTTCCTTAAAGGAAATTGGAGGATTAATGCCTGCCTCTCTCCTGTGCCTGTCCTTTTTTCATCCCCTAGCAGAACTTCCCCATAACATTTGATTTTACAAGCCTGCCTAATGTGTGTTGTGTGCATCAAAGAGGATTGACAATTGTGTACCTTATGCTTGTATTGGAACAGGTGACTAGTGCACCAATGAGTGACATGTGAGTAGTTATGAGTGATGATTTATGTGGTGGCAGACAGTGAAGGAGGATGTTCAACTAGTATCATTTGTAAGCTTGATTGTGGTGATTTGTAATGTTTGTGGCCTGATGGGTGGTCATTTTTTCCTGAAGGTAATTGGACCTTTCCTTTTGCCACTGAGCACAATTTGCTTCCCAGTTCCACTTCTTTGTTTTCTGGTTCACACTCTTCAAAGACCAGACAAGTCCATTTAGTTAACAAACACAAATCTGCATAAAAAATTACTTTCACTTCTTGTTCATCAACAGCAGTGCACTACAGGTCAATCTCTCTCATTTGGGTCGTTCGGAACGGAATTTTATAGATTTGTTACTCTGAGTCAGGAGGAGTATGATGGAAGGACTCAGGGCAGGGCTAGCTCAACAATATTATGTCAAAAAGAGGGGAGAGGAGCGTTTAAGTCCAGCATATGAGCTCCTAAGAACATTTAAACATTTAACAAGGGTATGCAGTTCCTTGTGAAGATAGTGGGGATAATGTGCATAGGAATATTTGGTAGGGGGGGCAGCTCCATTAGGAGCAAGGATCCTCATACACCCAGATGGGTGTCATGATTCATCATTGGGCTAGTTCCCCGTCGGGCTGGCACTGCAATGCCCGAAGGGCACCCATAAGGGGCAACTTTGCCAGAGATCTTTTATAGAATAGCCAGTTGATGAAGTGAGGGTGTGTGGGCTGTTAGTGTAGATTGGTAAAAAAAGATGTAAGAGCAAAATAGGTGTATTAAAATAGACTTAGTGATCCTCAGAGACAAGAAATGTTAATGAATGAGTTCACTTGCCTAGCTAAAATTGTTAGTTCAATAGGTTTTTAATGGGTCAACATCCTTCTTGCCTGCTGTTGGTAAAAATGATCATTTGGCAATCGACACCCCACATTTATATGTTTGCCTTTTGTGTTTTAGAATTGTTTTACTGACTTAGAGGTACACAGTTTGTCATAAAATTGGTTGAGTGATTGGTAATCTCCTCTTGAGAATACAAACCCAGATATTCCTGTCACTGTGTAGATTAGGGTCGTTTTAGGTGCTGAAGAATTGACAATTATAATATTTGAGGTGGTGAGATGCACTTCGGTTTAATTCAGTTTTCCAATGTTTAAACCAATTCAGAACTTTATTGGTGTGAAAGCTTGTCCGCGCTCCGCCCCATTGCGCCGCAATATCAACAAAACACGAGGGGAACCACCTATGATTCCACCAAGCTGCACAGCCATGTGACTGAATGAATTAAATGAATTAAATTCAAATAGTTTTAGCCTTTGTTTGTCCATATTTTCCACTTTCACTTTTAATCCTTTTTACAATGTTTTCAATTCGTTTTACTCATTCCATGGTTTTGCGACGATATTCACACAAACACAGGAGCACCACTGAGTTCCTCATGTCACGATTTTATTAAAAGTAACCCAATGCATTTCCGATTTAAAAATCCCTTCATCAGGGGCATCTAGAATATAAAAGAAATCATTTTACATAATGCTGTCAGCATTAGTATTATTATCACGAAACAATTGACAACCACATAACTACAATTTTTTCACAAACACTTAATATACTAGTAAAGGCTAAATGCAGCATTGTAAAAATGTATTAAAACACAGCACGAAGATGGCACTCCATACTCCAGTATTCTAAACAGCAAACCTTTTAGCGCAACACCCATGCAAACTAGCAAAAGCTGTATATCTATACTACTATTATAAAGGAAGAACTTTGAGGCTTTGAGGCGGGTAAACTCGGGAACCACAGCGCCAATCCACACACCCAAAACATTGTTGTAATCCTCAGGGTGTGCAGATGGACATAGGCTATATAAATTAAAAATAAATACGGTATTAAAAAATATAAGTTAAAAAAAAAAAGTAGTCCCTTCAAACTAGCGCTGGCCGCGACGTGCGTGCTGACATCAGGAGCGGCGTACAGGAGCGGCAGAGATCAGCGCGGGGAGGAGCAGTGACGAGGAGTGGCGGAGATAGGGGAGCAGCGGACATAACCGGCGGACAGGCGGTGAGGATCGACGGGACAGTGAGGGACTGCAGAGATTGAATATTCACTGTAATGTACGGCTCTAATAATTTAGTGAGAGCTGGTACCGGGGCCTATCGCAGGAGCTGCACTTGCTCTCCTATTAAAGGGCCCGCACCGGGGTTTATAAGGCTGCAAACACTGAGAGCTCTTACGCTTTCTTCCCCATGGCAACCACTGTACCACTGCCATCTTTTCAGCCTTCCGCTGCAGCCGTCCGGACAAGGCCACCAGTGCTGGGAAGGTACAAGCATGCCATATCTGCATTGTTTTGGTATGCTGTTTTATGTTAAGGTAGAGGCTGTTTGTATAGCACCTGTGGCAGCCATGGATTGCTTCTAACTGCTGAAAATCATGTCGAATCGTCAGGTGTGTGCCAGAGTGGAGCAGCTGCCGTGATCTTCTCGGATGAGAGGGTAAGGTGCTGCTAACATGGAATTGTGAAACGCGCAGAGCACTGCTATCAGGCCCATGAGCACAGTGAATATAAAGCGTGTCTGCTGTTCAGAAAAGGCATTTCCTTTGAAATTGAATCAATTAGTTGTCGGGAGAAGTAACGGGAAAATACAGGAACTTCTGAGGGGCAAGCAGGTACTCTGTGACGCTAACTACCTGCACTTTTCCATTAAGGAGACAAAAGAGGCTCAATAAAAAGAGCATTTATAAAAAAACTAAATAATAAGCTAAGAATGTATAAAGAATAAAAGAGAAAGCACACGTAGACAATCTGTTCTGTTATGTTAATCACTGGCAGGTGGATGGGTAACGTTCAACACAATGAAAATAGAGGGGATTAAAAATATAAAAAGGTAGTGGAGACCGCCTGTGCGTCACGCAGAGCACCCGGGTCACCCCTCTGCGGAGAACAGTCAACAAGTCCTAATAATGTGTCTTGTGGGCAGGTACCAAACGGGGTATTACAGCAGGAAAAAGTGACGTGAGCAGTGACGTGGGCAGGTTACACAACGTCAGGGCGGACGGGGGCCCTGAGCCATGATTGCTCCCGGACAACGTCGGGACGGGCTGCTAGTAATCAATAAACCTTCAAGGGGTGAACCAACGGTTTTACTCATGTCACTTACTGTTATCTATTCTTTTGTTCAAAAGCTGTTTAACCATTAATCACTCTTACTGTGACATATTTTAAAATGCGTCCCTTATTGTACGACCGAACTTGCTGAATGCCAATTTCCTTTTAAAACAGCATACCGAGTTCCAAAAAACACTGCATTCATCTTTCATTGCGTGCCGAGGCGCGCTCATCTCTTTCAGTGAAAAGCTGCATCAATGATTCAAAGCTTGTTCACAGTTATCAACCCTCCTAACTCCCCGCAGGTGGTGGATCACTTGTATCTGTACTAGAGCTGAGAAACAGAACTACACTACAGGCTGTTTACTTAGCGCGCTCATTCTCCTTCCTCCTTACATTCATCTAAACAGACTACTCATCCCAGAATGCATTATAACCTGGTTCTGGCAAACCGGTATTTATGCCACACCCAAAATATTCATATCGTGAACTAATACAAAATAAACAACGCTACCAGTTACCCTGTGTCTTTTATAATGTCCTCGTAATTTCTTTAAATTCTTGATGTTCATAATAATAATAGCTGTAGCACATTTCCACAGATGCCAGTTCAATTACCACATTAATAGTCATCTTATCATGACCGGAAAGTCCGGCACCCGTGATAGTCATCGTAATTTACATGCAGATTTGTCCCTTGTTGCTCTTTCTTTTTGACATGCTTTATTCGTTCATCCTGTGGGTGCAATCTCAACAATTTGAAGCGAAAAATCATGCTATGAACATTAGAGGTGTTGAGATGCACACCTGTTTAATTCAGTTTTCCAATGTTTAAACCAATTCAGAACTTTATTGGCGTGCAAGCTTGTCCGTGCTCCGCCCCATTGCACCGCAATATCAACAAAACATGAGGGGAACCACCTATGATTCCACCAAGCTGCACAGCGATGTGACTGAATGAATTAAATGAATTAAATTCAAATAGTTTTATCTTTTGTTTGTCCATATTTTCCACTTTCAATTTTAAACCTTTTTACAATGTTTTCAATTTGTTTTACTCATTCCAGAGTTTTGCGACGATATTCACACAAACACAGGAGCACCATTGAGTTCCTCATGTCACAATTTTATTAAAAGTAACCCAATGCATTTCGGTATTAAAAATCCCTTCATCAGGGGCATCTAGAATATAAAAGAAATAATTTTACATAATGCTGTCAGCATTAGTATTATTATCACAAAACAATTGACAACCACATAACTACAATTTTTTCACAAACACTTAATATGCTAGTAAAGGCTAAATGCAGCATTGTAAAAATGTATTAAAACACAGCACGAAGATGGCACTCCATACTCCAGTATTCTAAACAGCAAACCTTTTACCGAAACACCCATGCAAACTAGCAAAAGCTGTATATAATCAATAAACCTTCATGGGGTGAACCAGCTACAGCTATTAATATTATGAACATCAAGAATTTAAAGAAATTACGAGAACATTATAAAAGACACAGGTTAACTGGTAGCGTTGTTTATTTTGTATTAGTTCACCATATGAATATTTTGGGTGCGGTATAAATACCGGTTTGCCAGGAACGGGTTATAATGCATTCTGGGATGAGCAGTCTGTTTAGATGAATGTAAGGAGGAAGAAGAATGAGCGCGCTATGTAACAGCCTGTAGTGTAGTTCTGTTTCTCAGCTCTAGTACAGATACAGGTGATCCACCACCTGGGGGGAGTTAGGAGGGTTGATAACTGTGAACAAGCTTTGAATCATTGATGCAGCTTTCCTGAAAGGGATAAGCGCGCCTCGGCACGCAATGAAAGATGAATGCGCGTTTTTTTTTATCTCGGTATGCTGTTTTAAAAGGCAATGGGCATTCAGCAAGTTCGGTCGTACAATAAGGGACGCATTTTAAAATATGTCACGGTAAGTGTAATTAATGGTTAAACAGCTTTTGGACAAAAGAATAGATAACAGTAAGTGACATGAGTAAAAGCGTTGGTTCACCCCATGAAGGTTTATTGATTATATACAGCTTTTGCTAGTTTGCATGGGTGTTTCGATAAAAGGTTTGCTATTTAGAATACTAGAGTATGGAGTGCCATCTTCGTGCTGTGTTTTAATACATTCTTACAATGCTGCATTTAGAGTTTACTAGCATATTAAGTGTTTGTGAAAAAATTGTAGTTATTTGGTTGTCAGTTGTTTTGTGATTATAATACTAATGCTGACAGCCCCTGATAAAGCGATTTTTAATCCCGAAATGCATTGGGTTACTTTTAATAAAATCGTGACATGAGGAACTCAATGGTGCTCCTGTGTTTGTGTGAATATCGCCGCAAAACCCTGGAATGAGTAAAACAAATTGAAAACATTGTAAAAAGGATTAAAAGAGAAAGTGGAAAATATGGACAAACAAAGGATGAAACTATTTGAATTTAATTCATTTAATTCATTCAGTCAGTCACATGGCTGTGCAGCTTGGTGGAATCATAGGTGGTTCCCCTCGTTTTTTTTTTTAAACTATAATATTTGACAACAATACCCTCACTTCTATAAAAAGATCTCCTGCAAAGTGCCCCCTTGTGGGTGACCACATGGCATTGCAGCGCAGGCCTGATGAGGAGCTAGCCCAATGATAAAGCATGACATCTATCTGGGTGTGTGAAGGCTCTTGCTCTTACTGGAGCGTACCCCCCTCTAACAAACTATTCCCAGACACACTATCCACACTATCTTCACAAGGAACTGCATTCTCTTGTTTAACCTACCTCAACAACAGCCAGAATAAGGAAGTTCTCAACTTCAGGGAAACCAACATGATGATGATGACTCTAAGAGGCCTACTTAGCTCTGTGCACTGGTGAGAGGTGCATTAATTTGGGAAATGCAAGGCTGCTGAGTGTGTGTGCTGGCTCAAATTTGAAACTCCTCCATTATGTGGTCGGTGGGGGTCTGTTGTTGTAACCTAAGTAAACGGAGAAAGACATGTGATGTCACATCATGACATTATGCACTCACTTGGCTAAATGGTATGATGACAGTTGTGTGATTGATCAGCCTAGTACATGCAGCTACTTGTCTGTGATTGGTTGTAATTTGCTTTCACTTCTCAGTTAATCTATCACCCATGAGTCTTGAAATGAATGATTGCAGCAGACTATGCTCTTGCTCTGCTTCTGAGTCTTTTTTTACATTCCTCACAAAGCTTACCTTCTTTCCTTCTTGACTCTACAATATTGTTTCTGTTTTACAACCCCAGGCATTCTCTCCTACTGCACAAATGGTGAAAGCTCCATAACAGTCCTGCTTACCTAACCGGACTGCTTCAACCAGGCACCCAAAATTGACAGACAATCTGAGAAGAATGGAAATGCACCACCCAATTTGAGAATATAGTGTAATTTCTTTTGTAAGAATAATTATTTAGAACAGGGTGGGTTTACTTCACTCCTCTATATTTTGTATTTTCCAAACCTAGATGACAGAACATTTAGATATATAATAATAACTTGGGTCTCTGGGGCTGAAGAACTGTTTGCTATACATTTAACTGAACTGTGTCATACTCATTCCTTCATTTCCTTCCACAACAGATTGATGATGTGTTGCTCATCCCCCAGATTAATGTTGTTGTTTTGTAGTGTTTGTCTTTGTTACAACTTTCCCCAAATCCCCATTCCCATCCATTCATCGAACCCCTAACCTTATTCCACGGGGCTGTGTGATTTATTGAGGTGTGACTTAATTTACACCATAAATGGATCACACACTTGGAGGGACGGATGTGGTAAAAGCTACACCAATTCCCAGTGAGATTTTCTATTACCTTAGCAATAGCCCAGCCTTGCCCCATTTACTCACTGACCCAAAAAAGTGATCCATATTTTGGATATAAACATAATTTGTCAGCATCACCATTTAGGCCTTGTGTTGTGTAAATGTTTAACATTGTTCACTCCAGACCATGAGTTTACTTTTCCTGACTTGAGGATTTCATAACTTTGGTTTTACTTAGATACAAGTTCCTCATTGCTCAGAAGAAGTTACTATTGCTATTTATGTTATATTATTAAGTATTCTTTGTTGTGTCATGGGGTAGTAGTATGGTGATGGTCTCAATCTTTGTAAAGCTATGATTTAAATGTATATAACCTACTAACTCTGTGTTTCTCTTTCAATCTATTTGCCTTTGATGGATAATCTTTACAATGACTCCTACAGTTGGAGCTCACCTAAGTCGGAGTGGGACATCGCTTGTGATGCCTTCCCTGTTAGTACACTAGCCTCCTACTTCTACCGCCTCCATTAAGAATTAGAAAGGCACCTTGGGCAACCCTGTAGTAACTAAGGTTGGAAGATCGAGAGAGAAAGTAGCCATCACTTCATATATTCAGATAAGAGAACTATGGAGTGAAGTGAACTAGTTTAGTTATTTAGTAAGCAACTAACGTCTACTGCAGATAATCAATTGTTTATCTACGTTATTGTATACAATAGAGATCACTGCAGCATACTCTCCTAATGGTCAAAATAATTACAGGGGATAGTAAGTCAAGGGTATATAACTGACTGTAACTGACTGTAACTGACCGACTGATATACACTTTGATAAACAAATTTAAAAAACAGGCTGCACAAAAAGACATCAGTGCAAAGTAAAAGTAAAATACAAAAGTAGAAGAATATTTTTTTCTTTACATGCTTTCAACAATATAAAAAAAAACACCATCTCTACCCACAACAGGCAAACCTCTTTCTCCAAACAAATCGTCCCAACCCACACTGTTCAAAAGTCCACTAAACTTCTGGTCCCTACTGCTTTACCACTCTCTCCACGCACAACCGCCCCTCCCACCAAAACACAACATTTCGAAAATGGCTCAAATGAGGACATCATCATGGCGGGTCTGGAGTTGACCCAGGTTCTGCTCCATCCGTCCAATCCTGATTTCAGCTCTGTCCATCCGCTACAGACGGAAAAGCTGGAATAGTCTGTCTGAGCAGGAGGGAAGGCAAGAGTGGTGGTTAGGGCCCCTGACGGCTGGCGTTGGGCTGGCGAAGTGCTGGCTGAGAGGCTGCGGCTAGCTGGATGAACTGGGGCCTGGGGAAGAGGCAGATGCTTCAGTCTCCTCATCCTCCAGGTCCACCAGCCACCAGCATTCAGCATTGATGGTCTTCAGCCTCTGCTGCCATAGTCGGACTGATATCTCCTGCCATGTTGGGGGGGAGACTAGCTAGAAAGAAACAAAAAGATTAGAGACATACTGTAACAAGTAGCACAGTAGCAGAACATTGCTGGTCCCCTATGGCATTGGAATTTGATTTGATTAGAAGGGTCATGGGGCTATTTTGTACCCACACATGCCTTATATAAAAAGCACTGGCTGGCTGGGTGAAAAGAAATAAGGCAGAATAACACCAAATTAAAACAAGCATTGGTAAATGCATTAAGTTTTCTATATGATTAATAATAAGCAGTTTTTGTTGTTGTAAGTTGTAGCACGCTGAGTAGTTGTACAGTATAAGTTACAGAAAGTCTGTTAAAGTGTAATAGTTTGTTTATGTACAAAAAGGCAATATAGTGTGGTGTTACTACTGGTACAGTGTGGGTAAGTAATAGAAATATTTTTAAAATTATATGAAAGAGGGAAATAATAAAATGAATTGATGTAATAGCAATATTATGTGTTTGGAGGAGCTCCTGCTGTACCATTCAAATCATGCCCCTAGTGCCTGCAAGATAACTGCATTTGTGAGTGCCTGTTTGGTAGTAAAATATAACAATATTTGGGGCCAGATGTAGGTGGCCAATTACCGGTCGGTAACGGCCGAATTTGGCCGTTACCGACCGGTAATTGGATTTTGAGATGTAGGGCATGCATTTACAGAATCGGTATTTTACCGATTCTGTATTTACCGATTCGGTAAAATTACCGAATCGGTAAATACAGACTCGGTAAAATACAGATTCTGTAAATGCAGATGTAGCTGGCACATGTCAGAGTGCCACAGGGCTTTAAGAATCGGTATTTTACCACCCAATCCAATTGGGTGGTAAAATACCGAATCCAGGTGTGCATGCACATGTGTGCATGCACACCTGTGCCATGTGGCACACAGACATGCCCTTAGGGCATGTCTGTGTGCCACATGGCGCACATGCCTATTTTTGGGGTGCCAGAGGGTGTCAAAGGGACACCCCCTGCACCCTTGCTAAAATCGGTATTTACCGATTCTGTAATTACAGAATCGGTATTGCCCATTGATTCCTATGGGCTGCAAGGCCCATAGGAATCAATGGGCAATACCGAATCGGTATTTACAGAATCGGTAAATACCGAATCTTAACGATTCGGTATTTACCGAATCTGAAATACCTACATCTCCCCCCCTCTATTTTACCACCTCTTAAATACCGATTCGGCATGAATCGGTATTTATGAGGTGGTAAATTAAAGTTACCTACATCTGGCCCTTGGTGTTTAGAGGAGTTATGACAACTTTTGACCCAGGTGCCATTGCACCTGCTACACCATTTAAATCACAACCCTATTGCCTGTAAAGTAACTTGTGCCTGCCTGTTTAGTAGTTAATTATTGCAATGTCTGGTGTTTAGATGGGCTCCTAGAGGTTTAGGCCCCAGGGTCACAGCACCTTGAAAACATGACCCTAGTGCCTGCAGGGGAACTGCACTTGTGACTGTCTGTTTATAGTTAAATATAACAATATTTGGTGTTTAGAGGAGTTCTGATAACTTTTGGGCCCGTTGCCACTGCACCTGCAGCACCATTGAAATCATGACCCTAGTACCTGCTTAGTAACTGCACTTGGGACTTTTGTGTTAGTAGTAAAATTTAGCAATTTTCAGCATTTAGTGGGGTCCCTAGAGCTTTTGGCCCCAGTGCCACTGCACCTGTGGGACCATTCAAATAAAGACCCTTTTAATTGCAAGTTAACTGCAACTCTGACTGCCTGTGTAGAGGTAACATATAGCAATATTACCTGTTTAGAGGCATTCTGCTAACTTTTGGGGCTGATGCCACTGCACCTGCTGCACCATTCACATAAAGACCCTGTTGCCTGTAATATAACTGCATTTGTGGCTGAAAGTTTAGTTGTAAAATACAGCAATAATCAGTGTTTAGGGAGGTGCCTGGAGCTTTTGGTCCCGGTGCCACTGCCCCTGCTGTACTATTGAAATCATGATCCTGATGCTTGCCAGATAACTGCACTTATGACTTCATCTTTAGTTGTAAAATATAGCAATATTTGTTGTTTATTTGAGCTATGACAACTATCAGCCCTGGTGCTGCGCCTTACCCTGATGTCCGCAAGGTAACTGCACTTGTGACTGCCTGTTTAGTAGTAAAATATAGCACTATTAGGTGTTTACTGGGTAGAGCTTTTAGTCCTGGTGTCACTGCACCTGCTCCACCATTGAAAATAACTCAATTGTCTGCTTGATAACTGCACTTGTGACTGTCTTGATTAGTAGTAAGATTTAGTAATGATCTGTGTTTAGTGGGTCCCTGGAGGTTTTGGCACCAGTGCCACGGCACCTGCTGCACCAAACAAATTATGCCCCTTTAAACTAAAAGGTTACTGCAATTGTGACTGCCTGTGTCGCAGTAAAATATAGCAATATTAAGTGTTTAGAGGAGTTCTGACAACTTTTGGGCACACGCTGCACCATTATATCACAGCCTTAGCAACTGAAAGATAATTGCAGTTGTGACTACCTGTTTACATGTAAAACCACATCAATAAATGGTGTTTAGTGGGGTGCCTAGAGCTTTTGGTCCCAATGTCACTGCACTTGCTGCACTATTGAAATCACGACCCTAGAATCTGCTGAATAACTGCACCTGTTTAGTAGTAGAATATAGCAATATTCAATGTTTAGTGGACTTATGACAACTTTTGGCTCCGGTGCCACCGCACCTGCTGCACCATTTAACTTAAGCCAATTTTAACTGCAATTGTGACTGCTTGTATAGTAGTAATTTCGATCCGATAATGCCTACAAAGTGCAAAGAAAGGTACCGATGCATGCTTAGGAAATACCACAAGGATAAAGCATCTGCTTTACATAACAATGTAATAAAAAAAGCATTTTTAGAGTACATATGTAAGCTTTTACTGAGTTGCACGTAGAAGAGGCCATAAGAACTCAACCACCACTGTAGCTGTTGGTTGACAATGTTAGAAAAGCCAGGTAATCAAGCCAACCAAAAACTTTTCATAATGGAGTGTCAGAGCTATAGCCTATGATGATGACTTTGAAGCACAATGAAGGGATGGAAAAATGGTCAATAAAGGACATATCGTATGGTGTTGGTTGGCAATGGAATGGTAACTCATAGTTTCCAGCCATGCTACACTGTCATGGAAGCTGGTGGTATACTGTATAAATGAATTAAAGTACAACATTGGGGCACTAGTCCATGACCATGGCCACTCACTTGTTAACTGTTAGAGCATGAGTAAGAAAAAGAAAGCCTTCTCAAGAAACATGTGTAGTGAATATTATTAGCTTATGCGGGACTGCAATCTTCATAGTAGACAGTAATACACCAAAAGTCTGTTCTTAGACTTACAGTACTGCCATATATTTTGGGGCGAAGGAAAGCTTACTAACAAAGCAGAAGAAATTATAGACTAGTACAGCAAGGAAAAGTCAATTATAAAAAAAACCATGAAGTATGGGAAGAAAAAAGGATAATGCAGGGATGACAACAACTAAACAAAAATTGGATTGGGGAGTTAGAAAAAAGGAGACATTATAAAAATAAACAAGGAAAAATTAAAAGGAGTATAATAGTGAACAGAGTTAGAAGTTAGGGAAATAGTAATAATAATAAATAATATGACTTTCGGGGATGAGTAGAACCCTCAGCAGCGGCTCAGGTGGTTGGCACCTCTTCACCAACTCCCGGACCAGCGTCCACGCTGTCCCTCTTCTTCTTGCCCTTGAGTGCTGATGTAAGAAATAAGAAGGATAAAGAAATAGATTAGTGGTACAGTTAATCCCTCCAAAAATAATATGACAGGTAAACGCAGTACATTGTACTTTTCTAAATTAGATCACCTATAGTACTAGTATCGAATATCGAGTTGGCCAAACTAATCCAAAAATCCCTACTCAAAATTTCCTCAACAAACACTACATATGGAACCAATGCCTTGCAATGAAGGATCTTAGAATACATTCTCATGTCTCAACACCCTTGAAGGACCAACCCAGTCTCCCTTTTTTAAAATGCACAGATGCATGCTACACATCAATATGAGATTGCTTGTATTGTATGAGCTAAATAAAGAAAGACACAGAGAATGCTAACTCACTGATATCACTAATCCACTGTGGTGGCAAGAGGACAGTGGAGTCTACAATGGCTCCCTAAATAATCAGCCAAAGCAAATACCAATGAGTATGATTAGGTAGCACCAAACACCTGGCTAGCTCAGACTGGATCACGTAAAATTCTTATTGCAAATTTAACTTACCTCTGAATGTGAGCAGCATGCTATTCGGAAACACTTTTTTTGCATTGTAAAACATAAAAACAATAAATAATTACTCACCAAACCCCACAATCTCCATGCCAGTGGTGCGTCAACTGCTGCTGGGTGTGCTGGACCCCAGTGTGCCGGAGCACACACCAGCACTCCCTCCTCCACAGCAGTTGACTCTCCCGCTGGGGATACCCACTTCCAGGCATGCTGCCTGCTGCCTGCATGGAGGGGAGGTGGCACTGCATGAAAAAAAAACTATTGCTGCCACTTCCAACTCCCAAAATATTGAGTGGGTCATTATCCCTTCATGGCACCTCTGACTGCAAGGTAGGTGGCTGCTGCACGTTCAGGGGCCCTGGTGCTGCCACTCCCCTGTTCACCCTGCTCCGCCTTGGCTCCAGAAAGGGGCGGGGGGAAGAAACAGGAAAAGGAAAAGGAAGGAAGGAAGGAAGAAATGAGGTAGTAAAGGGAAATATTAAAACAATATAAAAAGCCACAAAAAACACAAAATAAATAACAAATAACATAAAAAAAGACAAACACAAAGACACACAGTAGCACAATAAATAAAAATGAGGGGTAGATAAGTATGATATGTGGAGGATTAAAAAGATTAGCTAGGGGTTGCAAAACAAGCCCAGCACCATGAACAGAACAGAAAACAAGATGGCCACGTCCATGCGAACCATGTGGTGCTGTTTGCGTGCTGTTTCTGGTGCGAGAATGAACTTTGCACACTGTGTAAAACACAAATGTCATATGAACGGGTAGGATCAGAAACTCCGCCCGCTTGTGGTACTCCACCTATCACTGCAAAGGTTTTTGAGCACTTCGTTGAGTTCTGCATAGCATGACTCCACGAACTCCGCTAAGGTTTAGTGTTAACACATTTTTCTCAAGAAATCCACATATTTAAAAGGATATTCGTTGTATGCACTATCTCAAAAAATATATTGAGTTTCCAGTGAAATTGCCAGAAAAGAGAGTCAAATACACTTACCTGAATAGCACTTGATGTTACGAGTAGTTTCTGAAAACACAAAAAGTAAATCATCCTGCTGCAAGAAAGCAGCAGAAGCCTTATTCTTCTGCTTCAGCGGTTCCAACATAAGAGCAGAATCGATCCTGAGAAGAGTCCCTGGCTGTGATCCAGCGCCATTCAGGTATCGATAACCAATAACAACACACACGGCCATACAACACTTACCCAATGCTAACATCTGCTGAAAGATGCTGATGAGTTCCATGACCAATGAACACTCAAAATCAGTTGTTCATTATACAGACTTGTATCTTGCACTCTAAATACATAACTGAGTCTGCATGTCAACTTCTTTCCTCTGGTCGATGGACCTAAAGTTGAGAAGGTGGAGGTAATAATGAGAAATATCTATCTATCTATCTATCTATCTATCTATCTATCTATCTATCTATCTATCTATCTATCTATCTATCTATCTATCTATCTATCTATCTATCTATCTATCTATCTATCTATCTATCTATATATATATATATATATATATATATATCTATCTATCTATCTATTAGCTATCTTTCTATGTTTGTTGCTAAATACCCACAAACTCAATGTGAAGTTTATAATGTTTATCACCAAATAATGTAGGAAATAAGAGCTCAACATGTACAGATTCACAAGGCAAACAATGCATTAATCGCAGAGAGAGAGAGAACATTTATCAAATGCAAACAGTGTCAAACTCATATCAAATGAATAAAATGCATATGAAGGAGTGGATAGGTGTAGAGACAAAAGTTTCAGAAACAAAATACATTTGCAAATTATTATGCAAATTACAGAATCATTAGCTTATACTAACCTGTGGAAAAAAGAGCAATACCACCCCCTGGCCATGGGGATAGTAGGGGGTCCCCGAGATAGGTTCAGGAAATAAAGAATATCAGGATTCTGGTTACAGGACAGGACCAGGAAACAGGTAGGCCTCAGCAAACCAACGGACAGCGACAATCACCCTCTAAAGTCTTCTTTCAAACCATGTGCTAACCACACCCCCTGAGGCACCTCGATTATACCCTAAAGCCTAAATGTCCAACCCAAAGCAGTTAAAACATTTACAGAAATTCGGTCTCTCATTGGCTGATTCGGGGGGTGTTCTATCACACCACCATAGTCATGTTCATATTTTCTTAATGCTCTTTGTCTTTCATATATTACATTACATAAACTATGCCAATGACTTCACATTTCCTTAGGTAAATAACATGTTGCAAATCACTACACATTCATTGTTCTTTGCCGTCGCTTTCTATGGAAGACACATTTCTCTTGCTTCTCCTGGTCATCCTTCCGTTACTTTGCAGACAAACAAATATTCTCTTGAAGGTTATCAGCCTTAGCCTTTGCCACTCACTCTCAGAGCTCGATGTTCGGTTCATTTATTTTGAATGATTTTTATTTTTAACCCACTACAAGCATGAATAGAACACAGATATTATTAATGTCACGAAATGTACTTCTCACTGTTTTACCACCCATCATTGCAGTATCCCATGTTATGTTTCTAGCAAGAGCATTAATATGCAAATGCAGCATTATTTTTATTTAATAATAAAGCAAAACGCAAAATGCGGCCTAGTCTGGCATATATCAGTCTCGTATTGGTGCACGCATGCGGAAAGCATTTCCCGTGTTTTTGTGTTTGTGCACGTTAATTTCATAAGACACTATTAGTAAATGTTACTGAGAAATCAATCCGAGCAGGTTTTATTTTCTCAAAACTCTACTCCATCAGCTGCTAGACCGCAAGGTGGAGGTCAAGGTGTTCATGCGCCGTGTCAATCTCATTATCATCTTCAATGAGAAAACAGAATAGGTTGATTTCTCTCAATTTAGAATGTCAAATACTGGCACATCATGGCTTTGCCCATACTGAATTCTGCACATGATTACTTCCTTTGAATGGAAACGTCAGTTGTTGCAGCCACTGACCTGTGAAGCAGGTCATAAGCTTGGCGATGAATGCCCCCCCAACCTCCTGCGACACCTCTTGACAATACAGCAGGTTCACAGGGGTATTGGAAGGTCTCCTGAAAGGGAAGCAGGTTTGGAAGAGAGAGAAAGGCAGGTCTTTAGGTGGGCCGGGTCTCACTGGTGCTAAGCACCAGCAGTTTTTTAAAGGGGGCCTTGAAACAGGTCCCTATCGGGCTCTGTTTTGTGCCCTGGCACAGGCGGTCATTTTTTTTTTAGACTGCAGTGACAGCAGGCACATCGATGTGCGTGTGCTCATACTGCTCACCTCTCATTAGTGGAGAAGTTACAGCATGACGTCATGTCAGGTGAGAATTGTAGGGGAAGGGAAATCCAGAGAGTCATTTTCTCTCTGGATTTCCCATCTCTTTTTGAAACAGAGGAGCAGCAACATAGGAGCAGCAACATTGTCGTGGTGTCACCAGGGTTTTAAGTAGAAGTTTTTTTACCAATTCATATATGAGCCATAGTTGCTGCTTATGTATCTTATGCAACTAACAACCATTGACAAAGCCAATAGTCTTGACTTGTTGTAGGTATAATGTTACTTGTTATATATATGGATGCAATGACAGAAATAGCAAAATACACGTCAGCGGCACGCTATGCTAAGCACAGATTTTTAGCCTGCGTGTTTTAAGCCACAACCTTAATTAATTAAGACTTGCCACCTGTCCAGCCACCCACTTGGTTCTTCAGGAGTGCAAACAGTCGGCATTCAGCCAATCAGTGTTCTATTAGTGATCAAGAAGTACATGCATTATTAATGTGCTTTACACAAAAGTCTTACGTCACAATGGTAGTAGTATAGTATCATGAGTTTGACAATCATCTTACTAACTCAGTGGAGATATTTTCTGTTAATAACCTCTCTTCAATTTTTTTCAATATGTAATGTTTATTCTAACTCAGATGATTTGTTCTCATCCAGCTCGATTGTCCAACAAAAAACAAAGTTCTAGGCACTCAGGGAGCATTGGAAATCTCAACTCACAAGGTGCCACTGGTTTATTGCCAACATAAAATATAAGCACATTATCTGAGCACTCTGGGGTCTAAGGAGCTCTGTTCCCAAGCACATTGAACAACACACGCGATTTAAGAAATGACTGAAAGAAGAAAATACAATAACTGAAAGTTTATTCACTACAATCTTCAGCAGATGTCTGCATCACTGCACACATAAATATAAACGGTTTAGCTCAACACAAATCTTCAAGTGACTGGCGCAAGTCAAACTCTGTCCGGTATCTCTCAAGTAGTGTCTGCGTGCTTGTGCGTGTAAAAAGTACTCAAGAAACATGTGCAACATCAAGATATGCACACACGAAGCGTACTGCACTTAGCTGATGGGTTTAATGGTGACTCGGGCTTCCGGGATGACTACGATGTCCAACATACCTCTTGCCTTCACTCTGAAATCGGGAAAGTTGGGCACTGTAGGCAGGGCCGAACTGGGAACCAAACCTGACCCTGGCAAAGAGATTAGCCGGCACCCCTCTGAGCGGCCGAGCTGTTTGCCAGGGCCGGTTTCAGCCGATTTTGTTACCAGGGTCGATTTTGTATCTATGCGTCAAAAAACGGCCCTGTAACCGAAGCAGCCCCAGGGGCCCAAAATCGGCCCCCCCCTGGTTTGCCCGGTGCCCACTACAGCCAGTCCAGCCCTGAGTGCAGGTCGGAGAAGGTGCTGATCAAAGCACCGATCAGATGCGAGACACGGCGAGCGGCCTCTGTCTTTGCAGGAAACAAAAACAAAGCCAATCAAAGCATTGGTCTGGTCGTGTCGCTTTGTAGCGGCCAATCCAACATGACCATTGCCTGATCAAGTGACCCACGCTGAGCACATGTAGCCCCACTTGTCAGCAAATGTGCAGGGCAGTTTAAATGTCTCCTTGGCAGCCATGTCAAAAATAAAAACTTAACCAAATGCACGCCCTTGAACAACCAGATGTCGGAGACCTTTAAAAGAATTATCATACCATTTATAAACAAAGACATCAAGGTGGCAAACAAGTCCAGACACAATGAAATTAACTTGCCAGCAAGCATTATCATTAATAAGAATGGTAGGGGGGTTACTGGATCAATATGGTTGGCCAGCGATCCCTGTGGATGTTGGTCAATTGATGCAGAATTACTGAATTCCTACTATTCTGCCAGCAGAATAAAAAAATCCACCCATCCTTATTTAAAATTATGCACACAGACTGCAATGGCATATCTGCAACATGTTTAAATGGCTTCTTAAGTGGGTGGCACAATCAGACATACAGGCCCATTTAATGTAGAGGCCCTGGGCTTAGTTAGTGCCATGTTACTTGGAACTTACAAGTAAATTAAATATGCCAATTGGGTATACACCAATTCTAACATGTTTGAAGGCAAGAGCAGCAGCACTTTTGTACAGGTTAGCAGTGGTAAAGTGTCCAGAGTCCTAAGGCCAGCAAAAATAAAATTAGCAAAACGAGAGGTTTGAAGATAAAAAGTTAGAGGAAAAACCTGCCCAAGGATGCCATTTCTAACAGTCCCTGCAGCCACCCACAGTCCATCACGGTCAGCCTGAACTTGTGACTGTCCTGGTCTAGAGCTACTAGATAACCACAGTTGGCACTTTGTACTTTCTGGTGCTATATTCACTGAAATCTTTAAACTTACATATCTCTGGTTCTATTGATTCGATATTGGTTGTGGTTTATTCATTACATTTTACTCTATTTTTCTAAACTGGCGTGGGAGTTTTCTTGTGTTGTGTTTTCACGTTATGACTCTTTGAAGTGCTGCATAAATACTTGACACATTGCCTTTAAGTTAAGCTTGACTGCTCTGTGCCAAGCTACCAGATTGTTGAACACTGTTTCTTTTAGGGTTTGGTTGTGACTTCACCCTATGACTTGCTTGTGACTGCACCCTGACAAGGATTGTTGTTGCTGATTGAGTAGGGAGTCAGCCACCTCAACGAGTAGCCCAGAGTATTACAGGATTTATATCCATTAAACTCTTACTAACCTCTATTCTGGAATCTGTAACCTTTTATTAAAGAAATTCTGGAATATATACACGGTGCACAATTATTTACCAAACTTGATTGGCAAGGTGCTTGCAATCTTATCTGTATAAAACAGACAATGAGAGGGTGTTAGAAATTGGATTTTTGGCAGGCTAGGGTATGTGCCAAAGCCAGGCAGAAACCACCACTCTAGTCTAGATTGGGGAGTTACACTCCTAAAATAACCCATGCCCACTCCCTTGGTAGCTTGGCATGAGCAGTCAGGCTTATCTTAGAGGCAGTGTGTAAAGCATTTGCACATAACCAACAGTAATACAGTGTCAGCACTACAAAAGGACACCACACCAGTTTAGAAAAATAGCCAATATTTTTATATACAAGACCAAAAATGAGAAGAATCCTCACTACAGTACTTAAAAATCTACAGTTATCAAAATATGCTTTAAAAACAATTCCTTGATGTTAATAGCTCCATCCAGGGCTATCACTGCGTCGAGCGCAAACAAATCCAAACAGTTCAGGCTGGTCGTGGCGTCGCAGACCAGCTACCGTGTCGGGAAGACCCTCAAACAGTACCTGTTAGAGTTGCAGGGCCCTGAGGTCCTTGAAGTCACTCACGTTGTAGGTCGAGCTCCTTTCTGTTGGGATCAGGAGCGCTGGCGTCGGCAGGCGTCGGGTGCTGTGGTGCAAAGTGCAGCGGTGTGGCGTGCAGTGCCCTCAGGTCGCAGTGCGAGCAGCGACTCTGGTGTGGCGTCAGATGGCATCGTCGGTGAGACCAGGGTTGCGGTGCGAGATGAAGGTGGTGCTCATCACGGTGCTGGCAGGTTACAGTGCAAGCAGCGGCGTAGTAGTTGCTGAAGCGCTATCGCCGGCTGACGAACAGGACTCAATGGTGCCGGCATTGGTAGGCCAAGGCTGCGGTGCAGGATGAGGGCGGTGCATCTTGTAACTTTACGAGTGGTGCCCTCGAACGACGTTGATTTCGTTGTGGAGCAGCGGCATCGAGGAGGCCAAGGTGCCGTCATGAATTGAGGCAGTGCGGAGTGTGGTGCTCACAGGTCACGGTGAAAGCAAGGGCTCGGTCGCGGCATCAACAGGCTTCATCAGTGAGACCAGGGTCGCGGCATTGCGGCAGTGCACTCTAAGGTGCCCAGTCTTCGGCAAGAAGCGGCATTGTGGCGGTGCCCTCTGCGGTGCCTTCAGGACACGGAGTCGGCAGCGGCGTCGTAGATGTTGTTGAGTTGCTTTTCTAATGTCGTAGCACAAAACACACAGTCCCCATTGCTGAGGGCAGAAGAGCTTGAAGTCTTTGGTATTCCTGAGACTTCTTGAACAGGGGGCAAGCTCAACCTCAAGCCCTTGGAGAAACACACAAAAGTAGATTGCAGAAAGTTCAGTCCAGTCCTTTCACCGCCCAAGACAAAAGCAGCAACTGTAGGCAAACACAGCAAAGCACACAGCAAAGTGGTAGTCCCTCCTCACAGCTTCTCCAGCTCTTCATCTTGGCAGTCTTCTTGATCCAAAAGCGTTATAAAGTTCAGGTGTCTGGGCCCCAGTATTTGTATCCAAAAATCCTTTGATCATCTAGGCAGAGGGTGTCTGTGCCCAGCCAGTACCAGTTATGCCTTCTCTGGTGATATACCGGCAGGGGGTGGAGACTGCATTGTCATAGGCAGACCGGGCCCTTTGAGGTGCAAGAAAAGCTCCTCCCTCTTCCCCCCATCACTGCCCAGGTCTATTCAGCCCTTTCCTGACCTACATAGACTATCGGGAGCCACCCTTGCTTCCTAGCCATCTGTCATCCAAAACCCAGAAAGGCAATCCACATTCCACCAGAGGCACACGGGATGACTTAGCGAGAACATACCTACTTCCTAAAAGTTGTATTTTCAAACACAGAATGTAAAAATCACCTTTACTAAAAGATGCATTGTTAGATTCTGAGTTCAGGCATACTAAATTCTATTTTCCCACCTAGTTCCCAGAGCAAGTTATGTTTATAAGATGTTACAAACAAACTTCCCATTCTGTCCTATGGGGAACAGGTAGCCTTGCCATAGTGAAAAACGAAATGGACTGTAATTCACTACCAGGACATGCCACACACACCAGGGCATGTCCTACCTTTTACATACACTGCACCCTGCCTACAGGGGTACTTTGGGGCTACCCTAGGGGTGCCTGACATGTAAGAAAAGGGAAGGTTAGGGACTGGCCAGTTGGTGCACTCTCCAAGTTGGCATGGCAGTTACAAACTGCGCGCAGACTCTGCAATGGCAGGTCTGAGTTACCTTTTTAGGGCTACTCACGTGGGTGGCACAATCAGTGCTGCAGAATCACTAGTAGTGTTTGGTTTATAGGCCCTGGCACACTCAGTGCACTTTACTAGGAACTAACAAGTAAATCCATTACCCAATCATGGAAACACCAAACCATAACACAATTTACACAGAGAGCATATGCACTTTAGCACTGATTAGCAGTGGTAAAGTGCCCAGAGTCTGAAAACCAACACAGACAAGTTAGGAAAAAATAGGAGGAATAAGCAAAAAGTTTTGGGATAACCCTGAAAAAAGGGCAATTTCAAACAGAGGGTAACAATTTTACCTTTCTGGCCATTTTGAATTTCAAGTAATGACATTTGGTCTTTGCTTTGACCCTGTTGTTTTCAACACTGTGTATTCAATCTTATCTGGCATTCTGAATCAGTGTCTGTTACTCTACTCAATCAATATTGTTTTACCCAAAAATTTAATGGAGCATCAAGACCATTAGAATTTACTTTCATCAAGACACCAGGAACATCTTATGCCTTATAAACCTAAGAAATTTAAATTTAAGAAGGATTATATTAAGTAGCCTGGAATCAGACTGAATGCTTCAAGTCTCTCTATGGATACAAAGAATGCTTCAGGCATCCTTCAACTGCTGTCACCTAATAATGTTGAGGATACTCAAAGTTTCCTCGGATTTACAGACTTTGAAGAGACAAAGACTTTGCATAGAGAAAAAAAGCATACCACCATATTTCAATGTGTGGTATCAGCTGGTCATTTCAGAACTCTTACAGTTTACAACTAATCCCAGGGTCATCCTCCCAAACATTTATCACGCACAAAAGAAATAACTGAGAGATCAGTGCAACCATGTGGCACAGTGATAACACACTTTATAGAGTGTTGTTTTGGCACCTTCAATACTCTCCTAAGATCACTTCTGTCAGGACCTGCTGTCCGTGACCTGAGAAGAGCCTTGATGATTTACCTGCTCTTCCTCTTGTACCATGGACAAAGAATTGAACTACGAAGGTCAAAAGGCTGACCTCCTGTTTGGTCACACCGCCACAACATGCTACAGAAGGCCTTTTTCCTACATTCCAACTGGACACTTCTGCTGGCCTCTGTTGGAATGAGTCTTGAGTCCTAAGTGCTATCCCCAAGGTGTACTCCTCCCGAAGGTTCCTGAAACTGGTGCCTTGAGCGTTTTGCTAACTTTTTGCTCTGAAACTGGGACCAACCTGCCAAGCCAATCTGACAAAGGTGCATAGTTGCTGGGTTGAAGATTGACGTTACTCCAGCCACATTCTTATCCACATCAGTAAATCCAATAAAACGAGACCTCAGGGAGAAGGTGTTTGGCCTGGTATAGAGTCAAAATATCGAGTTTTTATTATCAACTAGACATAATATCGAGTTAAAAATATAGAATAGACATAATATCGACTAGACAGAATATAGACTACCAAAATATCGACTAGAAAATTTTAATATCGAATAAAATGGACATAATATCGAATCAAAAATATAGAATGGACATAATATCGACTAGACAGAATATAGACAATACAAATATCGAATTTAAGTTAAGTTAATAATAATTTTTAATATTTGTGTAATATAATTCTGTAGCGGTTTGTGGGTTTATAGGGGAATAGGGTGGGAAGTAATTTAATTATAGTGAAGTGCACGGACACTCCTGGAGGCAGCGGGAGGACTCAGGAGGCGGCGGCCACACCCCCTTGCTACCGGGGACTTCAAAAACAGACCTCGCGTCTCCCGCTTCGCGGGAGGCGCAGCGCGTGCACAGTGAAGTGCACGGACACTCCTGGAGGCAGCGGGAGGACTCGGGAGGCGGCGGCCACACCCCCTTGCTACCGGGGACTTCAAAAACAGACCTCGCGTCTCCCGCTTCGCGGGAGGCGCAGCGCGTGCACAGTGAAGTGCACGGACACTCCAGGAGGCAGCGGGAGGACTCGGGAGGCGGCGGCCACACCCCCTTGCTACCGGGGACTTAAAAAACAGACCTCGCGTCTCCCGCTTCGCGGGAGGCGCAGCGCGTGCACAGTGAAGTGCACGGACACTCCTGGAGGCAGCGGGAGGACTCGGGAGGCGGCGGCCACACCCCCTTGCTACCGGGGACTTCAAAAACAGACCTCGCGTCTCCCGCTTCGCGGGAGGCGCAGCGCGTGCACAGTGAAGTGCACGGACACTCCTGGAGGCAGCGGGAGGACTCGGGAGGCGGCGGCCACACCCCCTTGCTACCGGGGACTTCAAAAACAGACCTCGCGTCTCCCGCTTCGCGGGAGGCGCTGCGCGTGCACAGTGAAGTGCACGGACACTCCTGGAGGCAGCGGGAGGACTCGGGAGGCGGCGGCCACACCCACTTGCTACCGGAGCCATTTCAGTCAGCCCTCACTTCCGGCCCCGCGGGACGCGTGCGCGGGCGGGCGCCGGGCTAAGCCCGGGCAAAGGGCGGGCCCTCTACGGCCCTCAACGGACATAGGAGGACGGGGACGGGCCACTACTCTTGACTGTTTGCTGAGGTAATCTATCGACTTGTATTTCACAAACACATGCCCAAGCCCAAAGTTGGGGAAATGCCTAATACTATCCCAGATGATATATTCGCACATTCTCCATCTAACTTCCTATGGCTGGATGACCTAAATAGTCTGTGCAAGGCTAAATATGTTCCAGCAGCTCTCTCCCCCACGCGAAAACGCAGCAGCTTACTATCTCGTACAAGGGAGCTGAAATCTCCTCCGGATACAAAATCTATACCTTTCAGGGCTACGCCGGCCAAAAGGAAGATCGAGGGGGGCAAAGATAATGGGAGTCTTACTAAATCTCAAACATCTGATAAACTTTCTGTAAGTCCAATTCCACCTTTAATTAATTCTCCTCCTACTGTGCCACCTGTTGTTCATCTGGACGATTTGTCACCATCTCCCCATCAGGCCCTTCTGACCATGATCGAGCAATTGCTGAAATCTTTAATACACCCCTTGATGGATAAAATCAGTACGCTGGAGAATAAGCTCACGGGGCTGGAGAACTCCATTGAATCTTTCCTGAAACCAACAGCCCACGTCGTAACCACTGATTGCTCGCCGACAACCGCCCCTACAAATCTACCTAACCCGATTACTCCTTATGATGCGGCGCCTATTCAATTCTCAACCACCTCTTCCTTGCTGCCCACCAATCCCACAGGCCCCCAGAAAGTGACAACATCACGCCACATCCCACCTAATCATGTGCGAACTACCCATATACATTTACCGCCAGAAGCAGCACCTTTTGTAATAGTTCTATCGTGAGTCCCTGAACTAACAAAAGGCAAAACTGAGAGACACAATGATCTTATGAATAAGGTCAAGTTCTGGTTATCAAAAAACAGACCTCTTCCTTACCATCTTGATGGCCGTATAATAAGTGTCCGGAGGGTGGGATGGCTTGGACCCCGTAAAAAAGACATCTTGGGGGATTTGATCCTGATACGGTTTAGGAGCAGACACATTGTGCCATACTTGCAAACATGGCTACCTCAAAATGCTGATGGTGTCATCTCTACTTGGGATCTATATGATTTTTACCCTTATACGCCCTATAAGTTTTCACCTAATACCCGGGGCTTTGTTAACATCCCAGTGGGCAGAGGAACCCATTTAAGTAATGGCAGTAGTTTTTCATGGGCTCCTAACTGTCCCAAACCGGCATCTTACAGTTCTTTGTGTCGTAATTACTAAATCCTTTAGAATACTGTGACCTATAACGTTGCCTAATGGTTGTGTAAAGTATGCTTAATGCGTTAACTGTGCAAATCTAAAGCTACTATGAGATTTATTTTAAAATGTTTTTAGAATGTATTGTGGTATTTGTCTGTATGCTTTTATGATTTTAATTTTTAAAATCGAATAAAGCTTTGTGATTTGATTTGAAATTTAATTATAATTAATTAAATATGTTATTTTATTTATTGGTATTTATTTAAAATTAATTGTCAATTAATTATTAATTGGCAATTAATTAAAATATAATTGGTAATTAATTTTAATTGAATAATTGATAAATATGTTAATTTTAGTAATTTGTTTTCTGTAGCAGGTTGTGGGTTTATAGGGGAATAGGGTGGGAAGTAATTTAATTATAATTAATTAAATATGTTATTTTATTTATTGGTATTTATTTAAAATTAATTGTCAATTAATTATTAATTGGTAATTAATTAAAATATAATTGGTAATTAATTTTGATTGATTAATTGATAAATATGTTAATTTTTGTAATTTGTTTTCTGTAGTGCGTTGTGTGTTTATAGGGGAATAGCTTGGGAAGTAATTTAATTGTAAGTAATTACATTTTTTAAATATTTTTATTTGTGTATAATTTTTAATTTTATTTATATTGTAAATTAATTTATTTGTATTTGGTAAATAATTAGTATTGGTAGGTAATTTTTATTATTAGTTAATTTGTATTTGTAATTTTAATTGATTAATTAATATATTTTATAAAATTGTAAAATATTTTAATTAATTTGTAATTGGTATTAAGATTTATGTTATCTATATTTATATATGAAGTGTTTACATTCCCTACTATTGCACTCACTGGAGTGGGAATAGTAATTTTTAACCCTACGCTATCCAACGCTTTCCCTACTGTTGCACTGTCTGGAGTAGGAATAGTAATTTCTACCCCTGCGCTATCCAACGCATTCCCTACTGTTGTACTCACTGGAGTAGGAATAGTAATTTTTATCCCTACGCTATCCAACGCTTTCCCTACTGTTGCACTCTCTAGAGTAGGAATAGTAATTTTTATCCCTACGCTATCCAACGCTTTCCCTACTGTTGCACTCACTGGAGTGGGAATAGTAATTTTTACCCCTACGCTATCCAACTCTTTCTCTAATGTTGCACTCTCTGGAGTGGGAATAGTTATTTTTAACCCTACGCTATCCAATGCTTTCCCTACTGTTGCGCTCTCTGGGGTGGGAATAGTAAATTTTACCCCTACGCTATCCAACGCTTTACCTACTGTTGCTCTCTCTGGAGTGGTAATAGTAATTTTTACCCTCCCACTATCCAACGCTTGCCCTACTGTTGCACTCTCTGGAGTTGGAATAGTAATTTTTACCCCTACGCTATCCAACGCTTTCCCTACTGTTGCACTCACTGGAGTGGGAATAGTAAATTTCACCCCCTACGCTATCCAACGCTTTCCCTACTGTTGCGCTCTCCGGAGTGGGAATAGTAATTTTTACCCCTACGCTATCCAACGCTTTCCCTACTGTTGCATTCTCTGGAGTAGGAATAGTAAATGTAACCCTCTTGCTATCCTCCGGAAAAAATATTGTATATGTTTTGTTAATAATATGTAAAAAAAAAAAAATATTTTAAAGTTACATTAATTATTTATTAATTTTAAGTTTATTTCAGTCATTTAAGTATGTTTAAATTAGTTATATTTATTATTATATTAGTTTTAAATTAATTTTAAGATATTTTAAAAATTAGATATTTTGACTGTTTTTTTTTTCTATCGATATTTTGGAGTCGATATTTTTGTACTTACCTGTTTGTAGATAGGAAGTCGATATTCTGGCATTCTATATTTTTACCTCGATATTTGTGCAAGTCAATATTTTGACTGTCGATATTCTGTCAGTGATCCGTTTGGCCTTGTGGAGCCCTCTTCGGCTACAGATTGCAGCATCACCCTGCTGGGAGAAAACGTGCTCCAAAAAAGTGACACAATTCGAAGGCAGAAATCTTCATCGGGTGACTGCTTAGAAAAGTTTCTGGCCAGTGAGGGGCTTTCATTGGGAGTGAAATTCAAATCTCTGCAGCTCAGAGCTTTCCTGCCAAAGTCAACTGCTTTACTGAGTCTTCCTCCAGCAGCTGTCAGATGACCTTGAGCCTTCTTCAGCCACATTGTGTGCCTTGCCCCATTGATGATTTTTAATTTCCATTCTAGAGACTCTGGGCTCAATTTATATGTTGGTGGTAAGCATACTCTGTCACAAGAGTGATTTTAGATGTGGGGGAAAACCTTTTGTTTAATCATGGTGGAGATTACTCAGTTTCAGCCATGATTAAACTCCTCCAACTGCCCTGTGGAGTAAGGGCCAATTGAGGCAGACTTCTAATTCCACCCACCTTATATAGATGGGTTAGATTAGAGGTCCGCTTTCACTGCCAGGAAAACTATGGCAGTAAGGGGCAATGAAGACTGGTAAATGCTCCCCTTGCCATGGGAGATGACTTCCATAGTGAGGGGAGCATTTTCTTTTTTCTTTTTAGAAAGAAAATCTTGCTTCAGGATTTTCTTTCTAAAAAAAAAAAAACAGTTTGGTGCAGGACTTCGTCATGTTCACAGACCC
This sequence comes from Lissotriton helveticus, assembly GCF_964261635.1. Classification (NCBI taxonomy): domain Eukaryota; kingdom Metazoa; phylum Chordata; class Amphibia; order Caudata; family Salamandridae; genus Lissotriton; species Lissotriton helveticus. The sequence continues at coordinate 1,840,157,732 of NC_136061.1, forward strand.
TGCACCAAACTGCAAAAAGCTTTAACAGGAACCGCTGTGGTGGTGGTTCGTGGCAATGCTTTGAAAATGACTGTCTGATTGGGGATCATTTCTGAATCTGGCAGATGGTACTTCTGCCAGAGCGACGGAGTAATTTACTTTGTTGCACTGGTGGACAAGCAGGCCATCTGTTACTTTATAAAACTGGCCCTAAGTCAGGAGGTAACACCTTTCAATGGGAAAAACCTGGTCCCTGCATCTAACCTGCACTCCATTACTGTCGGCCTTAAACCTTACCCTTATTCTGGTCAAGCACAACCAGATGACAGTGGTTGGTGCTTAATACTTTTTGGCAGTATTTTGAAACTTAACATGTTAAAATTCATAACCTTGGGTCTCGGTATTGGCTATTTGTCATTTTGATGTCAGTTTAGTTATTAAAATCTACTCTATGTCTATATAAATTGGTTTGAAATTCTATATTTCCTATATGGTGTTTTTACTCGATTGCTTTTTGAGTACTGCATTCATGCTTTGCATTTTGTGCCAAGCTACCAGGGAGCAGGGAGGGTGAGCACAGGATTATTTAGTGACTTATGTGGTCACCCTGAGAAGAATTTTGATTATTATTTGAGGTGGGCTCTCACCCTCCTCAACAAATACTCCTATCTCTTTTTGGACTTTATATGCATCAATTCTTGGAATGGGGTAGCTGCAATACTTTGGCCTGTAGTTGGTCAGTACCCAAGACAACTTACCAACCCCAGACATGTTAGAAAACAAGACTCCTGGAGGAGTCCAGAATGGTATTTTTTGCATAGATCCAGATTTCCAGTACTATCCTGCGACTGTTAAACTTTAGCACAAATCTCTGATTTTCCTCTTGTTTCTGTGAGGTAATGTTCTGTGGTCTCCAGGGACTGACAAATACCATACCAGACACCATTCCCACAGTTCCCTAGAAACATTTGCACCCCATATCTGTAGATTGACCTATAACCCACAAGAGACAAGGCTCCAACATGCAACATGGAGGCATCAAGATATTTCCTTTACATTTCAGTCTTCATGGGAATGTGTTAGCTGTGTTATTTGGGCCTAGTATCAGCTGGCACACGGGCACCCTACCAACTATAGACATTTCTGAAAACTAGACACTCAGGAGAGTCCAGGGTGGAGTGACTTACTTGGAACCCACCTCTTTCTCTTACCCAGTGTACCTGAAAACATTGAACTTTGTTGGATGCTGTTGCCATAGTGAGAGTAGGGAATCCAAAGCATGTCATGTTGCGCTCTAAAGGCCATGCTTCTGCAGGTGCTCACAGCATGACGAACTATTGCTGTTGTTTTAAACAGTGATAGGCAATGCAGCAGTTTTAGCTAGTGGTGCCATTGTAGGGGGGCTCGGCTGATGGTCAGTAGCTGGGCTTGTTCCTTCTGGGCAGTGGCTAGTAATAAAACACTTCCATTCCAGTTTATTCTGGAATGTGAGTAGGAGGTCCCAGGAAAATAGTGTGTTCGGGGTTTCAATTGAGATAGATGGATTCTTTTGCCTCTGGGACCCTGGAGTCACCTTACAGTTCAGTTCAAAGGCTTTATTTCGATAGATCAAATCACAAAAGCATCATAATAATACAAAAAAAGAACATTTCGTACTAACATAAGATTGGACATTTGTTTTAACATTATTTCCTAAACATCTTTAAAAAGATCTATCATAATAAACATTGGATATCAAAAGGATAAAAAGAGAATTAAAAGTTGAAAATTTAAGGTTAAACCTTCAATTAAAAAACAATTAAACATTAGATGCTAGCCTTTTAACTCTAATGGACCACGTCCAAGATAAAAAGTTCGAGAGACCACAAACATACAGTGGCTGAGTGTCTGAAGTTAAAATGTGAAGTGCCTCGCTTGAGTGCCTAGTGCCCATGGCCCGACATATGGGTTTAAGCCATGCCTGCCTTGGTCGCACATAGGCCGGACAAACAAATAAAATGTGGGATACGTACTCTACACTTGTTTGACAAAAGGGGCAGAAAGGAGGGGTCTGGGATGGGGGCTTCCAGTCGGCAGTTAAGGCGCGAACTGGAAGAGACCCAACCCTAAACCTAAAATACAGGGCCCTATCGTAAGGTTTCCTAACCAGGTCTAGGTAAAGTTCCCTGAATGGAACATCTTTATGTCTAAGGAACTCCTCCGTTAGCCTACCAAGAGTTGAATCTGTACTGGCCCTGTTAGTAACCCAGTTCCAGTACATAGTCTTTATGGTAGCTTTTGGGGGAGAGGACCGGCTATCCCAGGCTTCGCTAAGACCTAGCTTACCGAGGAGATGCTTGACATCTTTAAGCCATTTTATTTTTTGCCAACCCACCATTGACATTACCTCCGCTAGCCCTTTAGCGTACTTATCGAGTTCAGGGACTCGCCACAGTCTTGCCCATAAAAGCAACGGTCGAAGCATTGCCAAATCCTTAATTGGTTTACAGCCTAGGTCAAGAAACAAGGACGTCATTGGGGTACTATGCGGAAGTGACATAATACCCCTCAAAAATTTATTCTCAGACCGTGTCAATAGATCTGTATTGGATGTGCCCCAAAGCTCTGCACCATAAAGGGCAGAACTAACGCCTTTAGCCTTATAAATATCAATAATAGGTGCAATGGGTGAGTCGTAGCAGATCGCTGTTCCTTAGACAGCGCCCCGACAAGCCTCTTATGGCTAAGCAGCATTTTGTGGAGATGGGGGGTCCACTGCATGGTATCCGAAATACGGATACCTAGGTAGTCAAATGTAGTGACCCTCTCCAAGGATACATTATTAAGTACGGGGAATCGACCAAGTTCATTCGGTGGATTTAGTACTAAAAACTTGGTTTTAGCTGTATTTATAACTAGGCCACGTTGGTCACAAAAGGCCTGAAAGTTATCTAGGAGGCCTTGGAGGCCTACCGGGGTCTTTGATATTAGGAGCGTGTCATCGGTGAATAGAAGGGTGGGGATTCGCTCCCCCGCCAGGGATGGAGCATCTGATGGTTTTTTAAGTAGATGCTCAACAACCCTATTCATGTATAACGAGGAAAGGGTTGGGGCAAGAACACATCCCTGGCGGACCCCTCTATCCACCGGTATCTTATTTGTTTTCTGCCCCTCCGTGCCCCACCTCACTTGCGCGAAGGTACCTACATGTAGCCTCACTAGGATAGACAAGATGTTAGATGGAATCCCCATATCTGCCAAGACTCTCCATAGCTGACTTCTGGGCACAAGGTCAAAGGCAGTCTTTAAGTCGATAAATGCGAGATAAAGACTGCCTTTGCCTATAACAACCACTTTCCAGTAGATCATCGGGAGTCTAAAAGCCTGCTCTATGGTGCCGATGCCAGCCCTAAAACCCACTTGATAATCTGAGAGAATCTCATTGTCACTAGCCCATTAAAGTATTCTCTCAAGCAGGACCTTCCCCACAACCTTCTAAGTTGAATCTAACAAGCTGATAGGGAGGTAGTTGGCTGGGTCTTCCCTCTGCCCCTTTTTAAAGATGGGGACGACCTCAGCCCCCTTCCAAGATTCTGGGATAGCCGCACCTTTGTGAATTGCATTTAGGAGTATATGGATAAACTTCCCCCATTGTGTGGTGTTAGACCTAAGCAGATCCACGGGGGTGCCATCCGGACCAGCTGCCTTTTGGGGCACAATGCGACTAATCGCGTATTCAACTTCCTTAGCTGTAAATGGAAATAAGATGTTGTCTCCAGGTTTTGCCATAGGGCTAGGAGGGGCAGAAGTGGAAACGGTTCCCGGTTGGCATGAATACAGACTAGAAAAATTGTCAAACCAGGTCTGGCAAGTAATGTTACAGGTGATAAGATCACTATCAGGTCTATTCCTTGCCCTGATAGTGCGCCAGAAGCGACCAGCGTCCCGCCCTGCACAGGCCTCTCTAAGTGTATGCCAATATGCATCCTCCCACTCTTTTTTGGCTTTTGCGACCACACAATTATAATTTTTCCTAGCTTGCTGGATCAGGGGTTGTGACTTCATCCTCACAGCCTCAATCAGGGCAGATTTCATCTGTCTACATTTGGGAGTGTACCATCCCTGCTTCGCTTTCATAATTAGTATTTTGTTGTATGCAAAAAAAAGTACTTTAAGTTGCATACAACAAAATACTAATTATGAAATCACAAATGTACACTGTCAAAACAAAGGGGTCAAATGTACTAAAAAATGAAACAATGCAGTACGTCAACCAAAGTTGCTGGGCTTTATTTTATCAAAGGGAGAGAGCACAGCTGTGCTATGTCTACTAATATATTATGCTGTTTCTCTCCCCCTGTGTGCTGGTGCACCTGTGGCTGTGTTCTGCCACACACACTCTTGCCCAAGGGTATGTCTAACATAGGTTTTGTACTGGCAGGACACCCTTTCTGTACAAAATACTGTAGAGTACTGCACACATCCAAATGTGGAAACATTTGGAGAAAAGTAAACGTTTCCGCAAAGGTATGCCAGCAAAGAGGAGTTGTAAATTTTTTACACAAATCCCAATGTAGCACTTTTCACCAGTTTGCATTACTTTTGTGATGCAAACATAATGTCAAGTGTTAGTAAATCTGGTCCCGATTCTCTATACCCCTCCCAAACTAGTTAAGAATCTGCGGGAAAAGGCCTCTCAGTGGTATTCAATGTAAAACCCCTATCTAAGTTTCATGAAACCGATCAACACTCAACAACAATTAGCAAGTAGTTGAGCTGTTGTGTCCTCTGCAGGCGAAACGAGGTGGGGAGCTCGTCAATAGATCTAAGCCATTAATTTCCCCATACCTATTATTCAGGTCCAAGTGCAGGGTTATAGGTTGGTTCTGAGCACAACAAAGGGTGCCCTGACTTGAGAAAACTCCCCATGTCCCTTGATACCGGTGAGTTCTTTCAGTATTTTTGTATTTCAAAGACTGCAATATCTTCCAGCCAGTCACTAAACAGTGGGACCATGTTCGTTCCCCAGTCTCACAGTTTCCATCACTCCGTGAGCAATGCCCAACTATTTTGTAGTATGGGAGGGTAAACTATGGCGCTCACTTGCATCATGAAGTAGAACCAGTCTCACAATATAGTCACGTGTTACCTTTAGGTTACTTTTCCTTCTAGTCCATACTTGTCACCAGTATTCCCGCACTTCTAAACAAACCCACATAATGAGCACCATGTCACAATTCTGGGTCCTGTATCTTCAGCAACTAGAATCATGTGGAGGACAATGACATCTGTGGAGTACTTTTTAGTAGCTATACTTTAAACAGATTCCCTTAACCCTCTTATATAAGTGCCGAATATACCTTCCCACTCTCCCTCTTGGAATTGGTTCTGTGTGTGTGTTCCTCCCACCAATGTTGTGATGCGGTTGATATGGCTTGAGAAAAATGATGGTTCACCAGTAAATAGTTGAGCCCCGCAATTGTACCCCTGTATGCCTTCCAGCTGTGTAGGTGTTTGCAACTGACGAGTGAGGTAGGACAATATGTGAGTGACCTAGCACCTCACGCAGAGTGTGTGACAATTTTGTATGTGTCCATTTCTGCAAGTACGTGACATCATGCTCTTGATAAAGCCTGTGGAAAGTTTTCAGGCAGCCATTCTAAAACATTTTATCAAGATGTGATATCTTGAGCTGTTTCTAAATTGCCTAAATAATTTCTTCACTTGCAATTGTAATCACTGTGTTCCGCCATAAGGTAGCTTAAGATTTGGAATATTCTGCAGTTTTCAGCAGCGAGTGGGCTCTGTGGCAGACATCGTGGGCCTCATTTATGAAAAGTGACGCAGCGATGCGTCACTTTTCGCTGCGTCCTCCTTGCGACACCAATGATGCGTCATATTTACAGTATGACGCATCATGTCGCAAGGAGTTACAGATACGTCAGTATTTCTGACGTATCTGTAAGCGCAAAAGTCACGCATTGCTGGGGTGTGTCACAAAAGTGACGCAACTCCAGCAATGCGTCCTTTCACATGGGGAAAGCCCCATGTGAAAGGGCTTGCGTCAGTCTTACGCCTGCTGTGAGGCAGGCGCAAGATTTTGACGCAACAGCGTCCTAAAAGTGACGCAGTGAAATCTCATAGATTTCACTGCGTCACTATTACGAGGCTTTTTGCGGGGGAACATACATTATACCTGATGCAGGTATAATCTAGCGCAGGGGTTTACAAAGTGACGCATCTGCTTAGATGCGTCACTTTATAAATAGTGCGCAACAGGAGGCATGTTTTACGCTGCCGATGCGTCACAAAAAGTGACGCATCGGAAGCGCAAAACTGACGCAAGGCCTCATAAATGAGGCCCCTTGAGAGGCAGAAAGAAAGGGGCTGGTAGATATTGTTTACAGAGGACGTTTTGTGTAATATAAGATTAATCCCCCTTTCTGTGTATGATATGAGTCTCAATCTGCACCCACGTTGGTTTCTCTGTGTGTTTTTTCAAGTACATATCGATCTTGTAATGAATGAAGTCAGTGGTAAGGCCTCACATTTTGACCAGCATACCTTGCTTGACTGTAAACTTGAAAAAGAAATGCAGCTGATGCACAAAAGACTCTGGATTCCGCTGAACAGGTCCGAGCCGGTAAGATCACGTCTGCAAAGTAGATTGGCTTGCTTTCAAATGCAGATACCACCACTCCCCTATTTTTATATGTATTCCATATGGTGATGGCAAGGGGCTCTAAATCCAACATAAACTGAAGGAGTGACAATGTTCTAGCCACCTAGTCCCCAGTTAGATTTGGGGAAGCAATGCTCTCCTCAGTTGACCAATACAGTGTTTCCCCTTAGTTAATGCAATAAAACGTTTACCTATTCCCACTCTTTCCATCTTTCAAAACAGATACCCCGTATTCTATCCTATTAAATTACTTTCATCGCCTTGAGACCCGTGCAGGTGGGTAGTCACGCTCTACAAGACACTGATTGATTCATTGAATGATTGAAAGTCCTAGTTATAGAAGTTCCACTTAATTACTCTAAAGCAAATTTGACACACCCCTAATTAATTCAAGTTTTCCACTCATCAATTTTTGTATTTCTCAGTGGGACACACTAAGTGCAATGGGTAAGTTCAGACATAAGTCTAATGCTAACTGTGCCACTAGAACCTAGCTACAAAATTCTGACGTGGCCCAAATAGGCCAATACTGGACTGGGGTTGCTTTTTTCATGTTGAGGAAGTACCTGGCCTGGCAGTTCGGGCTGTACTGCTGCTATCGAAGTGGGATCGGGCTTGATTTGATTATGACTAGATCCTGTCTGAAGTGCTAACAAAGTGGCAGAGGCAAAGTTCCTCTCTCTTCTTTTAAACTGTTCTCAGGTAGACTATTACAACTATTTTTAATTAGTGCCAATATAGTGATGTTCATCTGCTAGAGAGATATAGGGAAAGTCCCTTATGTTTCTGTAACAATCTCTGCTTGTGCTTTTGGTGCAAATGTACCTTTATCTTCCTCTAACTTTCCTCCAGTGCTTCTGTTTGACCTCTGCCTGTCTGCAGACTTAAACTGTTCTCCTTAGTGAGTCCTTTATAACAATATTAAAACTACAATTCTGAAAAGAGATGACTAGGAAAGTTTTCAAAAGGGCTTCTCAATCTCCCTTTTCTCATATTGTCCACTCGCCATGATAAATCATGTTGTCTAGTGTTGGAATTGGCCCTCTCTGCAAGATAACCTCCAAATTATTTGCCTTTACCCTCCTATTTTTGCTGAAATTCATTTTTGTTGATTTTAGGACTCTGCACACTCTACCACTGTTAACCAGTGCTAACACACTTGTGCTCAATTCCTTAACCATGGTACGATTAAGCATGGACGGATTTTGCGAATTGGCAATCCGCGAAATTGCGTATTTACGGATTCGCAATCCGCAAAATCCGCGAACTCTCGCAAATTTGCGGACTTTTTTTTTTGTGTGTTCGCAAGGGTTTCTGCCAGTTCGCGAGGGTTGTGTACCAGTTCGCAATTGCGAACTTACTTGTCGGCTCGCAACGGCCGCGACTATGTTGTTTCTACGTCTGGTTCATCATCACAGGTTCACAGCACCCTCTGTTTCACCACTGCCACCCTCTGGTACATCACTGCCACCCTCTGGTTGGTTTATCACTGTAGATTATGGGGGTGAAAAAAAGCAAGCACACCTGCCCTGCCTCAACTGACATGAATTAATTTGGGGTTGATTAATGTGTCACATCTGCGGCGTACCCCAAGGATCCTCGCTGAGCCCAACCCTCTTCAACGTCTACATGAGCCCCCTCGCGGCCATCGCACGCCAACACAACCTGAACATCATCTCCTACGCCGACGACACCCAGCTGATCCTCTCCCTGACCAACGACCCCGCCACCGCCAGAGCCAACCTGCACGAAGGGATGAGAGACGTAGCCGAATGGATGACGACCAGCCGCCTGAAACTGAACTCAGACAAGACGGAGGTCCTCATCCTGGGCTCCACGCCCTCCGCCTGGGACGACTCCTGGTGGCCCCCCGCCCTGGGCACTGCACCCAAACCGACGGACCACGCACGCAACCTGGGATTCATCCTGGACTCCTCCCTCTCCATGACCAGACAAGTCAACGCCGTCTCCTCGTCATGCTTCAACATCCTGCGCATGCTACGTAAGATCTTCCGGTGGATCCCCACCGAGACGAGGAAGACGGTCACCCAAGCCCTCGTCACCAGCCGACTGGACTACGGCAACGCCCTCTACGCCGGAACCACTGCCAAACTCCAGAAGAGACTCCAGCGGATCCAGAACGCCTCGGCGAGACTCATCCTCGACATCCCCCGACGCAGCCACATCTCCGGACACCTGAGAGATCTGCACTGGCTCCCGGTCAACAAGAGAATCACCTTCCGGCTCCTCACCCACGCGCACAAAGCCCTACACGACCAAGGCCCGAGCTACCTCAACAACCGGATCAACTTCTACACTCCCAAGCGCCTCCTCAGATCAACCAACCACGCCCTCGCCGCCGTCCCCCGCATCCGAAGAGCGACAACAGGAGGAAGATCCTTCTCCTACCTGGCCGCCAAGACCTGGAACTCACTTCCGACCAATCTGCGCCTGACCCAAGACCACTTCTCCTTCAGGAAGAAGCTCAAGACCTGGCTGTTCGAGCAGTAGCGGCACCCCCCCCCCTCCCAGCGCCTTGAGACCCTACGGGTGAGTAGTGCGCTCTACAAATGACCTGATTGATTGATTGATTGACTGAATTTAAACTTCCAGTCTGGCTGGCACCTGCTTCCTTATTTGTAATTTGCTTTCTGTTGCAGTGCAATTTTTTTTCACAGGACCTTTGTGGCCTACTTGTAGCTATTCTATGAGCCTGCTGTGAGGGTCAGAGCAGGGTCATAGAATAGTTGCAAATAGGCAACTGAACTCTGGAGGGGCCCCTCAGGAAGCACTAGAGTGAATAGTTACAAATGTTAAGATTGAACTTTTGCACCTGCTGAGTTCTTTCAGGTTTGCAAAAATCGTTTTTCTGCAATTTCGCGTGATTCGCGGGGCGCGAATTCGTGCGAGATCGATTTCGGAAGCCGAAATTTTTTTTTGCGTGTTCGCAAGCCGCTTGTAGCGCAACATTTGCGAAGTTACCCTAGCGGTCATACATGGGCGCGGCCATCTTGTTTGCGTGACGTATTTCCGTTTCCGGGCGCTATGTGTAAACTCGCAAAGTGTGCGGCTCCCTAGTACAATTTCGAGTGTGATCGCGAGGAAAATCTCGCGCAAACTTACCCACGCGGTCGTGAACGGGCGCGGCCATCTTGTTTCTCATTCATTGCTATGGTTCTGGGCATGCTTTCTGTATCCTCTGTCAATCTCTGCCATCCTTTGCTTGTTTGAAGTTTTTTTGTTCTATTTTACTTATTATCTATCCCTCTATTTTTCTAGCTCTATATTTTTGTGTTTTCTGCTACTTTGGGTTAATTTTAAACTACTTTTTTTTAACTCTTTTCTTTTCTTCTTCCCTATTCTATTTCTTCTTTATTATTTACCTTCCTTTCTGCCCAGACCATGGTAAAGGGAGCCGGGAAGCAGCCCGCGAAGGGGAAGGGTCCCGCACCCCGTGCCCGGCTCCCGTGTGGGCGTTTGAGGGGGGAGCAAGTTATAGCTCGGGAGATTTTTAGTGCAGAGGAGGTGGCCGCACTAGTCTTTCATGTCCAGCGCCGCCTCCCCAAGACCATCATGGGAGGCGGCAAGATCGCTACCGGCTACAGGATCCGGGAGCACCGGAAGCGGTGGGAGAAGGTGTGCCGGGCCATGTTTGAACACTCTGGGGTCCGGCGCACCTACAACCAGGCCACCCACCGCTGGACGGATGTCATGGACCGGGAACGCGACTTGCTGGACGTGCTCGGCGTCGAGATCCCCGGGCTTGGTGAGTAGTAGTAGCTATTTCTAGCTATTTCATCACTACTCTGTTTTCTCCCGCTCTGTGTGTTATTATATTGCAAATTTTTGTTTTTTACCAAGAGCAATAATGCTGCCGATTACATTGTAAGTAAAATATATTTCAAAATCTTCTGTGCATTTCAGATGCACTGCTCTCCTTCTCAGTAGTCTTGCTACTATGCTTATTTGTGTAAAGAACTGCGTAATGCTAGACACTAAGGGTCAGATTTTCAATTACCGGCGCATCCCTGCAAAGTAGCAGGGATGCGCCAGTAATTGTGCGCCACGCCACCACCACCCATGGTGCGCCGTATTTACAATGCGGCGCACCATGGGCCCAAAACGTCACAGAAGCCTTACGCATCTGTGCCATAAAGGCGGCGCATTGCTGGAGTTGCGTGACAACGATGGCGCAGCTCCAGCAATGCTCTTGGGTGCCCTATCTCCCCAATGCTGCGTCAAGTCGTACGTCTGCTTCAAGCAGGCACAGGGTTTGAGTCACGCATCATTGTCCTAAAAGTGACTGATTGACATCTTGTAGATTTCCCTCAGCCACTTTTAGGATGCGTTCCTGCGCAGGACCGCCCTCCCTTGCGCCGGAACGCCCCCTGATGACGCAGGGCTTTACAACGTGATGCATCTCCCATATGCGTCACATTGTAAATATACGCCGCACCATGGCGCCTCTTTTGTTATGTCTCTGTGTCACAAAAGTCACGCAACAATGGAGCAAAAGAGCCGCAAGGGGCTTGTAAATCTGCCCCTACAGACTCCAGTCCAGTCCTTCCTATGTACACCTGGCAATAAGAAGAAATAGTGGTGGTGGATTGATAGTTTGAGTATTTTAATGACTGGTTAATGTAGTAGGAAACTTTTTAGTGTTGTCGCTGATCTGCAATCACGATGGAGTTTGTCTGTCACTTCGTGTGCTGCGGACTGCTGCCTGCCAGTCCTAGGCAAACCTTTTTAGTAGTTTGTTTAGTGAGTTGCATAACTTTCCAAGTCGACGGTCCGCAAATCAAGCAATACTAATATCGTAGTAGACCGCATGAGATAGGTCAATATATCCCGTTCAATAGTTGTCTATTTGCTATTTCGCCAAAAGATTTTGTTATTGTTCTTTTGGTTGACAACAATCATCCATGTTTTTGGGTCTTTCTTTCTTTCATGTTGTACATCAGCTCCCCCCAGGGGCAAGAGGACATTGGAGGAGGCTACTGCTGCTGAACCAGGCCAGGATCGGTCAGGCGAGGGCTCCTTTGCTGGCCCCGGTAAGTTTTAATTTTAATATAGAGTACCTATTTTTTCCTAGCGTTCTAAATCGTCTTTGATCTTCTTGTAGACTGTATCTAAATTCTTATCCTGCCTTGACTATGACTCCCTGTGGTATTACTAGATTATTCTTATTTGTCTGTCTGTGTAGCTAACTAAGATTGAACATTTGGCAAAAGGTGTAAAACGAAACTCCCATTCTAGTCAGCAATAGCTCTATGCTCTGAGTGCAGTCCTCTGGGATTGTCCATGATGTCTTTTCAAGTCTTCTAAATGTTTATGCTTTGACAATTACCAACAATAAAAAGGTGAATGACCACCAAGAAAGAATAAGATACTACTTTACTTTTGGTTTGGATAGGAGGACAATCCTTACTACTACTGTTGCAGGGACAAATCTGTACTAACAGAACTATGGACACTAAAGTGCATTGTTTATCAATTATAATAGGCACAGGTCGACTTTCCACATACCTCAGTGATATCAGACTTTGAAGAAACCCCAATCTCCTTACTGACTAGATAGTGTGGCAGAGTCATTTAGCTCCGGAATTCATCGATGATTGATCCCCAATGATGATTATCCAACGCAGGACAAGAGTACGGAGTCAGAGTCCAGAAGTGTCAGAGGCACGGGCTCATGCATTGCAAATTGCAAAACCTTTTTCTCATTCACTCATGACCAAAAACCACAGAGTCTATTTAGGTTTTAAAGCTTTATTAAAAGTAAAAATATTTATTAAAATCAAGCTTGTCATAAAACATAAACGGTTGATTAAAAATGGAAAAGTGTTTATAGTGATTTATTTCATACATTTATTGTGGGCGAGCCGAGCCCTCACCTGGTTTGAACTTTAATTTTCTTTTTGGTGCTGAATCATTGGTCCCTCCGTCCTAGTGATGATGATTTGTTCTTAGAAGTGAAGCTTCTGTCTGTTATGAGACAAATGGTGCGTGTTAAAAAGCAAGCATTCATCAGTTGTGCCAAAAAGTGCAGCAAGACAACACCCTTCCCTGGAAAAAGGGAAATTTTTACTTTAAAGTAGACAGTCACAAATTATTAGATTGTTTTCTGTATTCACATTTCTTCATTCCTAGACAAAATACTAGTGATTGGTGTATGTCTATGACATCTAACATTCTTAAATGTACTTTGTAGGTGGAACATCTGGTGCTGGGCCCAGCGTGGAGGTGGAGGAGGAAAGTTCTGGGGAGGAGGCGGTGCAAGTGCCGGACCAAACTGCTGTGCGGGTTGCCACGGTAGTGGGGGGCAGTGGTAAGCTCTTATATTCCTTACTTATTGAGATTTCAGACTGCATAGTGTGCTCCCCGTGAGAAAACGTAAGGTTTGTCCAGATGAGAGACATGAAGAAGAATGATTGACATATAGTTTGAATGGATGGATGCCTGAAACATGGTACTATCTGACTCTTAGATAGCATATATGTATCTCGAGAGAGTACACGGTCACTGGATGAACTAAGTGTTACTTTGAAGAGCATGTAACACCGCACCCGCACGTCCGTCCCAGTGTAGGAAAGGCAAGGAAAAGAAGTTGTAATTTTGTCCGAATACTACCATGAATAGAAGCAGTAGTTTGTATTGCAAGCACAGCATATATCCGGCTATTACGATGGCCACTCACTACCTCTGTTAATAAGTTTAGTTGAACTCGGTCATTCTTGTGTGGATGTATCACTGTTCACTCAATAAAAAGCAAAGCACCTAAAGTCATCCCATATGTAAGGAAATACATACCATGTGCAGTGATAGATAATCAGATTATTTATCTTCTTCATTTTCCTTTTCAAGTATCTATTCATTGGCACTGTAGGGTGAAAGTTAATTTAATTAAACAGTAGCCCTTGTAACAGAGTATTCTCAGTGCCACCCGTAATAGAAAGGTAAGAGCATCACCACCTGCATGTAGTGGACTGGTACAGTAACGCAAGTCTGTCTCACTCATCATGGCGGGCGTCTGTTTTTCTTGGGTGCAAGTTGACTGCGCTGGCATTATGCCGGCTTGCAGAAGTTAACGTACCAATTTTGCTAAACAATAGAGAAGAAGAAGAATAAGACTGGTGTACTGTCATAGTTGACTCTAATGGAGTGAGTCCATAGTGCTCGTAGAATTGATTCCTTAAACTCCCACTAATGTTAGAGCAAGGATGAAGAAGTGGGAGGTTAGATAGATACTGGACACAATAGTTATGTACTGCTCTTGCAAGTTGCTACTTCTACTGTGACACAACTTTCTGCTGAATCATTTTGTGTTCATCTTAAAGAGCATTGGTTACAGACTATGTCTTTCTTTCTTCATATAGATGCTCCTTCCAAACCAACCTGGAAGGAGCTGGCTTCACGGGCCTGGCAACGGAGGCTGGAGGCCACTGTCGCTGAATATCGGCGGCTGGTGGCCCAGGAGGAGGGGGACACGCAGTCTACAACAACATCTACCGGCACAGCTGCATCCTCCTCCGCGCTCCCTGGGTCACCCAGTCAGCGCAGAAGGTCTCCAGCCGTACGGAGCCGGGGTACCGCTGCCGCAGCCACCCGTCACCGCCGAGCAGCAAAGAAATCAGCTGCCCCCCACAGCAGTTGCAAAAAACGTATGCACCGCCTTTCCCTGAGGGTTTCCTACCTCGAGCAGGAGCTGCTCAACACGAAAACCCTGCTTGAGACCCTCCGCAAGGAGCATTCCGACCTGGCCCGGAAAGTCAACAGCAGTAGCCAGCAGTAGGATGAGAGACTGTCCCTTGCCCCTTTTTTAAAGACTTCTGGGGGGTGGGAATTGGGAGTTGGGTTTTTTCACTTTTTTGGACTTTTCAAAGACATTCGTTGGGGTTAGGGAGTGGGGGTGGGTTGGGTCTTGTGTGAGATTATTTTTGTCAGGGATATAAATATACTTTAAATTTTATCTTAGCATACGTGTATTTTTTTACTGCTTTTGAGGCTGGTGGGTGGGGGTTTAACAGTAACTTTGTTTTCGTGAAACTGAAGTGGCATCTTGATTTAAGTTGTGTAATTAATTGCCCAAATGTTTTCAAAACTAAGTGCCTCTCACAGAGTAAGTGAATTCAATAGTCCTAGGACTTTACTAGTACTAGCGTCAGTCTCTCGTCTCTCCTAATACTCCATTATACTTCCTCCCCCCAAACGCTTATCTTACCTGTAATTTGTGTTTTGAAATAGGGCTAGGCACAGGGCTGGCTGCACGGCAAATGGCGATTAAGGTTGGCAATCCAGGGCGGATGAAATGTCATCATTGCGTTGGTACTAGTGGTGTTACACAGTGGCAGTTGCAGTATCTGAAAAAAAAAGAAAATGAAACCTTGTTTGTCCTTACCGTAGCATTAGAACGGTACGATAGAGAATATAGCAGGTGACAGTACAGTAGAACAGTGCCACAATGTAGCCTAACAAATGGTAAAGTATTGAAAGTATAACTAGTACTTGCGTTGAATTTATTTGACTTTGGCTACTACTACAAGAAATAGTACCAAAGGTGAAGGACACAGCAGCGTAATAATTTGCCACGTCTAGGAGGAGGATGTTCTAATCTTGATGACCTATCAAGTTGATGGCGCACATGTAAATCTGCTTTCATTTGCCAATAGTGACTGAGTGTCAAGCTGAGTAAGAATAGAATATATATCCTCGGATTCCTTCACCAGCCTGTTGCTATGACCTTATCCTCCCCAGCAAGTGTGTGGAATTATTGCTGTCATTTAGTCACACATCAATCAAAACCACACAGCCCGGGGGAAGAGGGTTAGGGTTTGGAAAATGGATGGGAATGTTTTTTTTTTTTGGGTAAGTTTTGTTGAGAGAAGAAAAAAAAAGCACAGCATGGACAAACAATAATTGAAGATAAAGAAATCTTTGGGTACAAAGCTAACCATGAATCTTTTAAGTGACATAAAGGAAGTGCATGCACGACTGCATGCATGGTTACTAAAAAGTAAGTACTATTTTCGACAACCGTGAATGACAGAATGCGACAGTACAGGGCTGCAGCGTTTTCACTTGCCTATCTCTGCACTCAGAGAAACACTTCTTACATTAAATTAGGTTTAAAAAATAGCAGAAGTAAAACCTATAGAATGGCTGTAGGGATGAATTTAGAAGCAGAGAATGGAGATCCAAGAAATGCAGAGTCACACTCATAGAAGTTAACAGCAATAACATTACTTTAAAGATAATTAGAAAAGAACGGATACTGTATCTGTATGTTGTTGTAGTTGTCCTGTTGAATTTGGTAAGTTGCATGCATCAAACCATTCCTCTTATTAGCGGGACTCCTCCATTCCAGCTGACGCTCCGTCCATCAATGTTGGTGACCAGAAGACACCCTGTCCACTGCCTGCCTGGAGGATGCTGAATTGCGACTCGCTAATGTGAAGCCTGATTTCATCCTTTTTTTCGCATTGCACAGACTGAAACCCGGCCTGTAATTATTGATGGAAAAACAGGAAGTGATATTAGAACACCACTGACAAATAAATATAAGGTATGTAAGCTGTGTAGTGCAAAAAGTCACACTTTGAGTTTCCTAATAGACAGTACAATATTTTTGAAAGTGCGTACTCTGTCTGAGTCTCCTTTTGAAGGATAAATAAGTATGGGCAAATTAATTTAGCGGATCTTTCCCCTCAAGCTAGGTGTACTGTAAACTGTGTTTTAGAACAAAATTAGACCTTCCCAGCAGTGCTCCCACCCAGACCCTTACTAAAGCCAGTCGCAAAAATGTAGAAGACCCCCAATCAGATCTAAAAAAACGAGGCCTAGTAGAAAACTGGTGACAAAACGTACTTTGAAAGTAAAAGTAGGCCTAAATCCCCCCTTACCCACCGTGGATTGTATTCAAAGCACTTACAAGCAAGCAAAAGTATCCATACCCAGCATCGCTCCAAGACTCGCAAACCCCCCACAAACAGCCCCCCACCCAAACACATGCAATACAAATACTGCTAACCCTAACGAGCCCTAAGTTAAGAATAGTGGCAAACTCTTTCTTTAACTATGCCAAATTCCCCCTTTCCCACCATGGATTTTCTTCAAATCACTTGCAACCAAAATTACACATTCCCACGAGTGCTCTAAGACCCCAGAACTCAGTTGCAAAAATCAAGAACACCCTGAAACACATGCAATCCTGCTACTAGGGCTAACCCTAACGAACCCTAAGTTACAAAAAGTGCCAAAAGGCTTTTCCGCATGGATTTTGTCCAAACCAGTTTTATCCGGTATTAGACCTTCCTAGCAATGCCCCAAGACCCGCCAACCCACCCGCAAAAAAGCACAACACCCCTAAACAGCCAAAAAGGAAAATCTCATATTACTTACAATATTTTTCGGCCTTCTGTCCAAACGCGCTGTGCAGCTAGGTCATAACTCCCGTTTTCCACCATGGATATCCTGAAAAGCAAATGCAATCAAAACTAGACTGTGCCAGCAGTGCTCCCAGACCCCAAAACCCACCCACAAACACCCGGAACACCCCCAAAGAGCACCTCAAAGACAAGCAAGTCAGCAAAAACGCAAAAAAAATTAAATTTAGCCTCCGATTTTGTCCAAACCAGTTTTATCCGGTATTAGAGCTTCCCAGCAATGGCCCCAGAGCCGTCAACCCAGGCGAAAACAAGTAGAAGACCCCCAAACAGCCAAAAAGCAAAAGTACAAAAATGGGGACTTTGTCACTTTTGGTGAAATTTCCAAAATCACTCAGCGCGTGCTCTGCAGCTAGGCCCTAACTCCCCTCTGCCTCCATGGATTTCCTTCAAACCTCTTGCTATCAAAACTATCCATACCCAGCAGTGCTCCCAGACCCCGAAACCCACCCACAAACACCAGGAAGCCCACCAAACAGGCCCCCGAAAACGCTACATTGAGCAAAATGTCAGAAAATGCAAAAACTTTTTCCTCATGGATTTTGTCCAAACCAGTTTTATCCGGTATTAGAGCTTCCCAGCAATGGCCCCAGAGCCGTCAACCCAGGCGAAAACAAGTAGAAGACCCCCAAACAGCCAAAAAGCAAAAGTACAAAAATGGGGACTGTCACTTTTGGTGAAATTTCCAAAATCACTCAGCGCGCGCTCTGCAGCTAGGCCCTAACTCCCCTCTGCCTCCATGGATTTCCTTCAAACCTCTTGCTATCAAAACTATCCATACCCAGCAGTGCTCCCAGATCCCGAAACCCACCCACAAACACCAGGAAGCCTCCCAAACAGGCCCCCGAAAACGCTACATTGAGCGAAATGTCAGAAAATGCAAAAACTTTTTCCTCATGGATTTTGTCCAAACCAGTTTTATCCGGTATTAGACCTTCCCAGCAATGCCCCAAGACCCGCCAACCCACCCGCAAAAAAGCACAACACCCCCAAACAGCCAAAAAGCCAAAATGGAAAATCTCATATTACTTACAATATTTTTTCGGCCTTCTGTCCAAACGCGCTGTGCAGCTAGGTCATAACTCCGGTTTTCCACCATGGATTTCCTGAAAAGAAAATGCAATCAAAACTAGACTGTGCCAGCAGTGCTCCCAGACCCCAAAACCCACCCACAAACACCCGGAACCCCCCCAAACAGGCCCCCGAAAACGCTACATTGAGCGAAATGTCAGAAAATGCAAAAACTTTTTCCTCATGGATTCTGTCCAAACCAGTTTTATCCGGTATTAGACCTTCCCAGCAATGCCCCAAGACCCGCCAACCCACCCGCAAAAAAGCACAACACCCCCAAACAGCCAAAAAGCCAAAATGGAAAATCTCATATTACTTACAATATTTTTCGGCCTTCTGTCCAAACGCGCTGTGCAGCTAGGTCATAACTCCCGTTTTCCACCATGGATTTCCTGAAAAGCAAATGCAATCAAAACTAGACTGTGCCAGCAGTGCTCCCAGACCCCAAAACCCACCAACAAACACCAGGAAGCCCCCCAAACAGGCCCCTGAAAACATGATAGTATTAGAGAGCAAAAAGTCAAAAACGTTTTGTCTGATTTGGTCAAAACCAGTTTTATCCGGTATTAGACCTTCCCAGCAATGCCCCAAGACCTGCCAACTCACCCGCAAGGAAGTAGAACACCCCCACAAGTGCAGAGTCTTTCTTCATTGGGCGTAATCCAGCCCTCTGCTTTGAGGGAAATAGGAGTCTGGAGGAGGAGGATAGAGGATCATGTTCTTGTGAACTTGTGAACCTGAGGAATGCAGACTGCGGCACCTTCAAATCAATAAGCAAATAAGTGAAGACAGTTCTGCTGATGGGCTTTCAGAAGACACGCTTGCGAGTGGGCAAGACAAGTAATTTATAGCCAGGTTGGTGATCTCTGGCCACAATTCTTTTTTCCCATGCCAATACGCCAATGGGTCAGCATTAACATAGACCTCTGTTGAGTCATTCAGATAGTCCTGCACCATCGACTGAAGGATCTCTGCGGTTCCTCCACTTTGCTTACTTTTTGCTGGGACCTTTTGAGAACCAAACCCACGCTCAGTTAGCCAATCCTCTTCATCATCATCACCCAATGTTTCTGTTGTGTCTGGTGCAGATGATCCGGTTGCCGGTGTCTTTAACGGCTGAGAGGTCACTTCTGCCACAGCCACAGGTGCAGAAGTGGATTCTTTTGACTGGGGATGGCCTGCTGATGCTGATGTACTGCCTTTTCCTTCAATTTTCTGCCGTTCTCTTTCAAGCCTCATGGCTGACAAGGCTAGCCAACGTTTGTACTTTGTAACATCTTCATCACCAAAAGGAAATAATGCTCTGCCTGCCAGCGCCTTTTTGTAGCGTGGTTGCAGAATAGTAGCACAAATGTAATGCTGTTCTGAGTTGATCTTTTGAAGACGTTTATCGCCAAGTAGGCGCTCTAATAATTTCTCCACCAAAACAAAAGCTTCTTGCTTTTCTTCATCTTTTTGAAACTTAGAAGACACCGCCTTCAGTTTGTGCTCCAGCATGCCAACAATGGGATAGCTTTTCCCAAATTACAGTCCTCCCTGCTGACTGCACGCGCGAAGACCTCAAAAGGACAAAGCATATCTGTCAGGATTTTAACTAGCTTCCATTCCGCCGCATCTAGCCTCAGGTCCTTCTGAGCTGTACCCAGTGTTAAGAAATACTGATCGAGTACCGTAAACTGCTCATACAGACGCTCAAGCATGTAGAAGGTTGAGTTCCAACGTGTTGGCACCTCCTGGATGAGTGCTTTCACTGGCATTCGACGTTCAAGTAGCAGGCTCCTCAGATGCTTCCGGGCCTTAAAAGAATGGCTGAAATGGTTGCAAATTCTTCGGCAGGTGGCCACTAACTCGCACGCTGGACTGTCTTCACTCAAGCATAATGCATGAAAGCTAGGCAAAATGGTTGCAGGCCTCAGACACTGCCTGTCTTCAAAATGGCCCCTTGCACCCCAAGCAAATGTGGAGGGCCTGCCTGTACCAGCACTCAAGATGGCCCCCACCCCAAAAAAACGAAAACACACAAAAATCACCACAATCCAATGCCATCTAGGATGTTTACATTAAAGAGACCCCACAGGCAGACTCAGTCCATGCACCACTCACTACCCCTGGGCAAAAGGCCCCAACAGCAGCCCAAAAAAATCGAAAAAAACCCACAAAATTCAGCACAATCCCAGGCCATCCATGCCCTCAATGATGTTTAAATTCAAGAAGACACCCCACAGAAAGACTAGGCCCATGCACCACTCACTACCCCTGGGCATAATGGATGAAAGCTAGGCAAAATGGGTGCAGGCCTCAGACACTGCCTGTCTTCAAAATGGCCCCTTGCAGCCCAAGAACATGTGGAGGGCCTGCCTGTACCAGCACTCAAGATGGCCACCACCACCCACATGGCCAGTCCACATCAACAGTACGCCCCAAAAAACCGAAAAACACACAAAAATCACCACAATCCAATGCCATCCAGGATGTTTACATTAAAGAGACCCCACAGGCAGACTCAGTCCATGCACCACTCACTACCCCTGGGCAAAAGGCCCCAACAGCATCCCAAAAAAATCGAAAAAACCCCACAAAATTCAGCACAATCCGAGGCCATCCATGCCCTCAATGATGTTTAAATTCAAGAAGACACTCCACAGAAAGACTAGGCCCATGCACCACTCACTACCCCTGGGCATAATGGATGAAAGCTAGGGAAAATGGGTGCAGGCCTCAGACACTGCCTGTCTTCAAAATGGCCCCTTGCACCCCAAGCACATGTGAAGGGCCTGCCTGTACCAGCACTCAAGATGGCCACCACCACCCACATGGCCAGTCCACATCAACAGTACACCCCAAAAAAACGAAAAACACACAAAAATCACCACAATCCAATGCCATCCAGGATGTTTACATTAACCCCTTCGCTGCTAGGCCTTTTCCCCCTCCTGTGCTAAGGCTTTTTTTGGTGTTTTGGGGTAGTGCGCGCTTAAGCCCTTGTAACTTTTTGACCACATAAGGGATCCGCGCCAAATTTGCGTCCTTTTCTTCCAACATCATGGGGATTCTAAAGGCGCCCAGGGTTTGTGGATTCCCTTGGAGGGGTCCCAGAAATTAACCAAAATATAGTGTTTTTTTTGTTTTTTTCTGAAAAATGGGAAAAACGGGCTGCAAATGAAAGCCTCTGGCTTTTTCCCTGAATATGGTATCAAAAAAGGGTTTGTGGGGCTGAATTCTCCATTTTCTCAGCTTTTAGGGAATGACAGTGTTTTGTCAGAGAACCGAAATTTTTCACTCAGTTTTGGCATTTTTCTGGGACATAGCCTATTTTTGCTATTTTTAGAGCTTTCCACCTCCTTCCAGTTAATGGTAGAAATGAGTTTGAAAGCAATAATGGATCCTGGAAAGCATTACATTTCCGAAAAATAGACAAAATTCTGAATTCAGAAAGGGGTCATTTGTCTAAATCCATGAAGGTTTCGTTATAGAAACTAACAGTTAGATATTGGAATATTTGAAAATTTGTTGAAAACAACGGCCTTTTGTCTCAACGTTTTCACCTATAACTTTCTCTAATTTTGACAGCTCTTGGAAAGCAATATACCGTTACATCCGTTAGACCTTCCTGGTTGTGGGGATATATGGGACTTGTAGTTTCACCAAGAACCCGACGAACCCAGATCCAAAAACTGAGCAGCAACTTGCAATGGTATTTTTTCATTTACTGGGTATAGTGCACTTTGTCTTGGAAAATGTACACATGGAATAATCTGCATGAAAGACACCTATGTATGTATGAATTGGGTACAAATTATAGAGTTCAGAAACAGTATATAATTGCACATTTTCAAAGTTGGGAATACTCATACTATCATGAGAATTATTGGTCATTTTTCATAAAGTTTTTTTTTCTACACAATATCTTTCATTCAAAGGGAGAAATGCAAGAAAGCTCAATTGGTAATAACAGTTGATTTACAAATCTGAATGACCTCAAGTGTCCCGATAAAAACGGTACCTCACTTGTGTGGGTCGGCCTTGTGCCTGCGACAGGAAACGGCGCAAAATGCAACGTGCTCACACCTAAATTTTGCAGTTACAAATTGACCCTTTTTTGGCAAAGTGCCTACCTGTAGTTTTTGCACCCTAGTTCTTCCGGCACCTAGGGAAACCTAGCAAACCTATACATTTTTGAAAAGTAGACACCCAGGGGAATTCAGGATGGGATGACTCGACTGCCTACCACCAGGTTTTGTTACCCAGAATCCCTTTCAAAGCTCAGATTTTGACAAAAAAAACACATTTTCCTCACATTTCTGTGGTGGAAAGTTCTGGAATCTGCGTGGATCAACAAATTTCCACCCACCCAGCGTGCCCCCAGGTCTCCCAAAAAAAATGGTACCTCACTTGTGTGGGTCGGCCTTGTGCCTACGACGGGAAACGGCACAAAATGCAACGTGGTCGCTCCTCAATTTCCCAGTGAAATCTTAAGCTCTTTGGACAAAGAGACTACCTTTTGTTTTTGAGCCGTAGCTCAACCAGCACCTAGGGAAACCTAGCAAACCTATACATTTCTGAAAACTAGACACCCAGGGCAATTCAGGATGGGGTGACTCGTCTGCCTACCCCCAGGTTTTGTTACCCAGAATCCCTTGCAAACATAAATATTTGACCAAAAAAACACATTTTCCTCACATTTCTGTGGTGGAAAGTTCTGGAATCTGCGTGGATCAACAAATTTCCACCCACCCAGCGTGCCCCTAGGTCTCCTGAAAAAAATGGTACCTCACTTGCGTGGGTAGGCATAGTGGCTGCGACATGAAACCGCGCAAAACGCAGCATGGTCGCATCTCAATTTCCCAGTGAAATTTAGCACGATTCGGACAAAAAGACTACCTTTTGTTTTTGCGCCGTAGCTCTGCCAGCACCTAGGGAAACCTAGCAACCCTATACATTTTTGAAAACTAGACAACCAGGGCAATTCAGGATGGGGTGACTCGTCTGCCTACCCCCAGGTTTTGTTACCCAGAATCCCTTTCAAACAAAAATATTTGACCAAAAAAACACATTTTCCTCACATTTCTGTGGTGGAAAGTTCTGGAATCTGCGTGGATCAACAAATTTCCACCCACCCAGCGTGCCCCCAGGTCTCCCGAAAAAAATGGTACCCCACTTGCGTGGGTAGGCATAGTGGCTGCGACATGAAACAGCGCAAAACGCAGCATGGTCGCACCTCAATTTCCCAGTGAAATTTTGCACGATTTGGACAAAAAGACTACCTTTTGTTTTTGCGCCGTAGCTCTGCCAGCACCTAGGGAAACCTAGCAAACCTATACATTTCTGAAAACTAGACACCCAGGGCAATTCAGGATGGGGTGACTCGTCTGCCTACCCCCAGGTTTTGTTACCCAGAATCCCTTTCAAACAAAAACATTTGACCAAAAAAACACATTTTCCTCACATTTCTGTGGTGGAAAGTTCTGGAATCTGCGTGGATCAACACATTTCCATCCATCCAGTGTGCCCACAGGTCTCCCAAAAAAAATGGTACCTCACTTGCGTGGGTAGGCATAGTGGCTGCGACATGAAACAGCGCAAAACGCAGCATGGTCGCACCTCAATTTCCCAGTGAAATTTTGCACGATTCGGACAAAAAGACTACCTTTTGTTTTTGCGCCGTAGCTCTGCCAGCACCTAGGGAAACCTAGCAAACCTATACATTTCTGAAAACTAGACACCCAGGGCAATTCAGGATGGGGTGACTCGTCTGCCTACCCCCAGGTTGTGTTACCCAGAATCTCTTTCAAACAAAAAAATTTGACCAAAAAAACACATTTTCCTCACATTTCTGTGGTGGAAAGTTCTGGAATCTGCGTGGATCAACAAATTTCCATGCACCCACTGTGCCCCCAGGTCTCCCAAAAAAAATGGTACCTCACTTGCGTGGGTAGGCATAGTGGCTGCGACATGAAACAGCGCAAAACGCAGCATGGTCGCACCTCAATTTCCCAGTGAAATTTAGCACGATTCGGACAAAAAGACTGCCTTTAGTTTTTACGCCGTAGCTCTGCCAGCACCTAGGGAAACCTAGCAAACCTATACATTTCTGAAAACTAGACACGCAGGGCAATTCAGGATGGGGTGACTCGTCTGCCTACCCCCAGGTTTTGTTACCCAGAATCCCTTACAAACATAAACATTTGACCAAAAAAACACATTTTCCTCACATTTCTGTGGTGGAAAGTTCTGGAATATGCGTGGATCAACAAATTTCCACCCACCCAGCGTGCCCCCAGGTCTCCCGAAAAAAATGGTACCTCACTTGCGTGGGTAGGCATAGTGGCTGCGACATGAAACAGCGCAAAACGCAGCATGGTCGCACCTCAATTTCCCAGTGAAATTTAGCACGATTCGGACAAAAAGACTACCTTTTGTTTTTGCGCCGTAGCTCTGCCAGCACCTAGGGAAACCTAGCAAACCTATACATTTCTGAAAACTAGACACCCAGGGCAATTCAGGATGGGGTGACTCGTCTGCCTACCCCCAGGTTTTGTTACCCAGAATCCCTTTCAAACAAAATAATTTAACCAAAAAAACACATTTTCCTCACATTTCTGTGGTGGAAAGTTCTGGAATCTGCGTGGATCAACAAATTTCCATCCACCCAGTGTGCCCCCAGGTCTCCCGAAAAAAATGGTACCTCACTTGCGTGGGTAGGCATAGTGGCTGCGACATGAAACAGCGCAAAACGCAGCATGGTCGCACCTCAATTTCCCAGTGAAATTTTGCACGATTTGGACAAAAAGACTACCTTTTGTTTTTGCGCCGTAGCTCTGCCAGCACCTAGGGAAACCTAGCAAACCTATACATTTCCGAAAACTAGACACCCAGGGCAATTCAGGATGGGGTGACTCGTCTGCCTACCCCCAGGTTTTGTTACCCAGAATCCCTTTCAAACAAAAGAATTTGACCAAAAAAACACATTTTCCTCACATTTCTGTGGTGGAAAGTTCTGGAATCTGCGAGGATCAACAAATTTCCACCCACCGAGCGTGCCCCCAGGTCTCCCGAAAAAAATGGTACCTCACTTGCATGGGTAGGCATAGTGGCTGCGACATGAAACAGCGCAAAACGCAGCATGGTCGCACCTCAATTTCCCAGTGAAATTTAGCACGATTCGGACAAAAAGACTACCTTTTGTTTTTGCGCCGTAGCTCTGCCAGCACCTAGGGAAACCTAGCAAACCTATACATTTCTGAAAACTAGACACCCAGGGCAATTCAGGATGGGGTGACTCGTCTGCCTACCCCCAGGTTTTGTTACCCAGAATCCCTTACAAACATAAAAATTTGACCAAAAAAACACATTTTCCTCACATTTCTGTGGTGGAAAGTTCTGGAATCTGCGTGGATCAACAAATTTCCATCCACCCAGTGTGCCCCCAGGTCTCCCGAAAAAAATGGTACCTCACTTGCGTGGGTAGGCATAGTGGCTGCGACATGAAACAGCGCAAAACGCAGCATGGTCGCACCTCAATTTCCCAGTGAAATTTTGCACGATTTGGACAAAAAGACTACCTTTTGTTTTTGCGCCGTAGCTCTGCCAGCACCTAGGGAAACCTAGCAAACCTATACATTTCCGAAAACTAGACACCCAGGGCAATTCAGGATGGGGTGACTCGTCTGCCTACCCCCAGGTTTTGTTACCCAGAATCCCTTTCAAACAAAAGAATTTGACCAAAAAAACACATTTTCCTCACATTTCTGTGGTGGAAAGTTCTGGAATCTGCGAGGATCAACAAATTTCCACCCACCGAGCGTGCCCCCAGGTCTCCCGAAAAAAATGGTACCTCACTTGCATGGGTAGGCATAGTGGCTGCGACATGAAACAGCGCAAAACGCAGCATGGTCGCACCTCAATTTCCCAGTGAAATTTAGCACGATTCGGACAAAAAGACTACCTTTTGTTTTTGCGCCGTAGCTCTGCCAGCACCTAGGGAAACCTAGCAAACCTATACATTTCTGAAAACTAGACACCCAGGGCAATTCAGGATGGGGTGACTCGTCTGCCTACCCCCAGGTTTTGTTACCCAGAATCCCTTACAAACATAAAAATTTGACCAAAAAAACACATTTTCCTCACATTTCTGTGGTGGAAAGTTCTGGAATCTGCGTGGATCAACAAATTTCCACCCACCCAGCGTGCCCCCAGGTCTCCCGAAAAAAATGGTACCTCACTTGCATGGGTAGGCATAGTGGCTGCGACATGAAACAGCGCAAAACGCAGCATGGTCGCACCTCAATTTCCCAGTGAAATTTTGCACGATTCGGACAAAAAGACTACCTTTTGTTTTTGCGCCGTAGCTCTGCCAGCACCTAGGGAAACCTAGCAAACCTATACATTTCTGAAAACTAGACACCCAGGGAAATTCAGGATGGGGTGACTCGTCTGCCTACCCCCAGGTTTTGTTACCCAGAATCCCTTACAAACATAAAAATTTGACCAAAAAAACACATTTTCCTCACATTTCTGTGGTGGAAAGTTCTGGAATCTGCGTGGATCAACAAATTACCACCCACCCAGCGTGCCCCCAGGTCTCCCGAAAAAAATGGTACCTCACTTGCGTGGGTAGGCATAGTGGCTGCGACATGAAACAGCGCAAAACACAGCATGGTCGCACCTCAATTTCCCAGTGAAATTTTGCACGATTCGGACAAAAAGACTACCTTTTGTTTTTGCGCCGTAGCTCTGCCAGCACCTAGGGAAACCTAGCAAACCTATACATTTCTGAAAACTAGACACCCAGGGCAATTCAGGATGGGGTGACTCGTCTGCCTACCCCCAGGTTTTGTTACCCAGAATCCCTTACAAACATAAAAATTTGACCAAAAAAACACATTTTCCTCACATTTCTGTGGTGGAAAGTTCTGGAATCTGCGTGGATCAACAAATTTCCACCCACCCAGCGTGCCCCCAGGTCTCCCGAAAAAAATGGTACCTCACTTGCGTGGGTAGGCATAGTGGCTGCGACATGAAACAGCGCAAAACGCAGCATGGTCGCACCTCAATTTCCCAGTGAAATTTTGCACGATTCGGACAAAAAGACTACCTTTTGTTTTTGCGCCGTAGCTCTGCCAGCACCTAGGGAAACCTAGAAAACCTATACATTTCTGAAAACTAGACACCCAGGGCAATTCAGAATGGGGTGACTCGTCTGCCTACCCCCAGGTTTTGTTACCCAGAATCCCTTACAAACATAAAAATTTGACCAAAAAAACACATTTTCCTCACATTTCTGTGGTGGAAAGTTCTGGAATCTGTGTGGATCAACAAATTTCCACCCACCCAGCGTGCCCCCAGGTCTCCCAAAAAAAATGGTACGTCACTTGCGTGGGTAGGCATAGTGGCTGCGACATGAAACAGCGCAAAACGCAGCATGGTCGCACCTCAATTTCCCAGTGAAATTTTGCACGATTCGGACAAAAAGACTACCTTTTGTTTTTGCGCCGTAGCTCTGCCAGCACCTAAGGAAACCTAGCAACCCTATACATTTTTGAAAACTAGACACCCAGGGAAATTCAGGATGGGGTGACTCGTCTGCCTACCCCCAGGTTTTGTTACCCAGAATCCCTTGAAAACATAAATATTTGACCAAAAAAACACATTTTCCTCACATTTCTGTGGTGGAAAGTTCTGGAATCTGTGTGGATCAACAAATTTCCACTCACCCAGCGTGCCCCCAGGTCTCCCGAAAAAAATGGTACCTCACTTGCGTGGGTAGGCATAGTGGCTGCGACATGAAACAGTGCAAAACGCAGCATGGTCGCACCTCAATTTCCCAGTGAAATTTTGCACGATTCGGACAAAAAGACTACCTTTTGTTTTTGCGCCGTAGCTCTGCCAGCACCTAGGGAAACCTAGCAAACCTATACATTTCTGAAAACTAGACACCCAGGGCAATTCAGGATGGGGTGACTCGTCTGCCTACCCCCAGGTTTTGTTACCCAGAATCCCTTACAAACATAAAAATTTGACCAAAAAAACACATTTTTCTCACATTTCTGTGGTGGAAAGTTCTGGAATCTGTGTGGATCAACAAATTTCCACCCACCCAGCGTGCCCCCAGGTCTCCCGAAAAAAATGGTACCTCACTTGCGTGGGTAGGCATAGTGGCTGCGACATGAAACAGCGCAAAACGCAGCATGGTCGCACCTCAATTTCCCAGTGAAATTTAGCACGATTCGGACAAAAAGACTACCTTTTGTTTTTGCGCCGTAGCTCTGCCAGCACCTAGGGAAACCTAGCAAACCTATACATTTGTGAAAACTAGACACCCAGGGGAATTCAGGATGGGGTGACTCGTCTGCCTACCCCCAGGTTTTGTTACCCAGAATCCCTTACAAACATAAAAATTTGACCAAAAAAACACATTTTCCTCACATTTCTGTGGTGGAAAGTTCTGGAATCTGCGTGGAGCAACAAATTTCCACTCACCCAGCGTGCCCCCAGGTCTCCCGAAAAAAACGGTACCTCACTTGCGTGGATAGACATAGTGGCTGCAACAGGAAACGGTTCAAATCGTACGGTGGTGAATTTACATTACCTTATTGCAAAACTACCTTGATTTTGGGGGAGGGATCTGAATTTGTGGCCCGGGGCTCGGTGGTATTCTTTGCAAAGTAGCAAACCCAAACAGTTCTGAAAACTAGACACCTGGGGGAGTCCAGGGAGGTATGGCATGCATGGGTCCCCCAATGTTTTCCTACCCAGAACTCTCTGCAAACCTTAAAATTAGGTAAAAATGGCCCTTTTCCAAACTTTTTGGCGTTAGATCGCCGTGCCGGCAAAAAAGTCGTACCACCCTGCGTTCCCCTTGTTCTCCCGAGTAAAAGGATACCTCACTTGTGTGGGTGCCCCAAAGCAGAACACCCCAAAAATGAATTTTGAAAAAAGTAGTTTTTACTCACATTTACGTTTTACAAATTAAGCACCCCAGCCTAAGTCACTTGCCTTTGGCCCACCCACACAAGTGAGGTATCATTTTACTCGGGAGAACAAGGGAAACGCTGGGTGGTAGGACATTTGTTCCGGCAGCGAGATCCCACCCAAAAAAGTATGGAAAAGTGGGTTTTTGGACCAAAATTTCAGGTTTGCAGGGGTTTCTGGGTAGGAAAACATTGGGGGACCCACGCATGCCATACCACCCTGGACTCCCCCGGGTGTCTAGTTCTCAGAACTGTTTGGGTTTGGTAGTTTCCAAAGATGCCTGCCAAGCCCCGGGCCAAAAGCTCAGGTAACCCCCTCAAAAAATAAGATTATTTGGCTAAAGGTAATGTTTTCGTCTCCACAGTATGAATTGGGCCTTTTCCTAAAGCAGCCGCTATGCCTAACCACGCAAGTGAGGTACCATTTTTATCGGGAGACCTTGGGGAACGCTGGGTGGGAGGTAATTTGTGTGAGCCCAGTGATGCCACGCTTGCCCACACTAAAACGTGTGAAAAAACTGATTTTTTCCAAGCAAAAAATGAGGTTTGCAAGGGATTCTGGGTAAAGGAACGTTGGAGGATCCACGCAAGCCATACCTCCTTGGAAGCCCCCGGGTGTCTACTTTTCAGAAATGTGTGGGTTTGGTAGGTTTCCCTCGATGGCTGTCTCGCACGGGGCCAAAAACCCGGGTAACCCCTCTTGCAAAAGCCGGTGGACATGAATTCTCCAGCTTTTGCAAGAGGGGTTACCTGGGTTTCTGGCCCCGTGCGAGACAGCCATCTAGGGAAACCTACCAAACCCACACATTTCTGAAAAGTAGACACCCGGGGGAGTCCAGGGAGGTATGGCATGCATGGGTCCCCCAATGTTTTCCTACCCAGAACTCCTTGCAAACCTTAATTAGGTAAAAATAGTACTTTTCCAAAAATGTTGCCGTGGGATCGCCGTGCCGGCAAAAATGTCCTACCACCCAGCGTTCCCCTTGTTCTCCTGAGTAAAAGGGTACCTCACCTTAACAGAGTTACTCAAAAGTCAAACATTCAAGCACGGCTATCTATTCCTCAAAGACACACACATACAGGTTGGATTTGGCACGAGGGTGAGTGATGGTTCAGTATATAAAATTTTATTAACAAGATATTTCAAAAAAATGAAATGCTCTGTCAATAAATAAATGCATAAAAACCGAACCAGTGACTCGCAACTCGTGAGCTGTAAAGCCACGACAAGGCACCAACCGTTTTACAGGCCATTCACGCACCTTTCATACCTGATACAAACAAGACCACTGACACCATCTGGAATAAAAGCAACACATTACAACAATCACAATAAGGGACAAGGTACACCCTAATGCAGAAAGAGAAAAAAAAACAATTATTACTGCACACCCATCTAATCCGCAAGCACACACACATACTGGTTGGATTTGGCACGAGGGTGAGTGATGATTCAGTACATACAATTGTATACGCAAGTAATTTCACAAAAATGAAATACACTGTGTATAATTGCAAGTATGATAAACTGAACCACTGACTCACAGCTCGTGAGCTGTAAAGCCACGTCAAGGCACCAACCTCTTTACAGGCCATTCATACACCTTTCGTACGTGTGACACATTCAAAACATTCACAATGCCAGCCGCGGACCCATCACATTTCAACACTCACACCAGCAAACAGCGCCATTCAAGGGCCCATCACTTTCACACGCCCACATTTCTGACACTGGAACTACACAAATTGATGGACTGCGTGGAGTGTCACTCAACAAGCAGTGTGTGCAGTGACCAACAGAAAGTAACTACTCACACACCGCCAGCCGAGCGCCAGTCCACCCACACCACCAGCCAAGCACCAGACCATGCACACCGCCAGCCAAACACTCAGCGCACACCACCAGCCAAGCGCCTCTCCACGCACACCGCCAGCCAAGCACCACTCCGTGCACAGACAGCTAAACACCGCTCCACGCACACCCTCCAGCCAAGTACCACTCCACAAACACCACCAGCCAAGCGCCACTCCACACACACTGCCAGCCAAGCACCATTCCACACACACTGCCAGCCAAGCACCACTCCACACACACCGCCAGCCAAGCAGCACTCCACACACACCGCCAGCCAAGCACCACTCCACACACACCGCCAGCCAAGCACCACTCCACACACACCGCCAGCCAAGCACCACTCCACACACACCGCCAGCCAAGCACCACTCCATGCACAGACAGCCAAGTACCACTCCACGAACACCACCAGCCAAGCGCCACTCCACACACACCGCCAGCAAAGCACCACTCCATGCACAGACAGCCAAGCACCACTCCACGAACACCACCAGCCAAGCGCCACTCCACACACACCGCCAGCAAAGCACCACTCCACACACACCGCCAGCCAAGCACCACTCCACACACACCGCCAGCCAAGCACCACTCCACACACACCGCCAGCCAAGCACCACTCCATGCACAGACAGCCAAGTACCACTCCACGAACACCACCAGCCAAGCGCCACTCCACACACACCGCCAGCAAAGCACCACTCCGTGCACAGACAGCCAAGCACCACTCCACACACACCGCCAGCCAAGCACCACTCCACACACACACCGCCAGCCAAGCACCACTCCACACACACCGCCAGCCAAGCACCACTCCACACACACCGCCAGCCAAGCACCACTCCACACACACCGCCAGCCAAGCACCACTCCACACACACCGCCAGCCAAGCACCACTCCACACACACCGCCAGCCAAGCACCACTCCATGCACAGACAGCCAAGTACCACTCCACGAACACCACCAGCCAAGCGCCACTCCACACACACCGCCAGCCAAGCACCAGCCGGCACAAACCACAAACACATTTAGAATTCTTTTTTTGAAAATAACACTAAACAAATGGAAATACCTACAAATCAGGTAACACAAATTCTTAAAATAAAAACTTTGCACTAATGCCAATCCTTGAAACAAACTAAAAATGTTTTACAGAATGCAGACCAAGCAATTCACTTTACAGCTCAATCAAACTCCCAATAGTTCTTTTGCGTGTGGTACGATTTAAAACAAGCTGACATACACAATGCAGGCTTAGAAGGACAGTCAGGACAGTATATACGAGACTCCTTCCGCACGCCTCTTCGCCAACAGACTCTGCATCTTCTAGTCGGAAAGTCTCTAGCAGTAGTGGAAGGAATAGATTCAGGAAAGTGGCGATCTTGCAATCTAGCCACTTCCTCCACCACTCCAAATCTAGGAACACTTGCCTGCTGCACAAGTACAAGGCTGCCTATTATAGACTCCTGAAACTTAAGAAAAGTCATCTTCGTCCCAGGACAAGACTTCTGGTACACAACGAAAGCATTAAATGATGCCAAGTGGAACAGATGGATAGCCAACTTCTTGTACCAAACGTAAGCCTTTCGAAGAGCAGCATAAGGTTCCAACCTCTGATCTACTCTGTCAACACCACCCATGAACTTATTGTAAGCTAGAATGCACACAGGTTTGCGCACTTCAGCACCCTGACCCCAAACAGGCACAGGTACAGTACTTCATCGTGGATAGTAGTCAGCATGTACACATCTCTCTTGTCTGAATACTTCACAGCTAAAAGCTCCCCACATCGCAATGCCGTAGACTGTCCCCGCACAAGCCTTTTGCAAACAAGTTCCTTTGGGAAACCTTTACGGTTACTGCGCATTGTGCCACAAGCAACAGTGCCCACTTTGGCCAACTCCTTGAACAACTGCACACCAGTGTAGAAGTTATCTACATATAAATGATGGCCTTTGTTAAATAATCCTCTACCTAGTTCCCACACAATTTTCTCAGTTACTCCAAAAGTAGAAGGACAACCAGGAGGGTTAATGCGGGACTCCTTACCAGTGTACACCCTGAAATTGTAGACATATCCAGTCTCACTGTCACACAGCATATACAGTTTGATTCCATAGCGTGACCTCTTACTAGGAATGTATTGCCTAAAAACCAAGCGGCCCTTGAACAACACCAAAGACTCATCCACTGCAATTTCTTTACCAGGGACAAAAATCTCAGAAAAACGATCAACAAAGTGATCAAGGACAGGCCGAATTTTAAACAAACGGTCACAATCAGGGTGATCGCGTGACAACGCTAAACTATTATCAGCAAAATGCATCATCCGAAGAAGAAGCGTATACCGATCACGACTTATGACTGCTGGAAATATAGCTGTTACCATCAAGGGACTAGTGGACCAATATGAAGTAATTGATGACTTCCTTATCAAGCCCATCAAAAAAGTTAATCCCAGAAACTTCTTCATCTCTTCAACATTGGTGGGAGTCCACCGGATTGCTCTACAATAGGGCTTAAGGCTGGCACTGTTGGCCCTCAAATATTGTTCTGCATATAAATTGGTTTGCTCAACAATCTCTTGCAAAAACACATCGTCAAAAAACAACTGAAAAAAATTAATTGGCAGAAAATTCTCTGTATTCACTCTACACCCAGGAACACCAGTGAACTCTGGCAATGCCGGCTGCACCAAGCCAGGGGGAACCCAGAGGCCATCCCTATCAACGGGGGGAGCAGCCACCCCAGCCTGCAGCACCGAAACATCTTGCTGCTGTTCTCCAACGGGAAGCCTAACAGCCACAGATACTTCTGGCTGCACAACACCAACAGAAGACGTAGCATCCCCAGAGGGCTCTTCCTGCACTACACCAACGGGAAGCCCAGCAGCCTGAGATGCTTCTTGCTGCACTACACCACCGGGAAACCCAGCAGGCCCAGATGCCTCTTGCCGCTCTACACCAATGGGAAGCCTAACAGCCCCAGATGCCTCTTGCTGCACTACACGAGCAGGAAGACGAAAAGCACCAGATGCCCCTTTGCGCACCACAGCAATGTGAAGCCTTTTGGGTGCAGGCTCCAGCCCACATGCCTCTTGCCGACGTAAAAAGAAAGGAAACCTTGCGGCCCTAGGCAGCAGCACAGGTGCCTCTTGGCCCACTACCGGCAACACAATGTCCTCCTGTACCATAGGCCCTTCATCAGCACTAGAAGAAGAGTCATCATCCGATGATGATGATTCCATACGAAGAGAAAACTCACTGCCTGAATCTTCTGCTGCTTCCTGGGAGTCCGAATCGGACTCAGACTCTGAACCATGGTCCGAGGAAGACTCAAAAAGCAAACCAAGCACCTGCTGAGCAGTAATCCTGCGACTAGCCATTATCCTTACAAAGCAAGAAGACTGCACACACAAGTGAACAACAACCTACACTGTGCAAAGTAAGAAGTAAACAATGTAAGGCTTTCACTAAAAGATAAATACAATCCAAAACAATTTCACTCTTACAAAATATAGCTACACTCACCAGCACCTACTCTGTTGAGACACAGCGAAAAGAAATGAAATCCCACTAGAAAGAAAAAAAGAAATGACATTAGAAAACAAAGTGCACATCAAACACTAATGCTGAAAAAAAAACACAGAGCCACACAAACTGCTAGAAGTACAACCTTTTTCAAAAAGACAAACATCAAGGAGAAGTAGTACAAAATACATTCACTTACCAAGCACAAGCAACTACACAAGCTGCAAACAGACACGCAACCTACAACAATCCAAACAGCAAAAGCCTGGAACAAGACAAAAATAGAGAAGAAAAAAAAATTACTACCACATTTCACAAACAATATAACAATTAAAAAAACAACACACAAATTTGCCCCCCAAATTAAAATTCGGCCAGATGGGCCATCAATTAGGGCTTAGACCAAATGAGATTAGATGAGGTTTAACATCAAGACACTGGATAATTTTCTGAATTTTTTTAAAGTGCCTGACCACTTTGGTGCCAGTCAGTCTTTTGCTACTACCAGTACCCATATCACACAGGGGCAGTAAGGACATTCATACACCTTTTGTACGTGTGACACATACAAAACATTCACACCGCCAGCCGCCCATCACCTTCACACGCCCACATATCTGACATAGCAACTACAGAAAATGATGGACTGCGTAGAGTGTCACTCAACTAGCAGTGTGTGTAGTGACCAACAGAAAGTAACTACTCACACACCGCCAGCAGAGTTCCAGTCCACCCACACCACCATCCAAGCACCAGACCATGCACACCGCCAGCCAAACCCCACTCAGCGCACACCGACAGCCAAGTACCACTCCATGCACACCATCCAGCCAAGTACCACTCCACACACACCGCCAGCCAAGCAGCACTCCGTGCACAGACAGCAAAGTAGCACTCCAGCACACCACCAGCCAAGCGCCACTCCACACACACCGCCAGCCAAGCAGCACTCCGTGCACAGACAGCAAAGTAGCACTCCACGCACACCACCAGCCAAGCGCCACTCAACACACACCTCCAGCCAAGCAGCACTCCACGCACACCACCAGCCAAGCGCCACTCAACACACACCTCCAGCCAAGCAGCACTCCGTGCACAGACAGCAAAGTAGCACTCCACGCACACCACCAGCCAAGCGCCACTCCACACACACCGCCAGCCAAGCAGCACTCCGTGCACAGACAGCAAAGTAGCACTCCACGCACACCACCAGCCAAGCGCCACTCCACACACACCGCCAGCCAAGCAGCACTCCACACACACCGCCAGCCAAGCAGCACTCCGTGCAGACAGCAAAGTAGCACTCCACGCACACCACCAGCCAAGCGCCACTCTACACACAGCGCCAGCCAAGCAGCACTCCGTGCACAGACAGCAAAGTAGCACTCCACGCACACCACCAGCCAAGCGCCACTCCACACACACCGCCAGCCAAGCAGCACTCCGTGCACAGACAGCAAAGTAGCACTCCACGCACACCACCAGCCAAGCGCCACTCCACACACACCGCCAGCCAAGCAGCACTCCGTGCACAGACAGCAAAGTAGCACTCCACGCACACCACCAGCCAAGCGCCACTCCACACACACCGCCAGCCAAGCAGCACTCCGTGCACAGACAGCAAAGTAGCACTCCACGCACACCACCAGCCAAGCGCCACTCCACACACACCGCCAGCCAAGCAGCACTCCGTGCACAGACAGCAAAGTAGCACTCCACGCACACCACCAGCCAAGCGCCACTCCACACACACCGCCAGCCAAGCAGCACTCCGTGCACAGACAGCAAAGTAGCACTCCACGCACACCACCAGCCAAGCGCCACTCCACACACACCGCCAGCCAAGCAGCACTCCGTGCACAGACAGCAAAGTAGCACTCCACGCACACTAACAGCCAAGCGCCACTCCACACACACCGCCAGCCAAGCACCACTCCGTGCACAGACAGCAAAGTAGCACTCCACGCACACCACCTGCCAGGCGCCACTCCACAAGCACCACCAGCCAAGCACCACTCACCGCCAGCCAAGCACCATCCAGCCAAGCGCCACTCCACACACACCGCCAGCCAAGCGCCACTCCACACACACCGCCAGCCAAGCAGCACTCCGTGCACAGACAGCAAAGTAGCACTGCACGCACACCACCAGCCAAGCGCCACTCCACACACACCGCCAGCCAAGCAGCACTCCGTGCACAGACAGCAAAGTAGCACTCCACGCACACCACCAGCCAAGCGCCACTCCACACACACCGCCAGCCAAGCAGCACTCCGTGCACAGACAGCAAAGTAGCACTCCACGCACACCACCAGCCAAGCGCCACTCCACACACACCGCCAGCCAAGCAGCACTCCGTGCACAGACAGCAAAGTAGCACTCCACGCACACTAACAGCCAAGCGCCACTCCACACACACCGCCAGCCAAGCACCACTCCGTGCACAGACAGCAAAGTAGCACTCCACGCACACCACCTGCCAAGCGCCACTCCACAAGCACCACCAGCCAAGCACCACTCACCGCCAGCCAAGCACCATCCAGCCAAGCGCCACTCCACACACACCGCCAGCCAAGCGCCACTCCACACACACCGCCAGCCAAGCAGCACTCCGTGCACAGACAGCAAAGTAGCACTCCACGCACACCACCAGCCAAGCGCCACTCCACACACACCGCCAGCCAAGCAGCACTCCGTGCACAGACAGCAAAGTAGCACTCCACGCACACCACCAGCCAAGCGCCACTCCACACACACCGCCAGCCAAGCAGCACTCCGTGCACAGACAGCAAAGTAGCACTCCACGCACACCACCAGCCAAGCGCCACTCCACACACACCACCAGCCAAGCAGCACTCCGTGCACAGACAGCAAAGTAGCACTCCACGCACACCACCAGCCAAGCGCCACTCCACACACACCACCAGCCAAGCAGCACTCCGTGCACAGACAGCAAAGTAGCACTCCACGCACACCACCAGCCAAGCGCCACTCCACACACACCGCCAGCCAAGCACCACTCTGTGCACAGACAGCCAAGTACCACTCTACACACACCACCAGCCAAGCGCCACTCCACACACACCGCCAGCCAAGCACCACTCCGTGCATAGATAGCCAAGTACCCCTCCACGCACACCGCCAGCCAAACACCACTCAGCGCACACTGACAGCCAAGTACCACTCCACACACACCGCCAGCCAAGCACCGCTCCACGCACACCATCCAGCCAAGTACCACTCCCCACACACACCACCAGCAAACATGCCCAAGGGGTCGCTTCCTAAAAACTTTGTGGGCAATTTCCGCCCCCCCTGGGGGCAAAACGGCAAAAAAAATAGGCCGATTTGCCCCCAGGGTGGACAGAAAAACAAAAACACAATCATGTCCACCTGGAAGCGACCCTTACCCAAGGGGTCGCTTCCCAAAACAAACACATTGCCCCAACAAAAATCCCTGGTTGTAGTGGGTAATTTCTGCCCCCCCTGGGGGCAAAACGGCCGAAAAACGGGCCGATTTCCCCCCAGGGGGGGCATAAAAACGAAAACATACTCAGACCCCGCCTGGAAGCGACCCTTGCCCAAGGGGTCGCTTCCTAAAAACTAAAATTACATCCCTGGTGTCTAGTGGGCATTTTCTGTCCCCCCTGGGGGCAAAACGGCAAAAAAAAACGGGCCGATTTGCCCCCAGGGGGGACAGAAAAACGTAAACAAAATCAATGGCCGCCATCTTGGCAAAAATCAATATCCCTGGTGCTAGTGGGGAATTTCTGCCCCCCCCTGGGGGCAAAACGGCCGAAAAAACGGGCCGATTTCCCCCCAGGGGGGGCAGAAAAACGAAAACATATTGCCAGCCAGCCTGGAAGCGACCCTTGCCCAAGGGGTCACTTCCTAAAAACTAAAAGTATATCCCTGGTGTCTAGTGGGGGCATTTCCGCCGCACAATCGCGATGCTGTGCGCGATCGTGAGGCAGAAATGCCCTGCAAAGAGACATCAGGGGAAAGGAAAATCTCTTTCCTCTCCCCTGATGCCTCTTCGCTGCCCCCAAACCCCCGCCAGCCTCGAGAAACCTACCTTCTTCCAGCGCGGTCAGGAAGCAAATGGCTTCCTGAGCGCTGGGAATCCCTGATGATGTCAGCGCGCGCTGTGCGCGCTGACGTCATCAGGGATTACCATGGGGGGGGGCGGGGGCGGCAGCGGAAGCTCTTCCACTGCCGCCCCCAGCAAAACAACGAGGATCAGAGAGCCTCGGGGGGAGCGCCAGCGCTTCCCCCGAGGGTGGGGCTGATGACGAGCTGGCCTTGTCATCCGCGCAGGACAGGTAAGCGCGATGACGAGCCCAGCTCGTCATTAGCCCCGAAGGGGTTAAAGAGACCCCACAGGCAGACTCAGTCCATGCACCACTCACTACCCTTGGGCAAAAGGCCCCAACAGCATCCCGAAAAAATCGAAAAAACCCCACAAAATTCAGCACAATCCCAGGCCATCCATGCCCTCAATGATGTTTAAATTCAACAAAACAGTTGTATCATGCACCCATAACTAACCCTGGTCCTACTGGATACTGTGGCTACCCACAATATATTTTATTTAATGTTCTGAAAAAGTTCCAAAATTGTAGTTGCAGCAACTGTAATGCCCCAAACAAACTTACTTGTGAAAGTTGATTTCTAATCCAAAAGTGATCCAAAGAAAGTGAAAAAGGCCTCAAATCCAAATATCCAGCAGCATCCACAAAAAGTAATCCTTCCAGGTCAAGATCCAAATGAAAGTGACCAGCACATGAAGAAAGCACTGGGAGGAGCCTGCTGGACAGGAACAGGAAGTTGGAGACTGTGGGGCACTTCCTTCCTCCCCCCCCCCCCAAAATGGACTCCTTGCAAAAAAAAGTTCAGGCAAATGTCAACCTGAGGAGTAATTTCCAGAAGGTTTATGCTGCTTGCTGGTGGATTTCTTGTGCAGAATTGCAAATTTTGCAATTTCGCGAGTGCGAGATTGTTGCTGTCCACCGCAAATACGTGTTCGCAATTGCGAACTCTCGCGATGCGTGCTGTGCAAGGTGGCAAGCCGCAATGACGTAATCGCGGTCGCCAAACTCCCGCGGGATCCCGCAGCAAGATCCAAAATGGCGCAGCACACGCAAAATATGGAGAAAAACAACTCTGCAAACGCTGAATGACGGTAAGTGAACGCCGCGCGCCGCAAAATTGTATCACCAAGCAAACAAAATCCGCTGCGTGCGAATTTATGAATTTTCGGCAAATTCGCGAGAGTTCGCGGATTGCGAATTTGCCGAAAATCCGCAAATTCCACGAGCGGAACGGATTTTACGCTCATGCTTAGGTACGATTGCCTCACACCTAATTTGAACACTTAATTAATTTATAAGTTCTTTGTAGAGTGGTATAGCATATTCCCAGGGGCTGTAAATTAGATACTACAAGAGGGCCTGCACCACTCATTGTGCCAACCACTTAATTAGCCCCTTGAAACATGTCCCAGGCTGCCATTGTAGCCCAAATGCAGTTTTAAACTGCCAGTTCCACTTGGCAAGGTAACCCTGTTGCCAAGCCTTAAACTCACCTTTTACTACACATAAGTCACCCTTATGGTCGGCCCTATGTAGCCATACAACTAGGACATTTTAGTTAAAAGTTTGGACATGCACTTTATGTTTTACCTGTCCCGGCAGTCAAACTCCTGAATTTGTTTTTCACTATCGTTGGGCCTACCTGTCCCATAACATAACATTGGGCTGCCTCATTACATTTAATAAGTGCAAACCTTTGATTAGGGACTGGTTAATATTTCATGTTTGATGTCTATGAAATTGTAATAAATAATTCTCTTTCATGGTAAAGTTGGATTTTAAAATACAGTTATGAAAAAGACACTTTTAGAA
The DNA here is from genome assembly GCF_964261635.1 of Lissotriton helveticus. Lineage (NCBI taxonomy): Eukaryota > Metazoa > Chordata > Amphibia > Caudata > Salamandridae > Lissotriton > Lissotriton helveticus. The sequence goes on from NC_136061.1 coordinate 1,840,198,142, forward strand.
AGATGCCATTTCCTACCCATAGCCATTTGGTGCCTGCAGCCTGTCCTAGGTCACATGACTAGGTGTAGTTAGCAGGTAGACTTTGTGAATTCCTCATAGACATTTAAAGAGTATAGGGATTCTGTGTTCCTGAATGGGCCATCTGCTGGCAGGATGGTAGGCAGGCTGGGTACAGATCCACTTGCAACTGAATATGCTCTGCTCTGACTTCACGCACAGGGCTGGTCACCACTGCACTGTTCGGAAATCCCAATCACTTCAAAGAGAAACCTTTAGAAATTTCTCTCACTTCAAAGAACGCATCACAGACTGCACCAGGTATAAAAAAAGGACCCAAACCCACTCTTCAGTACACTTTCTGGACCTGCGAATGGACTCAAAAAGAGCTGTCTGTTGTTGTGGCCTTCTTTTATTTTAAGTTTAAAGTGTACTTAACAAAACTGCTTTGCTGCACTTGGAAGGACTGCTTTTCTGCTTGGAGCCTGCTTTGAATCCTCTGATGCCAGCACTGCTGCTTGAGCCCTGCCTCTAAACCTGAACCCAGGACTTAACCCTGGCTCCAAAGGCTAGTTTGCTAGTTTGCTGACCTCCTGTCCAGAGCCACAGGGACAGAACAGGCTCCCACCATCTTGAACAGGTACTGGGATCCAGCCTGAGAGAGTCTTAAACCTCTCACGTGATGATCCTCCAGTTCTGGACCCTTGCTGGTGGTGCTAAATATGCCCAGATAGCCAAAATCCAAAACTTGGGACCAACCTGCACGTCTATCCACCCAAGGTGCATTGATGGTCGGCCTGACTTTGTAGCAGCTCCCACTATTTTCTTCTCTGCAACAGCAAATCCTGTTCAGCAGTCCTGCATCAAAATGGCATCTGGACTCCTGGAACTCGCGTCGGCTACAGCTTCCCGTCTCATCCTACTGGGGATTTTTAACTTCCAAAAGAGTGACTAAGTCAGAAATTAGAAATCTTTGTCACAACTTCATCCATTGGCTCCCCGACGTTGACACCTGGAGGCTTGTACCACTGAACTTTAACTTCTCAAAACGTTTTTTTACAGAATTTCTTTCAAGTTTGAAGGTAAGGATTGACTGGGCCCAATCTCCATTTTGCATCCAGCCCGTCCTCCATTGCGGTCGGCCATATGTTTCAACTTTGACCCGGTCTCACGCGACTAGATGTCTGTGGTTGACATGTTGATCTTTTAGGCAGTAGTTTTTAATTAAAATTTTAAAAATTCATAACTCCGGTTTTAATTATTAGACTTTTGTCATTTTGATGTCAAATAATTTATTTAAATTTACTCTATTTTCCTAAATTGGTGTTGGATTTTCCCTGTGTGGCATTTTCATTATATTGTTAACAATGTCTCTAAATAAGTCAAAATGTTATAGTTACTATAGCATTGTAACTATGATTATTTGCTTATTAATGCACATGAACTTATAAAATTGGCATAATATTTCAATGAGAGAACTGGGAGCGTAATCTGGAAAAAATAAACTTTACCTTAATAAAATAGCATTGATAGGGATGTTCTGGTTCGAATGTCACTAAAACAAAGACTTCATTACCAATGACACCATTGTTCACTGTCAGACATCTGCTTTTGACTTTGTCTATTACTTTCTTTCAAACTGCCATGTCAACTATTTTGATGTTGTATGACAGTCCACATCAGGCTGTGAGTGATGCAGAATTGAGAGGTGGAATAGGGAAACTGAGACAGAAAGTGGGGGGAAGTGGGATGCAGTACTGAGTGCCAGAGAAAAAGAGAAAGAAAGAATAGGGTTCTAAGGATAGAAGGTAAAATGTTACCAGGGGCCATATTATGGATGCGGCGCATTTCCCTGGATTGCACTGGGCGCACTTTCAAAAGGGGCACCCAGGTAATCCTGGAAAATGTGCCACATTATGGTGAATGCACTGCCCCCAGGTGGGCTGCAAACTCGTGCTGCCCTGGGGGCAGCACCTTCATGTGAAAAACGGACCAGCTGCTTTAAAGCAGCTCCGTGTTTTCACTGTGCAGGCGGCAAACCACCTGCACTTTTAAAGGGAATTAGAGCTCTCCTTGCAGGGAATGTCTAGGGATGCAATGGGATGTCTGGGGGATCCATGGTAGCCCCTTTCCCCCTGCCAGAGGGCTGGAATTGGAGGCGTACTGACAGTAAACAACCTTTTAGGTGCGCCTTCTGAGATCTTTTTTGCCTCTGCGCCTGCATCTGTAATACGGTGCACGTGCAGAGACGAAGGAATTTCCTCATTTTCATGGGGCCATGCCCCCATGCAAATGAGGGAACACCCTCTTGACGAAGCGCTGGTACTGTATGTGCGCCAGTGCTTTCAGTATTACAGAAGGGGATGCTCAAGAGTCTGCGGCCCCTTCTGCAATACCAAAATGTCCTGTGGGAAAGCAAAGCGGGCGCAAACGCGTGTTGCACCCCCTGGGCACTTCCATAATATGGCCACTGGAGTCAGGCCCAGACTGGGTTTACATTTCATCAAGCATTTCCTCACTGGTCTAGAGACATCTGAGGCTGATTTTGAAAGTCCAAGGCCACTACTGATGCTGCTGACCATTTCCATGGCTTACAGAGGTTAATTACAACAGGCACATGGATGCATCATGGTAGACAGAAAGAGTGAGTGGGGGAGGAGAGAAGTGGAGATAAATAAATCATAGAGGGAGTGAGATTGAGCTTGAGAGAAAAGATGGATGGAAAGAGAGAAAGATAGAGCGAGGAGAAAATGGGGACCGGTCTAGTGTGAGCATTTTTGCGAGGGCTGCTTTTGATTCCCAAGTTGGGCCCTTCCCAGAGTAGTATGAGATGCGGTTGGAAGAAAATGGTGAGAACGTGTGTTGTGAGGGAATCAGACACAGATAGGTTGGTAGGGAGGTTCACATCAACTAAAAGTGAGGTGGGATGTAGGGAAAGATAGACTTCAAATAGGATTTCATTGGGTTTCTCTTTGAATAACTCCATATTTTTTGATGCATAGCCAGCAACCAGCATTCAATGTGACATGCGTGTGTCAAATGTACTGCATTGAAACTACATGTCAGGCATGTCCTATCAAATTCATGCAAAACTTCCATGTCACATCACTATACCAGTACAAGTGAGCTAATTTAAACATGGAAGCTAGTATATGAGTGTACGTCTTCAGGAGCAATGAACGTGACTTGGAAATGGGGGAAAAGCTAGATAGAAAGTAAAATGTATGTGTCCCTCCTTGATTACAGGTTTATTCCTAGAATCAGTTATGGATACGTAAAGAAAATTGATCGCCATCCCTATTTATCTGCTTTTGAAGTTGTCATTCTACTACAGTGGGTGACGTATTTATCCCAATAAATTGAAGAAGTCTTCATTGCAGGCCTTCGATATCTTCGTGTCACGGTCACTGGCATGCACATCTGATCTATTGCACACATTTTTTGTTTTTGTACAAATCCAAGGAAAAGAATACGGCTGTGGAAAACAATACATTTAACCCAATGTCCAAAAGCTTGGCAAACATTAGTGAGGCTCATATCTGCCGGTTACAGGAAACCCATCTAGAGGCCCATGAATGCAAACAGGGGTTCAGTAAGCTTAGTTGGGTTCAGGACGTGCTATGCTCTAAACAAAGGGGTAACTGCAAACACAACAGTGATGGACAGAATGTGGATCAATGTCACACATTCACACCAGTCCAAAGATCTGGGCCCAAATCCATCGTTTTTCCACTCCACACCACCCTGGGTTAGACAATGGCGATATGCAAATCAGCGCTGACCCTGTGCCCCATGGGAACAGTCCAGTCCGAACTACAAAAGCCATGTCCTTCCCAGAACGGAAACAAGCATCCGAGGACCGGCCCGGTTTCGAGGTAACACCTCTCATCAGCCCGGCTAGCTTGACTCCAGTGGTGTGCCTGGGACTCACGTCTGAGCATCCCCAGTACACTTAGAGCGGTAACTGCAAACACAACAGTGATGGACAGAATGAGGCAATTTGGGGATTAGGGTTGAAAAATTAGATGCAGATTAGTCAGGGAGGTGGCTGGTGGCTACACTGACAACCGATAGTTTGTGCTACCTATTACAGGCCGAACGAAGACAACTCCGGCCTCTCTTAAATCTAGAGTCCAGCTTGCTAAATTCATCGGCTCCAGTCATAATTGTAGACGATTTTAATCTGGTATTTGATAAGCAGTTAGACAGGACTTCTAAAGCAAAACACACTATTCCACCGGAAAATTTTCTGTGCTCAAAAAGGTCATTAAGGAGTTTAATCTGATAGACATTTGGAGGGTTAAGAATGGTAACATAAGGGCATTTTCCTTCTATAGCAAAAAATATAAACACCATTCAAGAATAGACAATTTTTTGGTGGATCTGAGTATGTTTTTAGAGCTCGAGTCTATAGTTTATATTCCGGGGTCGCTATCAGATCATTCCGCTGTTGAGCTGGTACTTAACTTTAAGCATAAAGAGCGTGGGGAGGAGGTGGACTCTGGATAGGACCTTGCTACTAAATGAGGGGTTGAGGTCTGAGCTTGAAGTAAAAACAGAAGAATTTTTCAGGCTTAACACAGATTCTGCTAGAGACCAGATAGTGCGGGATACCTTTAAAGCCGATTTGAGGGGACTATTAAGCTCTGTAATGATTAATAAAAGAAAATCAATGAAAGAGGCTGAATCAGATAGGCTCAAAAGAATTAAGGAAAAGGAGGTCAAGTTACAGCGGGCAGCCCTGACCTCTCGGAATCTTATGTCGCAGCTGGAAAGAGAGTTGGTGCTTCTTCAGGCAGACTTTCAGGCCAATATAGATAAGATTCTGAAGGATAGATGGGAAGCCAACAAATTACAACATTTCGCCTATGGTGAAAAATTCGGCTCGCTCTTGGCCTGGAAGTCAAGGGCAGATAGGGTCAGAAACCACATAAAGAGCCTGGTACAAAGAGTGCCAGGTCCCCTGTTACATGATGACGATAAGATTAGAGAGGAGGCAAGATCATTTATGCATAATCTGTATGAGGAAGATATCGACTTTAGACCGGAGAAAGTTAGGGAGTGGTTATATTCAAGGGATCTCCCTCATTTGTCTGAAGCTGATAGGCTGTTCCTGCGCACCAGTATCTCCGAGGGTGAAATTAGAGAACAACTTAAAAAAATGAGTAGGGGTAAAGCAGCCAGTCCGGATGGACTCCCAATAGAGGTCTATCTTGGGCTATTGGTCAAGGTGGTGCCGGTTTTAAAAACCCTGTTTAATAAAATATATTTGCAGGGAGAATGCACCCCCTTGTCATGGTGTGAAGCGACGGTGTCTTTGATCCTTAAACAGAATAAGGACCCACAGAAAATCGAGGCGCATAGACCGATTTCACTGCTAAATTCGGATCATAAGATCTTTGCAGGGGTATTGGCTGCAAGGATGGCGAAAAATATTAGGACCATTGTAGATCCAGACCAGAGGGGGTTTATACCTGGAAGACAGCTAAACGAGCTCACCTTTCAAGTCATAGGGGCAATAGATGTTGCAATAGATAAAAAGTTGCCACTCACTATAGTTGCAATAGATGCCGCTAAGGCGTTCGATCAGGTGAATTGGTTTTTATCTTGGGGACACTCTGCAAAAATGGGGTTTTCCCACAAATTTCGTGGAGGCTGTCAAATCCCTTTACTTTAATCCTCGAGCAAAAGTTTTAGTTAATGGTGCTCTGACGGAATAGTTCAGTATTTCAAGAGGCACTAGGCAGGGGTGCCCTTTGTCACCGTTAATATTTAATCTATATATTGAACCTTTTGTATGCTCCCTTAGAGCGGATCCCCTCATTAGGCCTTGTAAAATCGGAGAACTGGAGCTCAAGTTTGCTCTTTATGCTGACGACCTCCTTGTATATACCTCTAATCCCGCAGAAGCCATACCCAGGTTGTTCGAATTGGCTGAGAAATTTGGTAAAGTCTTCGGCTATAAAATCAATAAAGAAAGAACTTAAATAATGGGATTGAACTGTGCGAATGCAATACAGGGGGCAAAGTGTCAAATGAGATACCTTGGGATACACCTAGCCCAGAAGCTGGTAGATACATCAAAGATCAGCTGGAATAAGGTGTCAAAAGAGGTTGGCAGCCTATTGCTGCGCTAGGCGAATCTCCCCTTGAACATCTAAGGGAGGGTCAACCTTGTTAAAATGATAATTTTCGCCTAAATTAATCTTTTTGTTTAATTGAATCCCTCTATCCTTTAGCACTAAGGACATCGCTATACTTCAAGGCAAAATTGGGTCTTTTATATGGGCCACAAAAACCCAGAGAATTGCCTGGAAAAAGCTCAGGAGAGGGTTAAAGTTGGGTGACTTGCTTTACCTGACCTACTTTCCTATTGCCATGCTTTCTATTTTGAGAATTTTAGAATCCTGGCTAATAAAATTGATTCTTCCTCTCTTGGACTATTATTTCAGGCCATGCTACATGATGTTCCGCTGGGACAGGAGTTCTTTCTTTGCAAATTTGGCGAGCCAAAGTTTTACAAGAAGGTCCGACTTAAGACCCTGTGAGCAGCAATAAATAACTAGATGCACATTAGAAGAGTTCTGAAAATTCTGTACTATACAGCACAGGCCACAATTTGGGGTTCCCCCGGCACCCCTGAATGCCTTCAGGATCAACTTTGCCAACCACTTAGATTAGCCGGTATCAGACTTTGGGGAGATCTTCGGAAGGATTCACAACTGATTAGCTGGGAGTCAATCTCAAGTCTGACTTGCGGGTCACTCACAAGATTTAAGTTCTACCAGTTATCCGCATGGTGGGCAAAGCAGTCGTGGGGCAACGATGACGCAAGTCTGATATTCGATTCAGTCTCCAGAATGGGTACATGGAAATGTGAAGTTTCATTCTGGTACCGGGCCCTTTTGGAAGTTGGTGATTGCGTTGAATTGGAGGTTGGGAAACTCTGGGGCAGTGTTTTTGTAGGGGATGTGGAGGGAATGTGGAAACTTTGGTGTGCCTCTTTTATTATGTTGCAGGCAGTGGTGAAACAGGCTACACTCAGGAGGAATCATCTTTTTTACTGCCTACAGAGTTTACTGGACTCCTGGGAAACTGTCTAAAGTAACCGGGAGGGCTTATAACTGCCCCAGATGTAAGTACCCAGCCGCAGATGACTTGCACATGTTTATGGGTTGTCCGAGAATTGAGCTCTTCTGGACCGAGGTATGTGGTTTTCTTGAGGATGTGTTGCTCCCAGCCGATTGAAGTTAGCCCAAGGTTAATCTTTTTTGATCTTATGTCGGATTATTGTATGAACGCTTCAGCTGCGAAATTTGTGTTCTACGTAATAATTATCGCCAGAAGGGAAATCTGTAGACCTAGGAAATCTGAAATCCCCCCTTCCTTTGCGGACTGTCTAAAGCATATTATTTTGACCAGTCAATCAGATATGGCCTGTGACAAATCCAGTATTCGTAAGATCTGGGTGGCTCTAGTGGCCTGGAGGGAGAAGTAAAATCAGTCCGATGATTATGCCAGGGGACTGTGGGTCCGGTCCTCCTTCGTAACATACAGTCTTCCAGGTGCTGTGAATGGGAGTGGGACTAGAATACAGTCTTACCTCTAGGAGAACTCTGCTTCCCCTCCATTGGCATTATACAAGGGTGGATATCAAGTTTGCGTGTTTGGAAGGTGTGGAGGAATCCCATCTAAAACGTGTTTGCCTGTTTTGAGTGTGTGGAGGAATCCCATCTAGAACGTTCCTGACGGCATGTATAAGGACAAAAAAAACAACCAGTTATCATTAAGTTGTATTGCAGATGATAGAGCTCAAGATAAATATAGATGTTCTCGACTACTGTTGCCTGACTACATTTTATCATACAGAGCAAAGTGTAAAAGGGGTTGTTAGATCTCGACTAGTGAATTTTCCTGGTCCTCTTCTCTCTGCACGGTAAACAAGAATGGCTACTGAAAGTATGTGATTCTGTGATCACAACTTTCTTCGGCATATATATAAATGCCATATAATACAGTATCCACGACATAATTTGCTGATTTTAAGAATAAAATATGTTTTTAGCTCAAATGGGCCCAACGTTACTAAAACTATTGCACGTGTCATGCACCTCTGAGCGTGTCAAATTACAAAAGTTAACTAATCACATTTTACCCTAGATGCAATTCACATCCTCAAATGATGGAGAAGATTGTCTGCAACACAAATCCTAAATCCCTACTATAATACAAACAGGCTGGAAAAATTGATTCGATCCTTGTCACCCTTAATGCAAATTCATATTTACATCACAAGCACTGTTCTTTAAGTGAAAGTTACTTCTAGAGATCAAATCAAATAGAGTTCACAAGAATCTCAAACATATCCTGAATACTAAGACCATAATTTAGAGTTAGCAGATAGAATGCTCCATCACGAACATAATGCCAGGGGCGGCCTTAGGCATGTGCAAGCTGTGCACTTGCACAGGGCCACCAAACCCCAGGGGCCACCACGCCAATATATATCCTTAATATAATAACCCTCTGAGGATGGATACATATTTGCGTGGGGGCCCCTGGCAGGGATTTGGCGGCCTCCGGCTTTGTTCCACTTCCAAACACCCTGACCCCCCCCCCCCTTCACTGGCCTCTGCGCTCCGCACTGCCCGGACCTCCTCTTCCTGGCCCCCTACCTACGCTCCCTGCCTAAGGCCGCCATGAGCCTAGAGCCGCCCCTGATAATGCAGTATCCTGGCCACCAAACAAACGTCCCACCTGCCCTATTTAGAGCCAGGCAGACTGCCATGTACCACTGGCGATACCCAACCTGGTGCTACCTGCAGAAACCTTACAGTGATAGCAAAACAGACTTGTTTCTGTCAGTGTAAGTGTATTCAAGGAGGACATTCCGAGGTACTTTCTTCAGTTCTGGACTGCTAGGACAAACTTAGCGCCTCAAACACAAAAAAAATAAAAAATAACTCAACCACCTCAAAGAAAGCTCCCAAGGTGTCAGGGACATGATTTTTTGTTTTTCAAAAACAAACTTGTGCTTAGAAGGTTTGTTTCAGTAAGGAATAAAAAGTTTGCTGAGCAGCTGCATGAAACATCAAGGCTTCTCAGCAAAGTTTAATTGCCTTCAGGTGAGGTGTCATAGCAGTTGCTTCTCTAAAAGCAGACAGATCTTCGCAGACAGTTGGAGATATCTAAATATTACTTGCTTACCTCTGCTGGATGTGGAGCTGTATGTCAATCTTTAAATGAGGGCCTTAGATCATCCTGGTGAGACATGCAATTAGTAAATTAAACTGTTCAGTGTGGTTGTGTTTTGCTTTTTTAACTGAAAAGAGGTATTTTCAGAGACCCCCTAGTGCCAACAAAGGCTAATTTTGTAACTGAATTTAGGTGTTAATCATAACAGGGAACCATTTTAGGACTACTAAAGGGGGTGTGCCCGTGTCACCCCTCCCTGAGTCGAGGCTACGGTGGAAGATGAATAGTGTCTAGTACCTTTGCATGCACATCAAGGATGGTGTGCAACAGACCTATAATGCCAATATGCGTTGGGTAATTCGTAATTTACGCCCGTAAAGTGTGCCCTTGAAATTGTCACTTATGGGTAAAATACCACTAATTAAAATTATGGTCCTTTCCAGATGTCTTTAAATCCTCTAGGTATTTCGAGAGATAGTCTCTTGGTAGAACTCTTGTGGGCTGGGAACTTGTGTAAACTAGGGCTGGAGACTTTCAAGAGAGAATGAAGGATGGAGGTCCCTGACCTCAAACTCTATTACCTGGCAGGACACCTACAGAGTAGGCAATACACTGGTTGGACGGAGGGAGCAATTGGGAAAGATCTCTCCTTGCAAGTACACATGATGGTTACCAGTTGGGGGCTCTACTGATGAGGGGGAAGGATGCACCAGACATGCTCCCACATGTGATCCATTTGCTGAACCGCCTTTGGGAGAGAGAAGTGCAACGGTCGGTCACTGTATGCCCAAGATTTGGATTTGTGTATTGTGCGACCCTTTACACAGATAGATCACACTATTATGGTTGACAGATGGCAAGAAGGCGGGTGCATTATGCTCTTAGACCTTTACTCTGCTGGCCAATTTGTCACCATGATGGATGCCTTCGAGTCCTTTGCCTTGATGCAGTTCCTTCAGTATGCAAAATATCGCAGCTACGACCTAGCAGGTTTGGCCATTGCTTCCTGAGGACCAAGAACCCTTGCAGACATTGGTTACCATGCTTTCACTGGCGGGAGGCCGGTAAACGTATTACCGAATTGTTCCGCGCTTTGCCTGCAGACAGAAGACTGCCACCACTCCTGGTGGAGTAAACCTGGCAGCGTGTTATCGATGGTCCCATTACTCCAAAGACTGGTTCAAGATTCATGAAGGGGTGCACTAAGTATCGCTAAATGCCAGGTTTCAATTAGTACAATACAACCTTGTACACATAGCCTACCTCTCACCTGGGAGACTGCAAGCTATCTACCCCACCAGAAATTAGAGTTGCATTGGATGCAGAAGTGCTGTGGCTGACATTTTTCATGTAGTGTGGCACTGCTCAATTATTGTTCCTTACTGGGTGGGGATCCTGGCCCAAATCAGGACGATAACAGGGTGGGAGGTCCCTTGTACGATCAAGCAGTGTCTGCTGGGCCTGCTTCACAGGAATGCTAAGAAAAAGCTTAGCAGAGGGTTTATACTCCTGGGAGTAGTCTTGGCTAAGAGGCACATTGCTATTAGCTGGTGGTGACGTGCTGTGATGGCTGAGCTTGCTCCTGTACAATACTGGTCTGAATCTGTGATGCTGTGGGACCCTTGAACCAAAAGGGGTAGGTAGCACCTGCAATAGGTTTCCGTATGGTGGCCTACAATTGCCTACGAAAAGTTAGCCTCACTGACTTGACCAGTGTGCGATTGGAAGCTTGGGGGAGGGTTGGGCTGGCGACCTGGCGTGTTATTATGTTACCTGTTTAGGCACAATGTCTTTTATTAATATTGGGGCCCATCGGGAGACGGGGAGGGGAAGAACCGACCGGACACAGGTATATAGTGTGTTAAAGGCCGTTTTTATTGGAAACAGGTGCATCCTGAACATACCCCAACCTTGGCCTTTGCCGCACAAAACTAGGCCTAACTAAATATGCACATATCTGTCAATCCCCCCACCCCCACCCCTAAACAGTTCCCCAACAACCTCATAAAACTCCTTATCATTTACACAAACTCCTGGCTCAATGTTTTAATCTCTGCCCTCTGTACACTCCTTCCCTTCCAACCAGTCCAGCTCCTTCCTCCTATCCTACCCCCCCATTATACTAGGGAAAAGCGCCACTCGAAAGCCTTTACCGCTTTTGACCCCCCCCTAGGACCTCTGTACCTTCGGATATCGCTTTACCCCTATCGCCCTGTCCAACGCCTCCTTCAACTGCACCACATAAAGTTCCATCCCGTATCTAGACAAATGGACACCATCCTCCAAGAAAAAATATATAGCACCATACGTCAGCTCCGGGTGTTCCATCCTGCCCACCCCTTCCTTCTCACAAAAGGCCCTCATTTCCCTGTTGATCTTCCTCCTGGTTCTGTCAATCGCCCCCGGCCTCACTGCCCCCCTCCAACATCTCCTCGGAATGAACTCAGACCAGATAATGTGACACCCTGCCCACTGCCTCTTAATCTCCAATAGATCCCTCCGCATTTGCTTTACCAGGGCCAAACCCTTACATTGCACCAGGTCGTTTTCACCCAGATGAACCACCAAAACATCCGGGCACACCCCTCCCCGAACAACATTATTTAAAACCGGCACCAACTCGTGCCAACGCATTCCCCCCTTTCCTCTCCAATGGCATTTAAACAACTGTTCATCTAATTCCAGGTTAAGGCTCTTGCATTTCTCCCATTCGGCCTTTTCTGCTCTTTTAACAAAAGAATGTCCCACCACATAAATGGACACCGCCGCCGCCGTAGGCCCTGCCACTGCACCTGAAAAGAGACACATGTAAGCAACAAGTCCACACCTTCTCATTCCACCACTACCCCTCTCAACCTGACGTATGTCTTAAAACAATCCGATTTCCAGCGCCCCAACCGCTTTATGTCCTCCTTCCCCCAACCCCGGCGCGCCGCCTCCGTCGCCGCCCCTATGCGGAAAGAATGCGTCCCGAAGTCTTTTGGATCCTCACCCATAGACCGCAGGGCGTGCCGCAGGACCCATAACAACTGCGCGGCCGTCACACGTCCCGCCTCTCCCCTGTCAAAGACCTCCGCACCCGCCTGCGCTCCACCGGCCGCCAACCGCCTCCCCCACTCCACCGGACACACCGCCACCTTGGCCCCCGGACCCAGTACCACCCACGTGCCCCTCTCCCGCTGGTCGGTCTTGGAACGTCGGAGCCGCACAGCAACCTCCCTTCCCCGAAACTCCACGTCCCCCCACAGCAATCCCGCCTGCCCTTTCAAACCAACCAACTCTGACACCCGAAAGGCCCCAAAATACAACCACGACATCAAAGCAGAGAACCGCACCGCCTCCTCCTGATCCCTACACACCACCGGCAACCGACTCAACAACCCCTCCAACATTGCTTCCGTAATGGGCCGTCTCTGCCGCACTCGGGCCCCCTTCTCTCTCTCCCAACCCTCCAGGAGACGGCCTCCCAATTCCCCCGCCGAGGGAGCATAGCCCCACCAAAGCTTGCCCATAAACGCCACACCCGCCAGCTTACCCGCAATGGTCACTCTCGCCAGACCTCTGTCCATCAACCCCAACATGAATTGCACCACCTGTTCCTCCCGCCGCCACTTGTCCCGCTGCCTTACCGCTCCAAAACGCAGAAACTCCAGCCAGGCCTGTTCGTAACTCTTCCATGTGGACACTGCCACGGACGACCTCACCAATCGAACGACCCGCGCTCTCCCACTAACCACATCTCCTCCGGCACCTCCGTCTTGACCGCCTCCGCCTCCGTGGCTAGCCCATGGAATCTCTGCCACTGTTGACGAGACAAAGCATCCGCAATGTCATTGTCCACTCCCGGCACATGTTGCGCCCGAAACAAGATATTGTTGTCCAGGCACCTCAACACAAACACGCGCATCAGCTTCAGCACCTGAGGTTCCCGCGCAGACTGCCGATTCACCACCTGTACCACCGACATATTGTCCACCTTGAACAACACGCGCCTGTGCGCCAACTCACGCGCCCACACAGTCACAGCCACCACCAGCGGGAACAACTCCAAGAAAGCAATGCTTCTCCCCCCCGCCTGCCACTGCTCCGGCCACTGCTCTGCGCACCACCGGCCCGCCCAGTAGAGTCCAAAACCGCCGACTCCCGCCGCATCCGATGACATGGTCACGTCCCACTCCCACTCCTCCGCCATGGGAACACCGTTGAATCTCTCCAAGAAAGCCAACCACATGCACAGATCTTCTCTCGCGCCCGCCGGCAACCGAACGTGGTGATGAGGCATTGACAGCCCAGACAAAGCCAATCCCAACCGTCGACAAAAAGTCCGCCCGCCCGCACCACTCGGCACGCGAAATTCAAGTGCCCCAGCAACACCTGTACCTCTCGCACCAACACCTTCCTTTTTGCCAACATGTCCCTCACCAGAATCACCATCGCCGACCTCTTGTCCTCCGGCAGGCGTGCTTCCATGGCCGCTGAGTCGAGCTCTATCCCGAGGAACGACAGCACCGTGCTGGGCCCTTGTGTCTTCTCTGGCGCCAAAGGCACCCCCAGGTAATTCATTAGGTCCATAAAACTACTCAGCTGTTGCTGGCAGTCCGTTGAACCGGGGCTACCCACCAGGAAGAAGTCGTCCAGATAATGCGTAATCGCCTCAGAGCCTGTGCGCCAGGAAAAAGCCCACTGCAAGAAAGAACTGAATCGCTCGAACAAGGCACATGACACGGAGCACCCCATCGGAAGCGCTCTGTCCACAAAAATCAACCCGTCCAGCTGTATTCCCAGCAACTGATGATCCTCTGGGTGAACCGGCAGCAACCTGAATGCCGATTTTACATCGCATTTTGCCATGAGCGCCCCCCGTCCCGCCGTCGTCACCAAGTTTCTCGCAACGTCCACGGATGAGTAGGACACCGACGCCAAGTCTGCCGATATAAAATCGTTCACCGACGCGCCCTCCGGCCACGAGAGATGTTGAATCAAGCGAAATTGACCCTGCTCTTTCTTCGGGACCACCCCAATGGGAGAAATGATCAGATCCTCCAAAGGAGCCACCTCAAAAGGTCCCACCATCCTCCCCTCTCTCACTTCTTTGAAAAGCTTCTCCCGGACGATGCCCTTGTGTGCGCTCACAGACTTCAGGTTCTCCGCCCAACGAGCGATCCGCGGACCCTCGTACCCCAACCGGAAACCCTCCCTGAAACCCCGACGCAGCACCGACGCATCATCCGCCCGCGGATAAACCTCCAAGAGAGGTTCCAACCGATCCAGCCTAACCGGAGTACGAGCCTTTTCCCAAGGTACTCGCACCCCCTCTACCCCTACCGGGCCCGGGAGCCGGGGATAGACCCTGTGAGGGGCCTCCCCAAAGCCCCCAGCAACGCGATTCTGGATGTCGTTTTCCACAAGAGGAGCACTCGTGCCTAAATTTGCATGTCTGCCGGAGACAGGAACCCCTGTTAAAATCCCAGCAGGCCCCCCCACTCTGTAAGCTCCCGGCTCCCCCCGGACCCACCCCCCCACGGGTGGGGCGAGCCGAAAAGGGTGTGGAAGCCAGTGGCAAACCACTGGCCGTGTAAATAGTGCGGCCAAATTTCGCCCCACTCATTGTCTGCTGATAAAGGTCCGCATCCAACTCCCCTGTCAAGCTATCCACGTCGTCCCTTACCTTGCTTGAACAGATGCCCTCTAGGATGACGCAGATGATTCCGCAGAGACGCAAGGGACCAACTTCCCTGATTACTAACTAAAACTTACTGGTTCTAAAGCCACAGCAAGAAATTAACTAGAAATTAGGGAGGAGGGCCGGTACTGGACGTTGTAGTGAAGACTCTCGATTCTTGCTGTCGACCTGCGAGGCAACAAGTTAAGGAGACTTTACTATTCAGGTCCTATAGATTCCTCCTATTCTACTCTAGATCTTTTAACTAATCTAGTTAAGGCACCTAAGACTCAATCTGGATGTCTTGATGTTCCCCTACCTGCGATCAGTAAGAAGTCGGCCTTCGTCCAGTATTTCTTTATGGTAGGTGAAGACGATGTCAGCAAGTGTCCTCTAGGATAAGTGGTCGGCTTGTGGGCTTGTATGCTCTAGTCGAAATAGGCTGGAAATGAAAGAGAAGGATTACTTAACATTCATTTACAGGCTTTCGCAGAACCTTCCTAACAATTCTACCACTTACTTGCATTAAACTTCTCGCTTCCTTGACTTGGGGTTCTTAATAATCTTCCTCTAAATTTCGGAAAGATAAGCACACATAAACAATATCCTATACCTAAACTACAAGCAATGACTAAGTCCGCAATCTAAATATTGCTCTAAATGTACACTCATGAAAACCCAAACAAAGTTCTTCTTTAGTAAACTGAGACACAAGAAACAGATTAGTCCAAAGTCTTTTCCTTGCGTTTTCTTCTATGTAGCAAGGTCCAAAAATTGTTATTGAAGCAAGTTCCAAAAATTGTTTGTAACCTTTCTTGCGAAGGGCGTCTTTTTAACCCAAAACAAATGAAAGTACTTAGCTTTCTTCTTCTTTATTTTCAGGTCATCACCGCTGTTGTTGCAGAGGAAGAGTCGCCTTTAAGAAGAGCCACGAAGATGTCCTGCCGGTATGAAGACACCTTCCAGGTAAGTCCCAAGTCCAGACGCGATCTTCTTCTTTGGAAGTCTGAAGGCAAAGCGCCTTCCAGAAGGCTGGGTGCGGTTTAAGTACTGGGCCGCACCCAGCTCCACCCTGTTACGCACACAGAAGGTGCGCGAGATAGAAGTTTCCCGATCCCATCAGAAGCGCACCAAAAAGGCGCGTGCGAGGGATGCGAGGAGAACGCTCCTCAGAGCGAAGGTTTGGTTCCCAACAGCGCTCAAAGCGAAGGCTTGGTTTCAGATAGCGCTGGCTCCAAATCCTGAAAATAAACACATGGGAACACAGAAACCTGCACAAAACGTCTGAAATACCCACAATAAGTTTACAAGGCAACAAAATACTGTACACCTAAACACACTGATTTGAAGCGTGCGGGCGCACGGGACAGGGGTGGGTTTCAAAAAGGGAAGTACGACAGATGCCTAAAGGGGATATGTAGACTTTAGGGAAGTACACCTAAACACACTGATTTGAAGCGTGCGGGCGCACGGGACAGGGGTGGGTTTCAAAAAGGGAAGTACGACAGATGCCTAAAGGGGATATGTAGACTTTAGGGAAGGGCAGGTGTGGAATCATGACAGTACTCCCTCCTCAAGATCCCCCCAAGAACGGTGGAAATGGGTCTGGGTTTATCAGGATGTCGTAAATGAAAGTTCCGAATCAATCTGGGAGCATGTTTAAGATGTTCTAGGGGCTCCCAAGATCTTTCCTCAGGACCATAACCCTTCCAGTCGATGAGGTAAAGTAACCTTCCCCTAACTCTCTTGGAATCCAAGATTGATCTTACTTCAAATTCTGGGTTGCCTTCTACAATGATAGGAGGTGGAGACTTGGAAATACGAGTTTGAGGATGAAAAGGCTTGATTAGAGAGACATGGAAGACTGGATGTATCAAGTACTTACTAGGGAGGGTCAATCTAACACAAACTGGATTTAGTATTTTTTCAATGGAAAAGGGGCCAATGAATTTTGGATTGAATTTTCTGTTCCCTTTTAATTTCAAGTTTTTTGTACTCAACCATACTTTATCACCTATTTCATAAAGAGGTTGTTCGGATCGATGTTTATCCTTGGCTTCTTTTTGAGATTCTTTGACTTTGGCCAAGTTGAATTTAGCATCCTCCTGAATGGAGAATATCTGGGACACAAAGTCATACACTGTGGGTACGGAATCATTGATGTCATTGTTGGAGTTTTCGGGAATGCTTTTTGGATGAAAACAGAAATTACAAAAGAATGGGGACATTTTAATAGAAGAATGCTCAGAGTTGTTGTAGGCGAACTCCAAAGGACTTAATAGATCGGACCACTCTTCGGAAACATTAGGTAACATACAACGAAGATACTGTTCAATAGTTTGGTTGGTTCTTTCAGTTAAACCATCGGTTTGAGGATGGTAACTAGAGGATAAACGAACCTCCATATGTAACAAAGAACTCAGCTTTTGCCAAACCTTAGAAACAAATTGTGATCCCCTATCAGAAATGACAACTGAAGGAATTCCGTGTAATCTTATCACATGGATCATGAGCAAATGAGCAAGCTCCAATGCAGTGGGAAGCTTTTTTAAAGGAATGAAATGGGCCATTCGGGTAAACTGGTCTACTACAGTCAAAATCGTATTGAATCCCTTCTTGGTTTCAGGTAGTTCAACAATGAAGTCTAATGATATAGTATGCCAGGGTTGAGGAGGAATAGGTAAAGGCATTAACAACCCACTAGGAGCCTGATGAGAGGACTTGTGCTGGATACAGATGCTACAAGTTTCCACAAACAGTTTGATGTCTTTAGACATAGAAGGCCACCAAAACTTCCTCTTGATGAGTTCCATAGTCTTTACAACGCTAGGGTGGGCTGACAGAACCGTATCATGATGAAGGTGAATTATGGATCTTTGTATCTTTTCATTTGGAACAAAGATCAAGTCATGGACCATCAGCAAACTGTCTTTCTCAGAAAGAAAAGGATGATCTCTTTTCCAAAGTTCCAAAGCCTTTTCTTTCAGAGCTTCTTTGATGTCGTTAATGATGTCACTAACAGTTAAACTTCCCTGAAAACAAGAAGTTGGGATTACAGGGTGAACGACTTCCGGTTGATCTGACATCTTTTCTCCTAGTCTGGATAAAGCATCTGCTTTTAAATTTTCCTTTCCTGGGCGATAAGTGATGACAAAATTGTAGTCATTGAAAAACATGGACCAACGCAGTTGTCTAGCAGATAAAGCCTTTACAGATCTTAAAGCTTGGAGATTCCTGTGATCAGTATAAATCGTTACAGGATGACGAGCTCCTAATAGGTAATGACGCCATTCTTCAAACACTGCTTTGATTGCTAACAACTCCTTGTCGGCAATTGCATAATTTTGTTCGGCTTCAGATAATTTTCTTGAGAAATAGGCTATAGGGTGCATTTGGCCAGTATCTGAATCTCGTTGTGAAAGAATGCCACCCAATGCAAATTGAGAGGCATCTGCTTCCACAATAAAAGGTAGATTGGGGTCTGGATGGCTTAAAATTGGAGCCATGGTGAATAACTTTTTTAGGTTCTGAAATGCTTCATCTGCGGCTGGAGTCCATAAAAACTTGGCTCCTTTTCTCAACAACTTGGTAATAGGTGTTATAACCTGAGAAAAGTTCTGAATGAATCTGCGGTAAAAATTTGCAAACCCTAAAAAACTTTGGATCTGTTTCACAGAAGTGGGACTTGGCCAGGTTGTCACAGCTTCTACCTTTTTAGGGTCCATTTCTATTCCCTCTGGGCTAATAATATAGCCCAGAAAGTCCACTTTGGAAACATGAAATAGACTCTTTTCCAATTTTACGAAGAGTGAGTTTGAAAGTAGTCTTTGAAGAATGGCGCGAACCTGTTTTACATGTTCTTCCTCAGAATCAGAATATATGAGGATATCATCAATGTAGACTACACAGCAGATGTCAATGAACTCATGCAAAACCTCATTTATAAAAAACTGGAAGGCTGCAGGAGCGTTACACAAACCAAATGGCATGACTTGGTATTCAAAGAGACCGAATTTAGTACGGAACGCTGTCTTCCATTCGTCTCCTTTTCTTACTCTAACTAAATGGTATGCTCCGTGTAAGTCCAATTTTGTATAAATTTTAGCCTTCTTAATTTGGTCTAATAGTGTAGGGATCAAAGGCAGGGGGTACCTGTTCTTAATGGTTACGTTGTTTAAGGCTCGATAGTCTATACACGTGCGCAGCTCCCCTCCCTTTTTTGGAATGAAAAAAAGAGCTGATGAGACCGTAGACTTAGAGTGTCTTATGAAGCCATTAGCAAGATACTCATCAAGATATTCTCTGAGATGGACGTTTTCTGCTTCCGTAAGGGCATATATTCGACTGCAAGGTAAGGTAGCTCCGGGCACCAAATCTATTCTACAGTCGAAATCTCTATGTGGTGGAAGGGTGTTGGCCTTTTTTTTGTCAAAAACATCAGATAGGTCATTATATACTGATGGCACCCCTTCCAGAATTAGTATATTGGGTGAGTCCATTCCAAAATCAAAACCTTGAACCACATCCTTAGATCTCTTAGTAAGGAAACAAAGATCTGTGCAAGCAGGAGATTGAAAAGTAATTGTCTTGGTTACCCAATCTATAGACGGGTTATGTTTTACTAACCATGGGATCCCTAAAATCATTTTGAATTGAGGGGCATCAATAATGTCTAATTGTATTCTTTCCCTATGTATAGGAGAACTATCCATTTCTAATACCTCAGTCTGTCTATTTACAGGACCCGAAGTCAATTCTTTGCCATCCACAGCTCTAACGATTTCTGGATGGTCCTTTGACAAAGATCTGAAGCCTAACTGAAGGAAGAAATGAGAGTCTATAAAATTACCTGTAGCACCAGAATCTATGATGGCTTCCACCTGTCTAGAGTAAGAGTCTGGAAGTAGACCTCGAAGTTCTACAAGAATTGAAAAGTGTCTACAACCTATGGGAGGAAGAGTTGAGGCCAAACTAGAGAACAAACTCGATAAACCGACCTCTCCCTTTACCGAGTTTTCTAGTTTTCCGACTTTTCTTGTGTGACAGCTAAATCGGATGATCTAACTTTAAATTTGTTTGGTCGTGTGGGACACACCTTCACGAAGTGTCCTGACTTCCCACAATAGAGACATTGATTTAATCGCCGCCTCTTTTCTTTCTCCTCCTTAGACAAGGGACCTCGGATAGAACCTATCTGCATAGGTTCAGCAGTATCAGATTTGGAACTAGGTTCTCGGTTAGGTACTGATGTGGATCTTTCCTTAAAGAAAACTAATTTGTGTTCTGACTTCCCTCTTTCTCCCTTTCTTTCGGATATACGATGATTTAATTTCACCACTAAGTCAATGAAGGCACTTATCTCTTCGGGGGGGTCTAAAATTTGGGTGATCATGTCTTTCAATTCGTCCTTCAATCCCCTATAGAAGATCGAGATTCGTTTGTCGTGAGGCCAATCAGCTTCTAACACCAAACGATTGAAGGTAGATATATAATGTAACAAATCAGATGAGCCTTGCTTTAAACCTAACAGCTCATTGTCTGCTGACTGAACAAATAGATGTTTAGCAAACATCTTCTTTAAAGCTCTCTCAAAATCCCTGAAGTTATACAAGATCCGATCATCAGCTTCCACTAAGGGGACTGACCAAAGGGCAGCGTCTCCACCCATGTAGGATAACATGAATGCAACTCTGGAAGAATCATCAGGAAAAGCTGTGGTTTTCGCTATAAAGTGTAAATGACATTGTTGCAAAAACACTGAGAACTTATTGCAATCCCCATAAAATCTCTCTGGGGGGGCTAAAGGGGTGGGTACCGGAGTCACAACATGGATTTGTGTTGGAGAACTAGAACTGGAAGAGCCCTGAAAAGTGGCTGATTTCTGCTGCACCGAGTCCTGGAGAGAGGATAAATCTCTACGTAAAGCAGCGTTATCCTGCCTAATTGCTTCTAGCACAGCGGCCAAATCCTGCATAGATACCTGATCCATTGCGTCTGGGCGGAATTATCAACGTGGGCTTTGCCTTCTGTCAAGCTATCCACGTCGTCCCTTACCTTGCTTGAACAGATGCCCTCTAGGATGACGCAGATGATTCCGCAGAGACGCAAGGGACCA
This sequence comes from Lissotriton helveticus, assembly GCF_964261635.1. Taxonomy (NCBI): domain Eukaryota; kingdom Metazoa; phylum Chordata; class Amphibia; order Caudata; family Salamandridae; genus Lissotriton; species Lissotriton helveticus. The sequence continues at coordinate 1,840,219,111 of NC_136061.1, forward strand.
ACTTCCCTGATTACTAACTAAAACTTACTGGTTCTAAAGCCACAGCAAGAAATTAACTAGAAATTAGGGAGGAGGGCCGGTACTGGACGTTGTAGTGAAGACTCTCGATTCTTGCTGTCGACCTGCGAGGCAACAAGTTAAGGAGACTTTACTATTCAGGTCCTATAGATTCCTCCTATTCTACTCTAGATCTTTTAACTAATCTAGTTAAGGCACCTAAGACTCAATCTGGATGTCTTGATGTTCCCCTACCTGCGATCAGTAAGAAGTCGGCCTTCGTCCAGTATTTCTTTATGGTAGGTGAAGACGATGTCAGCAAGTGTCCTCTAGGATAAGTGGTCGGCTTGTGGGCTTGTATGCTCTAGTCGAAATAGGCTGGAAATGAAAGAGAAGGATTACTTAACATTCATTTACAGGCTTTCGCAGAACCTTCCTAACAATTCTACCACTTACTTGCATTAAACTTCTTGTTTCCTTGACTTGGGGTTCTTAATAATCTTCCTCTAAATTTCGGAAAGATAAGCACACATAAACAATATCCTATACCTAAACTACAAGCAATGACTAAGTCCGCAATCTAAATATTGCTCTAAATGTACACTCATGAAAACCCAAACAAAGTTCTTCTTTAGTAAACTGAGACACAAGAAACAGATTAGTCCAAAGTCTTTTCCTTGCGTTTTCTTCTATGTAGCAAGGTCCAAAAATTGTTATTGAAGCAAGTTCCAAAAATTGTTTGTAACCTTTCTTGCGAAGGGCGCCTTTTTAACCCAAAACAAATGAAAGTACTTAGCTTTCTTCTTCTTTGTTTTCAGGTCATCACCGCTGTTGTTGCAGAGGAAGAGTCGCCTTTAAGAAGAGCCACGAAGATGTCCTGCCGGTATGAAGACACCTTCCAGGTAAGTCCCAAGTCCAGACGCGATCTTCTTCTTTGGAAGTCTGAAGGCAAAGCGCCTTCCAGAAGGCTGGGTGCGGTTTAAGTACTGGGCCGCACCCAGCTCCACCCTGTTACGCACACAGAAGGTGCGCGAGATAGAAGTTTCCCGATCCCATCAGAAGCGCACCAAAAAGGCGCGTGCGAGGGATGCGAGGAGAACGCTCCTCAGAGCGAAGGTTTGGTTCCCAACAGCGCTCAAAGCGAAGGCTTGGTTTCAGATAGCGCTGGCTCCAAATCCTGAAAATAAACACATGGGAACACAGAAACCTGCACAAAACGTCTGAAATACCCACAATAGGTTTACAAGGCAACAAAATACTGTACACCTAAACACACTGATTTGAAGCGTGCGGGCGCAAGGGACAGGGGTGGGTTTCAAAAAGGGAAGTACGACAGATGCCTAAAGGGGATATGTAGACTTTAGGGAAGGGCAGGTGTGGAATCATGACATCCCCCCACTTAGCCTCCGGATCCGACGCCATACGCGCCCGAAACTCCTCATCATAATGTGACCACGCATTGCCACCGTAAGTCACTTGCGCCCTCCGCACTACGTCCATGTACTTGAACAGCGCGACTGCCCTGTCTGGGTACTTCTCGCAGTATACGCTCGCATAGATTAAGAACGCCGCCGACCAGTTCTCAATAGTAACCGGCACCCTCGGCCGCCGTGCCAATTCCTGTTCTTCCTCCTTCGACCCCTCCTTGGCCATCAACTCCCGATGCAGCAACCTAAAGATCTCGACATACTCCCCCTTCCATATTTTCTCCCTGGTCGCCAATGACAAATGAGCCCCCAACGGCTTCGCCACACCCATGTACGGCAGTTTTTTAACCGGAACGTCGCAGCTCTCTTTCGCCCCGGAACTCGACGCAGCCACACCACCTGACGCCCCGTCCGTCCCCGCGGTCCCCACCGCCGCGCTCGCAACCGGGCCCTCCCCGCTCCCTTTCGCTCCAGCACTCGCCGCCACTAACTCACTAGAGGACCCGCTCGACCCCGCACTCCCCGCCGACCCGCAAACCGCCTCAGTACACACACCGGCATCCATCACATACCTACCTTTCACCAGTCTCACTGTATCCCCACCCTCCGCATCCGTCCCAACCGACACGTGGTGTCCTCCCACACCACCTCCTCCCGCCTTGCCTCCTCGAGGCGTGCCCAAGCCACTCCCCGACCCCGTACTGGTCTTACCTGGCGTCAAGGCTGGCGTCCTCACCGGATCCCGCCGCCTAACCAGATCCTCAGGGGGGGCCGTCACTCGCGGCACCACTTGCCGGGGGCATTCCTGCAAAACACTGGCAACAACGTTACAACCCTCCCCGGCCTCCCGCAACTCCCCTTCTTCCTCCGACTCCAGCTCCGCACTCCCAGCCCCTTCTACCACAATCCTACTAGTAGATACCCTGCTCAACTCTGCTCTGGCCCTACACTCCGTCATCAAGGTCCCTAGGTCCACACTCACTCTCCGTCTACCCTCATGTTGGTAAGAAGAAACCGCTGCCTCGTTGCTCCATCCCCGTCCCCCGGCGGCCGGATCGACCCATCGAGAGGGGGGCGCTGGAGAGCTACTGTCCATCCATCTTCTTTCGGACCACCCCAGGTCCCTCGTTGGAGCGCGACCGCCCGTACTAGGCAGAGCCGGCCCATCCACTCGGCGGGGTGGAGCCGCATGCTGCTCACCCGAGCCCCTCCCCCACTGCTCCTGCCAAGAGAAAAACGGGGAAGTCCAGCATGCCGGGGCAAAACCATCTCCACTACCTCCCCAACCGCCTCTCCCCCGCCGCAGAATGTCCTCCTCGCCACGCCGGACGACCCCCCCACCTACCCTCCCCCCACCCCCAGCTTCCCACCCCGCCCGGACCGCCCCACGCGCCCCCTCCCATACCCCCCCACCCACCCCACCCACGCAACTCCCACCCCCTGCTCCCCCCCGCACCCTCAAAACTACCATCCTCTCCGCTGGGTCCCCCAAGAAACCTCCCCCCACCTCCGTCTGACCCCACCCCCCGTCGCATCCCCCAACCCCCCACCTGCACCCGTCTGCCCCCTATCGCACCCCCTCCCCCCTGCAGCCCCCGCCCCCCACCCCGCGGGGAACCCCTACTGCTAGGCGGAATGGCCTGCTCCTCTTCAGACTCCTCTCCCTCCTGTCCGCTCCCGCCCCCCACCCCCTCCTCCTCCTCCCCCTCCGTGTCCTCAATCAGTAATGGGGATTCCCCCCCTGCCCCCTCTAGCCCTCCTTGCCCCTCCCCCCCAGGTCCCCCACCCGCTCCAACAACAGGCCCCTCTCTCCCCTCACCCCCCTCCCCCTCCGGCCACCCCCCACCACATCCTCCGCCTGCCCCTGCCCCCCGGCCCCTCCCCCCTCGTGTCTTTCCCCCACCCCCCCACTCGCGTCCCCAGGCAGCCTCGCACCTCTCTCCAAAACCATGCCCGACCCTCCAGGGCCATTCTCCCCCGCCCCTCCGTCATTCAGAGCCCCCCCCGCCCCTCCTCCTCGCCTACAAATGTCAAGGGGACCTTCCGTCCCGCAGCGCGCTTCTTCCCTGGGCCTCTCCTCCGCTTCGGCGCCCCAGCCGCCTGTGAGCCGCCACCGCGCGCCGCCCTCTTAACTGCTCCCGCCCCCTCCCCCTTGCGCGCACGCGACCTCGGCGGGTCACATGCAGCCACAGCCGCCGCGGCGCCGTCAGCAGCGCGCCGTGGTGGCCTTACCCGAACGTCGCTGCGGAGAAGATCGGTCCTGCCGGCCTCCCCCAGCAAACGCAGCGCTTCCTGCACCCTCGGATCAGCCAGGGCGTCCGCCATCATCTCCTCAGCCCTTCGCGTCGGCCCGTCGCTTCACTGCACCACAGTCCGCCTCGCGCAGAAACCGACCAACAAGGCACCACAGGTAAGTTCACGGCGCTATCACTACTCCGCGACGCCCAAAAGCCCTCTAACACACTAACAGCACCTACGCACAAAAAACCCCTTCACCTCCCCGGCTGCTGGGTCACTGTCCCATCAAAATGGTGACCAGTGACCCAAAATGGCCGCTTTTATCCCCACCCAGCCCAAAAGAAGCCCAAAACCGCCGACAAGCCCAACTGCCCAGTCCCTTCCTGTGTCCTCCTGTAATGTTTCCCCTCCCCTTCCTCCCGGAGCCCCAAAATCCCCGGGGGGGCGAGCCTCCCTCCGGTCGGCCACCCCCCGCAAAGCCCCATTGGTATGTGAATTTTGCTGTTAAGTCCGGATATTTGACATGTTCTATTTTACTGCATTTGTCTAGGCTGGGCCTGAGCCTAGCATTTTCCTTTTTTTTCTGACTCTTACGTATATGGGTGTAATGCATCAACGGTCGTGATTGTCGAAATGCCAATAAAGAAATCTTTACAAAAAAAAAAAGGGAACCATGGATTAACAGAAGCACATTGCCTAATACAAGAAGTAGTACATGAAAGTTGTTTTCATTTGAGTTCAAGATTGCATGTTTACATAAAATATGTTTACTGCATGAGATAGAATTGATAATGTTAATAAAATGGTACTTCTGTGTTTCATCGCAAGGCAAATGTTGGCACACACATTTTTATTTATGGAGAATAAACATAGCTGGGGGACAATGGAGTGGAACTAGTGAGGCCAGGGGGACAATGTTTGGAAGATAAAAGATTGCATGAATCAAGTGATGACGTACATTCATATTGGAATGACGCCGTTAGATTGCATTTCACTTATTTAAAATTGCTGTGCATCACATTTCACCAATTTGCGATATTAGGCAAACGGATTATCACACAGTTTTCATTCAAGTGGTGAAAACAAGTTCAGAACGAAGGTGCATAGTGTCAATATCACACATAGAGCAATCTCCTGATGAAATAAATAGACAAGACACCTTTTTCGTGGAGAAAATTGCTGCAGGTTTATTTGCATACCAAAATATGCCAACATGGTGGGTTAGCTTACAGGCGATCCAAGAGCAGGCAGCCCCTCAGCCGCCTGCCCATCTGAAGAGCCAAATTGCACCGTGGCCCTAGCCAATCGGTGCTTACCAATTTTGGGGGAGGGTTTACCCCCTCCCAGCTGTGGACCGCCAGTCCACCCATCTACTCACGCCGGGAGGGGGGCGGAGCCTTCCAGTTAGCCCCTGGTTGCTCAGGTTTACAGCTTCCCGTAGGACTAGTGGGACACCGTCACTCCTCCAGGGTCCACCGTGAAGACTTCCTGGGGATATTTGGCATTTGCACCCTTGTTGTGCTTCTGAAGAGGGTACCCCTGTGCACCTTTCAGCCTCTTGGTCGCCCTGTAACTCTGCCTGCAACACAAAATAACAAGTTAACAGCCTCTACCACCCCACCCCCTGTATATACGCCGGGTAAGCGGTAGGGAGGGGAACGGCATGAAGGATTGCAGCCAAAATAGGTCGCAGGTGGGCAGGAGAAGTACTTATACCTATCTCCCCTCCCACCAGTGCCCGGAAATGACACAGGGCATGCGGACCCATAGGGGGTTCCTCAGCACTAGGCTGTCACTGTGTGCCCTCATGTAGCACTAAGGTGGCCACCCTCTTTTTGGGGTCCCCTGAGTGGACCGCGGGCAGCCACATAGTGCCAATATTGCCAACACACTACCCATCACACATACAGCAATCTCTGGATGAAATAAACAGACAAGACACCTTTTTCATGGAGAAAATTGTTGCCGGTTTATCTGCATGCCAAAGTATGCCAACATGGTGGGTTACCTTATGTGTGATCCCAGGGCAGGCATCCCCTCCGCCGCCTGCCCACCTGAAGAGCCAAATTGCACCGTGGCCCTAGCCAATAAGTGCTTACCAATTTTAGGGGAGGGTTTACCCCCTCCCACCTGTGAACCGCCAGTCCACCCTTCTAATCACGGGCCTGAGGGGGGGGAGGGGCAGAGCGTTCCAGGCAGGCCCCAGTTGCTCAGGTTTACAACCGCCCGTAGGACTAGCGGGGCGCAGTCGCTCCTCCAGGGTCCACCGCAAGGACTTCCTGGGAATATTTGGCATTTGCACCCTTGGTGTGGTCTTGAAGAGGGTACCCCTGTGTACTTTTCAGCCTCTGGATTGCCCTGTAACTCTGCCACAGCTCTGGGTGTGGCCACCGTCACAACCAGGGCCCCCCCACCAAGGCAGGCATCCTTACCTACATCCTGCTGATTCCAGGGCCTCTCCCAGATCCAGAAAAAACAAACCCATGCCAACTCTAGACAGGTGAACTCCAACTACTTCCAAACACCCTCTGGACTTGGCATGCAGTAAACAATGCCTGATAAAGCCAAATCCCCTCTGTTCAGTGAATTTATGCATGGCACTGTTAGCTCTCCTGTGCGAGGTTTCCACGGCATCCCCTGACCGGGCTCCTCGCCACCCGAAATGTGGGGTTATCGCTGACCTTCATAACTCACATGCCCCCAATTGGTTGCTTAACTTACACATGGAGGACTTCATTTCTTGCAGCAGTTCCCTCCTCCCCAAGAGATTCTGATCATTGCCTCGCAGGCGTACGACCAGGATGTTGGGAGGGGAGACTCCCCTCCCTAGTCTGTGCTGCATCATATTCAGCAAGCTGTTCCAGCGCATGCCTGGGTACCTAAGCCAAATTATCTCGGTGTCGGAAAACCATGCCTCCATTTCCTGCTTTCTACCCACAGTGCCACTCTAAAGACGCCCGAATGGCCAATCACCCAGATCTTTGATCCTGGCAAAAAAATAAATGTAAGGTTACTAAACACATTTATTGAATATTCCTTCTGTGTGAGACTGCCTCCTCCTTTTTATTTATGCAGAAATATTCTCCTGACTGGATGATGATTTACAATGTATTCCTTTATTAATATATTTTCATAGATCCATTTCTCTTTTTAAAAGCAAGTACATGAAAAGTTCCTGAACAGCCGACACGTGTTTTGCCCCACAGTGTTAATCGGACCAAGGCTTTTTCATGGTTGAAATAGAGGATCAGACCACAAACATCTGTAATGTTTTTACAAAAGAAAAGGAACAGAAAATGAAAAAGAAAAGTAGAGAAAGAGAAGGAGGAAGAAAGCTCACCACCAAGAGCTGTATGAAATGAGTGAATATTTATAGTGATTAGTTATTGCATGCAGTTGTATCTCTATCCTAACGGTGAGATGTGCTCTAGGATAGTGATTTAAAATAGATAAAGAAGTTAGATTAAAATACCAATGCTCGTTCTGCAGGATTGCAGTATCAAAATTTAATTTTAAATGTATTCTGGTGCTGGCTGTGAATACTTAGTTAATATAGATTAGATACAGCAGGTAGTGCTAGTTCTAAATGTCATAGGTTTTGTGAGCATTATAGTCACCCGCAGATTGTGGGACTACCATCAAAAGGTGAGGATAAATGCCACAAATCCAATTCATTGAACAAAAGCTATGGCATGTACCTTTTAAAATAATGGCTTCATCATGTTCTGATCATACTTGTGGATATATGCTATATTCTTCATTGGTAATCTAATATATCACATAAGGATTATTATACATTCATTTAAGTACATAGATTGTAATACAACATGTCTAAACAATGGAATACATTGTTGTTTGTTAAGAATTGCTCATTAGAGTAGACATTCTATAAGGTGATAGACAAAAAAGACAATTCATGATAGTATGTGGAAGGTGGGAAGGAAGGACTCTTCAACATCAGTTATGTTTTCCTATTGTAAATAAAGCATGTTTTGTTCAAATTCATTCGAGATGGATATCTTCAGAGGGGATAACAAAAGCTCCATATTAGCTATATTACAAGTTAGTAACTTGACCAAGGTTACATCTAACATAAATGTGTCCTTGTATTTGTCACTCTGAAATACCCAGGCTTGATATCTGTGCTTGGGTTTGTACGGGGTAGCACATCGCCCACCTCGAGCATGAAAATGCATTTGCCAATAAAAATGCCTTAGTTCTAATAAAGTTACGATTTCATTATGATAGGCATTTGTCAATTGAGGGTAACATGTCTTTGATACAGGGATGGCAGAGCACAATCAATTTGGCCCAGATAATGTTTGCACATTGTCAATTGTTCAGCAATTAAAAGAGTGAAACAGAGAAAGCTACACTCAGGTATAGAGTCTATAGTCTAACCTATGTCAGTTGTACCGGACATAGTTCACGCATGCTAATAGTTACTTGGCAAGGGGATCTTGCTAAAGTCACCTACCTGCACAAAAATAAACCTGAGAGACATAGTTCTCTTTTTATGTGTGCTGTGGAATGCAGCACACATAGAAAGAGGAAGTAACGAAGAGAAATACAGATATTTCTCCTTGTTATGTCTCTCCTGGGAAGGATATATTTTTACCATATTGTTTACTGGTTCTGGTAATGTTGGAAATGTGTCAAAAACAATGGGAGTTCCATGGAATACCCACGCAATGCCCCTGTAACATCTTCCCAGGGCAGGGCAGTGTAAGGCTACACAGTGATTTGCCCTGTGTTGCCTTACTGTAGATTTAAGTATCCACTCAGGGCCATGCAATGTGGCCATGAGTGGCTTCAAAAATCTGACTTACTGTTTGCTTTGCTCTTGCACCATGTTGCTTGATGCAAGAGCGACGCAAGCCAGCTCGGAAACAGTCCCCAATGTTTTGTGCACAAGGAAGGCCATCTTGGAATGGATAAACACCATTCAAAGATTGTTACTATTGAAAGGTGGTTTGTTAGGAAGTGCAAATAGGTTCCAAGAGCTAGTTACAGCTTCCTGCATATAAACAATCATTCATGGCGTATTGCTGTTTCTATGTGTGCTGCACAATGCAGCACACATAAAAACCGCAAAAACGAGGACAAATAAAGTATTTCTCCTTGTTTTCTAATGTTAAGACCAGGTTTTCCCTGGTCTTAATTTTGGTGCCCCCCCCCTATTTATGCCAGCCTTGTAAATAGGGGGCATTGTCCAAATAAATTGTTGTTGCAGCAGAACGCTCACTGTAACACCCATTGCCCACCCCTTTCACGCTGAGTATAGCATGAAATGGTGCCTTATTTACAAGGCAGCATTAAACCACATTAAGTGACTTAATGCTGCTTTGTAAAGAAGGAAAAACCTCTATTGCCACAGGAAAGTCATTAAAAGTGATGTGCCTGTAATGCTAGGGGCTTGTAAATATGCCCCTCAGAGTCTGCAATGGTTTTTGACAATGTTCCTGCCACTGTCAGTGGCAAATGAACCAGTCCTGAGACCCCTGAATCCAAGCTATTTATAGACTTTTACACTGAATTCTTCAAAGATGTTGGCACTTATGGTTAGCCATTTCTTTACACTCTTGAAGAACACACAGTGCTGTGCTGCACATAGAGGAGGTTAGTCACATAGTTACAGTGCACATGATTAAATCTACACATGTAAGTTTACTCTCCCACCTTCGAGTAACTTTGCTACTTTTGGCCTTTCATCATTTACAAGTTTAAAGTTACTAAAACGCGTAGACTTACACATCACTGCTCCCTGAATTCAGGGGCTGGAGCATAATTGACAAGATTATAGTTAGTCCTGTTAATTCTGTACACGTAGGTGGAGGTCTCTGCAACCAGGCTGAGATCGCCCTAGGGCAAAGTATATGAAATAGTTCTAAAGTTTATTAAACTATAAAAAAAATAACAACAATATTGTATTATAAATATAAATGTAAATTAATTCAAAATGGTTATTTTAAATGTAGAACAAATTGCTGCAGCAATATTAAATTAATATGAAATTCAATATTTTATTATTTTATTAAAATAAGTAGTTTTTCCTTGCCTAGGTTGTAATGTGTTGGGATCACCTCTGGATTAATGGTATTGCCACCAAAAAATAACGCCCATGTTTCTCTGCGCTGCTTCGACTGCAGACATGGTTGATACTAGTGATTCAGAATGTGATGGTCTGTGGCCTGCATTCCCCTCTTTGTGCTCACCAAGTTCAGCACAATTTTTAAGAGACTGTTGAAGGCACCAAAGTGCTGTTTCTTAAGATTTTCTCTTCGATGACAGTACAGAAGGCCACGCCCTTGCACTCTTCTGGAACCCTGAAATCAATGTACCAATATCCAGGTAATGTGAAGAGGCAATATCACGACAGGCCAGCATTTTCCTCCTGTGCCAATTGAAAACAAGCATACCTGGCTGTAGTTATTCATGGAGTACTATTTAGCAGACTGTGGGGAGTAATTACAAGCCCCTATTGCCACTAAAGCGTCACTTTTGTTGATGCTCTGGTGGTGTAGCGCCATTTTCAATATTTACAAGGTGGTGTTAAGCCAGTTAGCGTGGTTTAATGCCACTTTGTAAATATTCCTCTTTTCACCAAAGTCCTCTGTGGCAAAGGGGCGTGTAAGGGGTGTTATTGTGGGTGTTCCACCTCAACACTCATTGCTTTTTGACGCATCCTCAGATTTACTTGGAGGTGTAAATCTGTGCCAGCACCAAAAGCTAATGCAATGCAAGAGCAGGTGTTAGAATGCCGCATTAGCAGAAATGCTTTTATTTCTCCTCGTTTTTGGTTTTTCTAAGTGGGAGGCATTCTGCAGTACACATAAAAAGAGCAAACATCCATTAATGATTGTTTATGTGCTGGAAGGTGTCCCTTCCTGCATATAAACAATCATTAAATAATGATGATTTGCTACTTCTATGTGTGCTGCACAATGCAGCACACCTAGAAGAATCAAATAGCCATTATGAATTGTTTATGTGCAGGAAGGTATGACTTCCTGCACATGAACAATCATTTGCTACAACACAGGAACCCTTGCACTACAGTACAAGGGTGCCTGCATTGGCGCTAGGAGGGTAATTTTAGCACCAGTGCTAGAGAAAACAGAGGAGTGCGCCATATGTGGTAAATATATTACATCCCTGTGTTCTGAAAATGTCCGAACGCATTGCTACCAGATATGGCACAACTCCGCACTCATTTTTGAGTAAATATGGGCCTGCATTTCCTTTTTGGCAGAGTTTCCGGAACGAAAATCCATTCAACATAGAGCCTGTGCTGCCTGAGAAAACAAGCATATTTCAGAAACCACAATGCAAGAAGTAGGTGTAGGGCAACCAGGAGAAAGTGTTGCAGCGATATTGTGATCTTATTCCTCGCTTCTCACCTCTACATAAACTCATACACTCACTAAGATGTCACGGTATCACAATAAAGGACAAATGCTATTTCCAACACATTAGGGGCCATATTTACATGGGCAGTGCACCACAGGAACATCACTTTTAATGACATTCCAGTAGCGCAATGCCCTGCTCCATATTTACAAAGTGGAGTTAAACCACTTTTTGTGGTTTAACGGCACTTTGTAAATATTGAGTACTGTCACGCAGGTATCTGTGTGAAAGGGGCATGCAATTGGTTTGCTCTGGGCCTTCCACCTCAACAACATTGCTTTTTGATGCTGCCCCAGATTTACAAGGAGGTGTAAATCTGTGGCAGCACCAAAAGCTAACGCCATGCAAGAGCAGGCGTTAGGATGGGGACACCTTCCTGCACATAAACAATCATTCTCTGCAACGCAGGCACCCTTGCACTAAGGTGCAAGGGGGCCAGCACTGGCGATATGCAGCTATTTTAATGCCAGCGCTAGGGAACATACAGGGGTGCGCTGTATTGCACTAAATACAGTGTTTCCCTGCTTTTTGAAAATGTCAGATCATGACGCTGCCAAATTTGGCGCAGCTCCGCGCTTCGTAATTTTGTTGTACATATGCCTCTATGTCGAGAATGTCAGTGATGATCTCTTGAAAACATTATACTCTTTTGCAGCACGCGGGATTGAAATGAGTTTAAGCCTCAAGTATCAGTATAGTGTACTAGCTTCATATTGGAGACTTTCAAAGTTGCAAAGATGTTCCTTAGTAAGCTATTACTTTTTTAATAAAAACGTTACAAATTCCATGAAGTTCTTGAAACGTTCTGCAATGGAGCTGCCTTGTCTTCACCCCTCTTAGTTGCAGGATGTCCCTTCAGGGCATGAAGGATGAACCTTCTCCCTGTGAGTGTTTTTGAATGGCAGTCTTACTGGTTGGGGGACTAACGATGGGACAAGGGCTGTCTGAGCCTCCATGTGGAGGCCGACGTATTGCTAGGTCTCTTGAAACAAGGCCTGGGGGAAATCTTTATTACACCAGAGAAATCAGAGTAACTTCAGTAATCACTCATTAATCTTGGAATGCAAATATATAAAAATTATGCAATAACGCTACCTTGAGTATTTAAGAGTAATTTGAGGCAACATTCATACTGCAGTGGCTCAAGAACAATGAACTAAGAGAGAGCGAGCTGCTGTTGGCTACTGCTGTTCATGCCTTGTATAGCATTTAGTTCTACTTTCGTAGCGTAAAATCCATCCTCTGGCCCATTTTGGATGAAAGTGTGCATTTTGCAATAAGAAAATAGTTCTAAATGCTGGATAATGCTTCTGATATAATTACGCATAATTATGAGTAATTTTACTCTAATTATGAGTAATTACACCAGAGAGAATTTAGACAATTACTCCCATCCCTAATTAAATAACAACCCCTTTGGTAAGAGTGCTACCCTTAGGGACCAAAACACTGCCGAATTGGTTACTGGTGATTGCAGCCAGAGCGGAAGTGTCCCATGTGCTACGTGATCTTCGTGAGAGGGGAGTGGGATTGCTACCCCTGGATGGAGATGTGCAGAGTTAAATTTGCCAACGTAGCAGAGCAAGCATAAGACAGAGTCCCAAAGGCTGCTAGTGAAGTGAGCACTAGACTAGGAGGAGGCTAGTGTGAACAGCAACTAACGAGCAAAAAGCGATCACACTGCACAGGTCTTTTGCACAATAAATCATTGTGGGCAGTGACATGGTGATCTGGCTTGCACCTCCTGCTTCGTGAGCCTCTACCTTTAGGGAGGACCTCTATCAATGAGGGGACTCTGGGGCATATTATCAAGGGGGTTTATCTCTGCTTTTTTGGCTTTAAAAGCCAAGAAAGCGGAGATAAAATTGTGGGGCATATTATCAAGGGGGTTTATCTCTGCTTTTTTGGCTTTAAAAGCCAAGAAAGCGGAGATCAAATTATCTCCCTATTACCTAGCTGTCGCTAACACCAGTTAGCGACAGCCAGTAGGAGATAGGGACCATCTTGGGCCCCACTTTGCATGTCAGTGATATTTATCACTAATGACATGCAAAGTGGGCGTGCCAAGATGTTAGCGACTGGAAACAGTCGCTAACATCGCTATCTCCTATTACCAACTTTTGGAGATATTAGCGCTAAGCGCGAATATCTCCAAAAACTAACACCTGCCCTGAGCAGTTCTTAGCAATGTTATCCAATGGGAGCTGGATAACATGGCTAAGAGCATTAGCTCGGTAATGCATGAATATCGCTGACTTTTCAGCGATATTCATGCATTGCGGCCGTTTTTTATCGCATTTGCGATAAACCTTGATAATAGCAAGGTTTATCTGCGATAATTTCTGACGATGCTTAGCGGTAACAAATTCGTTGCTAAGCATCGTTAGCGATAAATATCGCTTAACGTTGGTAATATGCCCCTCTGTCTTTTTGTTTACGATTTGTAGAGTGATGTTGGGGCTCTGGCTTTGCTGGGGTGACTGTGTGAGCCAAACCCCAATATTTTATACACCCTGATTTTCACCTTGGGAAGTTAAACTCCAGAACCTCTTATTGATCTAGCGGTAACAGTCTACACCTCTCAGCAATCAAATATTAATTTAGCAGAGTAAAAATCAAAAAAAAATTTGAAAAAAATTTAATAACTGGGTTCTATTTCAGAATATAGAAATAATTGATCTAATAACAGAATTTGTCATAAAAACGATACATACAGAGGAATGCATAAACCTGCCATTAATGCTCGGATACAGAAATACAGAATCACAAACCATGGCAATAGCCCTAAGCCAAGCAATTACATTAAGAAACATTCTAAGCGTGAAACGCATAAAAAATTCTGACAGCGTCCTACAAGAAGAGAAATGGAAGGTCTCAAAATAATCGGACAGAATCTCGGGAGGAAAATGGGAACTCTTTCCAGAACACTCCAACCCAAGGATTTTTATACACAATTTAATCATAATAATTAATAAGTGTGTAAATTCACTATTGCATTGGCAAATCAAAAACAATCACGCAATTATTGACTTTTTTTAGTATTAACCCATTTCTTAAGGTAAGAGAAATCTTCTGTTTGCTTCCTCATTAACTTCACCCCGGAGATGTGCAACATAATATGCAACATTTCTTAAACAATGGCTCATTGAATTATGTTCCTCTGCACACCTGTATATGAACTTCCAGCAGAAATATTTCAAAATGATACATGCTTTATTACAATTGCTCCCTTTTACGTCAAAACATTGTGTGTTCCGTGGTAACTGTGCGGAGAGATGACTTGCAATATGTAAGCTACATTATTAATTACACTTCTAAACAAAATAATCAAATCTGTTGAAGTGCAACTAATCGGTTACGACTATATGCATTATTAAAATTATTAATTCCCAAAATAATTTGTAACCCAAAATTGACACCAAAAAAAACTTCAACATCTCCCTGCCCTGAATCAGTCTCTCTGACTTGTCCTGTTAGGGTCTTTCTGCTGCCATTATCAGCACGAGAACATATTGCAATTCTGGAGTTCCGTTGGGGTTTGGCAGAACCCATATTTCCCAAAATCATGTAATGCCTAATGGTGGGTTGTTGGATGCCCACTCTAAGGAGGTTATTTAGTAAGAGTTCGCTAGTGTAACACCAATGCAACACAAAGGGTCACAAATACTTACATTGTAATGTATCATTATCAAAGTGTGCAGGTGCAGAAAAAAAGGGTTCAGTGCTGGACAAGTGCCAGCAAAATGATCCCTTGAGTTGTAGAGCTATGGGTGTGCCATCCTTTGTCATGATGCAAGATAGAGAAATCAGATCTGCACAGGCAAATAATATCATGAAGTACATGACTGTTAGAACTGACAACCTTGGGGTGGTCTTCCCCAAAACATTTTCCTACTGAACTCCTGTTCGCTGAAGTTTGTTGTTGTTGGCTTTAGGCCTCTGAGCACTTTACCACTGATAGCCAGTGCTATAGTACTTGTGCCTTCTTCCTAAAACACAGTAAAATTGGCTTATACCTGATTGGCACATTTAATGTACTTGTGAGTCCTTAGTAAAGTGGTACAACTTGTAGCCAGGGCCTGTAATTGAAATGCTCCTAGAGGGCCTAGACTTGTCTCAGGCCTGCCATTGTATCCTATGTGCAGTTTTAAACTGGCACTTTGACCTGACAAAATAAACCTGTTGTCAGGCCAAATCCTCCTTTTTTAATACATATAAGTCACCCCTAGGATAGGCCTTGACAGCACATCTGGTAGGGTGCAGTGTATTTAAAATGTTGGACATGAACTCCTAGGTTTTACATGTCCTTATAGTGAAAAACTTCTAAATTTGTTTTTCACTACTGTGAAGTCTACCTCTCCCATATGATAACATTGGGTTACCTTATTATATTTAATGTCATAATGTTTTATTGAGAGCAGATCGGAATGTCATGTTTAAACTCATTTGACTTGTAATTTAAAACCCTCTTTAATGGTAAAGGTGGATTTTAAGTCACAATTCTGAAAATGCCCTTTTTAGAAAATTGGAATTTTCTTGTCTAAACAATTTTGTACCATCAGCCTGCATCCAGTGTCACATGACTAGGTGTAGATGACTTTTGTGTATTCCTCCCAGACAATGAAACAAAGAAGAATAAGGTGTTGGTAGGATGGGCCATCCTGCCAAGAACTCTGATAGAATTCTGCACAGGCTCAATTACATTTTTTCTTTTTGAAGTTTTATATAGCGTGAAATCCACCCGAAGGTATCAAAGCCCTTTCGATTAGCATCACTTGCGTTACAGACGGACACATTCATTTTGTTAGGCAATGGGAGATTAAGTGATCTACCTAGAATCACAGGATGTTGAATGTCCCTGCTGAGAATCGAACCCGGTTCCCCAGCTTCGAGGTCGACTGATCTAGCCGTTAGGCCACATCCTCCCCCCATCATTTCAAAGGAGTTACTTCAGTACACTCACAAAGGAATTCACTCAGGACTTTTGTCACCCCAGACATACTGGGACCAGGGCAGGGAGGAAGGATATTCAAGAACCATCCTTGGGGGGGGAAGAGTCCAGACATTTCTGCCACCTCAAAGGTGGCACCGGGTATAAAAATTGGACCCTTAAACCCACTCTTCAAAACATGCCTGGACCTGTGGATACTATAGCAGAAGGACTGCCATCCTCCCAGAGGACTGCCCTGCTATTTTTTGTTTTTGTTTTACAGTTTTATATAGTACGAACTAGACCCAAAGATATCAGGTATCAGACCACTTTACATGAGCACCAGTTTTGTTACAGATGGAAACATTCATTTGAGGCCTGCCCTGCTCTCTGAGAAGGAAGACTGGTCTTGCTCCCTTCATCCCAAGAAGGGCAGGTGGCTAACCTCTTGGTCTGAGCTACAAGGACACAACACGCTCCAGAGGCCTCCCTGCAACTGTCCAGCTGACTTGCTGCAGTGGACCATGCCTAGTCCTGCAACTGAACCTGTCTGAGCCCCTCCTCTCTAGACTAAACACCCCAACACAAAAAGATACAGTAGCTAGAGCAAGAAAGGGACGTCCTCTCCTATTCAGAAATTCAAGTTGGAGCCCTATTTCGACATCACAGGAATTCTGCCAGATAATGTGGGAAGATTAATCTTTTGGAAGAGTAAGCCTCACTCACAGTTTAAGCATTACTTCATCATAAAAATCTCTCCTCATCCTGGTAGGACAGTGCCACCAGGGCAGATTTGAACTCCCGCTGGTCTTGAAAGCAGGAGGAAGTTCTTAGATAAAGTTAAACTGGACAGATGAAGGGATTCAGATAAGTCATACATCCCTTGTGGTACCCAGGTGTATCACCATTAATGTTGGGGACCTCCGGTATTTAATAAATCATCAATGTAATGGCCAGTTAGGACAATGGCTCAATTCATCTCCCTAAGCCAACTTGTTTCTGCCCCCATAGTTACCCTATGCATGTCTTGGGCATTCTGCAGGGGTAAGGATCCCTAGTGCATTGGCCTATTTACCAAAAGCAACATTTGGTGAAACTAAGAACCCAGGAGAATCCTATCTGGATGTAAGTAGATCACTCCCTAATTTAGGGACACAAGCTCCCTTGTCTGGTAGATCATGATGTCCTCTTTAGTCACACATTCATTAAGAGGCCCTCATACCTGCAAACCAGCAATGATCACACCGTGATGGGAGACATTTACACATTGCCTGTAAGTCAAGCCTGACTGCATTTGTGCCAAGCTACCAGATCATTAAGCACAGGTTAATTTACTGGCTTTTGTTGGTCACCATGACAGGAATGGTGGTTGCTGCTTGATTAGGTTATTCACCCTGCCCTAAAAAAAAAAAAATTATACATTGGTGTTTAGTGGTGGAATTCAGAATGTGTGTTTGCACAGTGCAATTCAGTGATTTTTGGTAAAACTAAAGTCCAATATAAAATAATCTAATGCCAGATTCTGCCTCTTTTTAAATTCTCCTTGATTGGCTTCTTTTGCTTTTTACAAATTCACTTCTCTTCCACCTCACGTTGTGCATATGTGTCTCTCTCTGCTGCAAACATGGAGGTTGAGCTCAACAACCTGAAGAGCTACACTGCGGCTGAGCTAAAGGAATTCTGCAAGGAGAGAGGACTTCCAGCAACCAGATGTCCAGAAGGGCCTCCAGGTCTGGGAGGAGACATGCCAGTTACAGGCCACAGCACAGGAAGAGGATGAGGGGGTGGATTTTGAAGAGAAGCAGGAGGAGGACATGGGTGGGTTATGGCAACCCCCTAATCATGGCCCGAGGGGAGAGCAAGGCCCACAGGAGTGAGTTCCCCTGCCAGATTGAGAGCCAGCACCTGTACCTGCAGTCTGTCACCAGAGGAGCTGGAGGACAGGAGAGCAGAGAGGGAGTTCAGGCTGGAGCTGGCTAGGCTCGAGGAAACACCAGCCAAGGAGGAAGCTTCTGCAAAGACAGCTCTGCAGAAAAGGAGGGTGGAAGCGGTGATCGCCCTGACCAAGGATAAAGCTGAGGCTGTAGGGGCCTTGTCTGAAAGGAAGTTGATCTTGACTCACGAGATGGCCCTGATGTAGCTGGAACATGGTGGCAGCAACCTAGTGTTCAATGGAGAGGCGAGGGTCGGCATACCATAAGCCCTGGTCTCAGCGATGTGGTGGGTGATGATATAGATAAATGTTTTCTGCATATGGGATAGCTCTGAGGATGCACAGGGTCACAGAGGAGGAGTGGAGAACAAGTTTGTAGGAACACATGCCCTCAGATACTCCTATTGCATTAGGGATGGTGAACCAGATGCAGTATACTCCCAATAAAGTCATTTTGTTCACAAACTTTGGGCTACCCAGACGAAGAAGTGTCGCATCAGGTTTGTTAACAGTGAGAAACTGCCAAGCCATTTTTGGGTGGATTTCTTGGATTACTCCAGCAAGGCACTTAGTGGTTGGATGAGTTTCGGTAAAGTGAGTGATTTTAATGGGCTATGTAATTTAATTGTGAGAGAGCACATGCTCAGTACTACTTGACAGAGGTGCACCAACAGCTGACTGACAGGAGCTGACTGACCCCAGGGGGCTTGCAAAGGAGGTAGACCTTTGGATCAACACCAGAGTGTCCAAGAAGATATCAGGTGGGGGCCGCAAAAGGCTGGTCAGGTTCCCCAACAGAAGAAAGAGGGGGAAGATAAAAACAAAAATAAGGAGTGGTCTAAAACCCCCAAACTAGTTCACAGGAAAAAGAGATTTTGCCACAACCTGACTGGAAAAAGAATGTGTTTTATCTATAAAGAATCAGGGAAGTTTCGCCCAGGAGTGCTTTAAGTATGGACATGTAAAGGGGAATGCCAAGTGTTACAAAAGGGCACATCCCTCCACTGGGGAAGTCCCATGGGTTGGCCAGCATAGTGCTTGGGGAGGAGATTGCCCCAGTTAGTGAGGGGATAGGGATGAGTTTACCCTCATGTTCCTAGGTGAGAAAAAGATGGTGCCCAAAGCCCACATTCCTTCTAATACTTTTAAGTACAGACAGTGGGTTACTGTCATTGGACAGAGGGTGGAGGCTCTGAGGGACATAGGAGCTAGTTTGACTACTGTAAGGTGCCTTCTGGTGGCCTCAAAGAAGGTAATCACCAATACATTCCCCCAGGTTGTAGTAGAAGACAACCGTGATAGCCACTACCCAGTGGCTCTTTCTCCCTTTGAGTGGGGGGGTGACAGTTTCTCTCAGAGAATCTGTGAGTCCTGCCATGCCTGTTGATTGTCTGCTAGGGAATGATCTGGAGCACACTACCTAGAAAGGAGTGGAGCTCTGGTTCTACCTGGAGATGTCAGGGCTACCTAAGTGGGTGTGCCTGACCACATAGTCAATGTATGAGCAAAAGTGGAGTCAATGAGGCCTGGAGTCTAAAATAATTGCCTGGGCACCTGCCAAAAAGAGGAAGTGCAAACCATATGGGAATTCAGCTCCTTAAACCCCACAGTCCAGGATGGGGGAAGAACCTGAGGGTGCCACCCCTGAGACTACAGACGAGGACTTTGCAGCCCTGGGAAACCTGCCTTAGCTTGCAGTATGCGAAGTTGAGAATGGGTCCACCAGGGAGGAGTTCTGTAGAGCTCAGCCAGAGTTCCCAACTTTAGAGGTTTGAGGTGACAAGCTGAGGCCCAGACATCTTGTCAGACCTTTGGAGATCATCTTATCTATTTGGAGAATTACCTCACTCATATGTTGAGCCTAGGGTTCTTTTTTTTTTTTCTTTTTTTTTTAAACCTTTATTTCGGGAACAAGCTCATACATTATATCACATACAGATTTGTTACATGCAGATAAGACACATCACAGTTGGCTGTCAATTAATGAAATGCAACCTCAAAGCGGGCATGTCTCGCAAAGAAATATATAGGCGTGGCTAGGCCGTACACTGACTGCATATTGTTCAATAGGGCACATTTCACAGTTGGCAATCACGTTACCAGACATTCTATAACATAGCCTAATGCACAGGTCGAAACAACGGGCAACATCGATGATGCTTGACACACACCTACAGCATTGGCAGTGCTCAGAGCGCCAGAAGCACAGGGCAATGATAACTTCAGGGAGCACGACAGTCGCCCCAAGCCTACATTAGGTGACCAACACATCAGGCAGTCCAATATAGTCAGCGCTGGGTGCAAACAAATATACCTCTCCACAGTGGTTGTGAGCAACTACCATTCAGTGCCGCATTCACACCTCCCCAATTTGGCCGTCACTCTCCGATTCGTCCTGCTGGACGACACTAGCTAACCAGTAAGTCTGCAGTGGGCTCCAGAAGTCTCTAGGTCTACAGCGGACAGGCATTAATTCAGCGTACACATTATATTGATCCTGACAATATTCCAAATCAGTCAACCACTCCTTGAATTTAGGGGCCCTGCCTCTTCCCCATCTACAAGCTACCCGTCTTTTTGCCAACAGCAGTGCGACATCCGCAAATCTGCGGTGAGACCTCGGCACGTCCTTCGTGTATCCCAATACCATAATCAGGGGATCCAAAGTGATAGCTCCCTCAGTCATGATCTGTAGTGCAGCGTGAACCTGAGCCCAGTAGTCCCGCACCACCCCACATTCCCATGCTAGGTGGAGAAAGCCAGCCCCCTCCGCCCGACACCGAACACACCTGTCATCGTCTGCCAACTGAAAACGAAATTTCCTAACCGGTGTGTAATAGAATCTCTGCACAAATTTATAGTGTATGATCTTGAGCCTGCAGCTTGAGGAAATGTTAGCAGTGACCCCACAGCAAAATTTCCATTGCTCCTCAGTGATGTCAACGCCCAACTCCCGATTCCACTGCTCTCGCGCATAACTAACGGGAGTTTCACGCTGTGTTCTAATAGTATTGTACAATTTAGATACCAGATGACGGCCATCCGACACCAGCATGATGTGCAGCGGCAGCGCCACCCCTGGCTCGTCCGGAAAGTGAGGTAGCAAATCGCGTAATCCCTGACGGAGTCTGATATAATAGAAGATTTCCAACGGAGAAGGCTGTTCCCCCCTAAAAAACTGGTCTCTCGTACGGAGTTGACCGTCGTGGAAGAGGTCACCCCACGTAGTCACCTGGTTTCGCCTGCACATGTTCTGAAACCCTGTTTCTTGCAATAAGGACAATTTGGGGTGAAATGTAAGGGGCATCACCGGTGAATAAAGTAGTGTGATGTCCAAAACTTTTGCAATACGAGTCCACGCATCAATCGTGCAGGTCACCGTGGTGGCAGGGGTCTCCACATCTCCCGCCCTCCCCTGCAACATGCCATTCAGTGGGAGTGGATGCACAATCCATTCCTCAGCAGCTATCTGTGGCATGAAAGCTGCGGGGTGTACCCAATAATATGCGTATTGCGCCTGGGCGCTTAAGTAATATACCTCCATATCCGGGACATCGAACCCCCCTTTGTCATAAGGCAGTGTCAGGGTGGACCATTTCAAACATGGCTGTTTGCCCCCCCAAAAAAGTCTAAGAAGTTCTGATCTTAGCCGCTTGAAAAAGTAGGCGCCGGGGTGGTAGGGGACATTTTGAAATAGATACAAGAAACGGGGGAGCACCACCATTTTCACCAATGAAGCTCTACCCGCCATAGAGAGCGGCAGGGACATCCATCTCGTGACATCATCAGTCAGTTTAGAAATGGCAACTCCGTAATTAAGTCTGATCGTCTCCTCCCTATTAAGCGACACCATTATACCCAGATATCGTAGATCGGTATCACACCACTCAAGAGGATAATCCAGCTGAAATCTCTCAACAGCCGTCGTGAGTGGGAAGAATTGTGATTTCTTCCAGTTGATATGCCCCCCTGATATTCGTCCAAAAACAATGAGCTCTCGCAGAAGCGGGTTGAGATTCTCCTGCGGCTCCTTCACATACAGTGTAACATCATCCGCATACAGGGACACTCCTATCTGCCGCTGAAAACAGTTAAACGCGCTATTCTTATGTAGTTGTCTAATCCGGCTCAATGGCTATGGCAAAGAGCAACGGGGAAAGAGGACAGCCCTGCCTCGTTCCCCTCGTGATAGGCATCTGGGGGGAGAGCGTGCCATTAACTATCACTCTGGCCACGGGGCTGGTGTACAGCAACTTCACCCATGCAATAAAGATTTTGGGAAATCCCATTCTGCACAATACATCAATTAGGTACGTCCATTCCACTGAGTCGAATGCTTTCGTAGCATCCAAAAAAACTGCGGCGATAGGGAGTTCAGGCGCAATAGTCGGTATTAACGAGAAGAGTGTGCGAAGGTTATGGGTAGTAGCGCGCCCGGGTACGAAGCCGGACTGATCCGGAAGCACTATAGTGGGCATGATCAATGACAGCCGCGACGCCAGCACCTTCGCTAGAATTTTCGCATCGCAATTAAGCAGCGATAGGGGTCGGTAGGAGTCCGTGTCTAAGGGGTCCTTGCCAGGCTTCAGTAAAGACGTAATTGCCACCTCCCTCATCGAGCCCGGCAGTATCCCCGCCTCCAGTGATTCCTCAAATACCTCTTTAAGCACCGGGGCCATCGTGTGCACCTAGCATTTATAAAACTCAGCAGGGAGTCCGTCCAACCCCGCCGCCTGTCCATTACTTTTTTTTTTTTTTTTAAAAGACCTTTATTGCACATTTAAATCAAGACACAGTTGAATGCCTACAACCTCTGGGGCCGGCCTCAAACATTTCAGCGAGAATGATGGAAATTGGAAATTTACACAGCCGTTTAGCCGGCATCCCTGAGGCCCGGCGGCAACTATTCCATGCGTGCATCTTTACATTGGCAATTTTGTCGGAAGTCACAAAGGTCTGCATTTTAACCGTAGAACCAAACATCACCAAACAAGAAGAGCACAGCTATCAAATACAACCACAAAGTGTACCCAAAGGGTAGACAGATCCATAGGTGTCATCAAACCATCTGAACATTAGTGACGTAGTCCATGACCCCTCCCGGCTCCCCCCTTTCAAGCAACAGCAAGCGTCCACCAAGGCCAGCGAACTCCACAGCACACACTCCCTCGTTAAAATTCTAAAACTCAATCCGACAAACCCTCATCCAAATCATCTCCCGGAGGTTCGCAGATGTCTCCCCTGTACTTGTTCCACGCCCCCCAGATCAGACCCCATTTCCTGGGGCAGCCTCTCCGGACAAACACCGCCCTCTCCGCCACCATTGCGTCATCCATATCGCTGCACCAATCCCTCAGCCTGGGCACCACAGGTGAACCCCACAATTTAGCCACATTACGCTTCGCAACCATCAGGCCCAACACCACCCAGTCCCGCTGCCGATGGGTCAAGTCCGTGGCCTCCCAAATGTTCAGCAAGCAGCAGCGCGGGTCTAACTGCAGGGAAACATTCACAGTCTGGGAAATAGTGCGGAACACTGCTGTCCAATACCCTGCCAGCCTCCCGCAATCCCAAATGGTGTGGAAGAATGTCCCCCGCTCTCCGCATCCGCGGAGGCAGTACTCCTGATCAGCCCTTCCTATTTTGTATAGAACCGTCCGGGTATAGTACGTACGGTGCAGGACTTTTAACTGTACCAGCTTAAGCCTGGACGGAATCGCCGATTCGCAAGGTGATGAGAGAGCCTCCTGCCACTCCGAGTCATCAAGGTCCCCTATGTCCGCTACCCAACTGGAGCGCAATTTGGTCAACAAGTCAGGGAGATTGTTAACCAGTTTCCTGTACGTGTATGAAGTGGCTTTTTGGGGCATGTGCTCGGTCAGCAAGCGGTCCTCAAGAGGGGTAGATTCCTGCAGAGACGCATCTGCCGGAATGGCCGCCCTCAGTGCGTGCCGTATCTGCATGAATCTGTATCGTTCGGACTCTCCCATACCATATTTGGCCTGTAAGAACCCAAAATCTACGATTCTGTGATTTTTCCAGAGGTCCCCCACCACTGAAATTCCGATGTCGTCCCATGCCTTAAACCCTTTGGTATTGCCCATGTAACCCAACCTGTGTGAGTCCCATAGGGGCGTCATCTGTGTAACAGTGTGTGCGCAGTGCAAGTGCCTGTGTGCTTTATACCAGAGTTGAATCGTGTGACGTGTCGGGCCCTGTAGCCCTGACGGGACGGTGCGGCTATAGAGGTTCCTCAGCAGACCCCTGGGTTCGATATTCTGCCTGTCCGCCATGTAGGCTGGGTCTGTGTGTGGGACATGTAGCCAGTAGTTGATCTGTTTAAGGTGGGCAGCCCAGTAATACAGTTCAATACTAGGGAGCGCTATCCCCCCATCGTACCAGTCCCACACCAGCTTGCTCTGCGCAATGCGGGCCGGCTTTCCAGCCCAGAGCAGATTAGAGATTGCCGCCGAGATGGCCTTAAAGTAGGCGGGGGGCACCGGAAACGGCGTATTCTCCAGGAGGTATAAAAAACGAGGCAGAGCCATCATTTTGAACAGGGCAGCTTTGCCCAAAAGAGTAAGCGGAAGGGAGCGCCACACCCTGACATCCCGAACAAACCGCTCCAGGGGGGGTCTCAGGTTCAAAGTATGGAAGACGTCTGGACTAGGAGTAATGTAAACCCCCAGATATTTAAAGGGGGCAGTAGTGTACGCTAACGGACAGCCCCTCGGAAGTGGGGGGGGGGTGGCCAGCAAGAACGAATAGCACCGACTTCGCCCAGTTAATCCTATAGCCGGATACCCTCCCGAACTTCTCGCAGACATTGAGCAGTTCCGGGACAGATTTTCGCGGGGCGGTGAGGTAGAGCAGGACATCGTCGGTGTAGAGCGATATCCGATCTTCCCACGTTGGTGACCACTGGATACCCTTAATTGAGGGCTCCCATCTCACCCAAATCGCCAATGGCTCGAGGACTAACGTAAACAACAGAGGAGACAACGGACAACCTTGTCTCGTCCCACGCCCAAGCGGGAAGGTCCTAGAGATGTGGCCATTTGCCACAACCTGCGCGAGGGGGCTAGTATATAGAAGGCGGACCCACGCACAAAAGCGAGGCCCAAAGCCCATGCGTCGGAGCACCGCGAAGAGATAAGGCCACTCCACCGTATCGAACGCCATAGTGGCGTCCAGGGAGAGCAGTACCGCTGGTTCTCGTATACTCTCCTTGCGAGCCAGGACCGCCTGTGCCTGTCCATTACTTAAGGACATTATGGCATCTCGAATTTCATCAACCTCTAGAGGTCCTCCAAGAAATGCTCTGTGTCCATCGGACAACCAGCATAATGCAATGTCGTGCAGAAAGCCCCCAAATCTGACCTCCCCCACTTGCTGCGTACAATATAATCGCTCGTAGTGTTGCAGGAAATCCTTCTGAATATCAACCGTGTCTCGACACCGCGTACCATCTTGCGTAGTAATTTCAAGGATGCCAGTGCTAAAGCGTTGATGCCTCGTGAGAGCAGCAAGTACCTTACCCGGTCTTTCCCCTTCGCAGTACTTCCTAGCCGTCCAGTATTTCCCCCTATATTTCGCTTCTCTAGCGGCTTCTTCCTCAAATTCCAATAGTTTGGCCCTGAACTTATGGTAGATCTCAGGGTCGGTGCTACTTATCATCCCTCTCTCCAAAGCTTTCAGTTCCGATTCTAATTTCTCTATTGTTCTGACAATGGTTCAGAGTATCCCACAGCTTTTAGAGATTGTGATCCCTCGAATAGTTACCTTAAATGCCTCCCAAATCATCTCAACACTATCAACTGACCCTTTATTCCTGGGAAAAAATGCCTCAATCTCATCCCCAAGTTCCGTCTTAAAGACCGGATCTAAGAGTACGGAAGGAAACGATCTCCAAGGCTGTCGGGGCCTACTGAGGCCCGGGAAAGTCACGACAGCCAGTACCGGACAGTGGTCCAAGTAGGTTCTGGAAAGGTGTTCCACCCTCTGCAAGCCTGTGCTAAGGCCCCGTGAAAGAAAACAATAATCCACTCGCGCCCATGAATGAGCATATGTAGTAAAGTGTGTGCCCTCCCTGCCGTCGGGATGTGTGAACCTCCAGCTATCAATCCGCCCAGCCTCCTCAAGTATGCCTTGTAAGATGTCCCTCGCCTGTCTGTTATACTGACTGCTCCCGTCTGATCTATCCGCTCCAGGTCTCAAGGCTAAGTTAAAGTCCCCGCCCCATGTGAGGTGTGTGGCCCCCGTGGCAAGAACGTGACCCCAGAGAGTAGTAAAGAAACCCGGAGTGTCTACATTGGGCACATAGCAGTTCACGATCACAACAGTATCCAACCCGAGCCTCCCCCACAATATCACATACCGCCCCGCTTCATCCAGTCTCGCCCCCAGCTCTTTAAAATGAAGTGTCCTTTTAACAAGCACAGCAGTCCCTCTAGCGTATGACGAGAATGAGGAAAACTTCTTAACAACGGCCCAGTGACTAGCAAATTTAGGGTCCATCCGTGGGCGGAGATGTGTTTCTTGTAATAATGCGATCTGCACCTGGTGCCTATCCAAGTATGCCAGCACATTCCTACATTTCCTTGCATCATTAAGACCTCGCACGTTCCAAGACAGAATCGATATTTTATCCAGTGCAGCGTCAGCCATGACCCACCTTGCAACTCAACATCACCAGCGTAGCCACGTGTCCATACCTCCGTTCAAATGAAATACATCTCAGCCAAATCTCACCATGTATTCGCATCCGCAGCTTAGCTACATTCCAATCTCTCCCCATAGTCCCCCCCACCCCAACTTGAGAACGCCCAACTTCACCCCCCCAGTCCCGCAATATACTATTGCATAGGTCCAGAAACAAATACAGTTCGATCAATGCACGCAGCCCAATACAAAAGTGTACAGCACACCACCTATCAATCAGCAAGTGAAGACCTGCGCCCCAACAGCAGTAGGAGCACGACAGAAAACAAGTCACAAGATCTCTATATGCTAGAAATAGCCAACCGTGTCCCACAACATCACAACCTCGTCGAGGCCCTCGAACCAATGCGGCAGTCAAATGCACAGGAACGATGAGTACAGAAAAACAAAGGAAAGTAGTCTCAAGGGCCCACCGCCCCACAAGACAATCGCGCCCACCCTCCTCCCACTGAAGCAACCCCAACCTGCCAGTACCCCCTACCCTCCCCCCACCCAATAGAAAACCCACACATCCCAACATTTGTAGTAGAAGTAACATAGTCAAAGGGGTATACCCTTCAGGGTGAAATCTAGAGGTGCACATAACCTCCCCCCACACCTCGCCTTTGGCCCAAAGATCCCACAGGATGCGTGACCCAGGTAGTGGGAGGGGGGTGACTGGAGTACATTACCACCGTAGTCCAGTGCTCATTCAAAGACCTCTGGTAGCAAATGTCATGTCCATCTCCAAAGCCTCCGCCGTGGTTGCACAAATATGGGAAAAGGAAGGGAGTGGTGAGGCCTCGTAGGCGAAAACCCATTGTTCATGCACATAATACTCAGGGTCATTCATCCTCGTTGGCCGAGTGAAAATCCTCCTGTCTGTCTTCACCATTACGCCGTCCCGTCGCCCGCTCCTTCTTAAGTTGTTTCACAAAGTCCTCCGCCTGTTGTGGATTGGTAAAGAAATACTGCTTCGCCTGGTGCGTCACACGCAACTTAGCAGGGCATAACAGTGCATAGTCTACCTGCATCTTCCTGAATTTCTTTTTGACTTCAAAGAACTTTCTCCTCTGCTCCTGCACAACAGGGGTAGAGTCTGGATAGATGGAGAAGTTGACCCCCTCACAGGATAGCGTGCGAGTGGCACGCGCCGCTCTGAGAGCCGCATCACGATCTCGGTAGTTGAGGAGTCGAGCAATAATGGGTCGTGGCGCCGCTGCAGGGTTAGGCCTAGGTCCCAGTGATCGATGCGCCCTTTCCACGATAAACTGCTTGGAGAACGCCTCCGGGCCGATCGCCGCAAGTAGAATCTTCTCCACGTACATCTCCATCCTCCCCACATTGGTCGACTCCGGAACTCCCACCACGCGTATATTATTGCGACGACTTCTTGCTTCTAACTCCTCATTCTTCGCAGCTATAAGCCGGAGCACATTATCCATCTTCGCAATTTGCGTCGTGTGGGTAGCTGCGGTGTCATCATCATCAGAGATACGTTGCTCGGCCGTCGTGATACGTTCTTCATGGACGTCCATCCTCTGTACCATGGCATCCATCCTTGATGACATTTTGTCCACTTTGTCCACAATGGTGGCAAACCCCTGCCTCATTTCCTGCATCATCTGCTGAAAATCAGGAGCGACCGGCTGGGGGTCAGTTACTGGCAAAGCAAGTGCACGGGACTCCCCCGCATCATGCGCATTCCGCAGCCCCCTCTTGGCCGCCATAGAATCAAACGACAGTTTCGGTTGTTTATTATCCGGTTTGCCCATGTTTGGATGTCAGCAACTGTTCAGAGGCGACAGCTATATATCCCTAAATCGATCCTAAGTCACAGAGATAGAAGGGACAAAAAACGCCGCAAAAGTGAGAGCAAATTTGGGTTCAAGCAGGAGGCAGGCAGCGCTCGCAGCAATGTCGTGGCGCTCAGGCAGTAGGCAAGGCAAGTCGGGTCCAGTGCAGTGAATGCCCACCAGTGAGCAGGGTCGTGATCACCAGAAGCGATCCCTCCGATGCGCATATCATCCAGGCTCTGCAGTGGCCCAACAGCCCAGCGAGTGAGAGAGAGGATCTACAGGTCCATGGGCTCACCCCCAGCAACCGGCACTCCCACCGGGTATAACACAGGACGTCCGCGGCAGCAGAGGTAGGCCCCATGCAGCTAAGCAATGTTCCGCATCCTCAGCCGGTCAGGCCAGTGCCCCGAAGGAATAGCACCTCACATCCAGCCAAAGGTAGGGGAGGACCAGAGACGCCCTCCCAGCAGGCGCTCGAGGCGGCCCCCGGCACCTCCACACGCAGGGGGACAGAGTCAGCGCTCCTCTCAGGCAGCACCCCAGAATTGGCGCAACGCGGGCAGATCTGCAGGTCCGGTACGTTGTGCGCCCGCCTGCATGCAGAGGAGAGACCCGGCACAACTCCCAGCATCAGGGAGAACACTCAGAGGAGGTAGGCACAGTCCCGACCGGGCTCAGAAGGAGCGCCCAGTGTCTGCTGTAGCGAGTGACACGAGCCGACAGAACGCCTCCCCTCTGTCGTCTTGCGTGATGGCCGCCAGTCCTCCCGGCCTTAGGATCCCCGTACCTGAGCTCGTCGCACCTGCCGGCCGCCTCCACCATGTAGCACAGCCGCAGCTCGGGAATCACAGCAGAGCCGCTGCCAGTCCTCTCCACATCCGCTCAGGGGCCGCCAATCGACCAACGCCGGTCCGATAGGGAGTGCTGAGGACCCAGAGGCAGGCCTACTCGCCTCGTGGTGCGCCGGGGATTCACGTGATCCGCAGTCCCGGCAGGGGCATCGGCAGCTTCCTTGACGCTTCACGGGCGGAACTTCCCACGGCTGTAACTCCAGCCCAGCGTGTCGCTGCAGGTCAAGACTTGCACCGAATGTGCACCAAAGTCAGCCCAGCCGATGCACGAGGTCAGAACGAACCTAGAAGGTGGTTAGGTAGGATAAATAACGGATATTGTCCCCAGGCTGCAGGAGCCTCACATCGGTGCGGCCATTCTGCAGTGCGCCCTCTAGCGCCCCCCCGAGCCTAGGGTTATTAAGCCTGGGGCAGTTCACATGTTGGAGGCCCCTCAGTGCCACAGAGACTTCCTACTGGTTATGGTCATTATATACCCCAGACAGAACATATGGGCAGGCAGAACAAGATCTTTACCAGCCTTGTCACTCAATTTTACTGGCCCCAGATGAAGATAGACTCTGATACAACCTGTAGGTCATGTACACCTGCCAGGCCAGTGTCAGGGAAAGCATCAGGAAAAAAGATAAAGGCTCCTGTGGCTCCCTTGCCTGTCATTGGAACCCCATTTAAAAGTATTGATATTGTTGGGCCTCTGGACCCCGAGCCAGCCTTAGGCAACAGGTTGATCCATGTCTTGGTGTACCATACCACTAGATACATAGGTGGGTTCAATGGATAGTGATGTCACTGTATACATCCCGCATTGGTGAAAGGCTTGTGTTGTCACTTACTGTGTAGCAGGTGAGACATTTCTCATTGCTCTGTATGGGGCCAATGCACTGATTGCTGGCGTTATCTGATACCTGGATGAGACAGTGGTAAACGGCTAGAGAAGTGATCCTCCAGAGGCCAGCCAACTACATTAAGGAGATGCTGGAGAACGGGTGCGAGAATGTGGAGAGGTGTATGCAGATCACCTTGTACTTGCTAATTTTGCTTAACATGTTATGCTACTATCAGAGTGCACTAGGGGAACTTTTACAAAAGTCTGCCTGCTGCATATAGTATGTCTGGCTTTTTAACTCCACTGAAAGAGCATTTATTCATTTTACTTTGATTTTTTAATCAAAATAATGGTCTCATCATTAAATAGCTGCCTTCTTCCTAACAGATGCGACCTCCAATGAGGAGAGTGTTTTTAAAATTCTAATTTGAAGCATAGCGCATTATTATGCAAATTCTTGTGCTGTTTGCTTTAGCCGGTTCACAAAAATTATGATGACTACAAATATCCTGTACAACATGATCTAAACTACCAGTTTGTACAAAAAAAATATAAAAGGTGACACATCCTCAGATGATTAGGACCTCTTCAGAGTTATTCTAGATTAGCACACTGGCTCGTGGCCATATGGTGCGCATAAACAAAGCTTCCTTTTCTGTGCTGTGCCGTGATGTCCCGACTAATACAGCTAATGTAGCGCTGTCAGTTGGTCTCATAGACAGAGCACTCCTCCAGTACACCATTGCACAGCCCTCACTCAGCACCACTCAGGCTAGGACAGGGCAGCAATGCCATGTGCTACCACTCATTATTTGTCTCAGAGGAGCAAAGGCAACATGTTCTGTTACCAGAGGAATCTGACTCTCAGAGAGAGAATGAATGACACCATGTTCTTCTACAAGAGGGAGCACATCGAAAAGAGAAGCAGTGATGCCATGTTCTGCTGCCACTTAAATAGTCTCATCTAGACACTTCACATGTCTGTAGTGGGGGTGGAAGTCCACGGAATCTAACAGAGTTTTTAAGTAGCTCCATGGAATTCTGTGGAGAAAAATTCCATGAGCTCCTCCAACCTCAGAACAAGACCCTAAAGGGCAGGATTATAGGCAGTAGTGTGACATTCTCTTGAATCTCTGCTTTTTTGGCTACAGGGAGGTGTCACAGAAGGGAATTAGGTTTAGTCCATTTGAGCTACAGCATCAACAGTCTGTGGTCTTCATCAAAGAGAAGCTCCAGCAATGATCGTCTGCAACACCTGACAGGATCTTTGTGGTACAGCAAAACCATCTGTTATGCACGTCCTACTCCTCGCGCTGCAGCAACAACCATCTGTGATGCTTTACCTGCTCCTTGCAGCCTCCTCCACAGCGAATTGGACTCTTCACACCGGAGTTTGGGAAAGTAACTTTTTCAGTGGGATTAGGCTGGACATGTATTTGGCCCGCACTCCATCGCAGTCAGCCTGAGCGTATGACTCTCTCCCACTGTAACACGACCATATAACTGCAAGTGGCGCTTTGTGCTTCTGGACACTACACTTTGAAATTGCTTATCTCCAGTTTTACTGATTAGATATTTTTAATTTTGGTCTCATTTCATTTATTGAATTTTATTGTGTTGTGTTTTCTCTTTATTGCTGGTTGTATGCTGTATACATTCTGTACGCATTGCCTCTAAGTTAAGCCTGACTGCTTTTCTGCCAAGTTACAAGAGAATTAAGCACATGTTAAATTAGTTACTTGTGGTTCAGCCTGACAGGGATGGGGTTGTTGCATGAAAAAGGCATACACCCCTCTTAACCCAAAGAACTATTTCCTACAATGTTAATGCGTCTCACCGTTTCTTCTTGTTTTTCCATCCAGGTTCGAGACTGATGCGGGACGTACTTTGTGGTGAGGTCAAAGTGGAAGGAACAAGGGAGCTGGCAACACCGAGTCCAGGAAGCAAGGAAACAGGTAAATGGCAGATGAACAGGCTAAGCAAAGGGGAGGAGTGTGAACGGTCTTTAAATAAGCCTGCTTTAGAACATTCATAAATGTCACATTCTAATTGTTTGTAACAAAGAACAGGTGCACATATTTAACTTGATGAGGTTCTAGAAGGTGTTTTAGACTGTTCACAAAGGTCTCAATTCAAATTGCTTATGACAAGGAACAGGTGCAGGGGATTCATTTGATGAAGGCTGTCTTCCAGAAGGTTCACGTTGAGGTCATCTATGCTGGCTGCTTGATGCCTTTTCTGGTGAATTTTCTGGATGGTTCAGTGGCGCATGAATCCTGACCTTGCATGTGCATGGTAAAACATTTGTAAAAGCGAGTAAGCCTTTTCAAACAAACCGGGGAACACCAGGGGGTCATGATGTAGATTCAGAGAGGAGTGCCCACTGTTGCCATTCCTTTTCACCCTTGCTGTGGGACACCTAGCAGCTGTGTTAAGATAGGACATTTTTGACAGTGGTATTAAAATTGAGGATACAACACCTTTGGTTGATGTTAAATTTGCATGAGTGGATAAACCAATAAGAGCCTTATAAGTGTACTGTACTGATATATGCATCCCTCTGTTATCAGTATTCTTTTTATCTAGGCTTAAAGTCACTTACATAGATCGTATGCCTAGCCAACCACTAGCGTTTAAGACTTCTTACGAATTATTAGTCTGACTCTTTGGGCAATTGCCCTTCTCACCCTCCAAATTAAAACAAACATTGCCTGCTACAACCTCAAGTCCATGCAGTCTTCCTTACTTTGCAAAACCCTTGGCCACTCCTATTTTCTGTCCCAGACTCATGCTAGTGTTTCATGAATGGTATCCAAGAGACAGTCCTTCCCTGTGCTTGAGCAAGTTTTAAGTTGGTTTGTAAAGTATCAGTGGGAGAGACTTACACTTCCCAGACTACATTTGGATCTTTATCTGGAGTCCCAGGGTTGGAAATTATACTGAAATTGTGAGTGAACTGCACACTTTTCTAGTACTTATGACAGTGTCTTGTTATGGATTTAGGGACATGTTTCGCTGTATGATTGTAATCACATTTCTATAGCGCTTTGTACCCAAAAGGAGGCAGTAAATGCTTTACGATGAGCAGCATGCTGCTCCAGAACCCAAAGTTAGTGGCTAGTCCAGTGCAATTGGTTATTGATTGTTATTGGATTTAGTCTTCTCTGCTCAACAAACCATTCCATTAATTTATTCCCCTTTCTTTGTTAATACTTTAATATAAGTTAGTTGTGATCGTTAGTAGGGGGTTTTGTGAGTTCATGCACATGGTTGGTGGGGTTTGTAGATGCATTTGAAGAGATTAAGGTCATTATTTCAAGGTTTTCAGTCCCAGGAACCACTCTATTGGCGGTGGAAGTCTGAGCGCAGAGAGCTCAGTGGGCTAGAGCTAGTTGGGCTGTTCGCCTTTGCGTACACCGCCTCTGGACCTCCCAGACCACCAGCAGACCACCGACCACTGGGATGTTGATAGAGGAAATGCAGCCGTGATAGGGTGGTACAGGGGAGCTGCACGGCCTTCAATATTGCAAATTGCCTGTCCCACAAGCAAATTGTGATGTTCCGATTGCCTTCTTCAAGGTGGTGGTGATGTGCGTACTCACCCCTTTCTTGTTATTCTAGGCAGATTCTGAGGTGGATCCTTTTCTCCAGGCCCCCCCAACACAGCAGGATCTTGACACCAAGGATTACGACCCTGTTTGCAGCGAATTACAAGTAAATCCTTTTCGTACCATATACCTATGCCAGGACTGCCCACATATGGGCTGTACCCTCCTAATGGGTATATGGTATTTTTCCACATATATTATTCATATGTGTACATCCAATGCATCTGCAGTCAAAAAGTACACATAGGCGTCAATATATTTGGGAAAAGCACTCACCACCACTGCAAGCTCTATTCCTTAACGCTGCTCATAATACAGTGGTGTTGGATCCGACATAGGTGTAAGCTACTGGCGAAGTGGATGCGGTCTTATGGCTGTTGGACCTCCAAACTCATAATAAGGCCCTACGTATTTTTATTCTGTAGGGGTATGACTTTCATTACGGAGAGGTTGTGATCTTTGGTATGAGTTGAGGGAAATTTTCAGAAATACATAGGCATTAAAGCAAACATGTATGTGACTTTGAGGAAGTTGTGCTCAAAGAGAGGAGGTGTACAGAGGATGAAAAGAAGGGTAGGGCCATTTGTAAAAAAAGAGGAGATGCGACAAGTAGTAATTTTAAGTAAAGATCAATTTTCATGCCGGAGTGAAGGCTGATTTTCAGACAGCATGAATTTTGAGAAAGCAGAAAAGTATCTGTATAATTTGTATGCAGAGATTGCGATTTATTATGTACTTGCGATGGACTCTAGAATCAGGTGAACAGTCTAGCTACTGCATGGCTCCTGGTAGGCCACTGCAAAAGCAAAGTGAGCTAATTAGCACAGGGGTGGCAAAGCATAAAGTAATGGCTATCAGAAGCTTTAGGCTGTGCTTGAAGGAAGCAGTAAACTCATGATCATAGCAATGGGAGAAAGGATATGGGTAAATAGTGCTGACATTGAAAAGGAGATTCTTCACATTCTGGAGTGGATGTCTGGTGTTTATCCTTAACTGTGGCTCACAGTATTAATTGTAAGAAGCAAAGCAGGGGAACGCCTGGAACAATGCAGGTAAAGCCATGCATTCCGGAACACCGCAAGCGTAACCACGGCTGCCTGGACAACGCATTTGCCTTAACCACGCATATACGTGGTTAAGGCAGATGACACTCTAGTGTTCAGAGTGAGCGGAGAAGTGTCAAAACAGGAAGCTCCTGATGCGAAACAGGTAAGTAGGGTAGGGGCCATCTTTTGGGGGTATTTTAGGGGAAAGGGTGGGGTACATTTGGAAAGGGGGAAAGTTTTAGGGCGAGGGGAAGGGCGAGGGGAAGGGGTAGATTTAAGGGCTGGGTTTGGGGGGAGTTTTTAGGAGTGGGGCTGTTTTAGGCCTCACGGTTGGGGGGATCGAGGTCGTTTTTTAAATTAGGTACAGGGTTTTAGGCCTCATGGCAGTGGAAGGGATTAGGGTAGTTTTGGAAAGGGGAGGTTTTTAGGGCTGTGCTTGGGGGAGGCTTTTAGTGCTCTGGGATGAGAAGGGGGTGTGGGTTCTTTTAGCGACAGCACAGGGGCAGGGTAAATTATGGTAATAGGCATGCTTTTAGACCACAGGGCAGGGGAAATTTTGAGGGCTAGGCAGGTTTAGGCCTCAGGTCAGGGGGTGAGGTAGGTGGTTACAATTTCATGGCTTTTTTGGGGGGTTGTATATGGTGAGAGGCAGGGTTTTAGGTCTCAGGGGGAGGGGAAGGAGTAGTTTTAAGGGCAGGGCAGGTTTAGGCCTGAGAGAGGGGGGGTGAGATAGGGGATTTACAGTTTAGGGCAAAGGGCAGGGGGTAGGGGGCATAGTAATGATGAACCTTAACCACTCATACTCCCTTACCATTCATGCCTTTACAATTAAAATGCGTGGTAAGGGCATGCGTGGTAAAGGAATGCATGAATCAGACGCTTTTGTCGTTCGGGCTGCATGGTAGAAGCACATTTGGTTTAGCCATGAGATCCTCTGTCATACAACCACCAAGGCAGGATCCTTTCAGATGTACCCAGTTGAAGCTTGGGCAGCCTTTATTACTGATGCTGGAGGGGGAAGATCCAGACGCCGAAGTGAAGTTGTAGTGACCTTTAGAAATTAAATGAAAAGTTTGTTAACTAGGAGCTGCTGATTAAACTTCCTGAAGCATTGGCCATTGTTGAATGGTTGGAGGTGGGTTGAACTGCAGACTCTGTTGTACAAGGTTAAAGGTGTTTTTTTAGGTGAGGCCCAGCCTTTTGTCTTCGTGATCACTGTCAAGTGCAGAAACCTCACACCTCTTTCTGCATGATCTAGGCTGTAAACCACCCCGTTGTGCGAGGCATCACTACACAAAGCCTGTGTCTGGAAAACAGCCAGGAAAGGACATGTACATTCTTTACGAATGCAAATATACAATATACAAATCAGTCATTTTTATTTTTGCAAAATGGTGTTAGACCTTGTTAGGTGGAAGGAATAACGGTGTTTGGAAAAAATATGTGGAAAAAATATTGTGATACAAAAATGTTGTGTCATGAATATCAGGATGTCAAAAATATTGTCAACAGGAACATGAAAGGCAAAAAATATAGTGTTGTTTTTATTATCATTGTGAAAAATATTGATTTGGAAAGTACCGTATGTAATATCATGTGTAAATGTGAATTTGTATGTAATTTATTGGAGCCTGTTGGATTCCAAATGGTTATTAATGATTTTTATTTGTGCTTTTAGTAGGATAATTTATTAGTTGTGTAATTGTTTACATTTGTGTTTTTAGTGGTATTAATGTATCTACATAATGGTTTTATAATTTCTTTCTGTAGCAGGATATTGGGTTTTGGGGGATAATGCTGGGATTTATTTTTAAATGTGTATATTTTTGTAAATTTTATGCTCATTATTTTCATGATATGCAAATTAAAAATTTACAATTTTCTATTTATTTGGTTGCATTAATATTTTTAATAACTTTTAATGTATAATTAATTAATTAATGTAGACATTCTTTTACATTTCTTTATTTCATTAAAAATATTTAAAATATAAAAAACCTATTTACAAGAAAAAATATATAAAAATGTATTTTAATCCAGTAAAATAATATTTCTTTTATAAAGGTTTTACATTTCATATATTGTGTGGAAAATATAATAAAATAAAATAAATATTTTACATTAATTTGTTTTTAATTATATATTGAAATACATATTTATTTTTTCAAATTAAAAATGTTTTTTACTTTTTATTTTATGGTTGTTAATTTTGGATTATGTTTTTTTATTTTTTTGTTATCGAATGGTAAGTAAAAATGTAAAAAATATATGACATATTAATAGTAATAAAGATGTTTGTTTTATATGTTTAAATATGATTATATAGAGGTGCAATTTTGGTGAGTGTGCTTTTAGATTACATTTTAATTTATTTTATAGTTAAAAAACTGTTTGTGATTATGTAGTACTGATTGTGTACATACATGTTTTTATTCGTATTGCCTTGTATAACATGTTTTAGTTTTCCAGTGAAAACAGTCAATTTCACCTCATTAGTTCAACAGGCTTGGATTGAATTGGGAATACTAAGCGTCATCCCATTTGTGTCCATCCTTCCTGAATATGGTTTGATTGTAGTGAGAACAGTAAATGCGACCCTTTTAGTGTTCAACACCTTCCCCCAATATGTTTAAATTTGATTGGGACTAGTAAATGCCACCCTTTAAGTGCCCAACTCTGCAGTAAGTATGACTTATTAGGGGGCTGATTTAGATGCCAGTGGGTTGGACCGCCGCCCGCTTTGGCGGAGGTCGAGACTGCCCGACAAGCAGGTGGTAGTCCAACTGGTGCATTTTGATATGACTGTCTTGCTTGCGGTCAGAAAGTACTCTGTGTCACAGTGGCTTGTGCTGCAGCCAAGGGTGAGGGCTGCAGCACAAGCCGCAGTGATATGGAGCACCTCCTGCACGTCCATGGACTGAGTGCCATGCAACATGTCGTGTAAGGCACACATGCGTGGCACACAGTGCATGGAGGTGAGTGGTGGCATTACATATATCCCCACACCGAATAGGAGCCCTGTTTGGGGGCTCCCATATCCCTTTCCGACAGCCTTTTCATTGTTGTCTTCCCGCCATAAAAAGGCTGTTGAAAAGGGATAACCTACTTCTGATGACGGTACCTGCCTTGCCAATCAGGAATATGATTCAGACAGCCTCCACGTCAGGAACTCTTTTCCTGGTAGAGGCGTCAGTTTTCTCTCCAATTGTTGTCGTACAGACCACCCGAATTGTAATTCATCAGTAGGCCCGAAGGGTGTCTTCGGTTCTACAGCCACCAATGGCCTGTCTGTGGCAGTCCAACCACCATCGTATTCAGGCCCTTAGGCCCTCATACAATGGCAGTCGGACGCCATCTCCTTAGGCAGGTGTCCAACTCACTATATGTCGGGGAGCCCACTGCTCAATTAGAACACGACCGCCATACTGGCGGTCAGAAAGGTGCTCTTTTCTAGTGTGGCTTGTGCTGCGGCCCTAGAAAAGGGCAGTTCTCAAACATATATGCATATATGCACTGTGGGCCAGGCACCATGTGGTACCTGGCACATGGTTTAGGGATGTTTGGGGTCACCACACGTGCCATCCAGGTGGTATTCCAGTGGGTCACAGGGGATGGGGGCCTACCTTGGGGCCCCCAAAGTCTCTTTCTGTTTGCCTTTAGATAGCGGTGGAACTGGCTTGTAAAGGCTGAGGGAAAAGGGCATCCTAAACAATACTGCAGACACCGCCCCCAGTGTAGGGATTAGGCTCCATCCTCCACCCCAATGGCTCCTTGAACATGTCGGATGCTCCGGTCATTCCCCTGCCCAAATCGCTCTGACCACAGGAAATGTATACCCGCGGTCTGACCTATACTTGAGATGTTGGATGGACCACCTTTGACGGCCTTTCGGTGGCCCACTGTCCTACATCAGAATGAAGCCCATAGTGTCCAACACCTTACCTACAATGGTGTAGGTTGGAGTGGGAATAGTAGATGTCAACCTTTTAGTGTCAAACGCCTTCCCAAAATAGGTTTTGACTAGAGTGGGAAAAGTAAATGTCATCCCGCAATGTGCTCAACACCTTCTTCAAATGGTATAGATTGAAGTGGGAATAGCAAATGGTACGCTTTTTGTGTCCAACACCTTCACTAAATTTGTATAGGTTGGAGCGGGAATAGTAAGTCACACCTTTTTAGTAAATGTCAGCCCGTCAGTATCTATCACTGTTGCAAATTGGTTTAGATTTTAGAAGGAATAGTAAATATTACCTCTTTAGTGTCCAATACTTTCTTTAAAATGGTTTATTTTGAAGAGTGATTATTTAATTTTATAATTTTAGTCTGAAATACTCTGTTTTAATTTTATGTGTATGTAGCAGAAGTAGCTTGTGTTATTTCATTAGTATTTTTGGTGTTTTGAAATAAAGGGCCATAATTCAATTTCAGATGGACCTCAGCTCGACATCAATTCGGTATGGGGACTAACCGACCTCTTTTCGGCAGTCCAAACCCAGCAATTAGGATGCAACCGAGAACTGTACGTCGCACTCCTATTCTTTACAATGGGAGCATGCATTCTCCGAGCCCGCCAGAAGCCATTCAGAAATCCTGTTTGGATTCCTTTCCGACCAACTTCATATAAGTGGGTTAGTCAGAAATGAATCCGAACAGCTGATTACAATGCCGTAGGAACCGTTTAATACGGCATCGTAATCAGCCCCTTAATAAGAAAATAGTTGTGTATTTGTAAGCAATAATATCACTATTTACATTATTTTTATGCAACACATTTTTCATAATATTTTTGTTTTCAAACTTTATTTAGTGTCTATTTTAACACTTTAAACATATTTATTTCAACCTAAAAATAAAGATTATTATAAAATTAAATACATAAAACATTTTTACATTATTTTGTATTAAATACAAATTTAAATATATTTAAATACTATTGCATGTTAGACATTTTTCACTTTTTTCTATTTCTTAAATCGTTCAATAGAAATATTTTCAACCTCACTTTAACATGGTTCTTCAGTGTATATTAAACAATTGTACATATTTTATATGAATATATAATTTATACTTCACAATTTGTAAAAATGTTTACAGCATTTCTTCACATGTTTTTAATGCTTAAAAATGTTTTAAATTTATTCATATATATTTATGTAACATTTTTACATTATTTCCCATTCATTTCTATCGGGAGACAGGGGGGTAGATTTACGAGAAAGTGCCGCAGCATGGCAACGCAAGCCCTTTGGCTGTGCCACGCTGCAGCACTTTCAAAGCACAGGAATGCAACATATTTACAATAATATGTTGCATTCCTGTGCTCTCTCTAGTGCCGGTGCACAAACAGCTGCCATGAGCCGTCATGATGCAAGGATGCCTGCGTCATGGGGTGATAGTTTTTGTGCAGGAAGGGGCACTTTCCTGCACAAAAACAATTACTACTGGCATTTTCCTCTGCTGTAGAATGCAAAACAAAACACGCACGCATGCATTGAAAGAGGAAAAAAGCGAGGAGAAATTAAAACATTTCTCCTCGTTGCACCTCGCTATGCCACCCTTAGGGTGGCGCAGCATTCTGACGCATTTCCAGGTTTAATATTCCTTGTAAATCTGGAAATGTGTTTGGTTCCATGGATGTTTCGTTGGGTCACCCCAGGAACACCCATGGAACGCCCCTTCGACGCAAAGTGTTGCGTGTAAAGAGGTCGTATTTACGAGGACAGGAAAAGTCATGCAGGGTGGCTTTTCCTCTCCTTGTAAATATGGGGCGGAGAAATGCGCTTCCAGTGAGGTACTGGCAGCGCAAGGGGCTTGTAAATCTGCCCCATGGTTTTTTGTTTTGTTTGCTGCCATTTTTCTTTTACTGCTACCTTCTCTTTTTTAATGTATTTGTGTTATTTTTAGTCTATTTTCCCTAAACCAAGGAACAGTAAGGTGCTGCGGTTCATCAGAACGGGTAAGTCCTTTTTAAAGGATTTATTTAAGGGTTTTGAGGGTAGGGAGGGAGTCTAGAAGTGAGTTATAATGTTGTTTGTGGGTTATTTTGTATAGTTAGATACATTAATAGTAGTGTTTTTCACTCGTTTGTAATTTTGGGTTCTCATACACTTTTAAAAGTAATGTATCGTGTAAATGTGGTATGTTATTTAGAATTTGACAATTATGGGGCCCATTAGGATGGCGGGCGGATTGCCCCACCAGGCCGGCGGTAGCCACCGCCGGCCTGGCGGGGGCGATCTTCCCGCCATCCGTGCCGGAATGACCCCCGCCATATTAGCATGGCTGGGGGGTCCACGGCGGACGGAAAGACGGTCCTCCGCTTTTCTGCCCCGGTCGCAAATGTCTTTCCATGGCAAAAGGCATGCAGAGTCTGCTCTGGAGGCCGTTTCATTTTCAGGTGTTATGGTTTTGGGATATTGTAGATTGCTTTAAGAGATTTCTATTAGATTCATTTTATTTTTGTATTTTGTTTGGGGTCTTGGGGGCAATTTTTTTCCCTTATTGGTGATTAGTATTACTGACTTCGTGGATACAAAGGAAGATCTGCATCAACACAACAGTAAGGGGCCCATTAGGATGGCGGGTGGATCGCCACCGCCAGGCCGGCGGTAGCCACCGCCGGCCTAGCGGAGGCGATCCGCCCGCCATCCGTGCCGGAATGACCCCCCACCATATTAGTACGGCTGGGGGGTCCGTGGCGGACAGAAAGACCGTCCATCGCTTTTCTGCCATAGTTGCCTTGCGACCGGGGCGGAAAAGGGTTCATATGGTTGCGGTGTCTATCAGACACCGCCATCCATATTACAATGGGCTTTGACAGCAGCCTTTCCGTGGCTGCATTGCCACCACAGAAAGGCATGCAGAGTCTGCTTAAAGGGGCCTGATGCGGGCCCTCATGGACTCCGGGATGATGGGGGTACACATGGGGGGTACCTATCGTACCCCCCAGCAGTTCCATGCACAGCATGGAAGTGCACAGCATGCCTTCCTGCCATTGTGGCGGGCGGTGCTGAGTGCACCGCCCGCCACAATGGTAGGAATACTGGATGCGCCCACCACACCTAATGCTGGCCACGGGACCCCCGCCCTTATGGCGGGCGGTCCCTTTCACCTAATGGGCCCCTAATTCTTAGGGACTGATCTACATCTTGGCGGAAAAGTTACTGTGTCACAACGTTGACGGATATCATATCCACCAAAATAAAAATTCCATTAAATCCTATGCGATTTATATTTCGATGGACACGATATCCATTACCATTGTGCCAGAGTAACCTGTCTGCCGAGATCTATATCAGGCCCTTATTCAATTTGTTTCTTTTGGGAGGGAAATGTTGCATTTTATTGTTTGTTTAAATATTAGGTGATTGTTGTTTGGAATTAAGAGGTTATGTGTTGTAATTACTTTTTGTGATCGATTTGAGTTTGTTTTTTAGCTGATGATAGTTAAATTTTTCATTTAAATAATTTATGAACCATTTTATTACCTCAATCCTAATTAACATGTAACTTTTATTAAATTTTTAGACTGATAGAAGAAAATATTATATTTATTATTGATAAAAAATGATTTGTTGGTTCATATTTACAGATAGATTTTTGGGAATTGGGCAGGTTACTATTTATTTTATAATATGCCTTTGGCTAATATTTCTAAGTAATCCACTCCTTTGTCATTTACAAGGATTTTGACTTTGCATTGTAGCATCTTATCATTCTTTTAGTTTGTTTGCAAAGTTTAGTGGTGATTTGGCTAACAGATAGTTCCATTTGTAGTTGTTTGTAGCTTTTCTCTTTTTGTGGTGTTCTATACATTTATAGAGTGTAGGTTGGGTTCTGTCTAGTGTGGATTGGAAGGCACTGTGCCATCCTTTCACTGCATTGTGTGTTTTAGCTTCCTGTGGCAAGGTGCTGTCATAGACATTCCACCATTGTATTTGGAATTTGGGTTGGTGTCTCTGTCTGGAGCAATGCAGTCTACGAGCTTTATTATTCTTGAAGTGATCCATTATAGGGCTTAGTTTGTCGTCATTTTGTTGGTAGAAAGGGCTTTCTGTTAGTACATTTTAATGTTTAGCTACCTCTGTAACAGGAGCATAGGCTAGTATTATAATATTTTTTTTCAAAGACAAACTGGGTTTTTGCAGAATATTATACACTTAAGGCCTGAATATCAGTTTGGATCTGACGGCCAAACCGCTGTTGTGGCTGTCGAGAGAACGCCTCCAAGCCAGGCAACATCCAGAATGCCATATTCTGATTACACAGCCAGGCTAGCGATATTGTGTCAGTGATGCCACACCCGCGGTATGCCTTGGATCATATAAAATCAGAGGCATATGCGGTCACCGTGGCAGCATCACTTGTGTGCTGCATGCACTGTGTACCATGCAGCGTGTTGTGCATGGCACACAGTGGACGCATACCAGT
Source organism: Lissotriton helveticus (assembly GCF_964261635.1). Classification (NCBI taxonomy): domain Eukaryota; kingdom Metazoa; phylum Chordata; class Amphibia; order Caudata; family Salamandridae; genus Lissotriton; species Lissotriton helveticus. The sequence goes on from NC_136061.1 coordinate 1,840,262,306, forward strand.
GCAATAAGAGGTGGGGCACAACATGTGCCCATACGCACTTTGCCCAATGGGAAAAATCGCTGTGGGTCCATGTTTTGGTCCCCTTCCCTGCCTTTCCCGAATCAGGAAAAGCATGTCATAATTGGGACAGAGGTGCCGGCATCGGCACTGCTGCCCATCCTGCCTCTTTCCCCACCGCCGCAGGATCCAGGATCCTGGTGTGGTAGTCTTGTTGTGGTCCAACCAGCATGGTCACAATTGAGCGGTAGGACTGCTTAGGTGGCGACAGTTGGAACACTACTGTGAGTACGGCGGTCTTCGGGCAGCTGTACTTGTTGAACCGGCCCTTAGTGCAGATTTTTGGAGGTTTCTTCATATGCTTTGATTCAAATGATTGTAAAAGCCTTGTATGGCTGTGTGGGGGGTACCTTTTATAAAATGACTTGAATGATGCCTCATTCAAAGTCTATAATTATTTTTTGAGGTATATTTATTTATGTTTATTGTGGTTTAAAAGTTTGTAATAAGTGCTGCCTTGCTTATTTTGTGGAAGGATGTATAGAAAAGGGATATTTGTGTTTTGATATTCAACATGTATAGTGTATATCTCAGTAAATGATTTGGGACACATTTTGAAGGTTCCAGCCATCATCCAGGATTGACAATGGATTATAAGTTATTTGCTGTAGAGAATATTAGGATTTGTTTCGAATTTTTTTAGATTATATAAAAGGAAAGGCTCCTCTTTATGTGTTATTTCTAAATGTTCAGCTATTTCTATGTATTGGTACACTCTAGGGGCAGGAGGCAGGAAGAGTTTCATTAGTGGCTTTTTTAGTTCATGCAGTTAAACTTTTTAAAGTGGGTATATGCAGTAGTTGTCCTGTGATGTGTTCGGGGACTTTTAGGCAGTATATCTTTCAGGATATTGGTTGTGGGTTCCTGGGAGCTTGTGCTTGCCACTTTTATTTCCAGCAATGTCTCCCTTGCTTCTATGTCTGTCACATTTTGGGTTGGTTGTGCTCTCTTGCATGCATTACAACATCATTTTTTGTAGTGGCCCTCCCAGAGAACAATTTAGAATGATATTTGGTACATTTCCAATTTATATTTTCAACTGATGCATTTTTCATGGCTGCAGGTGTAGCCCATGGGATTCAATAATTGCTTTCCTTTCTGCTACTTTATGTATTTTGCTGTCTCTGTCATTGTATCTGAAAGTACTGTAATAGTATAAATATATGCAATATTTAAAAGTTGGAACATTTGTTATTTACATGTAAAATTATGCAACTGCTTCTATTTTGAATTCTTTTATGTATGTTTAGATGTTTTACACTGTTTTGTAGCTTTTCCATTGCAGGTATTCTTATGTGAAGAATGTGCTTTCTTTTCTGTTTGATGAAAAAAACCAACTTAGTTTCATTTAATTTCAAATGTTAATTTGGTGGTAGTTTGTGGAGGTTGAGGTCATTATTAATTGTTTACTATTTTACATTTCAACAAGTACGTTTTAATTTAAATATATTTTACTTCTTTGGTTAGGTAGTTGTTGACATATATATATTTCTTCCTTAATGGTCATAGAATCCAGCAAATTTTCCTCGTCTTGCATCACTTGTCTTTTTTGGAATATTCAGCTGTTTAAATTAGTGTACCTTTTATATTGTTGATTAAATTGTTTGTTTCATTTAATTTATTAAAGTTGTTTATACTTTGGTTTTATTGGTTTGTTTAGTTTAGTTTCAATACCTTTTTATCAGTTATTTCTTTCTGTGTTATACGCTAATTTAGGTTTTATTTATAATGTATAATATATAGTTTGTGTTTATGTACTTGCAGCTTTAAAATTGAGGAAAACATACGCGTTATAAAATTTTAACTTTGAATTCTTAATGGTTTATGCCAGCTGTGACCTTTTAATTAATTTAGAATGTGATTTGGGGGTTTCTGGATTGGGTTTTAAGATGTACTGTCTTTATCTTGTGCTTTTGTGGTCAGTTTATGACCAAATAAAGAATTTCTGATAGTTTTGTAGATATTTTATAATAATATTCAGGTTGTTATCTTAATGTTTGTGGTTAATACTAATACATTTTTAGGTTGTGTTGTTATGATTTTAGTGATATAATTTATTTGGAGGAATGGTAAATATTTTGGAGATATAATAATAGTATATTTAATTTAAGAATTTGCATAACATGTTTTAGGTTTGTTTCAAATAATTGTTTTATGTGAAAAGTGATTATTTAAATATTTATTAATAATAATGTAATGATTATGGTGCCATTGTAGTCTATATTATGTGAATCAATATTTATGACATATTATATGTTTATTTAAAGGTGACAATATGTTTGATTACGGTATTTGGGTTTTTGATATAAGTAAAAATATATATTTTTAACAACAATATGGTCACTCTAGATATTTTAGGTTTTACTTGTTAAGTATAGGAAGTCCATTTTTTTGTTATCGATATTCATTTTATGATAGTTTTGTGTTTCAATATTGTATGCACTGATATTGTCAGTGATCCAGGAATGGCGTCGAAATTACATAATATTAACTCAAGAATACTGGCTGCAAGAAGTCCAAAACAAGAATGCAAAGTTTGTAAGAAAATATTTAGAATCTATGTTTATAGCTGCCTTAAAATCCCAAATTTGGCTGTAGAAATTATACAAGCACAGATAAGAAGTCTGCTGCCCACGAAAACATAAGAATAGTTTGGAAAACTGCAGAGACCAGGGAGACATCTTAGGCTGAGGCTGATCCCCCTCTGCCCAATACAGTATTACGTGACAAGATCATGGCAATTAGACTGTGGCAAATCTGGCGTCAATGATGAGCATTGCGGAGGGAACATATTGATCTGGGAGGAAATGCGCTGCAGCTAAAGGGAGTTTATACCCTCCACCACACCTTGTGCCATCCTTTTCACTCCTGTGTGGTAAAAATAACATAGACTGGAGCCATGGACATCATTTGATGGTAGCCAGTGTTTGCATCTGTGACCTCTGCTACTGTTTGCACTTCCTTTGTGGCCCCTGGCCTCAGAGGAGGCAAACGTTTTTCACCCTCTGGGACCAGGGGTCGCAAAGGATGTGACAGGAGTTGCAGGGAGCAAGTTAAAGGCCACAGCTGTGACCGCTGACTACCTCCAAATGACATCCATGACTGAAACTCGTGAAGCACGAGAGAGCAGACATGATTATGTCAGTCATTCAAGAAATTGCAGGAAAATTCACTTAACATGTACAGAAGGTTGTTTTTTCACAAGGAAACAAATCCTATGATGAAGCAAGCCTTAAGGGGTCAATCAATCAATCCATCAATCAAGTTGTACTCATATGGCGTGGCTTATCACCCATGAAGACATCCAGGCAATGGGCTGTGGGTCTCAGTTGAAGACCCAGGTCTTGAGTCCCATCCTAAAGCCCGCCAATCAGGCAGCTGTTCAAAGGTGAGGGGAAGCAGGTTCCAGGATTTGGTGGTGAGATGGGAGAATGATCGACTTCCGGTGGTGCAAGTGGCAGATGCCTGTTTTTTAAAAAAAATACTTTATTGAGTACCAGAAAGTGAATACAATGTTTTTACCAGGTACATTACAGCATTTTCGTTTTTTGTTTTGCCATCTTAGACAAATATATTTTATTTGCAGATTAATTTGACTGGGTGTGGATAACAATACATCATGGTATTATCAATACATTTGTAAAACAAGTAATGTCCCCTTTCCTCCCTCCACCCTCCCTCCTGGTCCGCCGTTTTTTTTTTTGTATGACTTTCAGCCTAATACAGTACATCTGTCTAGATAACCTATGCTACCAGTTGCTGGTGGTGCGCGGTCTGGGTCTTGATATGACCCATAAGAAGTCTGTGTCGCGTGTTATGTAGTGATATGGATACGTTATGGAGTAGGGGTGATGGGCCCAGGTATAAGGTCTATCTTTCTCAAATCCTCCAGCATGCCGTCTCAGTCAATGGAAATGGGGTGTTTCCTTACCCTTCTCGCCTCCTCATGTCTAAGTGCCACGCTCTCGGCCCCACACCATCGGATCACATCTTCCTGCCACATAGTTAATGGGGGGCATTTAGGAGATTTCCATCTCATGGTGATCCCTCTTATGGCTAATATAAGGGCTAGGTCTAGGAAGCGCAATTGGACCCTCAGGGCGATGGTACATTTGTGGAGACCCAGCATACATTACAGGATGTTGTTGTGGATTGTTAAATGTGTAACCTCTTTGCGTGTTCTTCGGACCCCTCCCCAGTAGGCACCGAGGCAGGGGCAAGCCCATAACATATGGATAAAGCCTGCCTCCTCTGCCTTGCATCGGAGGCAGCAGCGCTGGGCCTCTGGGAACATACGCTGAATTCTCTTTGGGGGTTAAGCAGGACCTATGTAGTACAATAGTTTGTATAAATTGAAGTCTGGCATTATGCGATACCCGTTTGGGATGTTCTAGGATGCTTGCCCAGGCTTTGTTGGTTATATCTGAGTCCGAGGCACCTGCCCATTTAACTCAGAGGTCAGTGAGTGTGATAGATGCTTGCGCCCTAATACCAGTGTACAACCATTTAACTAGATGGCCACCCTTCCCCATATAATAAAGCAAGTGTACTAGCTCATGTTGTGTAGGTTCAATGTGCTGGGTGCCCATGTTTCCCTAGTGTATTGGGCGACAGCAGCATATAGTAAATAATGGCAGTCTGTTGCTCCCGTGGTCTGCACAAAAGTGTCATGGTCTAGTAGTGTGCCATCGCCAAAGAGGGATCCGACCTCCTCCACTCCAGCCTCCGTCCAATCCTGTAGCCGTACCTTCGTTTGCCCTCCCCCGGGAAGTGGTATACCCAATAATGGATATATTCCTCGCTTACGGGCTTGCCCCCAAGGTATAGTATAAGGCCTTCTTCCAGCAACGAAGTGTGGTTTTTAGCAAGGGAGGCCCATTCGGCGGAATTTTTATTTTGGGGAGCAGTAAACGGTGCAGAGTTCCGCACTCTAGGTCACAGGTTTTGTAGCCTATTTCCTGCAGGTTCCTGCCTGCTGTCCAGAAGGATAGCCATTGCAGCTGGCATGCATAGTAATAGGCCATGAAGTCTGAAACCCCTAATCTGCCTTTGTGGTGCTCTAGTAGTAATTTCCTGAGGCTAACCCTATGTCGGCCCTTCCCCCATATATATGACTTGTGGGACTACCTGGGGTAGATTTACAAACAAAAGTATAAAAGACGGGGGAGCATCACCATCTTAGAAATGGCAATCCGCCCCATTGCTGATAATGGTATGGATGTCCAGAAAGATACACTTGAGCGTATAGCTGTGATTGACCTCATTAAATTACCAAGTTGATCAGATTGCGCCCTGTATAGATGGATCCCCAAATATGACTTTCCCTTATTGATAGCTAGGCCCGAGACACGCTCAAAGGTGGAGAATATACTGGGAAGAGGTTCAGCCCCGGCTGTAATGTCAAGTAAATAAACGAGGATGTCATCAGCATATATTGAAATTTAATTGCTCAGTGCCAGCTATCGGTATCCCCAGTCTGTTGGCAGATTGACACAGGGCTATCGCTAGGGGCTTAAGCACCAAGACAAACAGTAGGGGGGTTAGAAGGCACCCCTGTCAAGTGCCCCTATGTATAGTGTATTCACAGGAAATATGCTTCCCAGTGCGTGCTCTGGCGGTGGGATTGGTGTAGAGCAGACGTACCAATTGGAGATAACCGGATGGGAGTCCGAATCTTCATAAGGCTGTAAACATATATCCCCAAGTGATGGAGTCGAAGGCCTGGCAGCGATCCAATGCCAGACAGCCCGCATTGGTATATTCCGCTGGAGTAGCCACCATGACATGGTCTAACCGTCTAGTGTTTAGGGAAGTGCTGCATGCAGGGAGAAATCTGCATTGGTCTCTGTGTATAAGGATATTTAGGATGGGCAGTAGGCGGTTAGCCAAGGCCTTACTAAAGATTTTGTATTCAGTCGCTAGTAGTGATAAGGGTCGATAACTAGATAAATCAGTTCCATCTCGTCCCGGTTTGCGGAGGGAGACGACCAGAGCTTGCAAGGTGGATTGTGGTAGATGACTGATATCGAGGGCCGTCTTATATAGTTCCTCTAGTTTAGGGACAAGGGTGTCTGAGTAAGTTTCATAAAATTCAGTGGGAAGACCATCAAGCCCAGGGGCTTTATTGCGGTTTAGGCCCTTAATCACCGCTTGTATTTCATGCTGGGTGATGGGCCCAGAAAGGTATTTCTGTGTGTCATCTGTAATACTGGGGAATGTTAGTTAATTTAAGAAGTCTTCTAGTAGCGTGTCATTAGTGTGTGTGGGATTGGCATAGAGCTTACTGAGGTAATTACAAAAGGCCTGATTTGTGTATGCACAAGGCCCTTGGTTGGTGCCAGTATGCAAGTGATAATGGGTGGTTTTGGGCTGTCCCGCAGAATCCGGGCCAACAACGTACCAGACTTGTCAGCCTCAGTATGCTTTCACTGTGCAAAGGCCCGATGATCTATGACACAGAGATCTTCCAGAATCTCAGCATGTCGAATATGGGCGTCCTGCAGGGAATCCCTTTTGTCTGGGTCAGACACTGCAGCCTGCTCCAGGTCTGTCATTTGGGTTTCTATATCCATAAGGTGCTGGTGTGTTTCTTGTCTAGCCCCTACTATGGTCCCAATTGCAGAACCCCGCACTAACACCTTAAGCGCATCCATATCAATGAGGTTGGAGGAGGCTGTATTACAATTTTCCGACAAATATTTTGTAATGGTCACGGAGAAAGTGTTACGGAGCGGGGTGTCATCCAGGAGCTGAGGCCATAATTTCCAAGTGGGGACAGGGGTGGGGACTCTACCCCATATGAGCGTGAGTTCCAAAGGGTTATGATCAGAGAAGGTCTAAGTTAATAGGTGAATTGGTGTATTTGTGTAGCTATAGTGCGAGACCCTAAGAACCTATGAATCCTGGTGGGAAGTCGGTGGACGGGTGAATAAAAGGAATATTCCCTGTGTGTAGGGTGCAGAAGTCGCCAGATATCGTTCAGTTCATAACCATTTAGCCAAGTTGTGAGGAGATCAGCTTGTTTACGGGCGGCAGTGCCATGTAATAGGGGCTGGGATCTTTCTAAGTCCACATCTAGAACAGCATTACAATCTCTGCCCAGGATCCAGGGATTAGTGTCCCACCCGGTTAGGGCCGTGCTCAACCGATGGAAGAATTTGTCTTGATTGAAGTTCGGGGCATGAATACTGCCCAGAACCACAGGTAGCCCGTCCAGTGTATCCTTCAACAATATGTATCGACCCTAATCATCTATGCGGCGGTCCAGCTCTTTGAAAGGGACCCCATGGCAGATCCATATGGTCTCCACAGGTGCGAAGGCCGAGTAGTTAGTGGAGAACATGTGACCTCTCCATTTTTTGCGAGTTTTCAAGGCCTCAGATTCAGTAAGGTGTGATTCCTGAAGGAAGACAATATGTGCCTTCCGCCTGAGAAGGTAAGCATGACCTTGGTGTCTTTTTTGCACTGCCCCTAAGCCTCGCACATTCCAGGTCAACAGGTTATATGAGCCTAAGGTGGTGGTGTTACTAGACATAGGTAAATAGTGTGAACAGGGCTCCTTCTAAAACAGAGCCAATTAACATTTGCAGACCAGGAGTACCCCTTTTCCTTCAAACCAAAAATACACGGCACAGCCATTGAACTGCGCTGGGCCAAACAGATATATACAACATTCGTGTCAGATGCCTGTTGTTGGTGCGAGGGTGAGGTGAGTGGAGCAGATCGGAGGTTTCTCTGTGGTAGGTGGAAGATAAGGAGGTGGTTCATGTATAACAAAAAAGTCCAATTGGATACAGGACAATCACACTCCTGTATGGTAGGAATCATTGAACCTATGTTCTATATGTTAGTTGGTGCTAGTTGCTAACCCTCCTGAGTGTGAGGGTGATTAAATGAACTGACAAGCGCTATCTCTCGTGAGAGGAGCAACCCCAAGTTTCACTCAAAATGACAAGTTCATTGATTTTCATACAGACTCGTAGTCTTGTATGTTTCAAACGTCCGTTTATTTAAATTATTTCTTTATAATACAATATTCCTCAGTTGTGTTTTATTTATTCAATAAAACATAATTTCTTTTGCCCAATGCATTTCGGGCATAGCCCTTCATCAGGGGTCTTTGTTTCTGAAATCATAGAATATAACATTCAGCATGGTACTAGGACCTCTAATACACAAGGTAACAATATGTGGTAAGCTCGTAGCATTGTCGACGTTAAAAGATATTTCAAAACGCAATACCCCCAAGCTCAGCGGTCGGTCGACTGCCCTGTACCCCAGTAGTGTGCAGCTTGTATTCAAGCCTTAAGTGCTGATATTACTGATTAGGGCCTGGTTAGGAGGATATATGTGTGGAGACACCAAGTCTTCCAGCTCCCTAGTCCATGATGTTAACATACAAATTTACCACCTGATATAAGCTGGTGGTAATAGTTTGCAAAGGGTTCAGTGAGGGGCTGGGGGCGAAGGTAGAGTTAGAGGTGGATTAAGGGGTCGAGGCAGAAGGAGTGGTTTTAAGAACCAAAACAGTACCCAGCTGAGGAGCCCATAACTAGGGCGAAACTGGTCCTGGATTGCTTGTGTTCCGTTTCAGGGAGAACCTGGCTTGGCAGTTTGGCTGGACTGCTCCCATGGGTCAAGAGTGATTTGCATATGACTGGGCCCAAACTAAGGTGGCATGGTGAGCAACAGAACGGTGGGTTGGAATTTTATTTATTTATTAGTATTTTGTAAAGCGCCTGGTTACACTAGCAAGTGTGTCCCCGCGCTGTAAATGCTAATATACGTTGTTCGTTGCTGATGCTTCATTCGATTTTAGTTGTTGGGGAAGAGTATTGTTTTCAGGTCTTTCCTGAATTTGGTTTCTGAAGGTTCGGTGCGCAGTTCCACTGGCAGTTGATTCCATTTCTTAGCCGTTTGGACTCTGAAGGATTTTCCGCCCATTTTGGCTGTCTGGACCCTCGGGACATGCACCTGTCCCGTCCCACATGACCTCAGTTGTCGTGTGGGTTCATACCATTTCAGAAGGCCGCGGAGGTATCTAGGACCTTTGTCATGCAAAATGCGATGACCTGTACAAAAGGCCTTAAAAGATACCCGTTCCCTAATCAGGAGCCAGTGGAGGGTTTTCAGAGCTGTTTAAGATGGAGCTCTCCTGGGTAGTTGTAGGATCAGACGGGCCGCTGCGTTTTGTATTTGTTGGAGTCTGGACAGACTTTTTTCGTTGGCTCCAAGATACAGAACGTTCCCATAGTCTAGTCTAGATGTTATTAGGCTGTGGACTATGGTCTGGCGCACCGATACAGGCATAAGGTCGAGCGTTTTCCTGAGGACTCGTAGTATCCCAAAACAGGTTCCTGCTATCTGTTTGGTCTGGTGGTCGAGCGTGAGGTTTTTGTCTAGCCAGACCCCCAGGTTCTTTACTAAATGGCTGGGTGTGGGCAGATCGCCCAGCTCTTCCGGCCACCACGCCGATGTCCATACTGATGGGGCTTTGCCTATGATCAGTACCTCCGTTTTGTTGCCATTTATACGAAGGCAATTGTCTGCCATCCAGAGTGCTACCTTCTGCATGCAAGCTGCAAAGTTGGAGGCGCTTTGCTTCTCAGGTTGTGTTAGGGTTACAGTCAGTTGCGTGTCGTCCGCATACGACACTGTCTCAACCCCAAACGTCTCAGTAATTCCTCCTACGGGGGCTACATATTGATTGAAAAGAGTGGGGCTGAGACTGGAGCCCTGTGGCACTCCCTGATTGAGTTCTATTTCCTTAGATTTGAACTGTCCCTGGGCGACCTGGAAGGTTCGGTCGGTTAGGAAGGATTTCATCCATTCCCAGGCTTTCCCTCTCACTCCTCCATTTTTCAGCCACTGTAGCAGTGTGTGGTGGGCTACAGTGTCGAAGGCGGCACTAAGGTCGAGGAGAATCAGTGCCGCCGTCTGGCCCTTGTCAGCGTATCCTCGTAGGGCTTCTGTCGAGGACAACAGGGCTGACTCGGTCGAGTGATGGGCTCGAAAATCCGACTGAGAAGGGTGGAGGAGTCCACTAACTTCAGCAAATTCTGATAGCTGCGTATTCACAGCTTTCTCAGCAATTTTAGCGAAGTAGGGAAGAAGGGAGATAGGTCTGAGGTTGTCCAATATGTCAATATTGATGTTGGGTTTTTTCCTCAGAAGCAGGACAGTGGCTTTTTTCCATATGATGGGGACTTGTCCTGTACTGAAAGAGAGAGCCAGGAGGTGACTAATATGGGGCTCCAGGATGGTAATGCTGTCGTAGAGTCTTCTAGGGGTTGCGGGATCGCTAGGTGAACCAGATTTGATGCTGTTAGCTATACTGCATAGGGTTTCTTTGGGCGAAACTATGAATGCTGAAAGGCAATTCTCCTCCTGTATATGAAGATGGTTGTCTACCTATTCCCTGCCTGCTCTGGCCTTATCTGGGAAACTAGCGTAAATTTTATCCACTTTGTTAGCGAAGAACTCGGCTATTAGGTCGCACGTTTTGACTGATCCAGTCATGGGGGTGGCTAGTGAAGTGAGATCCGAGAGTTCCCTGTAAACTAAAAACATTTCCTTCACAGAGTTGTCAGCATCTTTGATTCTGGTGCAGAGATAGGATTTCTTAGTTTTTCGAATGAGTGCGTGGTATATTTTGAGCCTGTTCTTGTACTCAATTCTGTCTGCCTCATGATAGTGTAACCTCCATTTTCTCTCGTGATTTTTGCATTTTGCTTTTTGATCTCGAAGTTCCCCATTGAACCAAGAGGCAGATTTGGTCCGTCTGACCGGAGCCTTATAAGTCCATGGTGCTGTATGGTCCAGCGCCTTTACGATCAGCTTGTTAAGATTTAGGCAGGCGGATTCTATATCAATGTCTCCGGGGGGAGCTTCTAGTGTTATAATTTTATTGAAGGCCTCTGTGGAGAATTTACCCCATTTCCTGCGTTTGTTAGCGAAGGTGGGATCTTTGAGTAGTCCATCGTCTGGTACCGACGCCCTGAAAGTAACTAGAAGGTGGTCGGACCATATGACTGGAGTGGGAGGGTCTATGGTTAAGGCATCCCAGTTGGCAAAGATGGGGTCTAGGAGATGCCCCTGACAGTGGGTAGGTAGTTCTGATTTGAGTATCATCTGGATGCCAGCTAATTCCTGTTTGATTTCCTGGGCCTCGTTGTTCTTGAGGTCATCAAAGTGATAATTTAAATCCCCTAACAGGAGAAGTCTGTCATGTTCTAGGGCAGAGAGCGTAAGGGTTTCCAGCAGTTGGGTGGGGAAAGTGGCTGCGGGGCCAGGGGGGCGGTATATAAGGTATCCCCTGATGCAGTATCCCTGGTGAACTGAGATGGAGAAGAGGCCAGTTTCGCTTTTGTCAAGGTCCCTTCTCTCAAGCGTGCAGGTCAGGTCCTGTTTGTGAATTATAGCAATTCCTCCCCCTTTTCCCTTAGGTCTGTCTATTCTTTTGATATCGTATCCTGGTGGGAGGGCCATCAGAATGTCAGGTGCTGAAGTGGCGTTAAGCCACGTTTCCGTGAGAAAGAGGGCATCTGTTCGACCATCTGTTAGGTAGTCGTGCACCTCCACTTTATGTTTACCTAGGGAGCGGCAATTTAGTAGGGCCATGTTCAATATCTTGCCTTTGTGTCGAGATCCCAGGTTTTTATTGACGGAGAAAGCACAGTGTGCACATTTTTTCTCTTGGTAGTATACATTTATACTATGTCGGCAGGGATGGTCTAGAGGGGGACATAGCTTTCGCAGGTCTAAGGTGCTATAGCTTTTCCGGAGGTTGAAGCCGGCAGGGGGTCCTGCCCCTGCTCCCGGGCGGTCACGGACGGGCACAGACGGGCTTGCCTTTGGCGCGCCTTCAACGCGCTTCCGGCGCGCCCGCTGCGCCCGTCCGCTGCGCCTCCTGTGAGAGTCAGACATTTATTAGAGGAGTGCCTCGGGGTGGGCGTGGCCAGGCAGCAGCAGCGCTCCCCTCCCACCTCCCCCTCACAGTGAGTGCTTTTTCAAATAATGTGTGCAAAAAGTCTCAAGTCGACAGATTTTCACATTATCAGCAGTCCTCAAAATATAGATTAAAAAGATCGGTAATTAAGCCACAATATACATACAAACACAGCTAAAAGTCATAAAATCGAATCTCAGCTTTCAGTGCAAATCACAAAGTGTCTCTCACCTCCCGGCTTTCCGCTTCAGGAGTGGAGATTAAGCATTTTCCCCAGCATCATAGAAGGGGTGTTTTATGGGCGTGCCTCGGGGTGGGCGTGGCCAGGCAGCAGCAGCGCTCCCCTCCCACCTCCCCCACGATGGCGGCTGTTTTCTTGTTTTCCCTATCCCCTAGCAGCGCTCAGATCGGCTGCGGGGGGTCCAACAGGTGTCAGAGGAGAGTGGAATCAAGCGCTATCACAGTGAGTGCTTTTTCAAATAATGTGTGCAAAAAGTCTCAAGTCGACAGATTTTCACATTAGCAGCAGTCCTCAAAATATAGATTAAAAAGATCGGTAATTAAGCCACAATATACATACAAACACAGCTAAAAGTAATAAAATCGAATCTCAGCTTTCAGTGCAAATCACAAAGTGTCTCTCACCTCCCGGCTTTCCGCCTCAGGAGTGGAGATTAAGCATTTTTACTTAATGCTACCCAAATCTATTGCTAGTGGTTATTGCAAGTAGCCTCCCATCAATGTTTGTGTGTTTCAAGAGCTTTTGTGTGTTTCAAGAAGATTGGTCTGGCAGAGGGGAGTATTTCATGCTAGACCTCGTGCCTTGGAGCAGCCTAGGACCAGTGCTGGGTTACACTACAACCCATTGCTGATTTTCCCAACCACATTTTCTAGTCGATAAAATTATGTTAGTTGTACCTACACCCAGGGAACCCGGCCCACTTATATTTGACCAGAAATTAATTCCACGTGGTGGTCATGTCAGGGCTAAACTGATAGTTTTAATCAAAATTGTCGAATGTCACTAAAAATATATATGTATATATATTTCTACCAGCGATTTCCTCGGAGGAATCCATTGTATTCACCTGGGAGAATGCTGGCTGCCTTGCTTATGTCATGGAACAACTGCATTTAACTCACATTTACCTCACACACAGTCAATGACGATTTTCCCATGGGCACAGTCAGGGAAAGCCCCTTTATTTATGAGGCACAAGTAATGAATTTAAGATATCATGTTCCAAGTCTTATCAGACCCATTCTTGCCGACGATAAAAAGGTATGACTCGTATTTCAGAATTCCAACGCGTTGACGGTCAGTGCAAGCCACCAAACAAAAGATTGCAACATGTGGTAAAATACGCATTACAGATCAGCTAAGATCTTCGTCAGGCCTGTTCGGCTTCAGCAGCTGCGCAAGGGGAAGTGAGAAGCGTGCTTTTACACATGAATGAGGCCACATTAATAACGTGATAAAAGAAAAAGGCATTGCAAGACCTGAAGACAAATACAAACCTGGCTTTGAACCAACTCTCTGATGGCACCAATCCAGCGTAGCAAGTGAGTCCAACACTCCCCAGAAGAGCTCCCTTGTCTCTTCCATTCAAGCATATATTCATTCATCCTTTCACCCTTTCATTCACCCTATGACATCGACCAGTTTACCTTTACATGCTGTCATCCATTCATTCTTTTATTCATCATTCAGTCTTTCCCATTCAGTACATCCATTCGTACATCCTTTCACCCATCCACCTTTTCGCCCATCCTTCATCCATCCTTTCACCAGTTCACCTACCCAGGCATCCATTTATCCACCAACGTACCCTTTCACCCATCCACCTTTTCACCCATCCTTTCATCGACCCATATATTCTTTCACCCATCTACCCTTTCACCTATTCTTTCACTCACCTACATATCCATTCACCCATCCATTTTTTCACCCATGTTTTCACCCACTCACGCATTCTTCCACCCATTCACCCATTTACCCAGCCTTTCAACCACCCATTCACCTTCCCATGCATGGGTTCACCCATCCACCCTTCTATCTTATCCTTTCCCCATCCACACATACTTTTACCCATCCACACATATTTTCACCGTTTCATCTGTCCTTCACCCGCCCACACATACTCTCATCCACCCACCAATCCTTTCACCTACCAAATGATCCTATCGCCCATTTACCCTTTCCCCAACCTTATTTTCAACCTACCATCCATATTTCCCTTTTCAATCAACTCATCTTTCTTTAGTATTAATTATGAGCTTTTGATTGTTGAATTTCAGACCATAGAGCCCCATAAAGGACTTTACCCCCTCTGTTATTTTATGCTACGTTATTACGGATTTATTATACGCACAGCTACTCCAAGTAGTGTTCCAGCGCTAAGCAATACAGTAAGGGCAAAATATATAGAAAGCAAAGAGCTACTGGACAAAAAGCCTGATTTGAGCATTTTCCTAGAATGTCCTTTATCCTCAATAAGCCTGGGTTCTAAAGAAAGGTCATTCAAACCCACTAGCCTGGGAGTAAAAACGATTGCCCTCCAGCTGTAGCAAAGCAGACTCTTGGAGTCATGGCCAGGTGCTTATTAGGGGATCACGGTTTTCTTGCGGCCACATAGGTCCAGTGAGGTGAAGCGCTCTATGAACCAGAAGATGTCTTAAATAGGATCCTCTTGTGCACAGGAATCCAATGCAAATTGTGCAGAGAAGGAGAAATATGCTCCCATCTAGGCAGACTAAGAGCAAGCCTGGGAGCAGAAGTTTTCTGACAAGGTAGTGTGGCAGCCCTGCATAGAAGGCATTGGCATAATCCAGCCTGGATACGACCAATGGCAAAACCACTGAAATCCTAGTTGGGACCGACAGAAGGTCCAGGAATTTCTTTGATCAAGCGCAAAATGCCGAAACATTTGCCTACCACTATATGGAAAAAAAATGTTTTTGTCTAATTTCAAGCCTAAATGATTTACTATTTTCTCTTAACTTTTGGGTGGAAAAAAACCTTTCTGGCCAGAGTGCTTCAAGCAAGTGATCAATGTTAAGTCCCACACTGAGCTCTTCCATTTTCTCTGTGTAACACTTTAATTGGGAGAAACTCAGCCAACGGAAAACCAATGAGAGGCATAGTTTAATAGCATCTTGTTCAATAGGCACTGATTAAAAGGCACTCCCTTGCAAAAGTATAAAATAATCTGTGTCATTGGCATAGGAAAATATGTTAGCCCCAAACAACTCATCGAACTCCGCATGGGAGTCATGTAGATATTAAATATAGTGGGGCTACGGATCAACCCCTGAGGGACTCCTACCGAGACATTATGGCTGCCAGACAAATAAGGAGATAACCTAACTACTTGCCACCTGTCTTCTAGGAAACATTTCTTCCACTTCCAAGCCTTGTCTCTGATGCCAATCTCCTAAAGACGGTTAAGCAGCCTGGCATGTGGGACTGTGTCAAAAACTGCTGACAGGTCTAAAATACCAGGAATGCCCTACCTCCTGCAGTAATGATACCTTGAAGCACTTCAGAGACCTCCAGAAGGCCAGTCTTTGTGCTGAACCTTGGTCTGGGATGTGACAGCTTGTTAGTCTCATTGTACGTTGAGAGTTGGCAGTTCATAAACATTTCCAGCAACTTAGAAGGCACAAGCAAGAGTGAGATCGGCCAATAGTTGCCTGGAATATCTGGGTTGGCACTTGGCTTTCCAAAAAGAGGTAATATTTTAGCCTGCTTCCAGCAAGGTGGAACTTTTCCCCTAGAGTAGGGCTTATTTAAAAGTGCATTAATGGACGGATTATTAACCTTATGGTAGAGGGAACATTCAATATCTTAGAAATAGTCCTTTTGTAGGAATTCAGAACAGTTGAAAATATATTTTCCAGCTTCAGATCCAAATACGAGGAGGGAGACAAACTTAGATTTTTCAAAATGACCACGTTTATGAGTTTTCATCAAAAGTGTACATTCCCGTCAGCCCAGCGATACCAAAGGGGATGATAGACGGAGCATTTGAGCAAATCAAACACTCACCCACAGTCAACGGATCTGGGTTTAATCCATCATCATTCTTTAGCTCACTCCACCACCCCAGTTCAGACATGGCCATATGCAAATCAGTCTGACCCTGTGCCTCATGGGAACAGTCCAGCCCGAACTGCCAAGCCATGTCTTCCCTGGACCAGAAATAAGCATCCTGGGACTGGTTTTGGGTTCATAACCCTCATCAGCCAGGCTATCTTGAATCCAGTGGCAAAGTGAGCAAGGGACCCACGTCTGGGCATACCCTGCCAACTTAGGGTGAACAAAGCGATACCAGAGGGGATAATGGAGGGAGCGTTTGAGCAAATCAAACACTCACCCCCAGTCAACAGATCTGGGTTTAATCCATCATCATTCTTTGGCTCACTCCACCACCCCAGTTCAGACATGGCCATGTGCAAATAAGTCTGACCCTGTGCCTCATGGGAACAGTCCAGCCGGAACTGCCAAGCCATGTCTTCCCTGGACCGGAAACAAGCATCCTTGGACCGGTTTCGGGTTCATACCCTCATTAGCCAGTGGCAAAGTGAGCAAGGGACCCACGTCTGGCCATACACTCCCAATTTAGGGCGAACAAAGCGATATCAATCAGCCCAGCAAACTTGTTTCGTCCTGTCAAGTACTTTTTTCTTGTACAGGTAATTACCCAAAATAGGCTAGTCCTTGTAAATGTTTGTCAGTAATCAACTACTCCCTAGTAAGATTTTGCAATTTGTGCATACAGTAGTTCAAAACAGGTCAGTCCTTATGAGTAAAACATATTAATCAATTTTTTTTCTCATAGTTTCTTGTGGGTTCCTAAAGGCCATGTTTATTGTATGGTCCTCTGTATCCTAAGCAGTGGCGGCTAGTGACATTTTAAAGTGGTGTGACATACAAGTTCAGGATAAGTACCCTGCGACGAGCGAGCGAGCCCAGCTGTCATAAAGGGGCTTCAGAGGGGTTCCACCCGCAGGACATTTTTCAAATAAGCGCGGGCATATGGTGCATTTTCAAGCAAATTTGAGAACACAAGAAGGTTAATAAAACTATTGTGAAATTGCAGTTATCACATCAATAAAGAGATAATGATGTAGGTAGCAGCGTATTCAGTATAACCTGAGAACTTCTAACAGACTGTGATATAATAATGCAGTGAGTACTTCACAGACTTCTATATTTATTGCTCTACCTTTACCCTGATTAATTCAGATGCTCTTCCACAGTGATAATAATGCAAAGAAACGGTATTAATCAGAGGCAAAGGAGAAACATTTTCTTTCGAAATTGCATTTGCTAATTCTTAGGAAAACAACTTTTATTCCAAAGGAGGCACCAGAAAAACGTTTTTTCTGAATCCCTCATGGGCCCTTTAACCTGGCTGGGCGTGCAGCACTAGACCGGCTGGCCCCAACCAGCTAGATCCCACCAAGGAGGCCTAGGTATAGCAAGAGTAATTCAGAGGCCCCAGCGAGTGATACCACCAAACGTGTGGTTGCGGGTCGTGGCCATGTCCCTCCACCCTCACTGGCAGGTGCGTGAACCCTAGCAGCACCGCAGTTAGGGCTCAGTGATGTGAGGAGGCAGATGTAGAAAAGCTCACTCGGTCCTTGGGCCAGGACCAGCGGATTCTAAGAGGTCGGCACCCCTGCTGCACTGTGCGGGAGGCAGAGGGGCTTTCCTTTCTCCTGGTGCGTCGATGCAGCTCTGAGTCACTGGAACACGTCCACGTGGACTGCAGGCCGGCATCCCACTCGGCAGGGTGGTGTCGAGACATGGCTGCTCTCCCTGGTATCGATAGGTTTTTAGGCAGTGCCAAGGGTTGTATGACGTTACAACGCATACTTTTACAACGCCTACCTTTACCACGCAATTTTTACAACGCAGGATCCATTACAACGAAGTACCATTACAACGCATGTTTTTACAACGCAGATACCTTTACAACGCATACCATTACAACGTAAGTATTGGTAAGTATATAATATTTTTTTAAATGTAAAATAATTAAAAATAATTTAATTTAATTTAATTTAATTTAATTTAATTTAATTTAATTTAATTTAATTTAAATTTAATTTTACTTTATTTTTACCCTGTACCCCTGTACCCCAAAACCCAAACCTAGCCCTGAACCCTAAAAATACCCCTTTACCCAAAAACCCAAACCTAGCCCTGAACCCTAAAAATACCCCTTTACCCAAAAACCCAAACCTAGCCCTGAACCCTAAAAATACCCCTTTACCCAAAAACCCAAACCTAGCCCTGACCCTAAAAATACCCCTTTACCCAAAAACCCAAACCTAGCCCTGAACCCTAAAAATACCCCTTTACCCAAAAACCCAAACCTAGCCCTGAACCCTAAAAATACCCCTTTACCCAAAAACCCAAACCTAGCCCTGAACCCTAAAAATACCCCTTTACCTAAAAACTCAAACCTAGCCCTGAACCCTAAAAATACCCCTTTACCCAAAAACCCAAACCTAGCCCTGAACCCTAAAAATACCCCTTTACCCAAAAACCCAAACCTATAATATTTTTAATAAAATTATATACTTACCAATACTTACGTTGTAATGGTATGCGTTGTAAAGGTATCTGCGTTGTAAAAACATGCGTTGTAATGGTACTTCGTTGTAATGGATCCTGCGTTGTAAAAATTGCGTGGTAAAGGTAGGTCGTTGTAAAAGTTGCGTGGTAAAGGTTGCATACCAGTGCCAAGTGTCCTGCAGCGTAGGCGGAGCAACTGCCTAACAATCTTGAGTTACTTTGAGCAAATTGAGTATCACGGGCTCGGGCCCAAGGTGGTGAGCGGAGCAGCACCCCAGGCAGGCTATTCTCTCTTCATGGCATGACATGGAGAGCTCACCGAGCTCTCAACAGAAAAGTCCCCAATGCGGAGGCAGGGCAAAACACAGTGCTTTTATCAATTCAGAGCACCCCGAGCGCTGCCCAAAATGAGGTTTTAAATGCAATGCACGAAGAGTGCTGCAAAAAGGAAATCTTGGGTACGCAGAGCACACTGAATCTTTGATGTCTCAGAGTTTTCAAGAACAGGAGGCCAGCACACACAAGCCCTTGGAAAGTCCTCCACAAGCAGGCTAAAAAGAGTCAGTCCTTTTTCCTCCACCGCAGACAGAAGCAGCAACTGCACGTCAACCCGCCCCTCACATAAAAAAGGAAGCAGTTCTTGGCAGCATCCTCTTGTTCCTTGAAGTAGTCCAAAATCCTGGAGTTTAAGGTGCAATACTTATGCCCCAGTTTGCCATTGTTCTCTTTCTGGCAAGGGTCTCTGAGCCCAGCCCAATCCAGTTTTGTCCTCTCTGGTGCAGTATCACTACAGGAGGTGGAGACAGCATTGTGCAGAAAAGACACTGCCTATTCATGTGTAAGTGAGACTCCTCCCACTGCTCCAAATGCAGCCATGATCAATTCAGCTCAGCCCTGAGTCTCCCAGGTAAGGCAGAACAACCCTCAATCCTCCTGGTGGCTTTCTACAGTGAATGCACATCCGTAGCCCCTGTCACTCCAAAGAGAGTCAATACACAAACCAGCAGAGGCACACAGAAAGGTTACATTTGAAAATACTTACTTTCTGAAAGTGGAATTTTCAAACATAAAATTTAAAAACAACCCCCCCTAAAAAGATGTGCTATTAAATTCTGAGTGCAGAGAGCCTGAACTCAATTTTTCTATATTGCCCAATGGAAAGTTACATCTGTAAGATTTTAAGTAACTCATATTTTTTGGTCTATGGTACAGATCTCCTTATAATAGTGAAAATCTAAATACACAGTATGTCACTATCAGGACATGTCACACACACACCAGTACATGTCCTACCTTTCACAGACACTCCACCCTGCCCAAGGGGTACCTTGGTCCTACCTGAGGGATGTCTTACATGTAAGAAAAAGGGAAGGTTAGGGCCTGGCAAGTGGGTGCACTTGCCAGGTTAACATGGCAGTAAAAACTACGCCCGGAGACACTGAAGTGGCAGGTCTGAGTTACATTTGCAGGGCTACTTATGTGGGTGGTGCAATCAGTGTTGTAGGCCCACTAGTAGCACTTGATTTATAGGCCCTGGGCATGCACAGTGCACTTTACTAGGGACTTATTAGTAAATCAAATATGCCAATCATGGATAACCAATTGCAATAACAATGTGTACAGGGAGCACTTGTACTTTGACACTGATCAACAGTGGCAAAGTGCTCAAAGTATCTAAGCCAGTAAAAACGAAATCCAGCTCAGCATCAACAAATACAGGAGGTAGAGGCAAAATGTCTGGGGAAACCAGGCCAAGGATGCCAAGTCTAACAAGATCAATCTGTGAAATCTGTGAAGTACTCGCTGCATTATTATCTCAAAGTCTGTTAGACGTTATCTGGTTGTATTGAATACGCATCTACCTACGCCATTATCTTAGGAAATCTCATTATCGCTGACACACCAACAATTTCACCATTGCTTTAACCACCTTCTTGCTTTCTCAAATTTGCTTATACATGCACCATTTGCCCACTCTTAAAATATTTCCAGGAGGAGCACCCCTCCTACCCCTCCTTATGACAGTCGGGCTCGATTGCTCACAATAGGGCACTCCTCTTGAACTTTTATGCCCACCACGTTCAAATGTCACCAGCTGAGACTGTATGCCTTCCCTGACTTACCTAATGCCACCATATTGTCATGTATTTTTCATTGCTCCATCCACCTAAGGTGTAGAAAGTACAGAAGATTTGTAGATCTGACATGCACTTCATCACTGCATAAACATTTTGACAATGGGGCAAACTTATAATTAACCCATCAATAGGAAAAGGAAGCTTTACTCAAGGCAAATAGTAATCCCTTAATGCGTTAGACGTATCTCTTCAGCATCCTACAACTGTGGTATGTTACCAAATGATAAGCTTTCTGGCTGTGATGCCACTGCGAACACAAGGAGGTAATGGACGGAGTGCTGACGCGTTTCAGACAATCACCCCCAGTCACAGAGCTGGTCCGGAAACAAGCATCCTGTAATTGGTTTTGGGGAAACACCCTTCTTCAGCTAGGCTAGATTGAATCCAGTGGCAAAGTAAGCAAGGGACCCACAGCTGGGCATACCCTGCCAACTCACAGCAAACAAAGCGAACCCAGTGGCATAATGGATGGAGCACTGAAAGTTTCAGACACTCACCCCCAGTCACAGATCTGGGTTGAATCCATCATTGTTCCTTAGTTCACTTTGCCACCCACTGTCAGACTCAGGCATATGCAAATCTATCTTGATGCTGTTCTTCATGGGAACAGTAAAACCAGAACTACCAAGCCAGGTCTACCCTGGACTGGAAGCAAGCATCCTGGTACCCTTTTCTGGGTAACACCCTCGATCAACTAGGCTAGCTTGAATCCAGTGGCAAAGTGAGCAAGGGATCCACATCTGGGCATACCCTCCCAACTCAGGGCAAACAAAGCAAGCACACTAATATAATGGATGGAGCACTGAAACTTTTCAGACACTCCCCCCCCAGTCACAGAACTGGGTTGAATCCATCATCTTTCTTTCCCTCACTTTGCCACCCCATTTCAGACCCAGCCATATGCAAATCAGTCTTGAACCTGTTCCACATGGGAACAGTACTGCCCAAACTGCCAAGCGAGGTCTGCCCTGAACCGGAAACAAGCATCCTGCTACCAGTTTTTGGGTAACACTAACCGTGGGCCAAGGAAAGCGGAGTAGGCAACCTCTGCACACTCCGTGGCAGAGCGGAGTTGACCAGCCCCCGCCTCCACCCCCCCTAGTATGAATTAAATAAATACACATTAAATGTCAAAAATAAACATTTACCTTGCCTGCGGTGTCCCAGTCTGCCGGCCTCCTCTTCCTTGGTGTATCACTGTGATCTGCGCATGCACGTGCGCCCGCGCATGCGTATTCCTTGCGAGAAATGCGCATGTGAAGGCGCCTGCGCAGATCACGTGAAACACTGAGGAAGAGGAAGACGGCAGCCCGGGGATGCGTCACGCAATACAATCAAAAGGGTAGCAGGGAAGTTGATGCGCCGATCCTAACACTCAGGGGAGTGGATGCGTTGGTTCCTTACTTCTGCGTAGGGGAGTTGAGATTCGCTTCCTTACTGTGTGGGGAGTTGATGTGTTGTTTCTTACTGCGGCCCAGTGATGATGCAACAAGATGGTGCCCCCTATGCGATGCGACGATACGGTGCGATGTTTCAAAATGGCATCTTTGATGCGATGCGACAACGTTCAATGCGTTGCGTGCATGCCCGACGGCCATGCAGCGAACTCTGTAACTTCTGAGCCATGACTGGCCCTGCAACACGTTTCTCTGGCGATGCAATGGTGACCTCTGCGGTGGCGACACGCTTTTTCAGTGATACAACACGCTTTGTCGGCAATGCGACGGCGAACAGCTGCGGCTGCAGGAAGCTTCTTCGGCGATGTGACGGCAACTGCTGAGGCGGCGCCTAGCTTCTCCTCATTGTATCGCGCTTCCAGCTCCCAGCAACAGGCAGTCTTCTCAGAGAGTCCAAACATCAGTAGGTACCTCTCTGCAGGTAGAATTCCCAGCAAGGGAATTCAGGGGAGCTGGTGGTGAAGTCTTGTATCCCTGAGACTTCCGGCTGGAGGCAAGCACACTTTAAGCCCTTGGAGATTCTTCCTCAAGATAATGAAAAGTTCACACAAGTATAAAATTCCTTTTCCCTTTCCTTGGCAATAAAGTAACCACTACAGGCCAACCCCAGAAATAGCAAAACTGCACAGGGGCAGTGTTAGAAATGGCGATTTCCGGTTGGCTAAGACTTGCCCCAAAGCCAGGCAGAAACCACCACTCTAGTCAGGCAAGGAAGTCACCCGCCAAAGATAACCCCTGCTCACCACCTTGGTTGCTTGGTACGAGCAGTCAGGCTTATCCTGGAGGCGATGTGTGAAGCGTTTGCGCGCGCACATAGCAACAACACCCAAGGCCCACCACAAAGGAAACTCCACACAAGTTTATATATAAAAATAGCCTTTGTATTATACCAAACACATTAGATAATAAACACACACTTTACAATGTGCCACAGGCACGGACAGAATTTACAGGGGATTATGTACATGGGACAGGGCCACGTCGGCCACTGTCAGGAATAAGCACTTTTAGAACTAGCACTTGGTAGAAATAGCACTTTGTGGGAATAACGCTTAGCACATAGCACATATAATAACTGTAGCACAAAATAGCAAATGTAGCACACAACCAGTAATCACTGGTAAAAGGTAAGTACACACTATGCAACCCTAACCACCTTAGGCATATATCACGCAGGGAACCATGAACTCACTAGTAGGACCTATATTAGGAAAAACAACAACCTCCTAAGCATAAACATACATTTAGAGGGATGGGCAACAAGGCATTGCATAATATGAAGAAATCAGATTAGGCAGGTAATCACATTTGCGCCAAAATATGACAGAACTGACCCCAGGCCAACCTGGCCTCTCAGGGGCTTACAGGCCCAGGGTCCAGAATGTCTGGGCTGGCTGGGCAGGCAGCCAAAGAAGAATGTGCAAGGGTTCCTGGGGGCCTAAACGGTGCAGCTGCCCACTAAGTGCTTGGCAGCTGGGTAACTGAGCCTGGCACCAGCGTGCCTCCTGGCTCTCCTTCTGGGGCTCTAAAGAAACAATGCCCAAACACAACATGGGAGCCTCGTGGGCTCCATGAACAAACAACTGGGCCCTCAGGAGCCTCTCAGGCTCTGAATACCAAATGCCCGGTGGAGCCTCATGTGCTCGAAATAAACTGTGCCCCAGGAGCCTCATGGGCTGTGAATGAGAAAATGCCCCACACGTTGGAGCCTTGGGGCTCTGAACAACAATGTCCCCGTCATTGGAGCCACGGGGATCTGAACAACAATGCCCCCGTCATTGGAGTCCCGCTCGGGGGACTCGAGATACAATTATGCCCGGTAGG
Organism: Lissotriton helveticus; assembly: GCF_964261635.1. Classification (NCBI taxonomy): domain Eukaryota; kingdom Metazoa; phylum Chordata; class Amphibia; order Caudata; family Salamandridae; genus Lissotriton; species Lissotriton helveticus. The sequence continues at coordinate 1,840,286,315 of NC_136061.1, forward strand.
AGCCCTCAGCCTCCTAAAATAAAAGTGCCTCACGTTGGAGCGGCCCGCTGACCAGACGGGGCCGCTCGACACACGGCAGGACACTGGGCCAGATGCATCAAGCTAAAAACCGGTCGCAAAGGGGCAGATTCTCAGAATCTGCCCCTTTGCTACCGGTATTTTTGCATTTGGGATGCATCATCCCAAATGCAAAAATCGCAAATAGAGAATTCACTAAATTGCGATTGTTTGCATTTAAGGAATCTCAAATTGAGATTCCTTAAATGCAATGCATGAAAGTTTCAAAAATAGCGAATTCGCTAATAGGGCACGCAAATTACCACGAAGTACAACTTCATGGTAATTTGCTAAAACTTAGAAAAATGCACTTTTGTGCATATTTCAAGGTTTCATGTTGCGCACACACATGCCCTAAGGGCATGTGTGTGCGCAACATATGTGCACAGATCAAAATCAGGGGTGCAACAGGGTGTCCTTTGGACACCCCTGCACCCTTGAACTCGCAATCTCAAATTGCAAATCGCTAATTGCGATTCGCAAATTGAGATTGTCTTCCCATTCATTCCTATGGGCCTCTGGGCCCATAGGAATGAATGGGGAGGTATTCATTAATTGCGACTCGCAATTTGCGAGTCGCAATTAAGGAATTCTAAGGAATCGCTATTTTTGTAGTGATTGCTTGATGCATTCCATCTTGCTATTCCTTATTAGCGATTCCTTATTTTTCGCTAATAAGGAATCGCAAAATGGATGCTTGATGCATCTGGCCCACTGTGCCTCTCTCCGGCACGCTGAACCTGCCCAGAGCTCCCCCCCAGCCCGTCGGCTCTCACCGGGCTGCTCTCGCAGGGACGTCTCCTCTCTGCGGCGGCTCTTGGTCTGCGGGGCTCTCCTGCAACAGGGAGCCTCGCGCACAGCAGCACTCCTCTGGCGGCACGTCGTATAGAGGCGGAGTGGGCTCCCGTCCTCCTTCCAGCTTTCCTTCCTGGGGCAGCCAATGGCAGCGCGGCCCCTCAGACGAGCCTCCAGGCTCCGGGGCGCGTTGGCCAATGGCAGCGCGGCGATTCTAAACGCCAACAGAAAACTTTTTTAGGGCCAGACTTACCGGGACTGCTGCCGCACAACCCTCCTGCCACTGACACTGGTCTCCCTCCCCCGCCGCCGGAAATCGCAGCACAGCCGCTGAGAGGGGGAGACTACATCCCCCATAGGGCTTAGCGGCTGGACGCCGCCTACATGCATTTGGCGCCCAGTGGAGCTTAAAAACACCTGGGAGGCCCGGTGAAGCGGGAGCTTTTGTAAACGCCAACAGAAAACTCTTTTGGGGCCAGACTTACCGGGACTGCTGCCGCACAACACTCCTGCCACTGACACTGGTCTCCCTCCGCCGCCGCCGGACATCGCAGCGCGGCCGCTGAGAGGGGAGACTACATCCCCCATAAGGCTTAGCGGCTGGAGGCCGCCTACACGCATTTGGCGCCCAGTGGTGCTTAAAAACACCTGAGAGCCCCGGTGGAGCAGGAGCTCTTCTAAACGCCAACAGAAAACTCTTTTGAGGCCAGACTTACCGGGATTGCTGCCGCACAACCCTCCTGCCACTGACACTGGTCTCCCCCCGCCGCCGCCGGACATCGCAGCGCGGCCGCTGAGAGGGGGAGACTACATCCCCCACAAGGCTAAGCGGCTGGACGCCGCCTACATGCATTTGGCACCCAGTGGCGCTTAAAAACACCTGAGAGCCCCGGTGGAGCAGGAGCTCTTCTAAACGCCAACAGAAAACTCTTTTGGGGGCAGACTTACCGGGACTGCTGCCGCACAACCCTCCTGCCACTGACACTGGTCTGCCCCCAGCGCCGGACATCGCAGCGCGGCCGCTGAGAGGGGGAGAATACATCCCCCATAAGGCTTAGAGGCTAGACGCCGCCTACACGCATTTGGCACCCAGTGATGCTTAAAAACATCTGAGAGCCGTTGCGGGACGCGCACGGGCGTCACCGGGAGAAGCCCGGGACAAGGGCAGGACCGTCTATGGCCGTCGTTTGCCAGAGGAGGCTGGGCTGGGCCACCCCTCTTTCCTCCCTGTGACTGAGACACTGTGATAAGAAACCCTGGTTAGGGATTTTACAGCTATAAACATTATAGGTGGTTAATATGGCCTCCGGGCAAAAAAAGGGTCGCGAGTGGGGGCTGGTGTGGTTGGAACATTGGATGCATTTTTGAATAGGGCAGAAACCGTCCTAGAGCATAAAATTATTTTAACAGAAAAAATGCTATCACTGGGGCTCACTGCCAAAAGATCATCTTTAGGAGCAATAGGTAAAGTTAAATCACCTGTAGTGGTCTTACAAAGGCTAGCCCACACAAGTACTGAGAATCAGGATTTGGGACTAGGTAAAGCTGACACAACAACCCTAAATTCAGGAATAGATAGAACTCGAGAGTCAAGTGGCTCTAGTGACCTGATTATGGATCAGCAATTAAAACATATAGATCCACCTTGTATAGCCCCGCGGAGTCCTATAGTAGTTGTTACCAATGCTTCACGGCTATCCACTACCCCATCTCTATTACCAATTGACACGCAAGAAGTCTCAAGTTGTGTATCTAGTCCTCCTTCGTCATCTAGGTTACGTAAACAAAAGCCAGAATTGGAAAATAAGGGCCGAGATCAGGAGCAAATAAAGAAACCAAATCCACCCCTACATAATACCAAATCTAGAAAAATAGTGGAGGTACTAGAAACCAACAAAGCAGCTAGTGAGCTGGCTAATAACACACCACTAATGAAATCAGCCAGTACACAAACTGAGTATGATCAGCCACTATATGCAAACTGGCTCGAAGAGATGTTTGGGAAACTTGAGTCCAAAATAAAAACTACTCTGGAAAACATATTTAAAGAGAAATTTGAAAAAATAGAAGAGTGTATGAGATTGAGTTTTCGGCAGATGGAGACTAAGGTTGAGCAAATAAACAAATTATTGGGGAGTACTGGGAGGGGTGATATTGGTAATGGCCCAAAAAAAACTTTGGCAAGTGGGAATACACACCACCAACCTGAGTCAAGAGGGATTATTAATACTTCCCCATTAACCTACATTACTGTTGGGGAAAGTATAGAGAATAATGAGGGAGGACATCTAGTCAATAAGGGTAGACGGGGCGGTGCGGTTAGAAGCCCGCATACACAAGTAGTCCCTGTTAACCTAAGTAACCATCCCGATAGGATAGTATTATATAGCCCTGAAGGGACTGATTTATTGCCTAACAAGGATGTCCTACATCTTCCTCCTGCATCCTGTCTATATGTAATTGTACTAACTGGAGTTCCAACCCTAAGAAGAGAACAAAAGGAAACATGGACCAATCTGCGGAACAAAACAGCGGATTAGCTTGTAAAATTTAAATGGTTTCACCCAATAAATATTGATGCTATTTTGATGGTTCGTAGGGTTGGATGGGTGGGAGATTCACCCAAAAATACAAGAGGTGATTGCGTGTTGATAATTTTTAGACGCCCGCAACTAGCTAGAAAAATATTAGATTTGCAGGAAGAGATCCCCCACCAGAGTACATGCATTATTACCCTTCCATTGGGTTATTTCTATAAATCGGCCAAAGGAGGTATTGGTGGTATTCTGGCCCCCCCATCTACCATTATCCAATAGGTTTGCTGGGCTTTCTATACTGGATGATTTGGATTGACTGAATAGTCCTAGCAACCTGGTAGTACTGAGGGTAGAACACTGTGATGGAATTCAAAATACCAATGAAGTAGAGATAGTATCGAGAGTACTTGGGACAAATGAACTAGATGTGGATGTTAGATCAGAGGCAGACTTACTAGAAGAAATAACAAGCTTGGACCTACAAATAGAGCCTATGGCTGTTAATATAGACCTAACAAATATGGATGTACAAAGAGAGGTTGTAACTAGGGGTGAATGTATGCGCCCAGAAATAAAGTTTATTTCCTGGAATATTGCAGGCTTTGCCAAGAATCTAGTGGATGGGGTATGGAGTGACTATATAGATCTGAGTGACATAATACTCCTACAGGAGACTTGGTCACTGGAAACCCCCCACAGATTAGGGTATAAAACCTTCAGTGTAAATGCTAGTCAGTCTGGTAGAGGAAGACCATCTGGAGGACTGGTTATCTGGATAGGGATTACTGTAGAAGTGGACGTAACCCCTCTACATATTCAATCTCCGGATATGCAGGGAGTAAAAATAATTACACAAGACAATAGGACCATATATCTACTTAATATTTATAATAGACCAAATACTAGTGGCAAGGAATCGTTGGTAATAGAGCAACTTGATTCCTTTTTAGACACAGTAGGATCCGCGTCAAGTGTAATTTGTGGTGGGGATTTTAATTGCAAATATGAACCAATGGTGGGAATGAATGATCTCTTCGAAGACCAAGATAGGGACAATAAAATTCCAAGTTTAGATAGCAGTAGAGAGGTAAAATGCACGGTCGCAGCAGCCCAAATTTTAAAGCTTATGGTGGAACATGATCTGCGGGCGTGTAATGGGCACCTACCCTCTGATAGACCGTGAGCCTCTACATTTTGTAGAGGCAGCTCGCGCAGCCAGCTAGATTATATTTTGGTTTCAATGAATCAATGGCATTTTACCATAGATCTGAGAATTATACATAGAGTGGAAAGTGACCTCTATCCTCTAGAACTGACATTAGAATCTTATCCCTTTAAGTCCATTACAGCTAGGGCAGAAGGGAATAATCTACCATCTGGAGAGCTACAAATAAGTAATAATAGGCGAGCTCTGAAATGTCACTGTCACTCCATTTCAAGAGCTAAAAGTAGGAGAAGATAGTGCATTACATATGCATAATACTTTGGTAGATGCTCCCCTCTCGCTCTTAAGTAGTTTCTACAAAGATGATGATGGAGGAAGTAGTAAACAAAGAGAGACAGAAAACCCCTGGTACAGTAAAGACTGTAGAATAGCAAAGACCGCGCTAATACAGGCAATTAAAAGTAAGAATGCACTAGAAATTGGTGCGAGAAGGCAAAACTATAAAAGGATACTGTTAGAAGCAAAAAATACCTGGGATGAGGATATTTGGTCTGATTTAATTGTCGCTGCAAAGTCCAAAGACCAGGTTGCCTTCTGGAGCCTAATTGCGAAGGGCAATAGGACTGGAAAAAGCACCAAAGACCTTTTTCTAGATGAGAAAACCTGAGGAGATCACTTTACTAGCCTGTATCATGACAGTGATGGGGAAGCATGTGTAATAAGAAATGAATTGGGAGCAGAATCAATGGTCACTGACTTGCACTTTAGTATAGAGGAGACCAAAAAAGCAATATTGGCTATTAAATCAGGGAAGGCATCCCGGGCCCGATAAAATCCCAGGAGATTTATTAAAGCATGATTTAGAAGTTTGGAGCCCCTATGTTAATTTCTTATGTAATTCAATAGTTTCTGGGACACCAATTCCCAATACATGGAAAGGGGCAGAGATTGTGACAATTTTTAAAAAGGGCAATTGCCATGATCCGGCTAACTACCGCGCAATTAGTTTAATTGATATTTTACAGAACATTTTTGCTAGGCATATTTTAAATAGATTATTAGAATGGATGGATGAGGTGGACATTTTATCTAAGTATCAAGCAGGATTCAGATCTAAAATAAGTACCACTGATCAAGTGTTTAGGTTTATGTGCATCTACTGGAAATACATTATTCTTAGGAAGGGCAGCCTATGTATTGCCTTTGTTGATTTAAGGGCTGCCTTCGATCTGGTCCCCCGTAGCCAGTTGTGGGACACACTAAAGAATAATGGGGTACCAGCAGAACTACTTACGCAACTAATTAGGCTACATACAGATAACTTTGCAAAGGTAAGATGGGGACCGAGGGGTGAACTATCCAAGCCAATTCCAGTGAGAAGAGGTGTAAGGCAGGGGTGCGTATTGGCACCAACTCTATTCTCACTGTATGTAAATGACATCCCTAAATTTTTAGTACAGTGTAAGCATGATTCCCCTCATCTTGGGGGCGAAGTAATATCGGCTTTATTATTTGCCGACGATACTATTTTAATTTCACAAACCCCCAAGGGATTTCAATGTCTAGTGGACGCTTTTAATAGTTACTGTATAATGAAGGGCCTTGAAATTAATTCCAGTAAAACTAAATATATGTCCCTAAACCCACATAAATCATTAAAAAAGAATCTCTTTTTAAACAATCAATCACTGGAATATGTGGAAAGTTTTAATTATTTAGGAATCACTCTGGACAGCAAAATGTCTTGGAAGGGTCAATTAGAAAAGAATAGGGTAATGCTGCTCCAGGACTCGCTATCCATATTAAAAAAACACGAGGCTAGCACATCCAAGGCTGTTCACCTGCATTGGAAGTATATAAATCTAAAGCACAATCAGCAGCACTATATGGGGCTGAGATTTGGGGATCACATTGCAAAAAGAACTTTGAATGGGAAGAAAATAAATTTTATAGGCAATTACTAAAACTTTCAACTAGGACACCGTTAGTGCCAGTATCTATGGATCTAAATATAAAACGTACAGATCACCACGCAGCACTGAGACCACTATTATTTTGGATCAGGATCTGGTCAACCCCAGAACATATTCATTATAGAGAAGGCCTGGAGGAATTATAAAAATTAAACGTAGTAAAGATATCCCGTGGCTAAAACATGTCATAGTATGGATACAACAGCTAGGCTTATCCCATTACGGGGAGGATCCTCAACAACTGACGGCACTGTGTAAGAAACATTTAAAATTGATATATTGGGCCCATATAGCAAATAGAATACTGCATAGTTCGGCTGTTGGGTCTTTAACTGTGACGTTTTTAACCTTTAAAATGTTGCTCGTCTAGAGCCCTTTCTGGACGAGATAGAACCCCCGTTAGCAAAATCCCTATTTTTGCAATTTAGATATGGAACCTTACAAACAGGTGCCAACGTATCCAATTGGAGCGGAAACAGGGGGGATAAAAGAAGTGATCTGTGTCCCTTATGTGCAGAACAAGTGATGGAAAATGATGTTCATGTATTCTTCTTTTGTACAGCATATAACTCTGCTAGGAAACGCTGGATTAGGCCCCTTTGCAGGTATCTGGGTACTAGAAGTTGTAGTGATGCTGAGCGCATCCTAAAAACTGATACCTCACGAATAATTGTTTTTTGTGTAAGCAGGTTTCTGTTTAATGTATTTCTGATAAGGAAGAAACTTGGGTTGAAGTTCTAGAACGTCATATTTTATTTGTCTTGGATTTGAATAATAAGCTGGAAAAAAAATGCACTGGCACTTTGCAATTTGGGTAAATCGATGTGACACTTTAACTTCCCCTCTTGTGATCATTTTTATATGACGTAGAAATCTTGAAAAAATGTAAGAATTTTTAATTTTCAGGATGTCAAGCTTTTAAAACTCTTTTTAATATGTTTTTATGAATTAGATAGGTTTTATGGCGTGTAGCTACCGATCTTAAAAATGTACAGTAATATCTACTATCCTTTCACCTTGGTACCCCACCTTTTGGATTAATGTAATCCGAAAATGTGTAATTGTACACTAAAAATTAATTGTTGTTTTAAAAAAAAAAACTGTTGTCTTTTATGGTTGCAATGACTGAAATAAAGATTAAATGATGATGATGAAAATGCCCCACACGTTGGACCTTCGGGGCTCTGAACAACAATGTCCCCGTCGTTGGAGCCACTGGGCTCTGAACAACAATGCCCCCGTTGTTGGAGTCCCGCTCGGGGGACTCGAGATACAATTATGCACGGGAGGAGGCCTCAGGCTCCTAAAATAAAGGTGCCTCACGTTGGAGCGGCCCGCTGACTAGACGGGGCCGCTCGACACACGGCAGGACACTGTGCCTCTCTCCGGCCCGCTGAACCTGCCTGGAGCTCCCCCCCAGCCCGTCGGCACTCACCAGACTGCTCTCGCAGGGACATCTCCTCTCTGCAGCGGCTCTTGGGCTGCGGGGCTCTCCTGCGCCGGGGAGCCTCGCGCACAGCAGTACTCCTCAGGCGGCACGTCGTATGGAGGCGGGTGGGCTCCCGTCTTCCTTCCTGCTTTCCTTCCTGGGGCAGTCAATGGCAGCGCGGCCCCTCGGACGAGCCTCCAGGCTCCGGGGCGCATTGGCCAATGGCAGCGCAGTGATTCTTCCGTGGAGCAGCCAATGGCAACGCGGCCCTCGAACAAGCCCCTAAGCTCCGGGCGCATTAGCTCATGGCGGCGCAGCGATTCCTTGGGAAAGTACGGGGTAGGCACCCGTTTTAAGACCACGGTCCCTGGCGGGGTGGGCACCCGCTAGGGATCTCCACGGGGGCAGAAATGTGGGGTAGGCACCCGCGAAGCGCACTATGCAGGGTGGGCACCTGCCAACGATCCACAAAGTACGGCACATAAACGGGGTGGGCACCCGTGCCGAAATCCAGTAAAAGGTGGATCCCCACACCGGGGAATCCCTCTGGAAAGGGGACCGGAGCTCTGGGCTGCAGGTGAGAGCAACAGCGCTCCGGGCAGAAGGAACAAAAGCGCTTCAAATAAATAAAAGTAAAGCGCTCTCAGGTGCTAGGGGAAGCCAAGTCACCAGTCCAGGCAGAGGTCTTAGGAAGGGAGGCAGGGGCGCAAAGGCTGGGCCCAGGGTCCAGCTCACAGGGCCCTCCAGGCAGGGAGGCAGTCCCAGTGGCGGTATCCTCCTGGCACCCAGCAGCAGCAGGCCCCCCTCAAGATAGAATCAGGGAAAGAACATTTTGCAAGGGGTCACAGCCCCTTTTTATACACATTAATCCTTTGTCTAGGCTGCAGGGTTAAGGGAAAAACCAGATGCAACTGGTTTTGGAGCACTCTGTTGTGCTCAGCCCCTGTCCCCATTCACAGGACAGGCTAGGGTCATCAGTCGCACCACAGGGGGCGGAGCCAGCAGTGTGAGGGAAAGCCCAGCTCTATTCAGGTCCCAGGTGCACTCCTCCCACCCATTTGGCTGTCAATCTCCCTATTCACCACCGGGGCAGACCCATCCTGCCTCCTGGAGCCAGGCTCACCAGCCAGCTCCAGCCAATCACAAGCCAGACAGTCACTGCACCTTTATTACACAGACATGCCAACTTCTAGAAGTGGCACTTCCACACTAGACACATTAACGCCGCACACATCATCGCACAACATTCAATCTCACGAGTCCGCACATACCAAACTCGACCTTGCACTCTCAACACATCAGGAACTAACACATACATTCCACAGGCATTCCTATGGGAGGGCAGGCCATTCTCACCACACGCACTCAGAGTGCGCACGCACTTTACACTGGGACACAGTGAAAGTGCGCAGAAGCCAAAAATAACTAACACCAAGTCATAATTAAAAGCAAAAAGTTTAGGGGAGAACCTGCCAGAAGGACCAAGTCCAACAGGCAGTCTCCTCCTTCAGCTTCCTTGGTTCTTCTCCTTGGCAAAGGTTTGTCTTGATTCCCAGATGTGATCTAAAGTTCTGGGGTCTGGGCCCCAATATTTATACCAGTAAATCCTCTATCCTCTGAAGGCAGAGGGTGCTGTGCCCAGCAAAAAAACAGTTTCCTGGCAGGAGGTGGAGACAGCATTGTTGAAAGCAGACCTGGCCCAGCTAGCGGAAAGGAAATCTCCCCCCCTACTCTCTATTCTATGAGGGCTCAGGTCGGTGAAAGAAAATCTCCGACCCCCCACTCTCTACTCAATGCAGGTCTTATTCAGCCCAGCCCTGGACCATCTGACTGCTGGAGCTAAGGCCCTCTCCATCCCCCTGTCACTCACAAACCAGACATGGAATACACAAACATAGCAGAGGCCTGTTGGATGGTTAGGCAAGAAAATACCTACCTTCTAAAAGTGGTATTTCCAAACACAGAATGTAAAAGCCACCTTCACTAAAAGATGTATTTTAACATTCTGAGTTCAGGCATACTAAACTCGAATTTCTACCTGGTTCCCTGGGTCAGTTAGGATTATAAGATGTTATATTAAAACTGCCCATTCTGGCCTATGGGAACAGGTAGCCTTGCAATAGTCAAAAATGAAATTGGCTGTAATTCACTATCAGAACATGCCACACACATCAGGGCATATCCTACCTTTTACATACAATTCACCCTGCCCATGGGGGTACCTTGGGCCTACCTTAGGGGTGACTAACATGTAGAAAAGGAAAGGTTTAGGGCGTGCACTTGCCAAGTCGACATGGCAGCCCCAGGCTACACACAGGCTCTGCAATGGCAGGCCTGAGACACACTTTACAAGCTGCTTCTGTGGGTGGCACAACCAGTGCTGCAAGCCCACCAGTAGCATTTGATTTACAGGCCCTGGGCACACATGGTGCACTGTACTAGGGTCTGACAAGTAAATCAAATAAGCCAATCATGGAGTCACTAATCCATTACAACAAATTACAGTAGGGAGCATTTGTACTTTGGCACTGAAGAGCAGTGACAAAGTGCCCAAAGCATCTATACCAGCAAAAACATAGCAAAAACACAGGCGGCAACAGCAAAAAATGGAAGGGAGACCCATACCAATGGTGCCAGGTCTAACAATAATGCACTCTGTCCTATGGGCTATTTGGTCCTATTATGGCCTACCTTACGGGTGACTTATATGTTTGAAATGGAAACTTTGGGTCTGGCAAAAGCAATATTTTGCAAGGCCTAAATGGCATTTTGAAACTACACCACAGGCTGCAGTGGTAGGCCGAAGACACATTTTAAAGGGCTACTTTAGTGGGTGGCACAATGAGTGTTGCAAGCCAATTAGGATTATTTAATTTTTAGGCCCTATGTATTACATACTACCATATTCTAGAGACCTATAAGTAAATAAATGTGCCAACCAGAAGTAGGTCAATTTTACCATGTTTTAGGCAGTGCTTAATTTGTTAAATAATATGTACCAGTTCCCAAAGTTTTTCTCAGAAGCACCCAAATGTTAAGACAGTGAATACCAAGGCTGTGTAGTCCTGATTCCACCTCATGCCTCTGTCATTCACATCATTAGGTACCCTTTAACTCTATCGCGTGGGTTCTTTTTCATTCCTGCTTTCTCCCTTTGTCACTGGTTTTCTGTCATTCTCTTCCTCCCCACCCACTCCCTTTTCTGCCTTATTCTCTATCTTGTTCTAGATCAAAGTCATATGATAAAAAATAAGTGTTGGACCCAAAAAATGAATGCTGATGGTCCCCACGTGCAACTACTAGCTCCAACTAAACACTTAAAATAAGGTTGTTCTGAATATTCTGATAGTTCACACTGGACTTTTCAGTTCTCTAAGCAAATGAAGCCTAGTTACATCGAGTCAAGCTCAGACACAGTGACAATTGTGTCGAATCTAAGGTCTTTGGCAATTCGTAATTTCAGAACATGCACTCATTGACCCTCCTGTCGACTCATTTTGTTAGGAACCTCTCTGTTACCACATCTGTTATCACATCATTTGCCATTGACATAGCAGGGACCTCACCTTATGACCAGTTGACATCTGTATGCCTATTCATTTTGCTAGTTTGCGATCTTACTGCCCCAGGCTCTAAATGCCAGGTTACCTGAGTCTTGCTTCCTCTCAGATCTTCAGTTTCCTTTTACGTAAATAAGGAGTGACCAAAAGCAATCAGACCGGGTGAGTAACAGTTGTGAAAGAATCAGATAGCGAAGTTTCTGGCCGTTCTACTTGGCAGAGAGTAAGGTCCAATAACAAAATTGCAAGCATATAATTTTCCGGCAAACGGTCATCAGTTTCAGTGCCAGCCTTATGTGCAAGAAGATTGCGTCATTCCTGTCTCCCCTCACCTCACCTATTTTCAATATGGGTATCCCTTTAATTTGTGGACATCTGATTGTGTCGACTTATAGACAGTCATGGTCAATTGAATAATCAAAAGCTACGATGTTTAAATATCTGAAGATGAATTAAGACATTTCTGTGTATTCAGACATGTCCCGCAAATCCCATATAATGCATCCTAAAACAAATACATCTGCAGTACAGGTTGCACTAATGAGGATCTTGTAATCAAGAAAATTAGCAGAAAAGGGAGGCACTTCTGAAAAAAGTCGACAAATTACCTAATAAAAATAAAACATTGCACGTGAAACTATGGTTCTTTCTAATTATTCATTCAGAGCCTTCATCTTAACTAAAACAATGATTTGGACATGTTTCATTGTCAAACTAATGAACTAATTACCTTCACAACTCATGACATTGCCACAAATACGGCAACAGAATCCAGGGATATATTTACAAGGAGCTATTGCCACTGCAGCATCAATTTGTTGACGCTGCAACTTTATTTTTGGCGCCATATTTACAAAGTGACGCAAGAGGGCTCTATCATCACTTTTTCAACTCCTGCACCTATTTTTCATAGCACCAGATCCGGCTGTGGCAGTTATCGCTAATGATATGAAAGGTAGGCATTTCTCTGAAAAAGCCTCACAAAACTGACACAGCTGTATTTACAATGATTTTATAAAATGGCGTTACTTTGAGAAAAGAGGCGCAGAGAACCAGCAGCAGCATATTTTTACCGCTACAGAACAGGCAAAAATATTATGCATGTCCACTGGTATTAAAGCAGAACATACCCAAATCCCTCTGGCAAGCTCAATGGCACCATGGACCTACTCGTACTGTAGCTCAGAGCACCAAGAAGACCACCATCAACACCACCATCTCAGCCATCACCACTGAGGCAGTGCAGGAGAAGGGAGTGTACATTGACCTCAGGGAGGAGCGGGTCATTGCTCATTACAGGCTCAGGATGGAGTCCAATGTCCACTTCCTGCACCAGATTGCACAAAATTCTGAAGCCAACATTGCAACGGTGCACCAACATCCATTTGCAGGCCAATCTACTGGCTGTCCTGCACATGCGGTACTTCTGAAAGAAGGGGTCAACAGCTTTGGCACTCTTACAGCGGTAGCATGGCCAGGATAAAAATAATATCTTTAAATATATGTGGTCTAAACGATCTTAAAAAGAGACAAACAGTGGCAATTGGCCTACAAAACTGGGGAGCAAATATTGTATGCATGCAAGAGACTCATATTGAAGGAACACAGAGCCATATTTTGAATACACTAGGGTATACATTGGTCTGTGCCACCTCACAAGGGGCTAAGACACGGGGGGTCGCCATCTTGGCTAAAGGGAGTGGGTATGCTTTTAGCAAATCCAAAACTGACAAATTTGGCCGCTGGGCTATCACCGAATGCAACTATCAAACAGGCCAAAAAATGACCATCTGTGCTATCTATGGGAGTAACTTAGATGATCCTCTGGTCATTGATGAGGTCTCCAACGAACTTTCACACTGGTCTCTTCCGCTCCTGGTTTGTGGGGATCTCAACATAAATCTCCCGTCCAACTGGTCTCTGAATGTTGATTGGGTTTATAAAGGGCGTAAACCAAAGGTATTTCGTGCACTCAAGAATCTATGTTTAGCACATGGGCTTGTGGACAGTTGGCAGACTTCCAACACTAATAGTAGTGATTTAGGCTACACTTATTACTCTAATCAACATCATGCACACGCCAGATTAGACTATATGTTTATATCAAACTCGCTTAGTCAGGACTGTCAAATTTTGAAATTGCCCCGCGTACTATCAGATCATAATCCCCTTTTTTGTACTTTAACTACTAGATTGGCTAAACTAGAACCAACACCTTGGACATTTGAAAAAGCCCTATTGAATGACTCCCAATATTGTCTCCATATGAAAGATTGGATCCCCAAATTTCTAGCAGAGAATATTAACAGTCAAGTCAAGTCAAATAACTTTATTCGGTTATTCGTAGCAACAACCATAAAAGCATATTTCATTAGACATACATTAACACATACAGTCAAAAACATTTAAAAAGCAACATAAAACAAGAAAGTCACAAGCGGAATGTACTATAAAAATATAAAAAATTATTATTAGCTAAAAATATATTAATCAGTAGCACTGTTACCCCTCCATGCTTTTCCTAAATTTAAGTGCTAGTTTTAAAAAGCTGCATATGAATATTAACAGCACTTCAATAGAAATTGTATGGGACGCCCTAAAAGCCGGGATCCGGGGCGAGACCATGCTATTCTCAGTAAGATCAAAAAAACAGGAGAAGGAGGAGATACGGAGGTTACAGGATAAGCTCATGATAGCAGAAGTAGATCTTGTTATAGCCACCAGCGATGGTGATCCAACTGGAGATATCTCGCGTAGCTTAGCCCAAGTAGCAGTTGCTAAAGCAGCAATCACTAATATTTTTACAGACAAAGCAATTCGGAAAGCCACTGCACGAAAAGAATGAGTATATGAAGTAAATGAACAAGTGGGTCATCAATTGGCGGTTCGGATGCGGCAACAAACTAATGTTAACTTAATTAGGGAGATTAAAGACCCAGTGGCAGGACAACTAAAAGACCCAGAATTAATCAGGGATGCCTTTTATCGGTTTTATACAGAATTATACTCTGAAGATGGCAGTGGGGACATAGCCGAAATGGAAAGGTATCTAAAGAACCGTGAAAGCGGCTGCCTTGAGGAAAACACACAGCAGGCCCTAGAGGAAACTCCTAGTATGGAGGAGATGTTAACGGCTGTCAAGAGTTTCCCGAAAGGGAAGGCAACAGGACTTGACAGTATCCCCTCAGAGTTCTATAGCACATTTATAGATCAAATCAAGCATATATTGATTGACTTGATTATTCATATCTTCTCTTTGGGTCAACCACCTTGTTCCTGGTCCAGGGCTAAAATTGTGATCTTTGCCAAAAAAGGGAAGCCCCCTGAACTCCTGGGGTCATATCGCCCCATAACTCTTATAAACGCCGACTCCAAAATATACTCAAAAATCTTAGCAAACTGGGTAGCACCAATTATACAAAAAGTAGTTGCCAGTAGCCAACATGGTTTTGTTCCTGGGAGGTTGACAATAAATCATATCCTGAGGGTTATCACGCTTTTTGATGGAACAGGAACTACAGGAGACCCTATGGCCCTAATCCTTCTGGATGCAGAGAAAGCCTTTGATAGGGTCTCCTGGCAGTTTCTCTGGAAAGCAATGGCAAAGATGGGATTTCGAACTGGGTTTATCCAGGCTACACAAAAAATGTACGTTAATCCTAGGGCTGTAGTATCCGTTAATGGAAACTTAACTAACGAATTCCTTATATCCAGAGGCACTCGCCAGGGCTGCCCTTGCTCGCCATTGCTCTTTGCAATATACATAGACTCTTTTATTCGCTACCTGGAAAAAAATGACAGCATCGCACCTATCATATCACACGGCCACGCTACAAAAACTTTAGCATATGCTGACGATATTGCTATAGTCACCCCAGATGGATGTATGACGTTACAACGCATACTTTTACCACGACTACCTTTACCACGCAATTTTTACAACGCAGGATCCATTACAACGAAGTACCATTACAACGCATGTATTTACAACGCAGTACCTTTACAGGGGATTAAATCTTTTGAAGCTTTGAAGAAAGAATACAACCTAGACTGGCGGGATTTCTTTAAATACCTCCAAATTAGGGATTTTTTAACTCACAAACCTGGAGCCAGGACATTGGGGGAAGAATCTACTCTAGTAGAGATGATCATACACTCTAAAAATCATACTATAGGTGGAGTCTATGCGTTGCTGTTGACCATATTCCCGGATGACTTAGAGAAAACATCACTGAAGTGGCAAGGCAAACTTGAGATTTCAAACAAAGGCTTTCTACACACCTATCAGCTAGCTCAAACTATTCTGATCTCCACCAAACTTCAGGCACAATTCTACAAAACCTGCTTTTTTCTTTATTATACACCTGACAAGATTACAAAATGGGGAACCGGCAAAGGGACCTGTTGCCCGAGATGCAACTTACCTATAGCCGATTCAATACATATCTTTGCTTCTTGCCCCGGATTAATCCCTTTAAAGCAAGACATAGAGAGGTTCTTAACTTCCGTTCTTCATAGAGAGGTGACTTTGTCAAAAGAGGCAATGGTGCTTGGGGCAGACGAACCAGATAGCATTGAAAGTGGCCAAGAGTTCATATTTATAGCGATGGCTGTCCTACGGTTATGCCTAGCCTCCGCTTGGCTCGACCCGTTAGCACCCTCTTTCCAGCAGTTGCTAGC
Organism: Lissotriton helveticus; assembly: GCF_964261635.1. Taxonomy (NCBI): domain Eukaryota; kingdom Metazoa; phylum Chordata; class Amphibia; order Caudata; family Salamandridae; genus Lissotriton; species Lissotriton helveticus. Next base: position 1,840,302,511 of record NC_136061.1, read on the forward strand.
TAGGCTATTGGCGAGACATAATATTGAGACAGCCATTTATCAACTGAAAGGTAATCAGCGGCGCAAAAGGGGTATGAAAATCTGGACCCCTCTTACACAATGGCGGGATTTACAAACATAATTTAATCTAATGTACCTACAAGGCTGTAATGTATATAGGATTTTGTTTTTTAAGCTTGGTTTATGTAACGATGGGTTAAACAAAAAGGAAAAAACAATGTAATGCACATGATGTTAATGTGCGTATAATTACTGTCCGTCATACGGGGGATTGGGGGGGGGGAATAAATGCAAAACAATGAATAAAAACATTTTTTTTTTAAAAAGAAAAGGGAGGCACTTCTGAAAAAAGTCGACAAATTACCTAATAAAAATAAAACATTGCACGTGAAACTATGGTTCTTTCTAATTATTCATTCAGAGCCTTCATCTTAACTAAAACAATTGTCAAAACTAATGAACTAATTACCTTCACAACTCATGATATTGCCACAAATACTGCAACAGAATCCAGATATATATTTACAAGGAGCTATTGCCACTGCAGCATCAATTTGTTGACGCTGCAACTTTATTTTTGGCGCCATATTTACAAAGTGACACAAGAGGGCTGTATCATCACTTTTTCAACTCCTGCAACTATTTTTCATAGCACCAGATCCGGCTGTGGCAGTTATCGCTAATCATATGAAAGGTAGGCATTTCTCTGAAAAAGCCTCACAAAACTGACACAGCTGTATTTACAATGATTTTATAAAATGGCGTTACTTTGAGAAAAGAGGCGCAGAGAACCAGTAGCAGCATATTTTTACCACTACAGAACAGGCAAAAATATTATGCATGTCCACTGGTATTAAAGCAGAACATACCCAAATCCCTCTGGCAAGCTCAATGGCACCATGGACCTACTCGTACTGTAGCTCAGAGCACCAAGAAGACCACCATCAACACCACCATCTCAGCCATCACCACTGAGGCAGCACAGGAGAAGGGAGTGTACATTGACCTCAGGGAGGAGGAGGTCATTGCTCATTACAGGCTCAGGATGGAGTCCAATGTCCACTTCCTGCACCAGATTGCACAAAAGTCTGAAGCCAACATTGCAACGGTGCACCAACATCCATTTGCAGGCCAATCTACTGGCTGTCCTGCACATGTGGTACAAAAGGGGGTGGTGATGGACGGAGCATCTGATCCAATCAAACACTCACATCCAGTCAACAGATCTGGGTTTAATCCATCACCGTTCTTTAGCCCACTCTGCCACCCCAGTTCAGACATGGCCATATGCAAATCAGTCTGACCCTGTGCCTCATGGGAACAATCCAGCCCGAACTGCCAAGCCATGCCTTCCCTGGACCGGAAACAAGCTTTCGAGGAACGGTTTCTGGCATTTCAGCTGTCTTCAGCCCGGCTTGCTTGAATCCAGTGGCAAAGTGAGCAAGTGACTCACGTCTGAGCATACCCTACCAACTTATGGCGAACAAAGTGGTACAAAAGGGGGTGGTGATGGACGGAGCATCTGAACTGGGGTGGTAGAGTGGGCTAAAGAATGGTGATGGATTAAACCCAGATCTGTTGACTGGGTGTGAGTGTTTGATTGGTTCAGATGCTCCGTCCATCACCACCCCCTTTTGTCCTACACATGTGGGCATCAGGAACCTTCCAACCCACCACAGTCACAATGGCAGGAGTATCCCAGGCATCCTTCTCTAAATTCCTCCCCTCCGTCCTCAATGCCTTCATAAGCCTCACTCCCCAGTACCTCTTCTTCCCCAACACAACACAGAACCAACAGGAAAACAAGCAAGGCTTTTATACTATTGGATTAGCTCCACATGTGTTGGGGGCAATGGATTGCACCCATGTGCAACTTGTGCCTCCAGCGGCTACATCACACCTGTACCCCAATAGGAAGCGCACACATTCCATAAACGTGCAGGCAATCTTAGACCATGTGGGCCTCTTCATCAATGTCCTCCCAAAGTACCCAGGCAGTGCTCATGATTCCTTCCTCTTCTGTTATTGAACCATCAATGAGCGTTTCCAGAATGGAACATATGGGAATGGCCTACTGGTTGGTAAGTATTGCTCAAGCATATGACAGACCACATGACAGTCAAATATGTTGGAATACATTGACATATTAGTGTTGGGCTGAATGAGACAGTGCATACTTAGTTGGTGTGGGCGTACATACTAGCACCATACTACATGGCATATGCGCAACACAATACTATAAGGCACACATTTTGAGACCACCTACACCACTGTGGGCCACATGTACAAGTGAACTGCGCTGCTGGAGAATCACTGGTCATGATGTTTTGGTGTAGCAGGTCTCCAACTCATATCAATGAGGCAATGCAAAGCCTGTCTGCATGCCCTTGCATGGCCTCATAGATATGCAGGAAGGCAAGCCAGAGCAAAGTGCACCCTACGTCTGTGCATCCATAGGTAAATCCTATGGTCATGAGACGTGATTTATTCCAGTCCTGTGAAACCGAGAAATGTAGTCATATTTTAACCTCACAAAATCATGTCTACCATGCTACATTACATTACTCATAACATATGCCCATCCCATTCTATGTGCACACCATTTTGCAACACACAAACCACTCTATCAGTCCTCCAAGACCCCAGCCTGTGCAGCAAGGTACAGCCTCCTGCACAAACTAAATCTCTCGTGACAGCCAACAAAACAGTCATCTTGGGAATAAGGTGCCGATCATGGAGCAATGCTGTAAATTTCCTACCTTTTGAAAAAATGGGGAGATAGGTCCTGGGACGCAGAGTCGGCTGGACCATATACTACTTTTTGAAAAAAGAGGAAAGATGCCGGCCCTCCAGTTTATTTAATAGAGCTCATTAGTTAGAGCAACAAACCAGTCTTATTTCTTGATTTGTATGGTTTATTTATACCGTTCATTATTTTTCTTTTTACTTTTTCATTTACTAAAAAATTCAGTTGTATGAGAAAAACAATGCATCTAAACAATACATATACATTTACTTAATGACATTAAACAGAACAGCAATAATTCATTCTCAAGACATACATATAATTAGTTGTAGGACAAAAAACTCAATCTTTGCATAATATTTCAACAGATGATTGGATGATAAAGTCACTTTCAGAAAGGAAATGGAAACAAATTAAGTAAAACAAGTATATTTGACTGTACAAGTTCCAGTTAATGCACTAATTATTTGGTTCCTTCCTGCTTTTGCCAGCACGAGCACTAAACCCTGGACACTGAATAATGTGTAAAATATGTCCTACACTGTCCCCAAGCAGTGTGGCACTGTAGTGTGGTTAGACTACCAGCTGCACTGTACAGCGCAAGACTCTCACATAACTCACACCCTCTATGTACTTTTAAGATAGTGGATCCAGTGCACTGCCATGTGTACACTATCATGTCACACATCGATAGCCACTCACTACCATCCCCACGGCAGTACACATTGATTAACATTGACTCCAACTCTTGCCGGCAAATATGTGTGACTGAAGTATGCAGCATCACCATTTCCATCTACAGGTTGTAAAATTAGACATGTATCAGTTCAGAAGTGGCATTAGTAGTCAATAACAGACGCAATAGATGATTGGCAGACATTTGTCTACTCAATGGCAAATCGACTTTCCTTTCTGGTGAAAAATCATAGCCTTCATGACATTGGCACTCCCAAGTATGACAAATAGTAAGTGGATCACAGAGGACAGCACACTTGCATGTGTAGTACAGTACAATTTACAATTCTAACTTGAACTTGCGTGTATGCCACAGAATGTCATAGCACGTCTCTTACAGTAGGCAAAGTGTATGAGTCATTCAGGACACATGACAGAATGTACATGAATGTGGAGCCATCCCTTGTCATGACTTTTAACTAATTTTACCCCTCCTCTATTTGCAGCTGACCAAGGATATGCTCTGCGGCGATGGGTGATGACTCCTCTAAAAAAATCAGAGACAGAACTACAAAGGAGGTACAAACGTGCCCTATGCAGGACTCGGTCCATAGTAGAGCAGACATTCAGCGTACTCATTTCCCGCTTCAGGAGTCTGGATATGTCTGAGGCCGATTACTCTACTCACCACCAATGGTATGCAAAATTACATTTGTTTGCAGCATATTGCACAATATTTGTGTGCGGAGAAATGTACCATGGGCTGCTGCCAATAGGGAGCAGGAACTGCTGGATGATGAGGATGAGGAAGATGAGGAGCCACATCAAACAGTAGCAGCAACATGGCAGAGGGACATTATAATTCACCATTTTTGCACAGATGCATGAGTGACTTACATGGTGTCAAAAAATGATTTCCAAATGAAACTCTCTACATATTTATATAAATAAATATATGAGCACTACCAGTGTGTATGCAACCTAATTTCATAGACGCAGTAAACATCAAAACATTCACATCACACCTGCTATTAATTTGCACTATTGTGGCTAAACAAGCTGTCCTCACGATCCACAAATCACAGGCTAAATTTTGTGCTAAAGACTATGTGCAATTGGAATGTGCATCTCCCACACAAATCGTTCCAGACACAAGGCCACACAGCTGATGTTTGTGTACCACAAAATGATATTGTGGGTTCTCTCAACACTTCCCTGCACATAAACCATTCATGGAATATTTCTACATGGCCAATATGAGCAACAGCATGCAGGACACATGGAAACAGATTACTCAAGGTTACATTATTTGATACATCCTTGTTCTTGGGATGTCTGTCAAGTTTTGGATTGTGCCAGGTCCATATGACTCTCATCACCTCTCTCAATGTCAAACTACTTGAGTGCTGCTTGTGAAGAGCCGCTAACACCAATTTAGCACATGGGGCACCTCATGTAAGGTGCCCTTGCGCTAGCCGAGGGGTTGGGCTCTTTGCATAGTATGAATCCCAAAAAGCATGAACATACATATATACACTGTCACACTGATATTAAACACATGCAATGACAGTAAGCAGAACAACCACTATTCACACAAAACATAGCAAATCCTGTAAATGACTGCATCCATTACATATCCCAATGCACAAAAACCACACATTTGCCCTAATGCGTAAAAAAAAGGTTGACCCGTGACCGAGAAGCGTAGATTTTGCTGCCACCGCATTAGCTGAATATTACACTTCCCAGCCAACGTGCATAAATGACCGCATGGTGAAATTGTCAGGCCTTGTGTGAAATGGGCGCATTGACTGGTAGTGGATATGATTGGCAGGGAGTCTTATCTCCTCAACTACATTGACATTCAAGTTGGTGGACAAGTTGGTAAGTACACATGAATTGTGTGCTTTCCTATGTGTCTCATGTACCCATTGATGAATAGTGGTAACATTAAGTATGGCTCATATTACTTTTTGGTGAAAGTAGCCATGCCGACATGCAAACGAGGGAAATGCAATGGCAATAACGCTGCTATCTGTGCACTGAGTGGGCCACACAAGGGTTAATGTCCCTTTAGGCGATACAAATGAGTCCAAGGGAAGCATTGAGATGATGCACATGCCCATCGCCCATCCAGGTATCTCATATGATGACAGATCATGTAGTGCAAATCAGCTCCAGAGATTCTTCTTTCACAACAAGCATTTGTCAGGGACAGTTGCAATGGTCCATTACAGAACAAATGTTACACAAAAATGGGCTGATTTATAAGCTCCTTTGGCCACCAAGATGTCACTTTTTCCATGATCTAAAGTGATGCACCAGCAGCACAAGGGCCTTGTAAACAAGGCCCTTGTAAACAAGCCTCATAATGATGTGCAGATTATCCGCCTTGGGAAACTTTCCCTGAGTAGTCTTGCCTTAATGAGGCCTGCCACGGTTTATACAGTATAGCTAACCTGTGAATGTTCACTGGACTTGAACAGCATTTCCTATGTAAAAAGTATGGCTCCTTGATGTCCATTATGGCAACGTTGTGTTTGCACTGGCTTGCCCGACTCCATACCTCGGAGTGCATAGCAAATCCCGCATGCTGACTTAGCATGGCCTTATGGAGGTGTTTTTGAGGCCAGAGCTACTAGAGCTGTCCTTACATATGAGACTCCTATTGCACATCCCTCTTGTATAAGAGTCCAAATGTATGTCTGAGGGGAGCCCACTCACATAGTACTGTACCCAAGGGTATGCCAGTCTAAATCTGACACATCTCAACATATCCCATATAAGTTATTGTTCAATAATCCACAAAAATCTTAGGAATGCATGGAACCTGTCCGAACAATATCTGGTACTCTGCAGCACTGACAGGTATAGATCTCAACTAACGTAAGGAACAAGTATGCATAAATGCCAAAATTAGGAGGGCATGAGTATTGCTATACCTTGCTTAGTATGGTATGTGAGTTATGAAGGTGCATAGACTCATTAAAGTCAGCTACAATAGTGAAATATAGTAGTGATGAGGTTGAAGAGCTGGTACCACAAACCGGTGAACAGGTGCATGTTTTGGCTCATCATATGTATGTACACTTTAGCCTGGCTTACCGATGTGTATTATTCAGGCATGTCAAATGTGCCATCTGATTACTTAAAACGTGAAGGGTTACATGTCTGATAGCTATGCATATGTACTATGCTTCTGTTGCATATATTATTTGTGTTCTAAGTAAACTGATGTGTTTTACATGCTACATATTGTAGGTGGACCACCTTCAGAGATGGTTGGTGAGGTGGATGGTTAAGGACCCCAAATTCACCAGTGAGAGCCTTCATCAGTGAAAATTGTGTAGTGCAAGAATTGAGTATGATGTCAGATGCTATGCGAATTACCAGATTCAATGTGCAACCCTATCACAAATAAACTTTTGTATAATGATTAATAGGTCAAGAAAAGTGAATGTTGATTGTTACATGTGTATCAGCCTTTGACTATTGTCAAGGAGATTACATTGCCAATCTGGGGTGGACTACATGATAGAGGCTTGACAGGGGAGCCATGATCACACTGGCAGACTATGTGAAAATATGTGGTAGTGGATGAACATCTGAACATGGCCGTGGATGTGAAAAATTCAAAATGCATGTCAGTTGCACATGCTATGATTTTGGGAGAATGTAACGAGTGGTGGCATGGCTCAGCATGGACTTACAACACTTCAGATAGGAGTGGTTTCATATACCTCTGTGTGATGTGAGGTACTTATCCAGCGTTCGTTGTTACATTTAATGCCTGACAAGTGTTCAGTACAGTTAGCAATCTGTCCTGATATGGGTCCTTTCCATATCAGTTGCATTATGTTGTGAGACAATACATGTACTTTGCAGACATTGCACATATTACTGTGGCAAGTGCTTATGGCATAAAGGCCATTGAAGGATGCAATTGCACACTGATGATCAGTAGAGATGACATGTGTACCATACCATGGGTACAAAACAGCATTGTTCCTAGGCATACTATTTACTGCCACGGTCATGCCTAGATGTGCCAATGTGTTGCAATTGCATTGTGCAATAATTGCCATGCCTTTGTAATTTGGCCTTAGTAAATCTGATATGATAAAAAATAGGCATGTGTATGCTCACTCTGAGCTGCAAGATACATTTAGGCTGTAGGAGCTGCTACCTTTGATGTTGTGAAAATAAAATTGTTTCATGATGTCTTCACCTGTTCCTAGTCACCCTTTGACTGACAGTTTTCCTTTTTGCTTAAACAGACAACATGACACCAGACAAGTTGAGGAAGCACAACCTTGGGAAGCGACATGAGTCAATTGGAAAGTCTTTTTTCTGGGACCACCAACATTGGACAAGACAAGCACAAGACAAGATGGACGGGCAGGTCAAGTTACCTCCAAGGCACCGGTACCCAGCACTTCCACCAGCTTATCATCACAGCTACCTGACCCCACACCTAATGCCATGGGGGGGCCAGCTCATTTGAGCTCAAAATAAAGAAGGACCTTTCGGAGCTAAAGTTGTGAGTGGTTGTGCTTCAGCACAAGATGGACCTGGCAATAACACTGCTCCAGGAACTGACAGAGGCAGTGGCAAGACCCAAGCCCCGCTAGCCACAGGGAGCTTTTCTGCCCTTCCCCCTGTACTTATTTCAATTGAAGGTCTTGATGGTTTTATGGCGTAGTTTACGTTACTTAGTGTAGTCATAGTGTAGGAGTAGTGTTTTAGGGGTTTGTAGAGGTGGGAACAATTTTAGTGGATAGAGGTACTTTGTGCTTTTGGGGTTGGGGTTGGTGTGTTTTATATGTGTTATAAAAAATGCACACAAAAAAAGATGTGATTGTTTAGGATTCTATATATAGTTAGTTGATATTTAGGTGTAGTGTCTGTTGTCCTTGTGTGAAGATGTGTCTTTACCGGTGCAGGGGGTTGATGTGTATCATCTCATGCTAAATGTGCAGAGTAAGCTAGGTTAAGTTTAGGTAGTTTTAGATAGTATGTAGTATAATATAGTGTAGGTTAGGTTAGATTAGTTAGTGTAGGTTAGGAAGTTTTAGTAATTTAAATGTTTCTGTTGACATTAAATCTCATTGTTTGCTACATGCAGGTTCACATAATTTACTGTGTGAGAGTTAGCATGTGTGCTCAGGTAATGTTATGTACATGCATTTTTCTTTGCTAGCAGTGTTTGGCAGTGTGAGTAGGTGTTTTACTTATGGACTGGGATCTGTCAGGCTGGTCATAGCTTTACATTAGCTATCTTCAGACATTGTTGAGCAGTGCACGTGGCAATTATGATGGAAATGGTACACTGTGCAACACTTGTTCACATCCGATTTCCCTGTGTGGGTACGTCATGCGACATGCTTTGGAGGGATGTTGCAGTTAAAACATTTGCCCAAATTATAGGTTTTTGGACTCACACACTGATGACTGCCCCACTCTCACACTTGCAGCATTTGCTTGTAAGCCCGATGCTGTTTGCTTGCCAGTATCCATGGGTAGACCCGGCACTTGTGGTGTGACTTAATTCACCATTAACATTGTCTGAATTACACCTGTTGCACTTCATATTTCCAACTCTGAGTAACCACTTGCTGGTCAACACACATATAGGGTTCACCAATTATGTTTTACTCTCACTGCCTAGTATTCTCCATGACTCCAAACAACACATGTCCCTTTGGTAAGTAGTTGGAGTCTTTGCCTCACAGACTGCCCAATGGTCAACTTGGCCCAGACTCCAACAGACATACAACACACAGGTAGTAGTAAGTGTATTTAGTTACATGTGCAAATGGTGACACAGCTCACAGGTACAGTTCATAGGACAACAACCCCAAAAGATGTTTTGAGCCAGTGGATGTACAGACAGAGCACATGGGGGTAACATGGCATGGGACATGTGGAGGAGAGGAGAGCTTCTGTTGAAAATTAGTACGTTTTGGTGAACATTATCTGCGCCATCTTGCCTCTTCCCCTGATGCCACACTTTTGTCGTGCGCGCCCGCCATTTTTTTAGATGCCCCGATCAGAACGAACCCTTTTGCATGCCGCTGGCCCCTGACATAGCCCTTCGCCTTCACTAAGCCTGCACGCTGACCACCCCCTGCTTGCACCTGCCTTGAGTCATAAACCCCTCTTCGGCGCTGCTCTGCTCCAGGCCCTCATCCTGTTCCCAGCGCGACACCTCCCTGCTTCCCTTTCACGATCTCCGGCCCTTAGATGCAAACCCCCTTTTTTTCCCCGTGTGCCCGTTTTGTCTTCCCCGTTCCCAGGCCGACACCCAGCTCTGCCGATACCATTCCTTGCCCCTCCCCGTACAATAGAAAGCTTCCCCCATCAAAGGATCCCCGGGTTGATCAAAGCCCCCACTCCATGAGATCCGATCAAACCCCCCACATTCCGTGAATCGGCGGAATATCCAGCTGCGTGATACTCATCACCTGTTGTGACTAGGGTGGGGACTTCAACTGTAAATGTGTGTGGGAACGGGCCCAAAGGGGATTTCCGGGAATGTCTTTTCCATACATCAAAGCTTTTAACATGAATGTGTAATCTACAATAAAGTCATAAAGCAATGTATAAGAGGCCAGGCCTCAGAAATGTATCTAGAGCACCTCAGAACGATACCTTCTGTCCGTTTCGTTGTGTTCTCCTCCGGAGAGAATAAAAACCTTGTTTCCTGCTTTCCAGTCTCCAGCGCCTGCCTCTTCATTGATTAAATAACTAGAGGGTCACAGAGGCAATACCGCCGGGCAAATATCGATTGTCCCCGACCCGACTCAGGTTTTAACACTTCAGTGAGGAAGAGATGACCACAATGCCATTAGGAAGGATAGGCCACATTGACAGTCCACAAATGGTCAAGGTGAACAGGACAAAAGTAAAATGAGGACAGTGGCAGCTGATTTTTCCTGGCATGTTCATAAGCACAGGGCAAAGGAGAAACTGGGTATGTGGCACCGATGAATGCTACCGGACACTTTTTCATTGGAAAGTGGTGCAGTCCACATCTTTCTTCTCTGATGTATGCAGTGTCTCCTATGAGGGATGTGTTGAAGGTGTACCAGCCCAGTGAGGCACACACACATCAGGGGTGGAAGATGTAGATCCCATGTATGCAGCAGCATTCATCTGTGCCAATGTCGTGGTGGTAGGCTGGCATGGCAGCAGAGTGGGAAATATGTAAGGGTGGGCCTAGTTCGCGAAGTAGCGCTACGCGAAGCTACGCGAAGTGCACTTCACGCTACGCGAACTTCATGTAGCACTACGCGAACTGCGTAGTAGCATGTTCGCACTGTGCAAGATGCGTTTTCAATGATTGCTCAGTGCAGACAAGCATTTGGCACTGTGCAATCATTGAAAATGGCATCTTGCACAGTGCGAGCTTTAGTTTTCTGCTGCTCGAGTAGATTTTTACTCGAGCGGCAGCTTTCTCAACACGGACTGGTAGTTTCTCATCGCGAGCGGTTGCGAGCATGCGCGACCACTTGCAATGAGAAATCTGACCTCCCCGCGTTGAGAATCTCGCCGCGATGTCATTTTGCTTCCTCGCGGTCGCGAACATGACGTTGAGGACCGCGAGCAAGCAAAAAATGACCTCTGCACTATGCTACGCAAGTTCGTACTGTGCTACATGCAGCTCGCGTAGTGCGAAGTTGCGCAAACTTCACAAACTACCCGAGCGTAGCGTAGTGCTTCGCCCAGGGTTAGAAATATGCTTCTACTCTATGGAATGCAAGGTGGTTCTCATTGCCCCAGTCGGTTGGCCACCTTGCTGGTACCACTCTGGCAGGGCATTTGTTCATGCTTCTGCCTCATGATACCAGGGATGTCAGCCAGGGACTGATGGAGACCTCGAAGCATTGAGTAGGTGCCCTTGATGGTCACAGTATTGGGATGGAGGCACCCAAAGACTCCCTCAAGGTTGGCCACCACGGTCTCTATCCCCACCTGCACCTGCTCTATCAACTTCCACTGGACTCCTACCACAGGACATTGAAAAGTAACCTGTGGGCCCTTGGAGTCCAGGGCTCTGGGTGAAGTGGCAAGTGGCAGGTGGTGCCTTTGGTTGGTAGTTGGGGTGTGGAGACCACACAACGGTGTTGAACCTCCCCTTGTTTAGAGATGTTGTCCCAATGGAGTTCAGGTATTCTTGGAGGATGTCCTGGTCGATGGTTTGAATGTTGTCATCCCAATCATCACTGAAGTCCGGGACAGCATGCTTGCCAGAAGGTGAGGGTTCACCCTCTGCAATGAGATGGAGAAATGCTATTCCTCTTCAGACTCTTAGATGTTGGCACGGGGAATCCATTTGACAATCAGGGTACAATACATTTCACTTTCAGTTCCTCATTGATGTGTTGACACCTGTTACGCAACGGTATGGATTGCAAATTACACTTTATTTCCCTTTCAGATGACTGCATATCAGCATTGTTCTCACTACCCCTGTTGCCTACTCTGAGGGGATGGGCCCTGTCATACTAGTCAGATTACCATACCTGAAGTTCAACCCATTTCATCATAACCAGAGATGGTTATTTGCAGGGCGTCACATATTGTGTTGATCAGACCCATGCACTTGTATGTGTACATGTCTACCCTGGCTGTTCCCCAATTAGGCCCTGACAGCTGACTTACTGCCACACAGTGATGGGACCCAGATCAAAAATTGCCTCTAATGTGTATACAACATCTACATTATGCGTGACCATGTGCAATGGACTGACATGGCAGGCTGTTATAGAGTGACATGGTTCAGGTAGTACCTCATATGGTAGTAGTGCTGGGAATGGGGACATGTACCTACCCAGTATTCTAAGACAACTGGGGCCATCCACCTCAGCCTCTGACCTTCCCCAGACTCATGTCCTTTGTGGCGACTAAGTAGTTCTCCCTATCCCTTGACAGTTCCCTGTATGACATCTTCCAACATGTATATGTGGCATACTGAGACAATTTTGGTCCATATTCCTTCCTGGCACATACTACATCTTCACCCAAGTCCACATGACATGTAGAATGTAGTACAACAACGTGCTGTTCTCTGTCATCAATAAACAGCTGCTATACAAGAGTGACCCAGTCAGACAAAGTAGCGCATGTGTGTTTTTGAGGGTACCTTGCAGTACACATGTCACTTCTCACTCACCTCCTTGGAATGCAAAGATTCCACAGTCAGACAGAGTGGCAGTTTGAGGTGCACAGCAAGCTTCTACTATGCACTGCATAAGCAGGAGCCCACCAGGGCCACACAGCATCATTTGTTTTGACACGCCTGGGGGCATAGTGACAAGGGCATTGCGCCACCTGAGCATCGCTTCCTACAACTCTCCATTTGCGCAATGCCTTGTTCCATGGTTACAAGGGGGCACTAAGCTTCTATGCATGGCTTTAATGCCACCTTGTAAATATTGTACCCTTTGATGTAGTTTTCTGCATCAAAGGGGTGTGCAATATGTGCTTCTGTAAGTGTTCCCATTCAACATCCATTGCTGTTTGGCACTGCCCCAGATTTACATGTAATCATTCTACTGCACACATAAAAGGAGCAAAACACCATTATCGATTGTTTATGTGCAGGTAGGGATACACCGTATCTACAGGAATACCTGCCACCCCTGCGCTCACCCCTGCAACAGCACTAAATGACCAGCTGTACGCCAACGCAGGCATGCTTGCACCATGGTGTAAGGGTGCCTGTGTTGGTGTACAGCTGTTCTTTTTTGACCGTCGCAGGGATGAGCACAGGGGTGGCACGTATTCCTGTAAATATGACGCATATGGCCTGCATTTATGAAATGACACAGTTCAGCGCAGCAGATTAGTTTGCGTTGATACACTGCGCCATTTCACTGTAACTATGCCCCATGGTCCGCAGTTGTATATCACTTGCATTCACCCCCACACCCGGGAAATATCCATTACAATGCAGTCATGACATCGCACTGCTTTTACAACACAGCTGTTACAACACAATTGCCTTTATATCACATACCATCACAACGCATGCCATTACAACGCATGCCACTGCAACGCATGCCATTACAACACATACCATTACAACGCATGCCATTACAATGCATTATAAGGTAAGTAATAGGGATTTTTTAGTTTTAAGGTGGGTATGGGTTTTGGGGTAGGTAGGAATAGTCATTTCTACCCCTACACTATCCAACACTTTCCCTACTGTTGCAATCACTGGAGTGGGAATAGTAATTTTTACCCCTACACTGTCCAACACTTACCCTACTGTTGCACCCACGGGAGTGGAAATAGTAATTTTTACCCCTACACTATCCAACACTTATACCACTATTGCCCTAAAAGTATTATGCGTTGTAATGGTATGTGTTGTAATGGTATGCGTTGTAATGGAATGCGCTGTAATTGTAATTTTTTAAAAATACATTGTACTGGCATGCATTGTAAAATCATGCGAAGTAATGGCAGTTGCAATGTAAAAAACAAATTGAAAAAGAATGGGTTGTAATTGTTTGCGTTGTAACGTCATATAGCCCCCACACCCAGTCAGAGTTAGTAGAGGAGAGCAGTTCAGGTGGTCTCTACCATGGCAACTGAAACCTTTGCGGTCTAACCCTGCATGCCAGGACAGGTGTTTTCAGTGTAGTTTAATCTAGGCTACTATCGACAGGGCTCTTGAAACGTCCCTATGTGTAGATACTTCCTGTTGGACTCAGCCCTTTTTGCAGGGTTATCCCTCGACTTTTTGCCTTCCCCTAGCCTTTTTTCTGACATGGTGTTGGTGGTTTTAGGACTCTGGGCACTTTAGCACTGCTGTCCAGTGTAAAGTGTGTGTGCCCTCTGTGAAAAATATGGTAAAGATTGGTCTACACCTGTTTGGCATATTTAATGTACCTGTCAGTCACTTGTAAAGCAGTATCTCATATACCTGGGGCTGGTAAATAAAATGCTACTGGTGGGCTTGCAGCGATGATTGTGCCACCCATCAAAGTAGCCTTTCAAACCTATCCCAGGCCTTTGCCATTGCAGAGCCTGTGCGCGCAGTGTTACTGCTGCTGTGACATGGCACCTAAAGTGTGTGCCACGTCTGTGAGTTTGCTGCATTTGCAGCTGCGCCCTGAAAGTTGGGACATAGAGTATTCAGGCCCCATAGGAAGGCCAGTAGGCCTGGGGTCATGGTTTACGCTAAGGTGTTGAGCGCACTTTATCTGTGATGGTGACAGGGTGCAAGGCTCTAAGGTGCTGTGTGCGCTTTTTTCAGTGTTACTGTGGTGCACTGTTTATGCCCAATGTGATGCTTACTGCATTATGTGTTTTATGACTAATGTGATTCCCTAATGTGATTTATGCTTGTGATGCCTATGACATAATGCGTTTATGCTTAGAATATTTATGCATACTGTGGTCTATGCCTAATGCTAATGTGATATAATGCGGAGGTCCTTCTTGTGCCAGTAGTTACTGGTTGTGTTTTACAATTGCTCCTTGTGTGTCTAAAAGGTTCTGACAGTGGCCCGATTGGCCCTGTAATGTGCAGTGGCGGTTTCTCGTACAGGGCGTCGGGGCCCTGCCCCCTTTACTTTTGTCCCCATAACATTCTCCACAAATAAAAAAAAAGAATTTGCTTTTTATGTTATTAAAGATGCAGGCCGCTGCACTCATCCAAATTTGGTCATATACATGCCATCCCTGTTTTTTGTGTTGGGGCCGTAAGTAATGCTGACTGACTACTGGGCTTAAGCCTGAAGAGCCCGGGGCTAACTTTAACCCCACGTCATCAGGGGGTGGAGACTGATCCTTTGGGCAAACTAAGCTGAAGATGGCTGATAGCCTAAAACCGGTCCTAGGATGCTTGATTCCGGTCAAGGGAAGACAAGGCTTGGCAGTTCGGGCTGGACTGTTCCCATGAGGCACAGGGTCAAGACTGATTTGCATATGGCCATGTCTGAACTGGAGTGGCTTGGTGAGCAAAATAACGATGGATTACACCCACATCTATGACTGGGGGTGAATGTTTTGCCATTGTGCAACATTCCGTCCATCATCTTGTGCGTTTTGCTGTTCACCCTATGTGGGAAGGGTATGCCCAGACGTGGGTCCCGTGCTCACTAAGCCACTGGAGTCAAGCTATCCTGGCTGAAGATGGCTGATAGCCAGAAACCGGTCCTAGGATGCTTGATTCCGGTCCAGGGAAGACAAGGCTTGGCAGTTCGGGCTGGACTGTTCCCATGAGGCACAGGGTCAAGACTGATTTGCAAATGGCCATGTCTAAACTGGGGTGGCTTGGTGAGCAAAATAACAATGGATTAAATCCAGATCTGTGACTGGGGGTGAATGTTTTGCCATTGTGCAACATTCCGTCCATCATCTTGTGTGTTTTGCTGTTCACCCTATGTGGGAAGGGTATGCCCAGACGTGGGCCGCGTGCTCACTAAGCCACTGGAGTCAAGCTATCCTGGCTGAAGACTGCTGATAGCCAGAAACCGGTCCTAGGATGCTTGATTCCAGTCCAGGGAAGACAAGGCTTTGCAGTTCGGACTGGACTGTTCCCATGAGGCACAGGGTCAAGACTGATTTGCATATGGCCATGTCTGAACTGGGGTGGCTTGGTGAGCAAAATAACGATGGATTAAACCCAGATCTGTGACTGGGGTGAATGTTTTGCCATTGTGCAACATTCCGTACATCATCTTGTGTGTTTTGCTGTACACCCTATGTGGGAAGGGTATGCCCAGACGTGGGTCCCGTGCTCACTAAGCCACTGGAGTCAAGCTATCCTGGCTGAAGACGTCTGGTAGCCAGAAACCGGTCCTAGGATGCTTGATTCCGGTCCAGGGAAGACAAGGCTTGGCAGTTCGGGCTGGACTGTTCCCATGAGGCACAGGGTCAAGACTGGTTTGCATATGGCCATGTCTGAACTGGGGTGGCTTGGTGAGCAAAATACGATGGATTAAACCCAGATCTGTGACTGGGGTGAATGTTATGCCATTGTGCAACATTCCGTACATCATCTTGTGTGTTTTGCTGTTCACCCTATGTGGGAAGGGTATGCCCAGACGTGGGTCCCGTGCTCACTAAGCCACTGGAGTCAAGCTATCCTGGCTGAAGACGTCTGATAGCCAGAAACCGGTCCTAGGATGCTTGATTCTGGTCCAGGGAAGACAAGGCTTGGCAGTTCGGGCTGGACTGTTCTCATGAGGCACAGGTTCAAGACTGATTGCATATGGCCATGTCTGAACTGGGGTGGCTTGGTGAGCAAAATAACGATGGATTAATCCCAGATCTGTGACTAGGGGTGAATGTTTTGCCATTGTGCAACATTCCGTCTATCATCTTGTGTGTTTTGCTGTTCACCCTATGTGGGAAGGGTATGCCCAGGCCGGGGTCCCGTGCTCACTAAGCCACTGGAGTCAAGCTATCCTGGCTGAAGACAGCTTATAGCCAGAAACCGGTCCTAGGATGCTTGATTCCGGTCCAGGGAAGACAAGGCTTGACAGTTCGGGCTGGACTGTTCCCATGAGGCACAGGGTCAAGACTGATTTGCATATGGCCATGTCTGAACTGGGGTAGCTTGGTGAGCAAAATAACGATGGATTAAACCCAGATCTGTGAAAGGGGTGAATGTTTTGCCATTGTGCAACATTCCGTCCATTATCTTGTGTGTTTTGCTGTTCGCCCTATGTGGGAAGGGTATGCCCCGACGTGGGTCCCATGCTCACTAAGCCACTGGAGTCAAGCTATCCTGGCTGAAGACGGCTGATAGCCAGAAACCGGTCCTAGGATGCTTGATTCCGGTCCAGGGTAGACAAGGCTTGGCAGTTCGGGCTGGACTGTTCCCATGAGGCACAGGGTCAAGACTGATTTGCATATGGCCATGTCTGAACTGGGGTGGCTTGGTGAGCAAAATAACGATGGATTAAACCCAGATCTGTGACTGGGGGTGAATGTTTTGCCATTGTGCAACATTCCGTCCATCATCTTGTGTGTTTTGCTGTTCACCCTATGTGGGAAGGGTATGCCAAGACGTGGGTCCCGTGCTCACTAAGCCACTGGAGTCAAGCTATCCTGACTGAAGATGTCTGATAGCCAGAAACCGGTCCTAGGATGCTTGATTCCGGTCCAGGGAAGACAAGGCTTGGCAGTTCGGGCTGGACTGTTCCCATGAGGCACAGGTTCAAGACTGATTTGCATATGGCCATGTCTGAACTGTGGTGGCTTGGTGAGCAAAATAACGATGGATTAATCCCACATCTGTGACTGGGAGTGAATGTTTTGCCATTGTGCAACATTCCGTCCATCATCTTGTGTGTTTTGCTGTTCACCCTATGTGGGAAGGGTATGCCCAGACGTGGGTCCCGTGCTCACTAAGCCACTGGAGTCAAGCTATCCTGCCTGAAGACGGCTGATAGCCAGAAAGCGGTCCTAGGATGCTTGAGTCCGGTCCAGGGAAGACAAGGCTTGTCAGTTCGGGCTGGACTGTTCCCATGAGGCCCAGGGTCAAGACTGATTTGCATATGGCTTTGTCTGAACTGGGGTGGCTTGGTGAGCGAAATAACGATGGATTAAACCCAGATTTGTGACTGGGGGTGAATGTTTTGCCATTGTGCAACATTCCGTCCATCATCTGTGTTTTGCTGTTCACCCTATGTGGGAAGGGTATGCCCAGACGTGGGTCCCGTGCTCACTAAGCCACTGGAGTCAAGCTATCCTGGCTGAAGACGGCTGATAGCCAGAAACCGGTCCTAGGATGCTTGATTCCGGTCCAGGGAAGACAAGGCGTGACAGTTCGGGCTGGACTGTTCCCATGAGGCACAGGGTCAAGACTGATTTGCATATGGCCATGTCTGAACTGGGGTAGCTTGGTGAGCAAAATAACGATGGATTAAACCCAGATCTGTGAAAGGGGTGAATGTTTTGCCATTGTGCAACATTCCGTCCATTATCTTGTGTGTTTTGCTGTTCACCCTATGTGGGAAGGGTATGCCCAGACGTGGGTCCCATGCTCACTAAGCCACTGGAGTCAAGCTATCCTGGCTGAAGACGGCTGATAGCCAGAAACCGGTCCTAGGATGTTTGATTCCGGTCCAGGGTAGACAAGGCTTGGCAGTTCGGGCTGGACTGTTCCCATGAGGCACAGGGTCAAGACTGATTTGCATATGGCCATGTCTGAACTGGGGTGGCTTGGTGAGCAAAATAACGATGGATTAAACCCAGATCTGTGACTGGGGGTGAATGTTTTGCCATTGTGCAACATTCCGTCCATCATCTTGTGTGTTTTGCTGATCACCCTATGTGGGAAGGGTATGCCAAGACGTGGGTCCCGTGCTCACTAAGCCACTGGAGTTAAGCTATCCTGACTGAAGACGTCTGATAGCCAGAAACCGGTCCTAGGATGCTTGATTCCGGTCCAGGGAAGACAAGGCTTGGCAGTTCAGGCTGGACTGTTCCCTTGAGGCACAGGGTCAAGACTGATTTTCATATGGCCATGTCTGAACTGGGGTGGCTTGGTGAGCAAAATAACGATGGATTAAACCCAGATCTGTGACTGGGGGTGAATGTTTTGCCATTGTGCAACATTCCGTCCATCATCTTGTGTGTTTTGCTGTTCACCCTATGTGGGAAGGGTATGCCCAGACGTGGGTCCCGTGCTCACTAAGGCACTGGAGTCAAGCTATCCTGGCTGAAGACGTCTGATAGCCAGAAACCGGTCCTAGGATGCTTGATTCCGGTACAGGGAAGACAAGGCTTGGCAGTTCAGGCTGGACTGTTCCCATGAGGCACAGGGTCAAGACTGATTTGCATATGGCCATGCCTGAACTGGGGTGGCTTGGTGAGCAAAATAACGATCGATTAAACTCAGATCTGTGACTGGGGTGAATGTTTTGCCATTGTGCAACATTCCGTCCATCATCTTGTGTGTTTTGCTTTTGTTTTTTACCACAAGGTTTAAATTAGCAACAGCATGCATGATTTTACACATAGATGCTTAACTGATGCAGTCGTTGTACTGCCAACTGCCGATTTGTACATTTTAATTTTAAACTTTACACCCTTTAATTGTAAAGTGACTTAGTTTGCCACATTTTATGGCTTGGTTCTTTTCCAGCTGCCTGTGTGTTTTTCTCGCCAGGCTCGTTTTTATTGGTTGCTTCTTTGTGTTTTTTTGGGGGGGGAGTCAGAGCAGCGTGAGAAAGAGTGTGGAGCAGGGCAGGGACAGAGGAGCAGGGCAGAGACAGAGGGGCAGTTGAAGGACAGGCAGAGCGGGCAGAGTAGGAGGGCAGAGAAAGAGAGGCAGTAAGAGAACCGCAGGTAGAGAGGGGAGAGTAAGAGGGGGAGAGCTTGGGAGGCAGAGAGAGCAGTGGGATAGAGAGTGAAAGGAGGAGGGAGAGGGGCAGTCAGGCCAGAGCTCTGAGTGTAAGAGGGCAGAGAAGGGCAGTGACGGAGGGGCCGTCAGAGTGGCGATAGAAAGAGCGTGGAGCAGGGCAGGGACAGAGGAGCAGGGCAGAGACAGAGGGGCAATCAGAGGACAGGTAGAGCGGGGAGAGTAGGAGGGCAGAGAAAGAGAGGCAGTAAGAGAACCACAGGCAGAGAGGAGAGAGCAAGAGGAGGGTGAGCCTGGGAGGCAGAGTGAACAGTGGGGCAGAGACAGAGAGTGGCAGGAGGTAGGAGAGAGGCAGTTTGGCCAGAGACAGAGCTCTGACTGTAAGAGGGCAGAGACAAAGGGGCAGTCAGAGAGGCAAGAGAAAGAGCGCAGAGTAGGGCAGAGACAGAGGGGCAGTCAGAGGACAGGCAGAGCAGGGAGAGTAGGATAGCAGAGAAGGAGGGGCAGTAAGGGAACCGCAGGCAGAGAGGGGAGAGTAAGAGAGCAGAATGGCAGAGTCAGAGAGGGGTGGAAGGAGGCAGATGGGTAATTAGAGAACCAATGGCAGAGCAGGCAGAGTAAGAGGGCAGAAAGCACTCAGGTTCTTCAAATTAAAGCAGGGTGCACTTTCACACGGGTTTCTTAAAATTAAAGCTGGGTCCACTTTCGGATTCAGGACCAAGTATCAGTGCTGCTCAATGGCAGGTTCCGTCACACCTTTCTGACATGGATACATGTTTTCCAAACTAAGGCGATCTGCTCCTATTTATAGATTGGTGTCCGAGAGCACCCTAAGTACATCAGAGAGAGCACGTTATTTTACTTTAGTGCTGTAAAGAGGTCTGCAAACCCAGAATACCTACTTGGAGTTTCACATTATTGCAAGTGTTAGAAACAGCACCAAAGGATCCTAGCCACCTAAGCTAGGTGACAGGCATGCCATTTGATGCCTTTAACTTAGTAGCGTAAAATGCAGTGCTGACAGAAGGCAAGAGTAGAAGTGAAGTGGGAACCCGTCTCTCAGCAGACTCCTAAGGCCGAGTGAAGTCATCACTGTAGGAGAGTAGGATCTGCTTACTATGGTTACCCCCACTATTTGCTGGGGTTTCCCTGTTTTTTTACTTTAGTCTGGCTGGGGCCCTGCTATCCAGGACCCCAGCCTAGCTGCTTCATCTCTAAATTGATTGCATGTACTATAGGTATACTCCAGTTTGGTTACTGGGGTACCCTTGTGAGTCCCTAGTATATGGTACACTAGGTACTAAGGAAGGGCATAGGTATCCCAAAGGCCTACCAGGGGCTGCAGCATGTATTATGCCACCCCTGGGAAGCCTTCCAAAATGACACAACAGGACTGCTACTGCAGCCTGGGTAAGGTGGTGCATGCACCCCTTACTGAGAACTATTCACCCCTATGGCAGGCCTTATCAATCCGTAAGGCAGGGTGCTTGGTTTCGTGTGAGAGGGTACCCATGCATGAGCAGGACCCCTCTGCAGCTTTTGGAATCTATTCTCTGATGTTGTTCTGTGATGCAGCCAAACCATATACTCTTAAGTGCATTATAACCTCGCGGTAAATACTAACTTTTGAATGGCTGCATGGAAACATGTTGTGTTTGGTGTCAGACACTTTAATCCTACCCCCACCAGTCCTGGAAGCGGGGGTAGAATTCCACACTTCTAGAGGGAGAGACATGTACACACTGGTCTAGCCGATAATAGTTTAAACAAGCCCTGGCATCACAAAATGGATGCTGCAGCCACAGACACAAGACTGGCCTCCTGCTGCTGACCGAACCTCCAGAGGGGGAGGCCTGGACACTAGGTTTCCTGTCACAGGGAGGTGTAACAACCTCCCAGACAGGCTTTAGTGTAGTGGGGCTGGGTGGGTGCACTCCATGAGTGCTTTAAAAGTCTGCACTGGGGGCACATTTGGTGTCTCTGTGCATTGCCCAGTCCAAACCGGTTGTAGGGGCTACCCGGCCCTGCTCTGGCATGAAACTGGACAAAGGAAATGGGTGTAGCCACCCCTCTTTCCAGACCTTCCCATTGGTGGGTCATCAGAGTATGTCCAACCCCTTTCTCAGGTATAAGTAAGGAACCCCTGGCAACAGGACTTTAGATTACACCTGGATAAAATTCTGAAACTGAATCCTGGTACTTTGATGCTCTACTAAAGACTAGAGAACGGAGGAATCTGCTTGGCTGGCACTAACAAAGCATTTGCCAGTCAGCATCTCCGAAGCTCCCACCGGACTCTGAAGTATAGGCAGCCCAGGAAGAGGATTTCCAGACTTCTCAGAGGCTGACCCGAGTCCCCAGCAAAGGTGAGACCCGCAGCCCTCACGAGTGACGTGGAACCAGAACTCCGGGACACTGTGCACATTTGCTAGTGCATTAACATCTCGATGTCTCTTGAATTTGTGCTTTGAGCTACTTATAGTCCAATCCCCGACAAACATCTGTACTGAAGATTGTGGGCCTACACTCCACGAGTGTTCCGTGAGCCCGCTTCTTGCATTTCCGCTTGAGGCTCATTTGCGATCCCTGGTCCGTCGACTGGTGGGTCTCTCTGAAGGCAACTCTGATTTTCATTGGACTTCCCTGATTTTGCCAGATGGGCCCTGACTCCACACCATGTGGTGAGTCCCTCAGATCTTGCTGGTATGCACCTAAGCATTTCTTTGATTCCTGTGTGGGTTGCTGTTGCCAAGGCTTCTTGGGTCCAATCCGAGCATCAACACCGCAGCACTGGACATCCTTCATGGGACAGCTTGATTCTGGATCCTTGTCATCATCGACACCTCCTGGTCTTCGTGACTGAAGAGTCAAGCTTCACCTTCGTCACCTGAAATCACCCGACAATGGTGGGCATTCTACTATCATGCCCCTGGTCACTGGCAAGTGACCCAGACTATGTCCCCTCTGCTTTCAGGTTCTTCTCATCTTTTATCCAGGCTTGGATCACACCGGACAGTTTCCTCTACGACAGCAGCAGCACGTTGCTGCAGATCGCCATTGGAAATTATGACGATTCCCTACACCAAAAGATACCTACGTACCTGGCTTCCTTGGGTGAGGTAACTCGAGTACTCCGGTGCTCCCGTGGGTATTGACTCTAGAACCCCTTAAGTCTAAAGGCGTTTGCTCAAAGTCCTCTCCTAAGTGTCCTTTATCCTTAAATTTCCAACAGCGACTTTCCCCATAGAAGCTAACGGCGTCCTGCGGCTGTGTTCTCACACTACACGCATGCTGTGTGGGTCCCATGTGTCACTACCTTGGGTTGTTCTCTGTGGCCCCAGCGATTCTACAGGCCCTAGGCCTTGTGTCTAGTCAAGTCGTGGTTCTTATACCACTTTCTTAATATATGGTTTGGTACTCCCCCAGGGCTCAACGTATATTGTGCTAATTCACTGTGTGCTATTAAGTTTACCGTATGTACTTTTGCCTCTAGCCTCATAAAGAGACTACTGGGATGTGTTTAGAATAAATACATATATTTTATATATATACCTGGTGTGGTTCTCCTTTCATTTGGCGATTCACAAGATTATAGACTGTTAAAACAAGCTGCTTTACATTCCTCCAAGGCTTAGCCTGAAGCTTGCTCTCCACAGCTACCACTAGGATAGCTTTCTACGAAGGTTGTCTTTAACCTACCATCAATAAGGGTTGTTTGGACTGGTGCAAGTTGCCCACTAGAATAGTGGACAGCATTGCCAGGCCAACTTCTCACAATCACTAACACAGTACGGTAACGTTTAATAATGGAAAGAGTAGGCAGTTTGTGCTCTTGTTTTATGGTCTGGAAGGCTGCTTTTACAGTCTATTTCTCTGATACTACCACAAACTTTGTCTGCAGCAGGTAAAGTGCATGCAATCTCCCGTACCTTGCAATACACCTGTATAATCTTTGACTTTGATGTTTCTGGGGGTACAGAGCTGACCTTGGGTGACTGTCCAATTTACAGGCAATTCTCCCTATTATGCAGCAGTGATGCACTGTTGTGCTTTATTATCATTTTAAAGTATTTTTTTCAGCATTATTTCAACTGTTGGCTTTATATTTTATAGAGCAACAACATTGTACACTGGTGCATGTGATCGATGTTTCGTTGTGAGAAATAGTTATGGAATGTATTTGGGAGATTATGTATTCTGTCTAGTGTCCTTTTCTCAATGAAAGCCATAGTGCTGAGGCAGGATAGGACTGTCGCTGTGTATGTCTTAGTTATTACAGAAGGAGGTGTGTTTTCACATTAAAGCTTTCATGGTGGGTATTATGCCTTACACTGTCCACTCATGTTTTTATTTTATGTTAGATTTGTGACAAATAAAAATACAAGTGAGGTTTAGACAACACTATGTCCCTAGACTGCTTACTGGGGTGCAGGTGTACTTTACTAGAAGTGTTCAGCCTCCCTCCTTACAATAATGCCATTAACAAAGCGGCAACTCAGTTGTTGTGCACCCTACATGTTGTCTTGTTTTTTATTGCTTTTTCATTTTTTTGGTCTAAATTAGCTTAACATGCACTATTTGCCCTTTTTTTCTTTCAAAAACTTCTCAGAGGAAGAACCCCCTCCCCCTGATCTTGACTTATATCAGTTGGGTCACTTGGGGCTAACTTTTCACACTTTGAAAAATCCCCAGCTGCCACGGCTTTACTTATTTTACAAACTCAAACAGATAAGGTGAATGCTTAAAAAAGAGCATTTTGATGGTAAATGTGTTGTGTATGAATGGTACTCAGCATTGTTATCTCGAAGTCTGTTAGGAAGTTCTGTGATTATACTGAATAAGCAACTACCTATGTTAGAATATGACATTGACATCTCGTTAATAATGTAATAACTGTTCTTTCACAACTTCTTTTTTAACCTTCCTTTCTCACATTTGCCCAATTTTTTTCCAAATTTTCTCCGGGGGTAAACCCCCCCCCGAACCCTCTTTATGCCAATTGGGCTCGCTCGCTACTCTTACTCACCACGGTGCACTCCACCAAACATTTTACACCTCACCACTTTCAAATGTCACCAGCCGCCCCTGGTAGTGTGTATATAATCCACTGTAAATATTGCCTATTGCCAGTTGCCACAGTGTACATTGTGTGATTATGATTCTAATGTGTTTTGGATAATACAAAGGCTATTTTATATAACCTTGTGTGGAGTTTGTTTTGTGGTGTGCCTAGTGTGTTGCTGCTGTGTGTGTGTTGCGCCATTGCCTCTGGGATAAGCCTGACTGCCTGTGCCAAGCTACCAAGGGGTTGAGCAGGGGTTATCTTCAGTGTGTAACTCCCTTGCCCTGACTAGAGTGTTGGTTTCTGCTTGGCTTAGGCATTTGCCCTAGTCAACGAGAAATCCCATTTCTAACACTTCCCATGGCCCACATATCCCCCACCCCTCAGGTAGATTTCTTCTCATCTGAGAAATCCATTCCATACTATGGATTTGCATGCTAGGTTAATGGTCATTGGCCCAGGTGAGGCAGAGGGGCACATTTCCTAAACATATGATGCAATTCAGCACCATTAACCATCTTGCTGCACCAAGCTATGTCTTTAGGAAAGTTCAAGGATGCACTGCCGTTACAACAATACAATGCATCTCTGTGCTTTCCTCTGTGCTGGTGCACAATTGACTGGCTAGCGCCAATGCAGGTACCCTCGTAGCATGGTGCAATGGTGCCTGCTTTAGTAGTCATCTGCAGCTTGTGCGCTGGCACTGGCAGAACTGACGGGAATGTGACATGTCTTGTAGACATGGTGCATTCCTGGTTTTTTCTTTTAATGTAGGGCAGCACAGCTAGAAGGCTTGTGGTGCTGCTCTACAGCAAAATATTGTCACAATGGCCATGAGCCTTCCATTTATGTTATGTTAAACCATACATGGGCCAGTAACCTACCCTTTGGTCTGCATACAGTGCCGCAGAGCGCCTAGACATAGCTGTCTGCACAGCACGACATGACCTAGTTACACACATTGCCCCTTGTTGCAACTTAGCCTGTTGCTGTTGTAATTCATCATAGCTAGCACTGTCCTGTCCCAGAACTACTACCACCGACTCCTCTGGGATGACAGCGACACCTGCTCCTCTAAGGGATTCAGCTCCTCCTGGTGTGCTGGATTACTACCTTCGGTCTGCAATGCTGCCTTGAGATTGGTTGCCAGTTTCTCCTTTGCCCTGCACTTGAAATCATGCCAGCGCTTTTTACAGTCATTCACTGTCCTCTTGACCTCAGCCACGCTGTTCACCTTGTCCACAATGGTCTGTCAAGTGACCTTTTTCCTCCCCAATGACATTTTGGAGCTGCAGAAGAGCTGGTGTTGGTGCTCCATCATCTCTGTGATCAAGATCTCATTCTCAGTCTCACCGAGCTTGCATTTCCTCTTCCCCAGGGACTCTGGCCAGCCATCTTAGCTGGTACAGGTGTTACTGGGGCTGTTGTCCTTGGCTGTGCTCACTCCTAGCTGCACCATTGCTGCTTTCAGGTAAGTTTGCAATTTTTTTCCACGTGGTGGCGTTTTTGTATTTTGTTCTCCGCCTGAAGCACAACAGTGACGCTGGGAGGTTCAGGGTCAAATTTGTAGACACTACTTGGCCAGACGTCACTTTTGCAGCATTAGCATCAAATGTATTTTTAATAAAACAGTGTACACAACAGTGTCAGTTTTTACGATGCAGGCTTCTTCCTAATGCGACGGAGCACTGTATTGTAAATATGATGCTAACCTGGCATTGGAAGCTTTCGTACCGCTGCAGTAATTTTTGGTGCATACTGGTGGAGCAAAACAGCAGTGCACCAGTTCTTGTGAATATATCCACCAGAGTTTTATTTTTCACTAAGTTAACCAATCCATAAAAACGTTTCATGCCTATATAATGTAATAGTGAGGGGCGGTCAACAAAGAGACCTCGGTAGGGAATGCTTTCCATTTTTATTATCCAAAGGCATTGTTTATATTTTGTTGTTATTTATGATGCAAGTCCCTCTGCACAAATTTAGTTCAATTCAAATACAAATGGACAGGGACATGTGGTAAATTGTTTATTGCTCATAAAAAGTCTTCCAGTGTTTGGAAATGACTCACTTAACAGGGTAAGAGTGCGGTAACATAGGCTTGAGAACACATGTTTTTAATACAAACAAACTTTACTTTTTGGAAAAAGGAAAAAAAAAGAAATGGCAAAGGCCAAGGTATTGACAGGTCCATTTTGTATTACAATGTACTCACTTTTGTATGTAGAATAAACTTTCATTTATCAGCAAGATATATTATCAATTTAATCAAAATTCAGTTATTTGACACTGATTTTGGAAACTGCACAACACCAAGGGCCTGATGTACAATGATATTTTGTGGTCACAAATCCTGTGATTTGCCAAATCCTAGGATTTACTTTTAGTATTTACAGAAATCCTTTCATGAGTCAGAAAAGTGTGTATGACTCATAAGAGGTATTTAGCAACACTGTGTCTCTTTAAAAAAAATTTGTGGCGCCACTCACTATACAGGATTTAGAATGGGATGTATCAATTATTTGTGACAGCGTTTATGATCATAAAACAATGATCAAATAATGTCGCCTTTAGGGAGCTGTGGGGCATATGTACAAGCCCCTATTGCCACGGGAACATCACTTTTTGCAATGTTCCTGTGGCGATAGGGGCTTGGCCTTAAATAAGTGCCCCTTTCACGCTATGCTTAGCGTGAAAGGAGAGGACAATGGGTGTTGCAATGGGTTTTCCACCGCAACACCCATTTATTCTGATTCTGCCTCATATTTACAAGAGAGGTAGCACCAGAATTAATACTAGGGCAAACCTGGTCTCAACCTGGCGAAGCGAGGAGAAATGTTTAATTTCTCCTCGTTTTGGCTGTTTTCATGTGTGCTGTGATGTGCAGCGCACATGAAAATAGCAAAAGGCCAACAATAATTTATGTATGTTCCCCTTCCTGCACATAAACAATCATTTTTTTTAATGCTGTTTTGCAACTTCTGGGTGTGCTGCATTAAGCAGCACACATAGAAGTTAGAAAACGACATTTCAAGATTGTTTGTGCAGGAAGGGGGACCTTCCAGTATATAAACAATCTTCCCCTGCATACAGACACCCATGCACTATGGTGCACGGGTGCCTGCATTGGCGCTAAGCTGCTAAACTTAGCACCAGTGCAGGGGGGAATGCAGGGCTGCACGGTATTCTTGTAAATATGGTGCAGCCCTGAGTTTCAGAAGTTGCGGAGCGTGTTGTTAAGCCAAGGAGGCTAACAACATGCTGCAGCTAGAGTTAAAACAAATTAGGGAGGCCCCTTACTTATCCAATACGGGAAAAGGGAAGTCAAATGTCATGTAATACAAAAGTTCCCAATTTATCAAAAAGATAAACTACTAGATGTAGCACAAATTACATACTCTAGGACTCACTAAATCACATAACAAGAGCTCTCTTGGTAACAAATCGTAGTGCCAATGATAAGAAAGAAAAAACAATACAAGTGATGAATTTAAAATAAAAATTAAGCCAATGGTAAACAATAAAACTGTCACAAATTATTGTAAGAAAATGTCATACATATTTATTCCATATATTTGTACATTTGTCATAAATACAATAATCATGTGCATGAAACACAAACATATAATGAAATCACAAGAATAAAAAACAGTATCAAAATACTGTATGATGAACTCAAACGAGAAGCAGTTGTCGACGCAGCGTTTCGGTTTTTTGAAGTTAAAAACACCTTCTTCACGACAGTTCTTTGGCTTAGCACAATTAGGGAGATGCTTATTCTCCTTACTCGGTCCTTGAAGGTACCGTAGACCGTATGTGGATATATGGATCCTATTCGGCAATGATAATTTACCTTGAGTTACGAATGGGAGGGCTACACGGGTATTCAGAGGAGCCACCGATAATTAGTTCTGGTTTTTGTCCTTGAAACTAAGTAGGGCGAAGGAAAAACAATAATAGTTTTTATAATGCCTCCGATGCAGTATCAATCCTGCTTGATATGGTGGCCACATGTGCAGGGGGAATGTCCTCTACTGAACGCTGGGGTTTTGACGTCAGACGCTATTTCGGGATCAGTTGGAGCAGTGAGGCCGGACAAATCTGTACAGATTGTTTTACTGAAGAAAAACTAACTTTGGGGGGATATTCCCCCTGCACATGAGGGCAACAAAACAAGCAGGATTGATACTGCATCGGAGGCATTATAAAAACTATTATTGTTTTTCCTTTGCCCTACTTAGTTTCAAGGACAAAAAACAGATCTAATTATCCGTGGCTCCTCTGAATAACCGTGTAGCCCTCCCAATCGTAACTCAAGGTAAATTATCATTGCCGAATAGGATCCATATATCCACATACGGTCTACGGTACCTTCAAGGAGCGAGTAAGGAGAATAAGCATCTCCCTAATTGTGCTTAGCTAAAGAACTGTCCTGAAGAAGGTGTTTTTAACTTCAAAATACCGAAACGCTGCGTCGACAACTGCTTCTCGTTTTAGCTCATCATATAGTATTTTGATACTGTTTTTTATTCTTCTGATTTCATTATATGTTTGTGTTTCATGCACATGATAATTGTATTTATGACAAATGTACAAATATATGGAATAAATATGTATGACATTTTCTTACAATAATTTGTGACAGTCTTGTTGTTTACCATTGGTTTAATTCTTGGTTTAATTTTTATATTAAATTCATCACTTGTATTTTTTTTTCTTCCTTATCATTGGCACTACGATTTGTTACTAAGAGAGCTCTTGTTATGTGATTTAGTGAGTCCTAGAGTATGTTATTTGTGCTACATCTAGTAGTTTATCTTTTTGATTAATAGGAAACGTTTGTATCCCATAACAACATGCTCCGCCACTTCCCTTGTACATCCTATATTTGATATGCAATGTGGAAGCTATACCTGTGGGACATCTTTTTGTTTGGGACTCATGACAGTGACCTCTTTGAATCTCTGAGTCTGAAAGGGAAACAGTGTTTTTCAAAGCAGGACCGGTCCCTTTAAATTTTCCCTTTTTGACAATGCAAACGCAGGGACGGAGAAAGAGTATTTGATCAATTCACAAGGTCATTCCAAAGCCTTCTTTTTAATTGTTTCCATCCGGCCTCTAAATATAATCCATTTTAAATACACTTCATATCCTCTCATCGTTACTGTCCTATAACCAATCTTTCTCTGTGTTAAAAACAAAACTCTTTAATTTGGCTATTTGAATCCGTTAATACTATTTTTGGAATGCCCTATAAAAGTGTTATGAGCATTTCTAAAGTTAAAGTTTTACTTTAATTTTAGGTATCAAAACATGGAGGGCCTTGAATTTCAGAGTAGACGTGGAGGGCGTTAAACGTTTCTACTCATACGAATGTATGTCATTACAACGCATGCTATCACAACGCATGCCATTACAACGCATTTTTCACAATGCAAAAACCATTACAACGAATGTTTCTACAACGCATACCGTTACAACGCGATGTAACTAGAAACTATTAAAAGTACCATTACAACGAAAAACAATACTACGCATACCATTACAACGCAAAAAAATATATATTTTTTAAATTTTGTAAAATAATTCCTGGGACGGCATGCAGGGAAAATAGGGGGTTTGTGTGGGGAAGTATATTAAAAAATGTAACACAACTAAACACATAATTGTGATATCACGAACATTTTTTACGAAATTAATACTCGTGTATTAAAATTAATACTCGAGCATAATCGAGTAAAAAACAATATTTTTAAAAATTCAAAACAACAAGAGGAAAATAGATTATTATTATTTTTGAAACAGTAAAAAATCAAATTAAGGTAAGACAACAAGAAAATAGAGATTAAACCATAAAAAGAGCCAACATTTTAAAACCATCGAGAAGAACAAGTCCTACAACAGTTTTCATGACGAGAACACTAAGCCACAGAAAACAAAATGGAGGAGTAAACACTGTCGCACAGATTAAACGGAAAGTTTAAAATAATAAATTTAAAATATAAGTTCTCACATAAAATGAATCACAAAAAAACACGAATAACAATTAAACTTTTCTGGTAAATTATGGTGACACACACAAAAAGCTATAAATAAGGGGAAGACAGCATCTTGAAGCCAGTGGTCAACAGACTACCAGCGAGAGCAGACGGATTTCCCACAAACTCTGACGATTACAGACAAACGAGTACTCAGCAAATGCCATACATCAATTCTCCAAAGAACAAGTATAACACATATAAGAAAAAATAATTACTTTTAATAAAATAATATTCTATTTTTTTTTAAATAGATTCATTATATTTTACAGTTTTCAACACACTAGAAAATCGAAACAACAATGAACAGAATATTGAAAATCAAATAACGATATTAGTAGTAAGTTCATTAAAAAAAAACATGTTTTGGGAGTATATCACACAAAATGGATTTTTCTTTAAAATATTAAAACATTAACAAAGCTAAACCATGTCACGTTTTGATAATTTCAGCAAAATAAAACTATTTTTCAAGAAATCTTTTTAACCCCTTCTATGCTCATGACGAGCTCAGCTCATCATGCAGTACACTGCTCGTGTGCTCATGACGAGCTGAGCTCGTCATGAACAATGGGAATTCAAAGAGTTCAGCTTCAGGGGAAAATACCTCTAGCATTCAAGGTGTTAAAAAAGATTGAAGAAGGGACACCTACAATTTTTAAAGACATCTCTTTGAAAGGTAATGAAAGAGAATACCGAATAAATAATTTCATGTACAAATGAATGTTTTTTAAACGTTTTTGTATATTTACTAGAATAATTTGACAACTGTTTGAAAGCGATAACTTTACAAATGTGGAATGAAAAATGGAGACACAATTTAATGTCAAAATATCTTAAAGCAGTTTACCATGAACTAATGAAATGATTTTTAATCCTTAAAATAGAGATTTATTGTTTAGAAAATAAACACTTTATTATACCTATATCCCACTACAGATATCATCAAAGAAATATCAACTAGAAGAATCCAACGAAAAAACAGCTGAAGACCATCTTCTTCTGAATACGAAACCATCTACAATACATCAGAACTAAAAAACTAAAGGTAAATACTAAATAAAAATGTTGAAAGAAATCAATTAACTACTTTAACTCCTCATAGAGTTACCTCGCAAATAAGCAGAAAAAACGTATATTTTCTTTTTTTAATTTGAAACAGCTAAACGAATTCAAAGGTCAACAAAGCAACCAGAAGATCATCAAAGTACATCTACAAAAACAAGAAACCAACTTCTAAAGAGGTCCCCAAAAAATTAAACAAATTTCTACATCATTTTTAAAAAGTTAAACACGAGAAACGTTTCAAAGCAGATTAACATTTAAATAGTGTATGAAATATAAATAAATAAATTAATAGAATAGCGGGGTGTAAAAGTAGAGAAAGTTCTTGATAGTGTAGAAGTATTAATTTCTGTTCTAACTCCAGGGGGTGTAAAAGTAGGGTAAGTGCTGGATAGTGTGGGAGTATTAATTAATATTCTAACTCCAGTGGGGTGTAAAAGTAGGGTAAGTGCTGGATAGTGTAGGAGTATTAATTACTATTCTAACTCCAGGGGGGTGTAAAAGTAGGGTAAATGATGGATAGTGCAGGAGTATTACTTACTATTCTAACTCCAGAGGGGTGTAAAAGTAGGGTAAATGATGGATAGTGCAGGAGTATTAATTAGTATTCTAACTCCTGGGGGTGTGAAAGTAGGGTATGTGCTGGATAGTGCAGGATTAATAATTACAAGGGTAAGGTGTTAATTACTAATCTAACTCCAATGAAGTTTAAAAACTATTGCGGGATTAAAATTAGGGAATTAGGGAGGTGTAAAAAAAAAATACAATAAGTTTTAATTATAAAAAATAAAAAAATACTTACCCATACTTACTTTGTAATGGCATGCGTTGTAATAGCATCTGCGTTGTAATAGCATGCGTTGTCATAGCATGCGTTGTGAAGGTACTTGCGTTGTAAAAGATTCCTTGTAAAGGTATTGCGTTAAAAAAGTTGTGTTGTAATGGTTGTTTCTCCTTGACGAATGGTGAACTCGCTTGACTGTCATATTTCATTGAAAGAATCACCCGTGACATAAGTGGAACATCTTGTAGCTGGTAAACCGTTCAATTGCCAAGGCCCCAGTCAGGGAAACGTTACCTCGGCAAAGTCGAGCGAAGTCAGAAAACTTCTCCAGGCTCCAGTGAGGCAAAGTTTCCAAATTTGGCTGACTTTGCAGACAAAGGTTTTACCTTGCTTGTCGCTAGGCAGAATACAAAATAGAACACATTTCCTCTTTTAAACTTAAATGAACAAGTGTACTTATGCAGAATTTGTATGTTAAGGTGTGTAAAGATTAGTTGTAAAATTGGATAGAGGTAGTTATAATGTTGAAAGTAAAAGGGCCAGTAAAGGGGAAATAACACCATTGGATGTATTTGGCCCAAGATAAAAGGGATAAATATTAAAAGCGCGAGACAAATTCAGATGAGAGAGTCAAAATAGATAATAAAGCAATCATTGTGCAAAGCTAGACCTGAGACTTCCGGGACCAATTGGGGAGGGGAGAACTGGTGTGTAAGACTGGTGATACAACTATTGCTTAATATGCAGAACAATAAGTGCTGGGGCCCAATGTTTTTCTCAGTAGCCCATGGCCAGCGCTATTGAAGTTCAGCGTGGTGCATACAATTGCTGTATAGTCTTGATTTCTCCAACTGCCTCTATAATCCACCTTGAAATGCTCCCTTCCTCTTTTGTGGTCTCGCCTGAGCCAGCCTATGCGTTGCTCTGGTGAGACATTTAGTAACTGGCTTTTAAAAGTGCTACCCACAGGCTTTTGCCAGTCTACAGCTTGCTATTACGCGCACAAGCGCGCGTGACATGCACAGCTTCCATCTGCGCAATAATCCCCTCCCCTACCCTCTCCATTCTCCCTCTCCGTCCTCGTCAGCTCATGTTATTACAAGCAGCTTCAATTCCCTCCCCCACCACAGATCGAGCTATGCAATGCATGGGAGAGCTTCTTAATCCTTCCATAAAGTCAAGGGGAGCCTCACTCGTGTTCTCCTCAACCTGAATCCTCGCCACATCGGTCTTGCGTGGTAATTATTTGCTGATAAGTCAAGGGGAACCTCACTTGTGTTCTCCTCAACCTGAATCCTCGCCACATCGGTCTTGCGTGGTAATTATTTGCTGACAGGCAGATGCGTTGCCTGCTCTCGATAACTGCACTGACTCCCATCATTCTGGCGGGTTATTACAGCAGCTTCCCTTGTTAACATCTATTTCTGATTAGCATAGCCGGTGCTCAATAACTCCACTGACTCCAATCATTCTGGCGGGTTATCAAGGCAGCTTCCCTTGTTAACATCTATTTCTGCTTAGCGTAGCCGGCACTCAATAACTCCACTGACTCCCATCATTCTGGTGGGTTATCACGGCAGCTTCCCTTGTTAACATCTATTTCTGATTAGAGTCATCTCCATTAGGTATTTTTCAATCTTCGCCACCACAAATTGCCCCTTTTCACAGCCAGTCTCTAAGCTACGGCGGCTTGTGACATCTTCAGGTGTCTCTTTCTACCAAGCCTCGTCAGACTGCATTTTTAGGGCCACATTAGCTGTATAGGGTACGTAATATCCATCTAGCAATACATTCTCTTTTCTGCCAATATAATAGTTCTCGGTATACCACTCACAAGGAAGGGTTAATATAGAGAAGGGAATTGCGAGATCTCGACTTGGCCAATTAAATGACAGATTCCCGTTTTCTCGACCGTTGATTGGGCGGATGGTGGAAGAACGGGCTGTGAACTGTTGCAGCTTCTCAAGGCCATGTGGGGGCGGGCCCAGGATCACACCTGTTGCTTACTGGCTAGCTTCCCCCTCCTCTCTAGTATGGGCCACACTTATTCTCTTCACTGCAGCTTCCTGAGCCAACCCCGTGGGAGGCGCTTGCATCACCCCTCACAACAGTCCCGGATTGGTGGGTCATAGAAGGATTTGTGTGTGCTGCTGCTGTATTTTTTTTCTACCGATGATGTTAAGGACATCAATTGCAACATGCCCATAATAAAGGTCAGTATAAACATGTCAAGAATAATTACAGTCGTAAAATGCCATCTGTACGTTCGTTGAAAATAACATGTTACATGATTTTCTTGGTTAATTTGCACTATTCAGTCCCTCCTGCCGCGAAGCCACTCCTTTGGACCTGTTTTATAAGGTGGGGAATATGTGGGAGGGTGCACCTCTCAGAAAGAAAAGTTAGTTTCGATGATGTTATTTCTGGTCGAACCATTGTGTTCCTCGTTGCCCTGACTTCACCCCGCTGAGCGAGCGATGTGGTTAATAACATCCAAAGATATGCCAACGTGCTTTATGTTGCTGTCGTTGCTCTCTCAGTACATCTTCACACACCAGAATGGGGTAAAGAGATGTCAGGAACTGATACCAGCATAACAGTGGGCGCCGACAAACTCCGCTGACCTCACACCCATTTCTGTGTCATTGTTTGGTATCCGTTGCACCATCTTTGCTGGATGGGAAGATTTCTGGACCAGTCTGAAGCCGAAAGGAATATTCATAATGTAAGGAATTAGCAGAAAGATTATGTATCCACCCGATGTATGGTCAGCGAAAGTAAGCTACTTTTTCTTCAGTCTATGGCTGTCCTCAACTGTGTTTTCTTGTGCGTGCCTGTGATGGTCTTCCTGTGACTGTGTGTGTGTCACTCTCTTCCTTCACCCATGCCATTGCCAGCCTGCCCCATCATCTGTCGGTCTCTCTCTGCTTCTAAGTAGGTGCAGTCTCTGCCCCACTGTGCCTGTCAGCGTCTCCCAATTCTACTGTTTATCACTTTCCTTGTCACTGTATGTGTTTCTCACTCACTCACAGTTTCTGACAGTCTCTCCTTGTCCCTTAATGCACGTCCCTCAAGCCCAGTGAGTCTTTGTCACTCTGAGTCGTGTGTATCAGTCTTTACATATAGCTCGTATCAGACCTTCCCACTATCAGTGTGTCATTTTGTAGTGTTCGCGCCAGTGCCCGCTTGTACCAGGCCGATCACTTGCTGATCGTCTAAGCTTGTTGTGTCGATAGGATTTTGAAAGTTGTGACACATGCAGTGGAGCCCTAGTTCAATCTCAAAGCTGCGCCTTAGCCTCAGTTCTATTCAACAAATGTGTGAAATGATTTTCTGAGATAATCTGTTCAACACCTGACCTTCTGATCAGTGTGGCTGGAGTGCCACCCAGTTGCCAAATGAAACAGGGCCAAAATCGGCTTTAATCACACGGGAAATGGGCTTTACAGACACGCTGGGTTTTGATGCATTTTATAGAAATACCTTAAAATAATACATCACGGTGGAACAATACATTAGCAACACTACTTTATGGAACACTACGTTATGGAAAAGAGGGTCAAACCATGGAGTATTCTGTCTAAAGTAATACCTTACCCTATGCATATGGAGACCAGATTTTCAGAATTAAAAACCAGGACAGGCGCAAACATAGAACAAGCATTGGCTTAGCCAATAGGTCTCGCCTTTGGGACCTTATAAGTGTTTAGCCATGCAACAGTTGATGTTGTTGCACCAAGGATATTGTGCCGCATAACTAAATACTTACAGGGTCCCAAAAGCAAGACCTATTGGCTATGCCAATGCTTGTTCTCACTCTTACAGGTTCTTTTTCACCTCTGCATTCTTCCTTTCCAATTTTGTGTGTTTCTCTTCATGAAAAATAACTGCCGATCCCCCAGAAAGGGATGCTGGAGGTCTCCACCTGTAGCCACTGGTTCCAATGAAGCACTGGAGGTAATTGTGGAAACAGTGGGTTACATAGAGACTTCCTGATCGAGGAGGACAAGCTGCACCCTTATGAACACAATGCTGAGGAAACTGGGGAAACAAGAGCTGCAGCGAATGCTAGGGGACTGGGTTAGAGAGCAGAGTTCTACAAGGTGGAACACTAAGCAAGGCACTTCACTGCCATTGCAAGTCCATCCAGTGGCGTAGCAAGGGGCATGCGGGGGCAAAGGTCTGCCCCAGGCGGCATGAGTTTTAGGGAGGCGGCCTCCATCCCCCGTTTACCTGCGGCCATCGCTGGGCGGCAATCAAAGGTATTGCCAGCACCCCTCCTCGTTCTTACATGGGGCCGCCGCAGGCGACAAACACAGGGACTGCAATGGGTGGCACATGGTCTAGCTACGCTACTATGTCCAACGGATGCTACTTGCATGGGTGCAAACTAAGGGTATCCCTCCCCCTTCTGCGAGATTGCTCTCCGTCACCGGCGTAGCTAGGGAGAGGCGGGGGCGGTCCGCCCCAGGCAGCACAATTTTAGAGGCAGCCGCGGCACTGGAGGCCCGTTGCGGCCGCAGCGGCCTTTATAATTTATTTGTGAACACAGAGTCCAGACCCAAATAAATAATAATGGCCGCCGCGGCCGCGACGGTCCTACAATATGACAGAAATTCACCGAACATGCGCCTCAGCATGATTAATCACAACGTTCATGATGTTGTGACGCAATTACAGGCGGCGGTGGGCGGGCGGCTAGTGTTAAAATAAATCACACCGCAGCAGGCACTGATGTTATCACTGCGCAAGGTGTTAAAATTGCCCTCTGGTAAGTGCGCTCGTGGGATTTCTAAAGCGCAGCACTTCCAGGTAGTGGAAAGTGCAGCGCATTGTTTTTTGTAATACAAATGTATAAGGTGGCAGGGCAAGGGCGGCTCATTCACACATTTTCCGTACTTTCCCTGAAGGCTGGCTGGTGTGACAGCATCTCTCTCTCTCTATAGGAGGGTCGGGTTGGTGCACAGACAAAGGATTGAGGAGACGCAGCTACTGCATTAATTGGTCTTTGGAATGAAGGCTTTCTAATGCCAATGAAGCTATTTAAAATAAACTAGCGCCAAACCTACTTTTG
This sequence comes from Lissotriton helveticus, assembly GCF_964261635.1. Classification (NCBI taxonomy): domain Eukaryota; kingdom Metazoa; phylum Chordata; class Amphibia; order Caudata; family Salamandridae; genus Lissotriton; species Lissotriton helveticus. The sequence continues at coordinate 1,840,340,285 of NC_136061.1, forward strand.
TAGAAGTTCCTGGGTGTTATCAGGTCCTCCTTCCGTTGTCCCAGACTGTAACAGGATGTTTCAATTTTCTGCCCGCCAGCCGGGCCCCAAGGCACCGAGGAATTAATTGCTGTTCCTCTGCAGCCGGTGTTCGAGAATCGATTATCACCTGTTCACCTCATGACCTCAACACTATCCTGTTCCTGTGCCCTGCCCTAGGCACTAGTTTCAGAGAGAAACTAGTGCCCCGGACTCACCATGCAAGCGTGAGTCTCAAGTAGTGAGAGCAGGTGGCACAGATTGAGGATACAGTGCAGGACGGCTCGCTGTCTGACTCTTAAGAGATGGGCTAACGATCTTGCTGTGACACGCAGGCAGCTCCTCTCTGTGGATCATTCTATCAAGAGACCACACCTGTTAAGTCAGATATTAATTTAATAATCCGCTCCTGAAATTCAAAATGTTGATTAAGTAAATGGTGAGGGAACTCCAGCACAGCATAGCGCCTTGTAAATGGGTACACTAAAGTTGTCTGTGCTGTAAATGCAGGCCATCTCCGAGTTTTGTCTGCACTAATAAATCATAAAAACTGCTAGTTTAGTTAAAGGGTTTAATAACTTTGCTTGACAGTGGTACTACAAGCAGCATGAGACTTGCTTAGTCAGAGATAAGGCAGATGATTAATATCCACCCTGGAGAGCTGTCTGTGTCAGACTTGTGTCTCATGGCTGTTTTCACTCACTATTAAGTAGAGCAGAGAGTTTATATGCATGCTGCAAATAAAGTTACCAGCATATTGTATTGTAATTAACTGTATTATATGTAGATAGCTCAGTGGGTTTATTCTTTTGTGACAGAGAACCCTTTGATTTTTGTGGTTCAGCCACACCTGAAGCTGAGGTTTCGGTGGTGGGTGCTGATTATTTAAAAATTAAATAATTGCTTTAAAAGCATATGCTACTGAGTTGGACTTTCTTATTGCTCAAATCAGTGTGATTTCTGAAATGTGTCTGTTTTCATGGACTTCATTGCATGATTTTGGCTGCAAGAAAGTGTAGCTCTAACTGTCATACATTTAGTTGTTAAATGTCTCGTTTCGTAAATCCACTGAATCTATAAAATTTCACACATAAGCAATCTGAAACATTAGCAGCTATGCTCAAATGAGTGTAATTTCTGACATTTGTATGATTTCATCGTCTTCACTGCTTCATTTTTCTTGCGGGAAAGTGTCACTCATAGTCGTTGGAATGTCACTCATAATTACACAGAAATTATGAAATGTCACTCATAGCAATCTGAAACCTTGGCAGCTATGAGGAGTGACACTTTATCACGGGCAAAATCACTCAATAAAGATGAAGGAAACCTATAAATAACAGAAACAGGTGCAAAGCAGCTGATCTTTGCAGCATGCATTTTAACCCTATATGCACAATTTTATGGAGAGTCAAAACTGCTACTAGACAAGTAACTATTGAGCAGGGGCTTTTACACCCATGTCTAAGTCTGTCATCCTGTCTTCCCGCTCAGCCGCAGGTGCGGCTCAACCACAAGTAAGAAAATGATCTCTGTCGCAAAAGCAATAGCCCACTGAGCGGTCTACATTAAATACAGTTCCTGATGTCCTGATGTCAAGGTACACGAGTCTCATGCCGGAACTTTTATACCCAAGCACACCACCCTGTCTCCCAGCTAAGCCGAAGGAGCGACTGGGTCAAAAGTAAGAAAATAATTGCTGTTAGCGGTAATACTACTCGTCTCTCGGACCTCTTTCAAGTGCTCACCGTCCTTTTTCCCCAGCACCCCCGCCCTTCCCACCCCTCCAAGTGGCGGCAATCTAAGGGATAGCCCCGGGCGCCACAAGCTCTAGCTACGCCTCTGCTCTCCGTCCAAGAAGTTGAAACAGTTCTCTGTGCCGTCACCAAACCTTCAACCCCATTCTGCATTGAGTAAGGACATTTACACAAATAATTACAGACCAGCCGCAAATGATGTAGACAGAGCATGTACAGGAGCTGAAGGGTCAGCTATCTATGTCGCCCCTAAACCAAGCAAAGTAAACTTCCCCGATGTGTCATCACTACCGTTTGAGACCTCAGACAGTTGCTTACTTTTATTTTATTGAGGCACTGGTAGAATGCTTAGACTTATCGGGGTAGTGTTATAGAGGAAGACTCTTTTAAAAGTGAAATAGTGCTTTTTCCTATCTCAAGCCCCCTTTATGGAACTGGCCCCCGGATCTCATTAAATACCGACAATTTTTGTTTTTATAAAATGCAGTATCTAGCTGCTTGATCCAAAAGAATCTTTTAGAGAAGTTGTACATCATGTTTTATAATACCAACCACCATCATCATGTACATCATGTTCTATAATACCAACCACCCTTTTTTTTGTATCAAATAGTTATATTTACCAGACATTTCAATGTCATCCAGGACACCAACTTGAGGTCCAGTTTTTCTTTCCACAGACCACTACAATTAATAGCTCTAATCCAATTTGTGTCAATGTCGTTAACCAGGATTACAACTCCCACATTGCAATGGGTCACCAAAATAAATCCACGCGTCTAAAACACTGTGAGGACGTGGACTCATCCCACTTATCTTTTACTTAACAATCAGCTGGCTCTATATCATGTGCGACTTCTTCGACCTGTCTTGGCTTTTCAGACATTATTTTGCGGACTGAACGTTTACGCCATTCTTTCAAACAGGAATATTAAAATATGACACCCAAAAGGCAGCATGAAGTTAAAAGGCTGTCAATGTATCATGGGGTCATCTATCAATATTTGTCACTTGGCAGCTAAGTTTGCATTGGACTTTCCATTACATTTTGCTGTCTGCTTGTTATGCAGGCTCAAGCCATGTCAATTGAACTTTTTTTTATTGATTTAATAACTTTTCGTATTTGTAAAGCTGTAATAATGTTACTTCGTGGCTTTTATGCTTGGGTGTACTTATCAAATTATACTGACACTTTACATACAAATTAGAGTTTATGAATAGGAGACAATGTTTTGTAAAATACATCAAGGTTTTAGAAATTCTGAAAACAAGAACATTGGCAAAATTAATCAGTTTGGCTTACTTAGGTATATGTTATTGCCTGTTTCTACTTCGGTGAGTGACTGACACTTAAATCACCCAGTCTTATGTAAGAATGCATGTATCAATGGAACTACTAAGAGGTAAGTGAACTCATTCAGTGAATGGATCATTGTGCCTAGTACCAGACCTCAGAACCCACGCTCAATGCATACATAAATGGAGCTGGGAACGGACCTCAGTGGTCCCAAACCATCCATGCATCAAGAGGCCTAGTAAGGGATTCAGTGTTCCCGCACACAGCATGCATCAATGCGCCTAGCGATGAGTGTCAGCCGCCAAAATAGTTCATTTATCAATGGCCCTAGTAATAGTTGTCGGTGTAAGTGCGTGCATCAAATGGCCTAGTAAGCAGGGCTTTAAGTGGGCCGGGTCTCACGGTGCTGAGTACCGTCAGTTTTTTCCACATTGCTTACTTGTAACCTTTGGCCATTGTGTTCGTTGGTGTGTACTACCATCGATGAAACACACACCTTTTACCTTGTCAATCCCCTCTTTAACTTGGCCTAATTTCTGTTTTATGGTGTGCATGTCTACGAGGTACATCGTTAAAATGCACACCTTACATCTTAATACACGTCATTGACTAGTTTTCTGAAACTGTGTGCACATTCCCTTATCCTTCATCGGTGATGTGCACACATTCATTGTCAGAGGGCTATTTTCTAACAAATGATCCACTTTGGTGCGCATCTACTAAACTGGATCAGTGATTCGCATACCTGTTGGTGCATCTACAGCCCGTCTTCTGCTGTATTAATTGTTAGAGGGATCTTCAACTGGCAATCTTTCCATTTTGGTGTGCATCTACGTTGACTGGATTGGTGGTTCGCACACTTCTGAAGTATATACAGCTATCACTTTTAGAGTCTGTCCATGCTATTCTACACAACCTTTCTGTAGATTTAGATTCCTTTGAAATTTACTTCTCTGTAATGGGTGCTGAAATTCCTTTAATGTTAATACTGACTCATACTTTTAAGGTAATAACGCAGATTATTGTCTTTTCACTTTTCCACTCAAAGATAAATACATAATGCAACAGGTGGTATTGCCTTCTCTTCCCTGTTTGTCAACTCGTGGAAATGCACCAGTAGAATGGGAATTTTGGTTGGAGGGGGTTGAGGCTTATATGGAAGCCATGGATGGGGAAAATGTTAACGGAAAGAAAAAACTGGCCTTGTTGCAGCATTCTTTGGGTACAGAAAGGAGGAAGGTGTTAAAGCATTTACCTGTCGTGATTGTTCGCAATGAGGATGATAAGGTGGATGAGCATGCTTCATTCATCAAAATGTTGGATACTAGGTTCAAGAAATGAAAAAGCATACATTTTATACAAAGAAACAACTTCCTTGGGAATCTGTGGAAAATGTTAAGAGTGATTTGAGGGTTTTAGCTGGAATGTGTGGGTACAAAATCTTTGAAGACAACATTTTGAGGTACTAACTGGTACTAACTGGTTGAAAAAACTAATAGCAAAAAAAATAATTCTGGAAAAAGTGTTAACTACTGAGAATTTAGCTTTAGACAAAGTTCTTGAAACAGCCAAAAGCATAGAAATTACTGCAGTGCACATGGATCAAATGGCATTATACATGTGGGCCCAAACTGTTAGTTCAGATCCAGCAGCAAAGAAAAAGGATACAAAAATGGTCTCTTAACAAAAAGTGTTGGAATCTTATACGTGTTGCAGCAGAAATCATTTAGGCAATTCCACCACGTATGCTGCAGTGGATAACGTCTTATTTGAATTTGAGGGTACTTTGAGCTGCAAAGGGCGTAACACCCCTTTCACAGTTTACATAAAAAAGGATGGGTCCTGCTAGTTGGGATGGTTGGAACATAAAAATGTTGGGATCATCAGAGATTCCAATAGTCAAGTAATACGTTTTGCTAAAGGATGAATGCAAATCTGTTTGGATAGTGAAGGAGCATAGTTGGGAAAAGGCTTTTCCCGAAGTTTTCAGTGAGAAACTGGGTAAAATTAAGGGCTTGACCCAAGGCATAATTTTGAAAGGAGGGGTGAAGCCAGTAGTTCACAAGCTGAGAATTGTGCTTTTTGCCATGAAGGAGGAAATGGAACAGGAGTTGAAATCATTAAGTGAACTGGGTATAATTTAACTTATTGAAAGTACGAAATGGTAAGCACCTGTGGTTTTATCTTGAAAGTTTATGGTAGTCTGAGAATGTGCATATAATTACAAGATTTGAATGAAAGAATATGGCTGGACAGACATCCATTGCCAAACATCATGGAAATGTTGGTTTCCCTTAAGATGGAAAAGGTTTTACTACACTTGATATGTCGTCTGCATATCATCCAATTGATTTGCACAAAGATAGTCTTCTTACTTCATTTGTCACACTTGCTGGTGAATTCATGTTCAAAATGATGCCTTCCAGTTTGGCATCATTCTCAGCAGTCTTTCAGAGAGTGGTGGAAGCCACGTTGAAAGGGGTTTCTAACGTGAAGTGCTTCCAGGACGATAAGTTAGTGTATGCAAAGGATTTGGAAAGTCAAAATAAAACGTTAGGCAGAGTTGTAACCATTTCGACTGAAAAGGGGGTTACTTTGAAGGCATCAAAGTGTAAGTCTGCAGTGGATTCGGTGGATTACTTGGGATACAAATTGACCTCCCAAGAGGTAGAACTTAAATAGAGTTTGTTTAGAGAAATCAAAGAATTTCCTGTTCCCCAAAACAAAGATTAGTTATGATCATGTTTAGGAACATTACATTTTTATATTCACTTTAGTTCCATTTGTAGTGGTAAGACTTATCACATAAGATCCCTCATGAAACAAAATCTATAGTTTGTATGGTCTGTGGAACAGATTCAAGAAATCATTAAGAATCAATTAGCAATTACCTGTCCATTTGCTTCAGAGGCTTTGTGTGGTGCAGAATCCATATGCTCAGCCATTCAACACAAGGCTCTAAATTGCTGGTGGGCCGTAGAACACTACTCTGCAACGATGTCGAACATTCGGATGACCTAGCCCCTCTTAAACTAAAAAGAGCTCAAGTCAAAGATAGAAACCCATGGTTCACTGGTTCCCTCAACGACAAGAGGAGATCCCTCCGACAAGCCGAAAGAATCTGGAGACAGCACCCCTCGGCCGATCACCTAAAACTTCTCCGCCAGGCCAGAAATTCATACAACAAGAACATCCTCAACTCAAAAAAAGAGTTCTTCAGAGCGGAACTAGTAAATGCCCAGAACAGACCAAACTCTTTGAGCTCGTCAAACACCAATCGAACAAATTGTCCAAAACAGCAACAAAAAAACACAAGTCTCTCATCTTATCCGAGGAATTCTCCTCGTTTTTCGCAAAGAAAATCAAAACCATAGCTAACAAACTTAGTGCTGCCTCACTCCCTCTACTGAACCATGAATTCCACCTCCTCCCCCCCTGTCTCCACAGTCCGCACCTAAGAATCTAGCACACTGGACCGATTTCTCACTCTACGATGAAGATTCTTTCCACCTTAAACCCGAACAACCATTTCAACGACCCGCTCCCTTCAAACTGTCTTGCGACCGCTGCCCAATCCATTATTCCCAGCTGGACTGCAATAATCAATACCACTCACCGGCAGGGATCAATCCCGGACTCTCTGATAGCGGGCCAAGTTCTCCCCATTCTGAAAAAGCCGTCGCTGGACCCAGCTTCCCTGACAATTTTAGACCAATTTTCAACATTCCTCTCTTGGCTAAAGTGCTGGAGAAGTGTGTGCAACTGCAGCTAAGTCACCACATCAACAACTTCCTACTCGATGACTGCCAATCTGGCTTCTGACCTGGATACAGCCCTGAAACCACCATGCTCCACATCGTCAATGATGCTCTACAAGCCCTTGATCAAGACAAAACCTGTCTCCTAATCCTCCTAGATCTATCCTCGCCTTCGACACGGTCAACCACGAGATGCTACTTGAACGCCTCAAACTCAGGATGGGATTAGATGACACAGTCCTCGACTGGTTTAGTTCCTACCTCTAAAACCTATCTCAAAGATTCCTAGTCAATGGCAACCTGTCCGCTCCCACCTTGGTCATGGTGGGAGTCCTTCAAGGATCAACGTTGTCCCCCACCATCTTCAACCTCTACTTAGAACCCCTTGCCGAAGTCCTTCGCACTGTGAACATCTCCTACCATATGTACGCCGACGACACACAGATCTACATAAAAGTGTCATCTCTTGAAGAGATACTCACCTTGAATGAGGCCCTGAAGCGGTCCAATGGCTCTCCTCCAACCAACTCAAACTCAATGCTAAGAAAACTGAGTTCCTCCTAATCTACCCGCCCAAAAGCAACTCTGAGATCCAGGCATGGATTAAAGCTATCACAGCCTTAAAATGTCCCCTGACCATTGTGGACTCGGTCAAATCACTGGGAATTACCTTGGATTATAACCTAAACATGCGAGACCACATCAACTCAATGGCCAAATCTGCCAGATTCCACCTGAGCTACCTATGGAAACTGAAACCCTTTCTTGACGCTCCAGACCTAAAACTTGCAGTCCAATCATTAGTTATTTCTAGGCTGGAATATGGTTGCTCCACCCTCTCTGGTTTACCCAAGATCTCCCTAGCACCCTTAAAAGCCTGCCTCAATGCAGCCGCCAGACTACTTACCGGCACGAGGAAATTTGATCACATCACTCCTCATCTGAAAGCATTGAACTGGCTTTCGCTCGAGGCTATGATTCATCTCAAACTGGCATGCATCACGCACAAGGCCCTACACTCAAACTCCCCTGCGTATCTTGCACAGAAACTTGTGATATCCGGAGGAAGCAGAAATTCACGATCGGCCAGTGCCCTCCTGCTCCAGCCTGCACGCTTTTGGAAAAAATATATATATAATCGGGTGTTCGCTGGGGCTGCATCAAGAATATGGAACTCCTTCCCACCCGCCATCAGAAGAATCCCCCCTCTGGCATTCTTCAAAATGGAGGCTAAATCCTTCCTCATGGGTAAATTCCTTGGCTAAATCCGTTCCACAACCACCTCAGAGACTACTGCCCTCATCCTGCAACCTCGCCCCGCCATGAAACCGGGGGTCTGCCTTCAGTAATTGTAATTGTAATGTTATCCTTGTATTCCTCCGTCCCTCTGGTACCCAGCACCCCCTTGTCCCTAATGTACAGTACTCTTGTGATATCCTGCCTATTGTATGACTCTCTGACTCTGTAAAGTGCTCTGGTGTACAGTATTCTTGTGATATCCTCCCTATTGTATAACTCTCTGACTCTGTAAAGCGCTCTGATACCCACAGGTCAAGTGCGCGCTCTATAACACACTAAAATAAATAAATATAATAATAAGAGAATCAGCTGATCTTTAAATTGCACCAGGAATATAAAAATTAATTTCTGTCTATCACAATAATGGTCTGCTTGGGGTACTGGATAATCATCATCATCACCAGATTTGCAACCAGAAGGTGATCTCCAAAGGAATAGGGTATTGCCTGGACATGCTTAGCAGATTGTGGGGAAAGAGAATCAAAGGATCCTTAACCCTAAAGGCATCAGCACATTATTCAAGATGAGGCATCTGCATGAAGAATTAATTTGCAAGTTGACAGGACTCCAAGCAGATATACATTATCATCTTCATTGGACCGGGACTCTGATGCTTTTGTAACAGGATTTCGGCTGTTGCTTTCAGCTGAGCCCATGCCAATTGGTGTATGTGATAGTCTCGTAGGCTTCATGTTTATGTGCACACAGAGTACATTTGCAAGCTTCTATCCTGCACTATATTGCTGGGGATCAGTGTAGAGTGGAATGATAAGGAATCACTCAATTTAGTCAGCTGTATATATTGCCCCAACATTCAGAGGCAAGGTACTTGGAGCATGGGATACTGCCATTACTCTCCCTGTTTCACTGCAGGATTAACCAAAAGCATGTAATGGATGCCACCGAGCTTGAAACAGCAGTCTCCCCACTCTTATCTCTAGGACTATAGTGCTGACTACTGTGCTTGCGCTGAGCGACCCTTTCGCTTATAACTATTATGGGTGCGGAAATCTCATAAAAGTTTTTATAAACAGCTCCACCTTGAAACTTACTGAGAAAATCTCCAATTTCCATGCCTATTTCTTCAACCGATCGATGAATCTTTGCCACCGTGATAGAAGAACGAAGCATAACAAAAACACATTTCTACATTAATCATCAACTCATAGTATTTAATGTTCAGTCACTGATGAGAGGTTTGGTGGAGTTTTAAAAGTATTATTTTCTCATTAAGAGATTAGTCTGTATTTTTGTCTTTTTATTAAGGTTAGTCAAATAAGTCTGTTTACAGAATTATCATGAACAATCTGGTTAGAATTACCATGCAAAATAACAGAGTATTCCGTAAAGGAATTAATCCCTATCTTAATCCAATGGACCTAACTTCTGCTGGCCAGAACCAATAGAGAGCTCCTTTGGAAAAGAGCAGGACACATTTGGAGGAACAGGCCAATAGCTATAGGAGGTCAAACTCCCCACAACGAGTAGTTCTGGAAATTCAGCAGATTTCAAACAGCTGCAGTAGCAACGTTACCACAGGGCATAGAGAAAGTCTTCAAAAAGGCATCAGAATAACAGAAAATCACTGTTAGCAGTAGCTTATAGTAATTTCTGGCAAGAGTTGCACGATCAAGTGCTAAAGCGCATGACAGAAGGGGAGATGTGCATATAATGTATTGTTTCTCTAACTAGGAACACATACCATATAGAAAAGCACAAAACATGTTGCAAACTCTGAATGATGGATCCTCTCTAGCCAATTGGAAAGAATCTTTAGATGGTCTATCATCGCGTCTCTAGATTCCCACAGTGAATGTCCATGTCAACGTGTTATTTGAATGTTGCTACAGCGTATTACAAAATATACATCTAGGAAGGGTCTCATTTGCAAGCCACTCTGTTAGCTGTTCAGTTGTAGATTTGATGTATAACTCCACAGACTGGATGTTGCAGGAACAGCTTTATTGCAGCACAGAACAGGTAAGCCCAATCCTCCCCTGGCCAGAGCTCCAACTGCCAACAGGGCAACGGAGAATTCCAGAACAAAGAACATTACAGAGATCTAGAGTGTTAGCTCAGTAGATGAGCTAAGCACTGTACAACATATCTTCCCCCCTTAACAAGGAAAGAAGCAACATCATACAAAAGATCAAACACAATCAATGTACATAATCATTCAAGTAAGTAGGTGGACGACGAGAACGAGTACACCTCAAACTAGCTTCTGATGAGGAAGAAGAAGAAGTAGTGGGAATAGTTGTAGTAGAGGCAGTTTCAACTGAATAATTATCTTGTGCACTCAAGGAAGTGGAAGCATCACCACTACCCACCTCCCCCCGTACAATTGGTTGAGAAGCGAAAGAGGCGCTACCATCAGAAGTTAACAAGTACCCATTGCATCCCTCAGTACTACCAGGTATTACGCCATCAAAACAGTCATTCTTTCTTTGGTATAGTGCAACTCTCCTATAATTCCAACTTTCCCCATTGGCCAAGACAACAAAATGTGGAAAAACCTTTTTGACTCTAAAGGGACCTCTAAACTTGCTAAGACCCTTGGCACATCTCCCTGGCTTTACCTTGACCAGATCGCCTACAGATATAGGTAAAGAAGCACTGCCCTGGGATAAGGACACCTCACTTGCAGAGCCCCTTAACCATGCAGGAGTCAATCTTGACACTGGCGTACGACCTCGCATTAGCTCAAAAGGGGATTTTTCTCCATACTTATGGGGCGTTGACCGGTAGGCCCAAACAAGTTCTTGTACCCGTTCATGGGAAAAACAACCACCTTCAACAAACATTTGAATCACCCCTTTTACAAGACGGTTTACTCTCTCGCAAAGGCCATTTCCTTGCGGATTGTACAAACTCGTCCTCTGATGTTTGATGCCACATTCACGTACAAACTGAGTCATTTTTGAAGAAGTCAGTTGTGTGCCATTATCCGTAATAAGAACAGAAGGGTATCCTTCATTCAAAAACACTCCTTTAAGGAAGCTAATGGTAGTATCAGTGTTTATCTCTCTCACAAACTGTACACAAAGCCACTTCGAATAACAGTCTATTACAACAATAGCGTAACGTTGATTTAATGGCAATTCACTCATGGGACCTATAAAGTCCAAACACACACTGTGCCATGGTATATTTTCAAAACTAATTTTCTGTGTAGACTGAGACCCCAACACTTTCAGACGTTTCTCCCCTTCCTTGCAGAAATTACACCTTAAAACACAATCTACTGCATCACAATCGACAGAGGGCCACCAAAAATGTTCCTTAACTCGACGTTGCGTGAGACTTTGGCCCAAATGTCCCTCATGGGCTAAGTTTAGGATCCTACACCTTAAAGAACTAGGTGGAATATAACGGTCACCTCTCATCAAAACATGCTCCCCTTCTAAGGAGAGTTCGTCTAAGACTTTTAAAAACGGTCTGACTTGAGGTTCTACAGTACTCTCTCTTCTTGCTCCTTTTGACACAAGATTTATGACAGCTTTTAAAACCTGATCATCTTCCATACCTTTTGACCATTCACTACAAGAAAAAGAACCACCACCTACACTCATAACATCATCCATTACAGCAACTGCTACATCATCCAATACATCTTCAACTGAATCTTCACCACTAGAAGATCGCACAGGAAGTCGTGACAGGCAATCCGCTTGGATGTTTTTCCATCCATGAACAAACTCAATTTCACATTGGTAATCTTGTAGGCGAGAGGCTAACCTTGCTAAACGTGGAGACCCCTTTCCAGCACCTCCCGGAGCCAACACGTTTAAGAGAGGTTTATGATCCGTGCGAAGGATAAATTTGTAACCCCACAGATAGGTCCTAAAATAACTCGTGCCCCAAGCAGCAGCAAGAGCCTCACGTTCTATAACCGAGTAATTCGACTCTGAGACAGATAATGGCCTAGAGGCAAACGCTATGGTCTTTTCCACTCCACCATGTTTTTGTAAAAGAACTGCACCAAGACCTACAATACTAGCATCTACCATCAAAATAGAGGACCGAGCAGTGTCAAACGGTGTAAGGACATTGGCAGACTTTAGCTCTTTTTTTATCATATCGAAGCAAGACTCGTGCTCAACAGTCCAATTGAACTTAACACCCTTCTTCAACAAACTCCTCAAAGGAGCAGTCTTTGAGGAAAAATCCTTCACAAATTTCGAGTAAAACTCGATCAGACCCATGAATGATCGAAGTTGATCTTTATCAACTGGAGAAGGAGCTTGTTCAATGGCCTCTAACAAATTCTTTTTTGGTTTAATCCCCTCTTCGGATAGGCAAAAACCCAAGTACTCTATTTCTTTCAAAAGGAATGCACACTTCTCTTTTCTCAATGTCAGACCAGCAACATCCACTCTTTGTAACACATTCCACAAAATCTCATTGTGTTCTTCTAGTGAATTTCCATATATCAAGATATCATCCTGAAAGTAAAGGACTTTATTTAACCCTTTAAACACTTCAGAAACAAGTCTCTGGAATACACTAGCGGCAGAGACAAGTCCGAAGGGCAATCTCGTGAATTGGAATGTCCCCTCACTAGTGATGAATGCGGTAAGATGTTTGGAGCTGTCATCTAAGCAAATTTGATGATAAGCATGCTTTAGATCCAGTTTACTAAAGAACTTGGCCCCTTTAAGTGTCGAAACTAGCTCATTAATGTTTGGTAGGGGAAATACATCCGCAACCACACATCTATTGAGTGAGCGTAAGTCCACACAGAACCTAATTTTATTGTCCGGTTTCTGGGAAATCACTACAGGGGAAACCCAGGGAGATGCTTCAATTGGTTCGATAATACCACCTTGAAGCATTTCTTCTAAAGTGGACTTAACTTCTTTACGTAGGGCAAAAGGGACTTTCCTCACTTTATGTTGGACAGGACAACTACCCTCCTTGAGTATTATGCGATGAGAATATCCTATAAGTTCCCCCAATTGGTCTCTGAACACATTTTTAAATTCGTCTAGTATCTCACCAATAGAAGACTTATCAACTATAGACACAGGATCATCAGACCTGGGATCTACTACAATGTGTAGGTCAAATTGGTGGTGACGACCTAATATGGCCGGTCCTACAGTCGATATGTAAACCTTTCCAGGCACCGATCTATTCTTGAATTCAATTTTTGACTCGAAATATCCCAATAGATCAATTTTCTCGCCTTGATATCCAGACGGAAAAATATCACACTCTTTCAATGCTCTCTCGCCCCACACACTCTTCATTAAGGATAGTGGGATGATGGTCCACTTTGAACCTGTGTCCACCATGAGGTTCACTACCCTCTCATCAATTTTGAACTCAGCTTTAAAAGGATTCTCTCTTCGATCTTTGCATGAACATACAGTGTCAGACAAAATTAATATCTTGTTCTTTTCACGTCTCACATCAGTACAGTCATTAATTACAGTCACCCGTGAACCGTTTGAACTGTTTTTGTTTTTACACATCTTTGCAAAGTGTCCCGTTTTCCCACAACGTAGACACTCTTTATTATTTGCAAAGCAAAACTTAGCATCTGAAGAATGTGAAAAACTCCCACACCTCGAACACACTTTCTGACTATTCCTACTACCTGAGGTTTGTTGAATATTCTTCTTCTGAAGAATATAGCCCTTTTTTCTTACTATAGCAATCGCCATAGCTTCATCATCACTATTGTCACTAGTCATACTCTTATTGGAAACTTCTGCCACTTTAGTTTCCAAGCCACTCTTCTGCAACTCTCTCATACATTTCTCACTCTCTTCTACTACTTTAGCCAATTCTATCGCAACTTTCAATGTTGGATTTTTTGCCGCCCATAATCGTTCTTGGACTTTTCTGTTATTGGCTTGAACAATCAGTTGGTCTCTTATAAGTTCATCCGCCATTTGGCCGAAGTTGCATTTCACTGATAGTTCGCGTAGACGCGCAACAAACTCATCAATGCTCTCTTCCGCTAACTGTTTGTTCTTGTAGAATTTGTATCTCTGTAAGACAAGGTTTTCTTCCTTACCGAATCTGGTTTCAAGTCTTTCTACCGCCTCCTTAAATTCATCTAAATCTGCTTGTGACCCAGAAGGTAATACTTGTGGTAAGTATTTAAACAGACGTTGTCCTTCTTTACCTAATGTCGTCATCAAGAGAGCTTTCTTGCGCTTAGGTGAGAAATCCTCCCCGTCTAAAGCTTGGATATAGTTGTTAAACATTATTATCCAGTCTTCCCACATTATGGGTGGATTCCCTGGTTCGCACAAGAATTGTGGTGGTAGTGCTACATTAATTGCTTGAGCCATTGAATTGAAACGTAAGGTACTATTGTGTAGTAGCAAGAAACAGTTGTTATACAAGCACGTTATAATTTTTCTTTTCACAGAGAACAGAAACAGTCTGTATATATTTATCTTTTCACTCAATTTAAACGTTTACTCCACTTTATTATTCTGAAGATCCGCCAAATAATGACGTTCCAGGTAGTCCGCAGTGATAATCCGCTGCACCACGGTGTTTCCGACAGTCTGATGTGGAGATCTCCGCGAAGCGCGTTGCTTAGCAACCACTGACAACAGGCAGAAAAATTATTCAAAATGGCCGATTTACGTCAGTTACGTCTGACGTCTGTTGTCACACGCGCATGAACGTGTGCGTCTCTGGCATGCGCATGAGGACAATGCGTACAGTGTCAGAGAAACGCAGTTGTGCGTTTCAGTGTGCGCTTTAGCATACGCTCCAGTAGTGCGCGTAAGAGATGCGCAACTCACCCAGTCACGTCGTGCGCTTCAGCGTGCGCTCCAGCAGTGCGTGTGCGCGACTCACCACATCTCGTCACGAAAGACGTTGGAGGGTGTGACGTCACCTTCGTCGGCACATAGAGGAAACCTCGTATTCTCCCAAAATTCACGATCGGTTCCACTGCAATTAACGCCAATACGCTGAAGGCTCCTCTCGGTCTGCTTACCACGCGGGTTCGTGAGGAATCGGTGCTGCCGTTCTGTAATTCCTTAATTAGCTGCAATCTTCAACAGGAAGCTATGGCCAGATGTCTTTTAAGTCCAAGTCGCCAAATGTTGTAGATTTGATGTATAACTCCACAGACTGGATGTTGCAGGAACAGCTTTACTGCAGCACAGAACAGGTAAGCCCAATCCTCCCCTGGCCAGAGCTCCAACTGCCAACAGGGCAACGGAGAATTCCAGAACAATGAACATTACAGAGATCTAGAGTGTTAGCTCAGTAGATGAGCTAAGCACTGTACAACACTGTTCAGTGTCCCATTGTGTAACAATGGGCTACTCTATGAAATGAAACATTAATATCCAGCATGTCCTGGTTAGATCATGAGATTTTAATCTATAGCAATGTATTTGTTTATTATAAGCATGTGGCAGAAGTTACTATCTAAAATACGATGAAGTCATATGGTGGGAGGGGTATGCAGTCTAAATATCGAGTTTTTATTTTCGAATGGACATAATATCGACTCCAGAATATCGAGATGGCAGTAATATCGAGGTAAGTAATATCGATGTACTTATTATCGATTTCTATGTATGTAAAAAAATATCGATTGTAAAAATATCGAGTAAGTAATATCGATAGTAAAAAATATCGTTTGTTCTTGTTATTAAAAAATATCGAAAGTCAAAATATAGATTGTAAGAATATCGAAAGTCATGTTATCGACTGTCATGATATCGACTGTCATAATATCGACTGTCATAATATCGATAATAATAATATCGAATATTTAAATGTACACTGTATTTAATGTTTTAAAAGTAATTTTGTTGTTGGAATATATATGTATTTTAGTTCAATATTTATTTTAGAAATAATAATAAAAAATATTAAATATTTATAAAATATATTTAAAATAGTATAATAATTTCGAGGAGCGGGTAGTGGGTTTTTAGGGGAATAGGGTGGGAAGTGTTTTAAAATATATGTTAAATATTTAAAAAATATAATACAAAATTGAAAAATACATGAAAAATATGTATAAATAAAAAAACATTCAATTTTTTAAATTTTTTTTTTACATATTTTCTGGGAGCGGGTATTGGGTTTTATGGGGAATAGGGTGGGAAGTATTTTAAAATATATATTAAAATGATGTACTATATTTTAAAAAAATTTATTAAAATGTATCAAAATTTAAATGAGTGAGTTGTGTGTTTAAATGGGAATAGTGTTTGAACTGTATAAAATATAATTTAAAAAAAATAATACTTTTTTAAAATCATTTTTAAATTTAAAATTAAAAAACGTTTAAATTATTAACAATTATTTTTATTTTCAATAATAGTGTTTGAACGGTATAAAATATCATTTATAAAAAAACTATTTAATTAAAAATGTGTATAAATATAATTTAAATTAAAAATTAAATGTTTTTATAATTATCTTTATATTCAATAAATTTATTATTATGTTTAAAAAAAGTATTTATATTTTAATTTTTTTTTATTTTATTATTATGGGAGTATATTTTAAATAATTGTATAATAATGAAATATATATTTATGTAATTATGTAATTATGTAATAGGATATAAAAATATTATTTTTATAACTAATATGATTTTATTATGTAAATCTTATATTATTAAATTATATAAATTCAAATTTCTAATTTTGAAATTTGAATTTTAAATTTTTACTAAATTTGTAAAATTTAAATTATAATTTAATAATAATTATTACAAATTTAAAAAAATTGTTGAAAAATCAATTATTAGAAAATTTTAATTTTAAAATTGTTATAATTGTGTATTAAAGTGTTTAAATGTATGTAATTAAATATTTAATTAAGATTTATACATTTAAATATGGCATCATTAGATTAATGTTGTTTTTGGTGCTAATATTGATTAGTGTGTGATTGTTTGTTACACAATTTTCTTTTCAATAGAGAAAATTTTAGCTAAATTTATAAATAATATTGTTAAAAACATTAAAATTTGAAATAAAAATAATCTATTGTTTTTAGTATGATAGTTTTAGATTTATAGTTTAAAGATATAAAATTTTGTATGAATTAACAAATCTTTATTAATTAAATAATTTATTTTATATTAATACTTATTTTCTAAATTTTTGTTATTTCTATAGGATTAGTAATCTACATTTTTATGAGATTCATGTAATTTTTTATGTAAATAATTAAGTATTAAATAAAAATTTAGATGTAGTTATTATTATTAATTACATGTTTTTTTCTAAAATTTAAACGTTTATTACCATAACATATTTATATAGAGTGCATTGTGAATTAATTATCAAATGGTTTCTATGTACAGCGTTTATTTTGAGTTTCTATTTTGTGATTAAGAAATAGTTTTTTTATATGGGTTTAATGTCCAAAACTATGACTGAGTATATACTTGGTATAGTGGGAATAGTAATTGATATGGGTTTAGTGTCCAACACCTTCACTGAGTATTAACTTGGTGGAGTGGGAATAGTAATTTGTATGGGATCAGTGTCCAGCACCTTCCCTGATTTTATACTTGATGGAGTGGGAATAGTAATTTTTATGGGTTTAGTGTCCAGCACCTTCCTTGAGTTTACACTTGGTGGAGTGGGAATAGTAATTTGTATGGGTTCAGTGTCCAGCACCTTCCCTGACTTTACACTTGGTGGAGTGGGAATAGTAATTCGGATGGGCTCAGTGCCCAACACCTTCCTTGAGTTTACAGTTGGTGGAGTGGGAATAGTAATTTGGATGGGCTCAGTGTCCAGCACCTTCCCTGATTTAATACTTGGTGGAGTGGGAATAGTAATGTTTATGGCTTCAGTGTACAACACCTTCCCTGATTTTATACTTGGTGGAGTGGGAATAGTAATTGATATGGGTTTAGTGTCCAGCACCTTCCCTGACTATTTACTTGCTGGAGTGGAAATAGTAATTTGGATGGGCTCAGTGTCCAGCACCTTCCCTGATTTTATACTTGGTGGAGTGGCAATAGTAATTGATATGGGTTTAGTGTCCAGCACCTTCCTTGAGTTTACACTTGGTGGAGTGGGAATAGTAATTTGTATGGGTTTAGTGTCCAGCACATTCCTTGAGTTTACACTTGGTGGAGTGGGAATAGTAATTTGGATGGGCTCAGTGTCCAGCACCTTCCCTGATTTTATACTTGGTGGAGTGGGAATAGTAATTAGCATGTGTTTAGTGTCCAGCACCTTCCTTGAGTTTACACTTGGTGGAGTGGGAATAGTAATTTGGATGGGCTCAGTGTCCAGCACCTTCCCTGATTTTATACTTGGTGGAGTGGGAATAGTAATTTGTATGGGTTTAGTGTCCAGCACCTTCCTTGAGTTTACACTTGGTGGAGTGGGAATAGTAATTTGTATGGGTTTAGTGTCCAGCACATTCCTTGAGTTTACACTTGGTGGAGTGGGAATAGTAATTTGGATGGGCTCAGTGTCCAGCACCTTCCCTGATTTTATACTTAGTGGAGTGGGAATAGTAATTTGTATGGGTTTAGTGTCCAGCACCTTCCTTGAGTTTACACTTGGTGGAGTGGGAATAGTAATTTGTATGGGTTTAGTGTCCAGCACATTCCTTGAGTTTCTACTTGGTGGAGTGGGAATAGTAATTTGTATGGGTTCAGTGTCCAACACCTTCCTTGAGTTTACACTTGGTGGAGTGGGAATAGTAATTTGGATGGGCTCAGTGTCCAACACCTTCCTTGAGTTTACAGTTGGTGGAGTGGGAATAGTAATTTGGATGGGCTCAGTGTCCAGCACCTTCCCTGATTTATTACTTGGTGGAGTGGGAATAGTAATTTGTATGGCTTCAGTGTACAACACCTTCCCTGATTTTATACTTGGTGGAGTGGGAATAGTAATTGATATGGGTTTAGTGTCCAGCACCTTCCCTGACTATTTACTTGGTGGAGTGGGAATAGTAATTTGGATGGGCTCAGTGTCCAGCACCTTCCCTGATTTTATACTTGGTGGAGTGGGAATAGTAATTTGTATGGGTTCAGTGTCCAACACCTTCCTTGAGTTTACACTTGGTGGAGTGGGAATAGTAATTTGTATAGGTTCAGTGTCCAACATCTTCCTTGAGTTTACAGTTGGTGGAGTGGGAATAGTAATTTGGATGGGCTCAGTGTCCAGCACCTTCCCTGATTTTATACTTGGTGGAGTGTGAATAGTAATTGATATGGGTTTAGTGTCCAGCACCTTCCCTGAGTATTTACTTGGTGGAGTGGGAATAGTAATTTGTATGGGTTTAGTGTCCAGCACCTTCCATGACTATTTACTTGGTGGAGTGGGAATAGGTATTTGTATGGGTTTAGTGTCCAGCACCTTCCCAGACTTTATACTTGGAGGAGTGGGAATAGTAATTTTTATGGGTTTAGTGTCCAGCACCTTCTTTGAGTTTACACTTGGTGGAGTGGGAATAGTAATTTGTATGTGCTCAATGTCCAGCACCTTCTCTGACTTTATACTTGGTGGAGTGGGAATAGTATTATGTATGGGTTCAGTGTCCAGCAACTTCGATGACTATATACTTTGTGGAGTGGGAATTTTAATTTGTATGCATTTACTGTGTAGTAGTTTTTGTGACTTTATAATTGATGCAGTGGTAATAAGAAAAGATTTTTAATAAAAAAATAATTATAATTGGTAGGATACTATAATAAAGTTTTACAATAAAATATAAAAACTTTTGTACTAATTATAATTATTGTTATTGTAGTAGTAAAAAGATATATACATTTGTATAATTATTACAATCTAAAATGCATCTTTAATTAGAACATTTAATATTTAGTTCATATTTATATTGAATATTAAAGAAGGAAACATACACAGGGTTAGATGGAACAAATCAAAAACAGTTTATTTACACGTAAAAAATCATTTTAAGTAGAGGTATTTTTTTCATTTGTATTGTAAATTAGTAAGTAAATAGTTTTTATTATCACAAAAAATATACTAAGTGCATATATATGTTTTTTAAAAAAACATGACTTTTAAATACATTTTATGTTTAATCACATATATTGTAACATAAATAGTTAAAGCAAAACATTTATAATATGTACTTTTCATTTAATAACAATTATTTTAATCACATAGACATTGAATAAATTGTCAGGATAAACATGTTGAAAATCATTGTTGTATTTGTTGTACATTCATTTTTACATTTTGTAAATTACAGGAAAATCATAGATACATATGTATACAGTTTTTATTACAGTAACATTTTTGTGGGTTACAAAATAGTAATAGTTTGTTTTAGAAATTAATATTATGAATATAGAAAATAATAATAATATTAATTTTGACAAAGATAAACACACAAATAAATTTTTATATACATACATAAGTAAGGAAATAATATTAGCATTTTTATAAACAGAATATTTGGAAACAAGGTTATACATTCAAATTTGTTTAACATATACATTATTTTCAAAATGTATATATAAATACTAATATATTTTTTAAAGTAACTTAGATAACAGTTCAATAATTATTTGAAAGTAAAGAAGATTTAGGAAATAATTTTCTAAATTTTTTAACATTAATTACATCTGATATAATACTGAGTTTATATTTTTAAAGTGTTGGAATATAGAAATTAAATAGCTTTTTGGGATACACAGGGACTACTTTTTAACCGCGTAATGGTATTTAGGCTTATTTGGTGCTTCAACAGATCGCGGTTGGATGCTGCTTCGCGTTGGAGAAGGTAAATTTGTTTTAATTGAATTTTATAAGTTAATCAAGTTATTGTAAGTGTATGTGTGGCGTGTTTAGGTTTATTTAGATACTGTTATTGAGAGAAGATTGTGTTTTGGGTGTTAGGTAGAGTATACGATATTTGCTTTTTACCGCGTTTTACTTGTAAGTGTGTGAGGTTAGCTAATATGTTTAAATGTTTCAAAATCAATATGTTTGCTGTATAAATATGTGTTTTTATGTATGTATGGGTGTATTTGTGTGGGTGGGTATGTATTTTATCTTTTTCAGGTTATCGTCGCGTTTTACTGTTTTGGAGGAGGTCCTTTTTTTTCTCAGAGTTGTGTGACGAGTATTATATACTCTTATTTTTACACACATACTTTGGTTTTCGGGTTTTCCAGGAGCGTTTCTTTTTTTTAAATTACTATTTTCGGGTTTTGAATGGTACATCATGTGGATTACATTGGAGAGGAGTCGCTATGGATTTGCTTGTATTTTTACATTTTTTTGGGGCTTTCTTGGATTGTATGGGTTTTTGAAACGCTTTCCTATGGAGTGCTTGAAATTGGATCACGTTTGAAGGTGCAACAGAAATGTAAGTATTTACAACACATTTTGTGGGTGGGGAAAATGTTTTAATTTTTGCTTTAGTTACATTGTATGTAACATTTTGTAAATACATTATCAAAATACATTTAATATATGTTATTAATATGTATTTGATAATTTAATAGCAAATTGTTACATATAAACATGAAGGAATTGTGAAGAAAATAAATGCTTAATGTAACATGTATAGTTACGTAATGTTTTATAGAATAGTTTTTGCTATCATTGATAGATATTCTAGTCCTTTGCTAGTTGGATAGAGGGTAACTTGGCTTTGGAGTGTGTTATACATTTTTTTTGTTTCTTTGGTGAGTTTAGGTCCAATCAGAGGCGTAATTGAATCACCTGTTGCTGCCCACGGCCGGGCTTGGCTCCGCTGTTTGTTCCGGCCGGGCTTGGCTCCGCTGTTTGTTTTCGGCCGGGCTTGGCTCCGCCATTCCTGTCCCTTGCTGTGGGTGCTCCTGGCCGGGCTTGCTCCGCCGGGGGGCGCTTGTAAACTACATCCCCCAGCAGCCCCATCGCGGCAAGGACGCCGCCGCTGCATTCAGGAACCGCAGGGAGGCGCATAAAGGAGAACACGCCTCCTCGTCCCGCAGGACGCGCGCAGGCTCTCCCGGGAGAAGCCCGGGACAAGGGCGGGGCCGTCTGTGGCCATCCGGGGACGACCAGGGACGGGACGGGCCATCCCCCTTGGCTGTAACTGTGAGTACCAGTCTATACTCTTAGGGCTGAAAAGCTGTTCATCAAGCATCTGGCAAGTTTGGGGCTTGCACCTCTGACCCCTTGAGTGCTGTTTTGTAACTGCCTGCTGCTTTGACCCGTTAGCAACCATGTCAATCCAAACTACCCTAACGGATAATTATCTGCTGAAAGTTGTCAGCAGAATTAACTGCGACAGAAGAAAATCCCTAGGGAAAGGCACCTTACCTGACCTCCCATCGGACTTACCAGTGGATCCCATCAATGAGGGCAGTAACAATATGGTAGCTGAGATTGATAGCATCAGTACTAATGTTGATTACGTTTCTGCAGAGGCCCCAGATGATCCTACTGTAGCGGAAGACTTATCCGAACTATCTGAGACTCTCAATGGCACCCCACAACAATCCACTAGGGCCACACGTTTTATGAGAGCATGCAGGAAACCCTCTCTTAAACGGGGGAACCAGTCGGCCAGGAAAAAAAAGGGCACCGCCCCCAAGGAGAATATTGGTGATCAAGGGACCTCTACCAAGGACAATTGTGTTACCATTAATACTGACCAATTTGACCTGTTAGTAAGTTCTATTGATGACAAACTGAAGTTGGTTGTGGAGCCTTTATTAGTTAAAATCAATGCACTGTCGGCTGAAGTATTCAGACTAGGGGCTATGGTGGATCAACATGTAGCCAAATTGGATAATCCCGTTTTACCTATCAGAGTTGATACATGTTCCCAACCTGCACCTAAACCAGATAAGGGAAGGCCTCGCAATGTCAATACTGCCCCCTCTGGCTCAAATGCAGGAAGACAACCACCACAGGCGAAACCTGTTTCGACTTGCCCGAAACCACTCCCAGCATGTAATGCGGGCCGTTCTGTGCAGGCACCGGTGGTTATACCGGCGGCCTCAGGGCTTGCAGGTTTAAATTCCAGTGCAAGTACATTACCAGCACCAATCAGAGCTAGGCCCATGCAATCGCCAGTTGCACCAACTGCTGTAGCAGGGCTCGGTGGGGTGTATGTAGGTATAAATGGCCGCCCAGTAGACCTCCCACCAGAGTGTGTACCCTATGTTGCGGTTTTAACTAATGTCCCGCCTTTAATCCAGGCTCCACACCTTCAGGAGTCCGGAGATTCTTTAAAAAATAAAACGGTCTCTTGGTTAAACCGTCATTGTGGCTATCCAGTCAACTACTCTGACCAAATTATATCTATCAGAAGGGTTAACTGGATCGGTAACACAAGAAAGACCTGTGGGGGTGACTGTGTGATAATTAACTTTAAACACCCCCAACATGTTGCAAAGGTCTTACTTAGAGCAGCTGCCTTAACACAGTCTGAGACTGATGTAGCCGCTAAACCTTTGGGCTACTTTTACAATCATCTTAACAGGTTGCCTTCCGCTAATTGTAGAGATGGGGTCTCCAACTTTAACGTCATATCCAATGGCAACAGGCCTTTGCTACCTACTTTCAACCCTGGTTTTATCGATGGCAGTTCTGTCTTGCCCTCGCCCCTGTTGAATCCTGTCCCCAGTGGTAATCGATTTGTAACATATCATACACCTAGCTGCGATAACATTTTCTCGCCGATTAATGGGATGGTCTATCAAGTCCCAGTCCAGAATAGGTACCAGTCCTTGAGTTTTTTGGACCATAATGATTGACATCAGATGGGGCCTGGGACTGGGAGGGACGTTACTCTGAGTACCATCAAGAACTATGCAAGTGAGGCGAGTGAGGACCTATGTTCTGCCATTATGGGCAATCCTGAAAGTGGGACAGTAGTTCACTGTGCTAATGAGATTGTTGAGGATACAGTGATTGCTACAGGGATTGCCATAGGCAGTTGTATAGATGCACCAGGATTAGACCTTAGTAACAGAGGTAATTGTTCTAATAACACTGTCGATGCCGCCAATGATTGCCATCCTGTGGGGGTTTTTATGGCAAGTTGGAACATTGCCGGGTGGGCATCTAAGGCATTTAAAGTAGAATGGGAGGAAATTGTAAGATCTTATGATATTTTATGCCTGCAAGAGACGTGGTGTGTTAATAAACCCAGCCTCGAAGGGTATACATGTTACAGTTTGGATACCTCTGAATCTAGCCATGGTAGGGCAAAGGGAGGCCTCCTTGTTCTTATCTCAGTAGATGTTAAGTTGACTATTATTAAACACTTGTTAGTCGAACCACACTCACAAATCTTGTGGGTACGTCTACCGGATAGCACTAATGTGCTTTTAATTAATTTTTATAACAATATTTTTACTAATTCCCGGCACCAAGTGATAGATGAGTTATCCCGTGCCCTAATGAAGCTGGTAGGCGAAGCATCATGCACTTTTATTTTTGTTTGGGTGGGGGATTTTAATTTACAAGTATGTAGTTTATCCTCCACTAGGGTCTGTGGGATCCTAACTAACAACGGGGAGAATATGGCCCACTTTCCACATAATGCCTATGGCGAGGCAATTAATAGCACTATGGTCTCGCTTGATCTAGAGCTATTGAGTACTGTACAGGAGGGAAGTGAGTGCTCAATTCCCACCTTTACTGGAAGGAACGTGAGCTACATCATCGATCATATTATGGTTTCATCCAACTTGGTACCCCATTGCATAATCAAAGTAAAGGATACATCCTCCCTGAGCGACCATAACTGTGTTAGCTTGCAAATAACTACATGGATGATTAGAACTGAATCACCCATTAGAGTACTGGTAAATATAGAGCCGCATAGACCCAATGGGGTTAGGCTGAGATGGAAAGGTGAAAATTCAGCCACAGGGGAACCTTTAATCATAAATAAATGCATGATGGACATTGATATTATTTTATCTTTAGGATGCCCGTCTGCTCAGGTTTTGACTCGTTTTCTTAATATCAATACTGTCATTAATAACATCTTCACGGGGAAAAAAGTAGGCAGAGGAGGGAAAGGGACTGGATGGTTTGACCATGCCTGTACGTCCCTGTAAGCATGAGCGCAAAATCCGCTCCGATCGCGGATTTTGCAGATTTTCGGTAAATTCGCGGTCCGCGAACTCTCGCGAATTTACCGAAAATCCGCAATCCGCGAGCGGCGGATTCTGCGGTCAAAAGTTCAAAGCCTAAATTACGATGGCGCCGGCAAGCTGCCAGCGCCATCCTCAAATAGTTACTTTATTAGCTTCAACAGGAAGCTCTAATAGATAAGATACAGCAGGGGCTCGAGCGCCTGCTTTATTTTATCAGTTGGAGCTTCCTGTTGAAGCTAATTAAGTAACTTTTTCAGGATGGCGCTGGCAGCTTGCCGGCGCCATCGTAAATTATTTCAGATGGGGGAAAACGGTGGTGTCTTCTTGAATAAATATGAAGGGCAGGGTTCATTTTGGCACGAAGGTCCTGGCACAAAAAATAAACCTCAACAGGAAACACTTGCAGATATCAATAAAGCATGTGCCCCAGTTTAAAGCTTAAATTCAGTGACTCATTTATCAGCCCAAAATCAATCGTGAGCGTTGTGGAGGCTGGGCAGGTGTGCCTTCTTCCCAAATATACCATCGAAAATCCGCTGTGATGCAGGCCAGAGGCATTTGCATCTTTGACTTTCACGAGCGCAATCCCCGTGCTGTTCCTGTGACCAGGAGCTTCTGTCTCTTAATCTGCTGCTCTGATCGGTCTCTGACCTTTTATACACACAAGAGGCATGTGCGCTCGCATGGAAGCCCCGTCCGTTTGGCCCCGCCCACACACTCGAGGAAGCCCCGCCCCCAAATCCGCCGATCCGCAAAATCCGCGGATTTTGCGGATCCACGATCCGTGAATCCGCAAATTCGTGAATCGTGGATCCGCAAAATCCGCCCATGCTTACGTCCCTGCTCTCACAACTCAAACAAGCTTTGGCCAATACCCCAAGGGACAAGGATAGAGTCAAACCCATAAGATTTGATTATAAACAGGCGGTATCCAAAAGAAAGAGGGAATTACAGCAGGAAGCCTGGGAGCATCTTACCCAGGCAGCTGAAACTGCTGATAGTCGCCTGTTTTGGTCCACTGTTAATTCCCCTTTCCTCCAAGATGATAAAATCCCGCTTCTTTCATCTAATGTAGGCAGTGAGGACTGGGTGAACCATTTTTCCGAGATTTTTCAAGATAATACCATGACGCCCAACGGAAACAGGACTTGGCCGGTAGCACCTTTAGATATTACGTTGGGAGAGGTGGAAAACGGTATTAAAAATAGTAAGGGGGGTAAGGCCCAGGGGCCAGACGGAGTCCCTATAGATGTTTACAGGTCTCAACCGCAGCTTTGGGCACCAATTCTCACATTGGTACTTAACGCTGCCGTAACCACCATGATTCCACCAACATGGGGGGACTCCATTATAGTACCAATTTATAAAAAAGGGAGATAAAGCCCTGGCAAGTAATTACCGGCCCATCAGCCTGCTCGACTCGTCTGTAAAAATTATGAGCAGAGTTCTGCTTTTCAGATTAGAGGAGTGGGCTGAGGAGAATGGAATACTTGCAAACTCACAATATGGATTCAGGAAGGGTAGAGGGACCCTAGACCAGTGCCTGAATTTGGAGTTGTTGATAGGCAAGTATACTAGAGCCAAACCCGGTAACATCTATCTTTGCTTTGCTGACCTTAGCAGTGCTTTTGATCTAGTTAATCATTCACTTCTTTGGACAGTTTTGCTTGATATGGGTGCCCCGAAAGAAATTATCTTTTTTCTCGCCAGACTATACAGTAAGCTGAAAACATGCGTTCGGTATGGTGTCAGTGGGGAATGTACTAGTAATTTTAAAGTTCAACGGGGAATTAGGCAGGGCTGTGTCCTTGCGCCCCTTTTATTTACCCTCTTTGTTAATGGGGTTGAAGCCGCCTTGAAAACCATCAAGGCTGATGCGCCACAGGTTGCAGGGGATAGTGTCCCAGTTCTGCTATATGCAGACGATGCGGTGCTCCTATCCCGGACACCCCTTGGTCTGCAGCGTCTGATGGACAAATTCACTGAATTTATTGGGAGCAGGAGACTGCTGATCAATAAGAATAAAACTCATACCATGATCTGTGGGAGTAAAGTGGGCAGAAATCATTCCTTTTTTATAGAAGGGGTTAAAGTGCAGAATGTGAATAGTTTTTGCTACTTGGGGGTTACTTTTACTAGTGATGGTAGGTGGGGGCACGAATTAACGAACGTCTGAACTAAAATGAGCAAAAGCTCTTATGGCATTTTCAAATTTGCGTCTAAGCTGGGGAACAGGCGAATCAAGGATATGCTGGAAATCTACAAGGCACGCAGTGTATCCATTGCCCTTTACGGGGCGGGACTTTGGGGCTACTGCAAAACTGATTGTCTACAGACAGAAGAAAACAACTTTCTCAAGAAATTACTGTGCCTCCCTGAATCTGCTCCAACAGAGTTGATTCATAGAGAGGCAGGGGTTTTTCACCTAACAGAGCTCGCCTCACTTAGACCTTTATTGCTTTATCGAGCAATTTGGCTTAAGGTAGAGAACGAGTTCAATCAACTTATAATTAGGGACTGCCTTGGATTAGACAACTGTATGCAGATACCGTGGCTCAAATATGTTGTAGATTGTTATAAAAATATCTTCGATATTAATTTGTTGTCTGAAAACTGTCCCCCTAGAGGTCTTGCGAAACAGGATCTTAAAAAGACTTTTATGTCACATAAAGCTCTTAAACGTTCAGTAATAACCAATTCCCTCGCTACTGTAAAAACTTACAATAAATATATTGCTGCCGAGGGATTCCAACGTTATCTGAACGTAGTAAACTGGCCAACGCATAAGTTTGTATTGACCAGATTAAGAGTTGGCATTGCTCATGTATTAGTGGCTTTCCCACATCCTAAAAAGCCCCCTGTGGGTCCGTGTCCCTGTGACGGACATTCCAAGCAAAGCACAATGCACTTTATGCTCATTTGCCCCCTATTTCAGAATGTTAGGATCTCCTTTTTAAAACCATTATTTCTTAAGTATGGAGTCTTAAATGTGGAGGATGCTATGTGTTTGTTGTATAATTTGGACCACCCCGATATATGTTTTTATACTGCCAGTTTTATATGTAAATCTATGGCTTTTAGAAAAAGTATGAGTTTTTAATTATGTTTGTACTTTTTAACTCTGTTGCCTGTTTGCTGTGCTTTTATGATCATTATTACCATGAACCGAATAAAGCTTCATGAACAGGTCCAATCAGGGTTACTGATTGCTCCATTCGGAGCTCCTGGTAACTCTGTTCTTTTTGTAAGGATTGTATTAATTTGTGAAGGGTAGCATTCCTCTGCCTGTAGTTGATTGGAAGGCATTGTGCCATCCTTCAACTGCATTGTTGGTTTTTGCTTCCTTATTGAGTGTGCTAAGGTAGACATTCCACCAATCTATTTGGTATTTGGGTTGTCTTCTATGGCCTGATCTGTGTAGCCTTCCTACCCATGAAGGTAGGAAGGCTACACAGATCTTTCTTCGTTTCTTTTATAGTAGGGGCTGTCTATTAACAAGTTATAGCGTTCAGTTACATCTGTCAACGGAACATAGGCTAGGGCAATGAGTTTTTTAATTTGATAAGCAAATGTGCTATCTGTGGCGTATTGGACACTCAAGGTAGATTTTTGTAGATGTCGCCATATACATTGGTTAAAATGGTAATAGCAACCTTGTATTGCTGTGTGTGGGTATGTTTTAAGGATGCTATTTATCATTGCTTTCTCAAAGTCAATGATTATTCTTTGTGGAAAATAGTCGTTAGTATGTTGTTTGACTTCAGTTAGTATTTCTTGATAGGTTGCTTACTGTTTGTTTGGTAGGAGGGCATATAGGAATGTAATATTAGCATTTTGGAAATGACCGTGGATAGTGTATAATTGATAAAAAGGTTTTGGACATACAGAAAAAGTACCGTCCATCATCCAAGTTTGGCATTGGGTAAGTTTAGTCATGTTGTTTACTGTGGCAAACAGTATAATTCTTTTATATTTAGATTTGTTGTCATATAGTATACATTGATCTTTACTGTGAGTTACAGAGAGTTCAGGGGGAATTTCCACTTCTACAAAAGTTGTAGGTGTGGGAGGAGTAGTGCATGTTGCTATTTTTTGTCTAGCTACAGTTCTTTTAAGGGATTCTATAGATGATAATTGGCTAGAAGCATGTTGGGGAAGTACACTTAAATGATGTTTCAAAATAGCAGTTGTTGGTTGATCAGTACTAGTACTAGCTTCTTTCAGGGAATCAAGCATTTGTCTAATCTCTATTTCTGTTACATTGGGTGGGTGATTATGTTCCTTAGTATAAGTAACAGTGGTTTCCTGAGTTATAGCTCTACCATAACATTTGTTGGCATAATATTTTGTACACTTCGAAAAAACTTTCAAATCTTTTTGTTTCTCTTGAGTGTAGACATATCCCATGTAACAAAGAAGCAGTTTCCCTTTTTGAGAATAAATGAATTTAGCTTCTTCAGTCATGCTTGTATTTTAGTGCTAGGAGGTAATTAAAAGAAAATATCAATAAATTGTTTAAAGAATGAAAGTTTTATTCTAATCACACAGTTTAACACATTTCTGAATTACCTGTATATCTTTTTATGATTTCAAGCTGTTCTTTTCAGGTGTTGATGTTCTTCAAACTGTTATTTACTGTGTATACCTTGTTGTACCTGTAGAAATAGACAAAATGTGAGCTAATATTTTACAAGTATTTATGATTTTTTGGTAGTGGGTTTTTAGCTCGTTTCTATTTAGTTACCTATCTATTAAACTTCGAAGTTACATTTAAATTATATACTTACTTATTTATATTTTAAGTTTGATGTCCAGGTGTTGTGTACGTCTTCTGTATATTCTTTTTGGCTGTAGGATAAAGAGTAGAAATAAAAGATATATTTTAGGTATTTGGCTTTTAAATACAGGTGTGAGGTTTAAGAGTTACATTTTTGATGGGTATTCAGGTAGTAGTACTTACTTTAGATAGGTGTAGCTTTCTTTATGTTGAAGTCAATTAGTTTTCTTTCAGAAATCCTGCAGAGTTTTGCCTTCCTTTAGTTTGGAGATTAAGGGGTCGATTCCGATCCGGTAAAATGCGCTCCGAATCGTCGTACGAAGCGTTTTTTCCCCGTACGAATCGTACCCGTAAAGTCCCGTACGTACGACGAAGTACGATCCATACCAGGAGCCGAACTCCGTACGAGTCGTACAGGACTCCGTACGACTCAAATCTCCGTACGAGTCTCACTCGGAACCCGCTGTACACGACATCACTACTGTTCGCGGCTGGTTTTTACGACCCAGCAAGTACGATTCGTGTCGGGTACGCACCGTACGACCCTTTTCCTATGGGAGCCGAAAACAGTCGTAAACGCAGAGTTCGCGCCGAAACAGGTACGGAACGCCCCCCCGGGTACGGCACGTACCCCGCATGATCGCAGGGGTATGCGCCGTACCCCTGTGATCATGCGGGGTACGTGCCGTACACCCAGCGTACATGGGGTACGCACCGTACCCCATGTACGGTGGGTGTACGGCACGTACCCCATGTACGCTGGGTGTACGGCACGTACCCCGCATGATCACAGGGGAACGGCGCGTACCCCTGCGATCATGGGGGGTACGCGCCGTACGGTGTGTAGGTGATCGTGCGCTTTTCCGTACGAATCGACGTGTACCGTACGAATCGCGACCGGGTCGGACGATCGGGATCGGAATCGTCCGGTCGTACGGCGTCCGTACGAGTCGTACGGAAACGGCTCCGGATACGATTCGTACGGACGGGGATTTTACCGGATCGGAATCGACCCCTTAGTCTGCATTTTTAGTTTGTTTAAATCTTGTTCATATAGCATTAGTGTAATAGTTTCTAAAATAGGATTGGTTGTTTAAATTGATAGTCTATTCTTATTTGTGGATTTGAATTTTTTTACATGTTATGCTAATTGCTTTCCTTATATGGGTGACGCCAATTAACGTTTTTTTATGTGTAAGGCCTTATTTTGTATAGGTAATGTTATATTTATGTTTTTAAAGTAGAGGAATGTATATAATTTGAAGTAAGAAATGTTTAGTTGTTAGCAACCTTGTTTATGTATTATAAAATGTACTTTTGATGCTATTTTGTGTTATAAATGTTTGAAAAAATATAGTATGTTTTATTTATTTTTAGAAACACTTTGTGATTAATTGTGATGAATAAGACACATTTTTAAAATAATAAAGTGATTTATGTAAGTATGTTGTAAAATCGATATTTTAAAAAACGATATATTTGCTTTCTATATTTTTGTATTCGATATTTTGATTTCATGTATTTCATGTAAAGATGTGATATTGGATGTTTTAAACATCGATAATGTTGTTAGTCGATATTGTTGTAGTCGTGGGTTTTTTTAATCGATAATGTGGGTTCGATATTTTGGTGTGTTGTTGTTTAAGTATAGGCAATCGATAATTTTGTGGTCAATAATTTGGCATCGATATTTTGTCCAGTCGATATTCGGTCTGTCGAGGTTATGTCAGTGATCCGGTGGGAGGAAGGGAAGAAATTCATTTTGCAACAAACAGCACATTTCACAAAGATATTAGGTTCTACAGTTCAATTATAATGTTACATCAGCAATTACAAAAAGGTATTTCTTTTTATAATAGGGAACAGAAGAAATATGAAAAATATTGAGACCTAGCAGTGAAAGAACGACAGAAATGAAACCTTTCTGTAGAAATAAGCAGCATTTTTCTTATTTTGCACGTTTAATAAAATCACATTTTCTCTAACATCTATAGTGACACGTGTTTCCTACGCTAATATTAAGACACATTTCTTCATTGTCTTGTGGTTAATTTATGTCAAAAAAGTAATCTACCTCACTACTCTAAACCCTACAGCAGGAAATTCGCTTTCTGCCCTGGGCCTTGTCCAGGTAGTAGTGCCCTGTGGCCCCTGACGTCCATCTGTGGTGTCCAACACTTAAGTGTTGCCTTCATCTCTGCTATCCTGAACAACAATCCCAGCACCAGTACAGTACCCAACCTGAGACATCAGCTATCCAGGTATCGTCCACTGCATTGCCTACTGAGAGGGCAGTTGTGGGTTCTGGATGGACTGGTACCCATTGCCTAGTTCGCCCAATCTGACCTCAAGAGACCTCACCCAGGCCATCTGAACTCCTTCAAAGAAAAGTATCAGTGTCCCATAGAAGAGTCACCACCTCACCTTGAGCTGCAATATTATTTCCACAAAGCTTTTGCTGTGGTTTCAGCTGTTCTCCAGTGATCTGGTATCAAATACACAAGGCACACAGTTATAGTAGGAGTCAATCTCTTTTGGCAAGGCCTGCTTGCCATCAGTAGTGCCTGTTGGAGATGGATGCAGCAGCCATCTTAGGTGAAGGTAATCACCAGCATATGATTTCATATTAAACCTGCCTTGCTGCAGCTGCCGCACGCAGCATTGTTTGGTATTGTAGTTTCACTTATATAGCACTTCGAGGTGCTTAAAGTATATTTGCAAATGGGTAGCAACTGCATTGTAGGGAGCACGTGTTTGGAAAAATAGTTGCAGTAATGGTATATCTATGTTCTGTGGAGTCCACCTATGCATGAGAGAGGTGCAGCCAACAGAAATGATCTGGTTACAGATGGCCAATGTTGTTTTATAGAGTCTTCTTAGGATTACATATGAACAACCAACAGAAATGCATTGATAATAGTCATAGGGATATATTCTCTATGGAATCCTTCCAGAGCCAATAAAGTAACTACCTAGATGGATGCACAGGTTACAGTCAGCAAGGGTAAGCTCTCCCTAGTGTCGACCCAGGATTAACATATGTTTACCCAGGAGCATCAGAGCAGCCTCCCACAAGAATTCCGTGATCACAGGCAGTCAGGATTAACTGTGTGACCCCACACATGTATATAAAAGTTTCATAAATTATAAACAAATACATATATACACACATAAAAGATTCTTGGATGATTCCTCCTACTCCATTGTTTTTTCCTGCTATTATTCACATTCAGCTTTTATTCACAGTAGCTCACAGCATCAAGCATGAGGGCAATGGACAATGAGCCACCCCTCCTTCAACTGTTGGCTCTTCTGCACTGTGACCAATGGCATTTTTACTGATCATATTTGCATATTGCCTAACAAGGGATACATTTTACTTCTGTGGTTGGCTGGTGGGTCAATAATTTACTTTACCAGCACTTTTTTCTTTTCATCTTTATCCATTTTAGATCTAAAAAGAAACACCGTTAGTTTTCTGTTGACAATATTGATTCCAGTATATGTTATGTTCTGTTATGCTCACCCGATTTGTAAAGCGCGCAGCTACTCAACAGAGTGTCCCAGCGCTCAGGCTAAGGGCAACAGACCAGGGTATCTAAATTAACTGCATAAAAAGCAATGTCCGATATACATAGGGTGGAATTTGGGTCGGCCTTTGATTATCATTGGATAGCTTTGTTGTCTATCACAGTTGTCTCCTCTTTAGTCAATGTCATTCCTGCCTATTCCTGTATATATCCCACCAAGCAGCATTTTATTCTCACTGTTTTCTGACTGATTGATTTGTATACTTCCATTGCAGACGTTGCTTCGTTCATAGACTGCATTTTTTATTGTCATCTAAGGACTTTTTGTTCGTGCATGTGGTTTCATGTTCACTCTCCTGTATGTTGGGTTCCCCTTGACTTTGCTCTACTCCCTTTGCTGTCCTTGTTGCTTCCGTCCTCCTACCCAGTCTGGTTCATGTCTTCCCCTGACCTTCCCCATCTCTATAGGTTTTTTTTTGTAAATATTCCCCTCTTTCTCTCTGGTGCTGCACCATTCCTTGTTGCTTGTTGCCCCTTCCCAACCTCTCTCACAATTCTTTTGAATTTGTCTTGGCCCATCTTACAGATTTGTACTCTTTTCAAGATGACGGGCCACAAATGGTGCGTAATAAAGAAATGAGTTTGTATTATTTGACAAACACATTGAAGACAGCAGCTGTACATATATACGTATTCACCTAAGCCATCTTTAAATGAGTTGGTTCAAATATTACACACACATTCAAAGATGGCCTTCATAGATGACTGCACATTCATGGAAGTCATGTTTGAATACATTTGTAATGTTTTTATAAACCCCTTTAAAGATGCCCGTTCAGATACATGCATCGGTAGAAGCTATAGTACTAAAAAAAAAGAATGGTCAAAGGCAATAGATTTAAATGCTGAGACCTATTGACCTTGTTCATGCATGTTTATTTTTTGCTTCTCTTGTGTGTTCAAGCTGTGTCTTTAGATTTCAGTAATTCAAAGCCAATAGTACATTTTCTTTGTGCCAATAAGACATATTTTCCTAAGATGTATATACAAATGATACATTATTTCTATACCTATTCTAAAAACACCTCTCTGTACCATACTAATCTGTTATATGCAGTGGGTAATGCTTTATTCAAATGACTTCAAGCATGTGGCCACTATGATAAAAAGACCGTAACTTCATCAGGTAAGATCAACTCTTTATTACCAGACTTCTCTCTCCACCATCAGCCCAGCAACTGTTAACTGTTCTATCTGAACATTCTAAGGTAGCCTCCAGGGAACAGTGGAAGATACCATAGTGAAAGGGGGGAACAATGGAGGAACATACCATTATACATAGAGTAAGGAAGGGGGAATAAGATCACACATAGATGGGAAAGAATATACATTGTAACACATCTTCCCCCTATTATTGAACGAGGAAGAAATAAAACACAAAAGTTACTTGGACATGACAGAGGGCCAGATGTAGGTAGCCTTATACCGGTGGGTAACGGCCAAAATTATCGAATTTCGGCCGTACTGACCGGTATTAGGCTTTTTGAATGTAGAAGGCCAAATTGAAGGATTCGGTAATTTACTGAATCCTTAAGATACCGATTCGGTAATTTACCGAATCCCTAATGTAGGGAGCACTCAAGTGAGTGCATTTCTACAAGTTGGTGGTAAATATCGAAAACCGTTAAAAAAGCTATTTTGTGCTTTTTTAACAGTGCCATGTGGCACACATACATGCCCTTAGGGCATGTATGTGTGTCACATGTGCACCCATGCACTATTCAGGGGTGCAACAGGGTGTCAATGTGACACCCTGCCACCCTTGTAAGTCTTCCCCCTATTACCGATTCTGTAAATACCGAATGAGTAAATATTGAATATTCCCGATTCGGTAATATTTACTGAATCATTAGCTACATCACATTTACTGATTCCTAAATACCAAATCGGTAAAATTCGGTATTTAGGAATTGGTAATATGTGATTACCTACATCTGTCCCTCAGTCTTTTTGCCAATTGGGAGCCTTGCAGTCATTGGTAAGTTGTGTGGATCCCGATTGTGAGATTCTATGGTGAGTCTGTGGTCTGATGACTCCCTATGTATGGTTTGACATTTTGTCAATCTGTCCATGCTCTACATTTGGTCATTGTCCAATATGGCTATATTGCTCCTGATCGCTGTTATTTGCATAGGTTTGGAAAATTTAGCATCAGGATTGCCACATCTGGGATTGTTAACACATACCCAGTCTCCCACTCTCAATTGCAGAATTTTGGTTCCGTGTGTGGTGTCTTACTGAGTTTTATACTTGGTTTGGTGTTTGCTTATCTTATCTTTAGAGGCTTGAATGTTATTCCTAATGTAAGCTCCCCCTCCCAACCAGTTCAGAAAGAATTTGGTACATGGTTTCCTTCCTTTTAAGGCGGAAAAAGGGGAGATGCCTGTAACTTGGTTTGGAGTGGTGTGGTAAGACAGTTACATTTCTTGCACTGCCTGTTCTATGGGGATTCCGTTGACACTCGCTAACTGTATACAACCTTTGATCATGTGATTCATTCTTTATACCAGGCCATTGGCCCTGGGACAGTAGAGGGGTGTTTTCGAGTGAGTTATATTCAATTTACTAAGGAAATCTGTCATAGTGTAAAATGTAAATTGAACTCCATTGTTCGTGATTATGGAGGATGGTATGCCTTCTAGGATAAAAGTATCTTTGAGAAACTGAATGACAGAGACAGTTATTTGGTTGACCATTTTTACTACACTCCAATGTGAATGGTAATCTATTAAGACTAGGGCAAAACGTTTTATTATTCCTCTGGAATTGAAATGACCAATTATGTCAAGGGCAATCTTTTCTCATGGTTTATCTGGTACAGATACAGGGAAGATGGAAGTTTTCCTGGTTATCATAGACTTGTCACTACTGGCACATGTTAAACAGTTCTTTACTTTTTTTTCTACCATCGAGTCCATATTAGGGAACCAGTAGTGTTCACACAGTCTGGCTATAGTTAAACTTTTGCCCAGGTGACCCTCATGTACCAGATCAATTATTTTACACCTCAGAGCTTCAGGTGGAACTATTTTGTTATTCCAAAATAAAAACCCTTCATCCATGTTAAGTTCATGACGTACCTCCCAGAATTTCTTGCTATCTGCACCTACAGAATCAGAGGAATTGGGCCAACCCTGTACTGTGTAAGAAACGAGTTGTGTTGTGGTGATGTCTTTGTTCATGCAATATAACCATTCCTGAGAAGTCATGGTAGTGAGATTGAGTTGAAGAATGGGGCACTCAGGGGTTTCAAATGGTTCTTCTTTACAGTTTGGACTCCTTGAAAGAAAGTCTGCTGCTGAATTTTGTATACCTGGAACATACTCTATTCTAAAACAGAAGCCCTCAAACCCAAGTATCCATTTAGCTATACGGGGAGTCTTACAAGAGCTATTTTTAGGGTTGAACATAAATATCAGAGGTTTGTGGTCCTTATGTATACACAATTGATTGTTTCAAAGAAAGAATTTAAAACGTTTAGCACCCCAGAAACAGGCAAAGGCTTCTTTTTCTACAACGGAGTAGTTAATTTCTGCTTTGGTAAGATTACGTGAGGCAAACACAGAAATTCTTTCTTTAGCATCACTAACTTGTGAGTGGATAGCCCCTAAGCCTTTGCTGCTTGCATCTGTAGGAAGAATAGTTTCACGGTTGTGTTCAAAATTACATAATTACGGAGCTGGAAGGGTGCCCTCTTTTACATTTAAAAATGTCGATTGCTGTTCTGTTGACCATTGGAAGTGAGTGTGGTTCTTTGTGAGTTCTCTGAGATTTGAAGTTAGGTCAGCAAAATGATTGATATATTTTGCCATATACTCTGCCAATCCTA
Organism: Lissotriton helveticus; assembly: GCF_964261635.1. Taxonomy (NCBI): domain Eukaryota; kingdom Metazoa; phylum Chordata; class Amphibia; order Caudata; family Salamandridae; genus Lissotriton; species Lissotriton helveticus. Next base: position 1,840,377,657 of record NC_136061.1, read on the forward strand.
AAAACAACTTCAGTTTGTCTTTGTTAGTAGGTGCTGGAGCATCTCTCACTGCTTCAAGCAAACAGTATTTTGGTTTAAATTCTTCCCCCGAAATGCAGTGTCCTAAGTATTCTACAGATTCCACGCCCAATTGGCATTTTTCCTTCTTTAGCATGAGTCCTGCATTTTTGAATTTGGAAAGAACCTGTTTTAGAATTTCATTCTGTTCATCAATGTTAGCACCATAAATTAATACATCATCTTGAAAACATAATATCTTGGGAACATTTTTCAAGACATGTTGCATAATTTTCTGAAATACTGCCGCCGCAGAGGCCAATCCGAAAGGCATGTGACGGAACATGAAAGTGCCCATAGGCGTAGTGAATGCAGTAAGTCTTCTGGAATCCAGATGTAGCTCCACCTCATGGTACGCCATGGAGAGATCCAGAACACTGAAATGAGTGGCCTCTCCCATAGGGGGAACATCCTTTACAACGCAACTTTTACCACACAGTGCCTTTACGACGCAACTGTTACAATGCATGTCATTACAACGCATTGTGCTATTGTGCTGGGGGGCGCTCTAGGATAGGGTATAGATTTAATTTACTGTCCAACACCTTCCCTACTATCCACGGGGACTGGAGTTGGAATAGTAAATTAAACTATTCACTATCCAGCACCCCTTAGCGCTATGCGTTGTAACAGCATGCGTTGTAAAAACTGCGATGTAAAGGCATGCGTGGTAAAAGCATGCGTTGTAATGTCATACATCCCTCCCATAGTGCTAAACATCTCATGGATGCTGAGTAATGGGTGCCTTTCTACCAAGATGTTGTTGTTTATTTATTTTTTAAAATATTTTTATTGAAAAAACTACTGGTACAATCACAAATAAAAACATTTTTCATCACATATTCTGCTTAAGATCTAGACATAATATTTAAAAAAAAATGTATAAGACAGATCTATAAGGGATGTAGACTAAAGTGCAGCTTTCTAAAACACAGTTAAAAAGGTGATAGAGGATATTTCATTAATAACACAAAGTGCTAAATTAATGTTTCGTAACAGAATCATATATGGGTAACTCCAGATGGATTTCTCAGAACATTGACTTTATATGTAAGGGACCAGCCAGCCACTGATCGGTGCCCATATGGCCCGCCCCAATCCCTCATCTTCTACCCCTCCGTGAGTAGAGGGAGGATTCGATATTATGGATCCCTAGGAGCCTAGCCAACCACATCTGATAAGACGGGGGTGCTATATCTTTCCAACCAGAAGCTAACAGTATCCGGAGGACAGCCACACATATAAACACAAAGGGGTCGATTCCGATTCGGGAAAAACCGCTCCGAATAGCCGTTCGGAGCGTTTTTCCTGTACGAATCGTACCCTGCAACGTCCCCCGTAAGTACCACGAAGTACGATTCGTACCAGGAGCCGTACTCCGTACGAGTCGTACAAGACACCATACGACTCTAATCTCCGTACGATTCTCCCTCGGAACGCGCTGTACGCGACATCTGTACGGTTCGCGGCTGGTTTTTACGACCCAGCAAGTACGATACGTGTCGGGTACGCACCGTACGACCCTTTTTCTACGGGAGCTGAAAACAGCCGTAAAAACAGAGTTTGCACCAAAACAGGTACGGAATGCCACCCCCGTACGGTGCGTACCCCCATTGTACGATCGGTGTATGAGCCGTACCCCCATTGTATGATCGGTGTACGAGCCGTACCCCATTGTACGATAGGTGTACGAGCCGTACCCCCATTGTACGATCTGTGTACGAGCTGTACCCCCATTGTACGATCGGTGTACGAGGCGTACCCCAATGTACGATGGGGGTACGACTGGTACACCAATCGTACAATGGGGGTACGCACCGTACACCGATCGTACATGGGGTACGGCTCGTACACCGATCGTACAATGGGGGTACGGCTCGTACACTGATCGTACAATGGGGGTACGGCTCGTACACCCCATGATCGCAAGGGTACGGTGCGTACCCCTGCGATCATGGGGTGTACGGACCGTACGGTGTGTATGTGTTTGTGTGCTTTTCCGTAAGACTCGCCCTTACCTGACGTGGACCGTACGAATCGCGTCCTCATACCCCAGTCCGGATCATACTCGTCAGGTCGTACGGCATGTGTACGAGTCGTACGCTTCATGGTTTCAGCCTTGCAATACGTACGGATCGCGGCGATTCGGACGGATTCACGGAATACGGAACGTACTCTGCGACTCGGACGGACGGGTACGATTCGTACGGAGAGGGCTCTGGATTCAAACCGTACGGACGTTTTTTTCCCCGAATCGGAATCGACCCCTAAGGCTTCATTCTCCCTATTAAGCCCCAGATTACTGTCAGTTCCTATTAGCATTAGGGTAGGGGATAGGTTGATCTTAAAACCTTGCAGGCCCTCCCAGAATTTCTTAATATCCCCTTGAATTGGAGTTAGTTTATCACATTGAAAACATATGCAACATGTTGGCTGGGCCTTCCTGGCATCTTGGACATTTGTCATCCTCTCTTTCTTTTCCCCCAGTCAAATCATTTAGCAGGGCTGAAATACAAATTAAAAAGAGTCTTATATTGTTCAGTTTTTAAGTTCGAGGAGCGAAAGACTTTACCAGCCAACTGCAATGATTTATCTAAATCAACATCCGGGTCACCTAATTTAGGTACCCAGGACGTTTCACATTTTTCCAGGTCATCATGTATGCTTGACAATAAGGAGCCATAGACCATTTTAATTTTAGTTCCGCCCCTAATAAATATTCAATCATATTGATCTGACCTCTTGGGGTGATCCGGGGCCTGAGACCCCTCAGCCTTCCAGAGATTTGCAGAAACGTGAAACCCTGACTTGCCAGGATTCCAAATTTCTGCTGGATCTCTTCGAAGCTCAGCAGATTATCTCTTTCAAATATATCCCCTATTCTTTTAACCCCTTGTTGCTCCCACAATCTCGCCATCCTATCATTACTGACTTGAGGGAAGATGCTGGAGTTCAACAGAGGTGTGTAATACTTAATTTTGGGGATTACCATAACCTTTCGAGCAAGCTTCCATATCTCCCAGCACCTTGTATCGCATTTTTTTGTAGTATCGTCTATCATTTTTGCGTAGCAAGAGACCCAGGGCCTCTCTGCCCAACAACAGCTCATATATAGGTGGAACTGCTTGGTCACCATATCGAGTGTTGGACAGATTTGTGGCAGACTCAAATAAAATTGCCATCTGGCTCAACAAGCAAGCCAGTTGATAAAATCTAATATTGGGCATTGCCAGCCCTCCCCTTTGTTACGGAAGGGACCGATATTTCATTGATCGTCTGACCTTGCCGTACTGCCAGATAAAATTCATAAAAACTGTCTCTATAGTTTTTAACATAGCCTCATCGATCAGATATGGAATCGACCGAAAGAGATACAGTATCTTAGGGAGCATAGTCGTTTTAAGTACATTAACTCTTCCTATTATGGAGAGATGGAGGACATCTATTCTCTTCAAGTCTGCTGTAATTGATTTTAACAACGGATTAAAAGGATCTTTTACGATTTCATTTGTTACTGAACTTATTCTAACTCTCAGATAAACCGCTGAGTCTAAATACCTCACACTGGACCTTATAATGTTATTTGTGCAGATTATCTGGGTTTTACTTCCGTTTAGGAGGTATCCTGAATTCCGCCCAAAATCTCTGGCTATCCCCGTAATTACTACCATAGCATTATCTGGTTCCGGAGTGATAATAGCCAAATCATCTGCATATGCTAGCAACTTAGTTTTAAACCTATTGCAGACTACTGGCTCAATCCCCATACATTCTAACAGACAGCATCCAGGCAGATCTATATACATGGCGAACAGAATGGGTGAACAAGGACACCCCTGTTGTGTCCCCCTAGAAATACAGAATGATTCTGAACTACCTCCCATTAATTGAATTCTGACTTTTGGGTCAGAGTACATCGCCTTAAAAGCTCTCGAGATTTTAGGGTCAAAGCCCCTTCGATGCAATATCCCCCACAAATGTTTCCACGTGACGCGATCGAAGGCCTTTTCGGCATCCAGAAGGATCATGGCCATCCAGCTCCCGCGGCAGCCTGGACATAAAATAACATAATAGCACATCTGATGTGGTCCGTAGTCCCACGGCCTGGGATAAACCCATGCTGCCACAGGGAGACCAGACCGCCATTGATCCCTCCGAATCTTTTGGCCAAGACCTTAGGGTAGATCATTGTGTCCATCTTAATGAGGGATATTGGACGATACGAGGCAGGTTTTTCCTTTGGCTTACCCTTTTCATGGTATACAACAATATTTGTTTTCTTCCACGATTGTGGTATGTCACCAAAGAAGATAATACCATTAAATAAGTTCAGCAGTATGGGGTGATATCATTCTGTATGCTTTTATACACTTCAAGGGGAATACTATCTGGACCCGAGGCCTTCCCTAGGCCTAGCTCCTGCAGTGCTTCCATCACTTCTTCTATGTCTATATCACTATCATGTCTATATCATTATCATTATCAAGCATCGTTCTATCTATATCAGCGAGCTGTGGGGCCTTCATCCTTAAAATCTGAGTTGACACCATCGGAGTACGTCTCTTCCGTATATAACTCTTGATAAACAAATTTAAATACCATGATGGTGTCTTCAGGTTCTGTTTAATTCTGGGAGCCTTCTTGTATATTAGATATTATATTCCTATTGGAGTCCTGTCTAATTCGTAGCGCTAAGAGTTTCCCTGCCTGCTCCCCTATCTCAAAGAGCCTACCCTTATGAGTCTGGTATTCATCTGCTGCTTTCTGGGCTATCCCCTTAGATAATTCTGCTTTTATGACCATGATCTTCTGCTAGCATCACGGCCCTGAATAATATCCCTTATATTCTTCTGCCACTACAAGCTGGGCGACTAATTTCTCATTATCTTCCCGGTCCTTTTTTCTTAAATCTGGCAGAGAAACGTATTGTTTCTCCTCTCAGGGCGGTTTAAATGCATCCCAAACATTATTTCTATTAGCACTATATGGGCTCATGTAATAGTATTCTAGTGTTCATCTCTTTAAGTGCTCTACGAATACAGGGTTAGCTAATACCTTCCTCTCGAAGGTCCATCTTGAATGAATCCTAACTGGAATACCGATATCATAATGCAGAATTAACGGACTATGATCAGAGATAAGTTTAAGTAATTTTATAATACCAACCCTCTTGATTTCAGTAGAGGAAATTAGAAAATAATCCAGTTTAGTATATTTCTTGTAGGGGCATGAAAAATAAGTAATTCCATGTCTATTAGGCTCCTTACTCCCCCAGACATCCACAACCCATGTGATTCCATTAACGAACTCAAGGCACGAAACACCTTGGGTTTACGACCTCCATAGGCAATACTATTAGTCAAATCGGCAGAAATGTTAAAATCTCCACACAGAATAATTGGTCTTGACTAGCTTGTTAGTTTCAGTTCCAAGAAATTAAAAACTTCAGGATCATCTTGGTTGGACCCATAGACTGTACATATTGTATATACCATTTCGTGTTCCACCAACACCCATCTCCCTAGACCATCTGTCATTTGACGCTTTGCTTTCCCGAGGTGGATTTAGCCAATATCGCTACCCCTCTAATTGTGGAAGTAAGAAAGGAGCAAGCCAGGAGGTCAGAGCCCCTTAGGCCCAATAAATGTTTTTTTGCCCATGGAAGATGGGTCTACTGAAGGCAGATCATATCCATCTGATTTGACCTAACAAAATACCCTAACCTTTGCCTCTTTCTCCAGTCATTCAAACCCCTTATATTAACTGTACACATTTTAAGCATCTCCAATTTCTAATACTTTTCCTGCTTTATCATCATACCATTTCTGTATTGAATTGATAAACTTTTCAAAGACGAAAGCATTATCTTTTTAAATCTGCCTTCCCTGGATAGAGTGATTGGAACTGGGCGACTGAAGTTCAAAGGGCCCATCGCATTCCGTTTAAGCCCCGAGTGCAAGCAAAAGAGGGGGATAAACCTCGGGCAATCCTCGTATTTCTGGGTAATTTTCTTTTGAGACAGGCCATATCAGAGAAGGCCAGGCCAGTAGCAAGAAGGTCAAGTGAAGGGGTCTCGTTCTTTGTCCGCCCTGACTTCTGCCACTCAACGGTGGAGAGACGCTGGAGACTGAGGCAGTTAATAAAACCATTTCACGATAAAAACATTCAGGTTTACCTCATCAATCCTTCACAACTCAAAGTAATCCATGAGGGACAGACTCGGTACTTTGCCTCAGAAATCAAGGCTAAATAATATCTGGATACCATTGCTAAATAAGGAAGGCCCAATGATATGTTCGGTTCACTGAAGAAGTTAAAAAATTTGAGGGGCCCTGGATATAAGGGAATGATAGTCTTTGGTAAAGTGGCGAGGGGAGTGGTATCAGGGTAACACTGTATTTGGGTAGTCTATATATTATAATTCAATTGATTTATTGGAATTTTGGGGGTTTTGTGAAATTAAGTCTATATTTTTGTGGTCCCAGCTCCATAATGCTGCATGCATCATATACACAGACTAGGGTCTGAGTGCCCCATTAGGGAAAGGGTTGTAGGGGGGTGGGAGAGAAATGAGGGAAGGGAGGGAGTGGGGGGAGGAAAAGAAAAAAAATGAAAAATTCCTGGTACTATTGTGTTTTTTGTGTAAGTCACGTAAGTCAATACACATTCTGATTTCTTGCCTGTGATTTTTTTTTTTGCAATGACATTGGGGGCATCCCATTCCGAGCAATCAATGAGTTGTATGATGTTTAATTTTTGTAATCTAGATAACTCTTTTCTCAAAGGTTCCCACATAAGGTGAGGTATAGGTCTGGTTTTATGAATTACTGGTTTAGCATTCGGTTTTAACTGAATTTTGTTTTGAAAGTCTTTTAGTAATCCTAAATTTTCTGAAAAGACTTCTGGAAATTCACTAGCAATGTGTTCACTGTTGCATGAAGGATTTACAGCTCTGGATCATTAGGGTCTAATTTAATCCCCAGTTCTCTTTGATGTTGCCATCCTAACAAGTTGGATCCATTCTCTACAACATATACTCTTCCCACTGTGGAACGGTCTTTAACAGAAATGAGAGATTTGATCATGCCTTTCATTGGTATGAGGTCTCTATTATAACCACTAGGTGAGATGTCTGCTTTACATAGTTAATCTTGTTCTTTGCCTAAAATACACTTAAAGTCCGAAAAGTTCACAAGAGTGAAGGGAAAACAAGAGTCTGCAAACATTTTGACATTTTTGCCATCAATAGATACATTGCATTTGGGATACCTTTGGTGGTCATTATTGCCAATTTTATTAACCTGTAATATCATTTTCTTCACTTGAGTTTTGTCATCAGAGAGCCCATTTACACCAGTTTTCTTTGGAAAACACCCACAAACTCTTGATAAGTGTCCCTTTTTGTTACACTTCCTGCACCAAGCTGATTTGGCTTGACAATTGGGGTTATTGGCTAGATGATTGTTGCTCCCACAGCGGAAGCATTTACATTTAAAATGTTCTGCATCTCCTGTTTGGTTGCGCCAATTATCAATTTCAGTTTTTTAAGGGTCGTTCTTTATCTTACAAACTTCTGACTCAGTTTCTAGGTTGGCAATCTCTGGTACTTAAAGGTTGGAAGGAATACGAAGAATGTATTTCTTTTATGCAAATTGCTGTGTGCTCTATAGTTTTGGCTGTTTTAGCCCTTTGCGTGCTGCCTTCGGACGTCGCGAGCTCTACCTTCATAGTGCTGCGCACGTCCGATGGCCGACGCGGCCCCACCGGCGCACAGAAAGCCAGCACCGCGGGGGAATTACCGCCGCGGTTAACGGGTTAATAGCCTCTTGAAGATCAGGTTATTTTTCGAACAATTTTCTCTGAATTTCTTTGTTGTTTGTACAACGTACCAACTGGTCTCTGATCATTGAATCATCAAGGTCATGTAACTCGCATAGTTTACCGAGTTCTCTAAGAGCTGCGATGTAAGTAGAAACACTTTCTTGCTTGCCTTGAGGACGACTGAAGAACTTATGTCTTTCTAATACTATGTTTACTTTGTACCCAAAGTGAATTCATAGTTTTACAAAGGTGGTATTGTAAGTATCTTCATTATCTTCCTCATCAGTGTCAACTTCAGGTTCTGGTAATGATTCAAATATTTTCCTGCCATCAGGACCCAAATTGTGTAACAGTATGTGCTGTTTCCTTAAGGCACTACATTTTTCTCCTCCGATTGCTATGAGGTATGAATATGATTAAAAAATGTTCTCCCATGGAATGCTGGGTTCTCCAAATTCATTCAAAAATGGTGCAGGTTGCGACATGCTTGCAGCAGCCATCATAGCAATAGTGGATGAGAAGGATAAAACACAGCCAAACTAAGTGCAAATACAGGTGGGAGAGTGCTTTAATGCCCTAATGGTGGTTCAGAATGACACTCTAGAAAAATCCCTTAGACAAAAAGGTGAATAATACAAGGGAGTGTGCGTGTCACAGATAATGTGCACGCAGTTGTGTCTAAGGACAACTTGACCAGTGAAGTCTCACAGGAAGAGTGCACGCAATATTATGCCTCAATGGGTGTGTGATGTACTGATACCCCAGGTGTGCGCAATGCGCATCACTGAGATTGACACGCTGAGAGGTTGAGGAATCCACGCCCAGAGGAGTAATGTCCCAAGGTGTGCGGATCATCGATTGTGAAGTGCTGAAAAGTTGACTAATTATACACAAATGTGTGTGTCATCGTGAAAACGCACAGTAATATGGACAGAGCCACTGGATAAAAGGTGCTTAAATGTTCAAGGTGTGCATCACTGTTGAAATCACTGCAGATACGAATTGACATGAATTGAAATGATTGCGAGTGTGTGTGTCACTGTAATAAACACACACAGATATGCTTTTGAAAGTTTGACTGAGGTGTGTGTGTCACCGGGAATTGTACATTACACATTTTATGAATTGACATGCTTAAATAGTTCTTGAATGGTGAATATTGCTCCAAATGGAGCGGTTCTCAACCTAATGACACGCAATTCACTTTGTAAATCAGCATAGAGGTGTGCGTGTCACCGGAAGATACACGCGGAAGAGATGTGCTGAAATTTCTTGGAAGCTCACTGTATGAACAGACGTGCTGAAATGAGAAGGGAGGGTGTAGTGAAGAAGTCCACAATTGAAGTAGTTATATATATATATTTATTATTAGTAATATATATGTTAACAGGTGAGAGCCAGGGAAGCGATGTCTTGCTCTAACCGCTCTCTCTGTACTCCCGTGTTCCACATGGAACTCCCACACTACACGCTCTAAGTTCCAATCACGAGCTAATAAAAGATAAGCATACAACATAACACATCCCCCCCTCTATATAATGAAAGAATTGAAAATACAAAGAAAGTACAAAGAAGAAGGAATGGTAAAATTTAGAAAAGAAAAGAAAACACAATAACACATTGTAAAATCCTAACATAGTTACATAGTAAAATCTTTAAGCCAACCAGGCAAAACTCTAGTTCTTTTATCAGGTAAAACATCAACCTTATCTTGAGTAACTCTCGAAGGTAAAACATCAACCTTATCCTGAGTAACTCTCGAATTCAAATGTTTAGTGGCATTAACATTAGTCTGAACATTAGGACTTCCACCCTCACCCACTCCCCTCTCAAAACACGAAAGTGGGCCGGATTTGCTGGGCTCAAAAGAAGTAGAAGCAGATTCAATACCCAGTTGAGATTGAAGATGACTATTTTCAAAATGATCCTCAACCCAATCAAAACTATTTACATCAGGATTGGAAAACAATTCTACATAATTCTGATTAGGATTCATTGCAATATTCTTCAGATTCCACACTCTTCCATCATCCAATCTTACTGAATTCCTCAAGACTTCAGCAACTTTGCACGGTGGTTCAAAACGACTCTCGCCTTTTGGCACTGTAAAGGGTTTCTTAACTCTCACCCAATCTCCAACCTTGACTGAAACCTCTTTAGTGTTATGATGGCAGTCATAAAACTCCTTACTCTTGTCGTGACTAGATAGTAATTTATCCTTGATCTCTACTGGGGACCAACAAGTTATTTCCCCTTCAGAAAGCCATCCAGGGTTAAATTTACACCTTGCTTTTCTGCCTCTCATCATAGTGAACGGGGACATCCCAGTGCTGTTTTGCACAGTAACTCTATAAGACCAAACAGCCTTCTGAACCTGCACTTTCCAGTCAAGTTTACTTTGCATAGAGGCTTGGATGACGCCCTTGATCACTCTGTTGAACCTTTCAACAGTGCCATTACCACTAGGGTTATACAGTGCAGTAGTTTTATGTTTGATACCACAATTGTCAAAATACTCCTTAGCCTGCTTGGACGTAAATTGGACACCATTGTCAGAAAGAATACAAACAGGCAAACCCTCAACAATGAACAATTTATCTAAAAATTTGAGTACCGCCTGAGTGTCGATTTTCTCTACAAACTTGACTACTGGCCACTTGGAGAAAAGATCAATGGCAACTAAACCATATTCTTTAGAATCACCAATGGGTCCAATAATATCAACAGCAATAGTATCCCAAGGATAATCAGGAATTAAACCGTCACTCATTTTAGGCTTAAATGTCCTAAGGGTTTTGTCAGCGGACACACAAACTACACATTTCTTTACAAACTCCTCTATCTCACTGTCCACACCAGGCCACCAAAACATTCCTTTAACAACAGACTTGGTTCTCACAATTCCAAAATGTCCCTCATGACAAAGTTGCATAATTTTCTTTCTCAATGACACAGGTGGAACAACTCTATCACCCCTAAAGAGTATATCATTTTCAGAGGACAATTCCGTGCGGATTTGCCAAAAAACATCCAACTCAGGAACATCTCTCTTCTTGGGCCAGCCCTTGCAAATGTATTCCAATACATTTTTCAAAATTAAATCTTTTTCTTGTTCCGCTAACCACTCAGTCTTGCTAATGGCAGGTTCACCACAATCCTGCACTAATGCCACACAATATTCACTCCAAGGATCATCTTCACATTCCTCAAGAGGAGGTGGGAGTCTAGATAAGCAATCAGCTACACAATTATCCCTCCCAGGTAAGTAAACCATTTTATAAATATACTCCTTCATCCGCATAGACAGTCTTGCTAGTCTCGCTGACGCACCAGAAATGCCTTCACATGACAATATGCGGATCAATGGTTTGTGATCTGTACGAATGGTCACAGGCTTGCCCCACACAAATGCTCGAAAATGCTCCAATGCCCATGCACACGCAAGGGCCTCTCTCTCAATGATAGGATATCTACTTTCAGCAGGAGAAAGAGCCCTAGACGCGAACAGGATTATCTTTTCTTTACCTTCCCCATCCTGTTGTGACAACACTGCACCCAAACCTTTGTCACTTGCGTCAGTTGTTAATAAGCAGTCCATATTTGGGTCAAAACTGGCAAGTGCATTAACATTTTGTAATTCACGCTTGATCAATTTAAATTCCTTTTCACACAGATCACCCCATATGAACTTAGTGTTATTCTTCAAGAGTGTGCGCATATTATAAACTTTAGCAGCAAAATTTTTTATAAACTTGGCGCAATACTCGGCCATGCCAAGAAAAGCTCTCAACTCAACTTTTGAAACAGGTGCAGGAAATTTGACAATATTTTCTACTAACATGGGTTTCGGTTCTACTCCTTCTTCACTTATAACGTGTCCCAAATATGAAACACTCCTTTGGCTGAACTTACATTTGGATAATTCCACAGTCAGGCCAGCTGACTGTAAGGTTTCCAAAACTTGTTTCAATTTAATGTCATGGTCTTCTTTGTCCTTTGCCGCCACCAGTATATCATCCTGAAAAAAAAGATATTTTCCATGTCTCCAAAAAGCCTGTGCATCAACCGCTGAAAAACCGCAGCGGCTGAGGCCAAACCAAAAGGCATACGCCTGAATTGGTAGCACCCAAATGGTGTAATGAATGCCGTAAGATTCTTAGAGTCAGGATCTAACATAACCTGGTGGTAAGCGGCAGAGAGATCTACTGTCGAGAACCATGTAGCACCTTTAAGGGAAGATACCATCTCGTTAATTCTAGGAAGAGGAAATTTGTCCACGACTATATTATTGTTCAAATGGCGCAAATCTATGCACAAACGGATTTTTCCATTGGGTTTCCTGGCCACCACAATTGGAGAAATCCATTCAGACGCCTCAATTTCCTCTATAATACCTTTAGTCAGCAATCCTCGAATCTCCTTCTTAACCTCCTCCCTTATCAGTATCGGTATGGGTCTTACTTTGTGGACCTTAGGTTGTGCATCAGCCTTTAAAATAATTTTATGTTCGAATCCCTTCAGGACACCCAGTTCCTTTGTAAACACTTTAGGAAATTTTTCAACTAGTGTCTCCCCCGTCCTGCTACAATCATCCAAAATCAGTACTTTTTCCTTAGAATTAGGATCTAAAATGATGTGCAATTTTTTCTGATCAAACCATCCTAACACCGATGGTCCAACACTTGCAACATATAACTTCGCTCTAGTTGACCTACCTTTAAACAAGAAAGTGAGCCACCTATAGCCTATCATCCCAATTCTGTTACCTGTGAAGCTGATTGGGCTAACATCTGATGGGTACAATTGTTCACCAATCTTACTTACAAATTTCCTTCTCCAAACTTCTTCATTTACTATTGTATATGGGGAACCTGAGTCCGCATACACACTTATCACTACTCCACCGAGAGATATCTCACAAATCGGTTTACCTTTGAGAGATTCTTCTGAAATATTAATTACATAGTTCCCCCGAACACTCTTTATGCAACAAACATCCTCAGTTTCTACTTCATCCATATACTCATCATCATCCTCATACACATATTTCACATTACTGCGTCTACGACACATTTTGCTGAAGTGACCTAAAAGTCCACATATACCACACTTTTTCTTCAAAGCTGGACATAGTCTACTAAATGCCAGATGTTCTTTACTGTCACATCTATAGCATCTCCTATCTTCAAAATTCCTATTCTGAACCTTTGGTGTTTGACTGTTCCATTTCCCTTGTTGTTGTTGTTGACGAAAATTTTTGTTAGAAGCTTGAATTTTACATACAGTTCCAGAACTTTTGGACATGTCTTTCTCAGTCTCTTTCACTACGGTAGCGCACCTTCCAGACATTTCAGATTTCCTCATGATAGCTATCACATCATCAAGAGGAGCATCCCCATTGACCCAAAGACGATCTTGTAATGCAGAGTTGTTGTTGTGCATCACTAGCTGATCACGTATTAGATCATCATGTAAATTATCAAATTTACAGTCAATTGCAAGCTTTTTTAGATCATCTACCCACTCGTCTACCGTCTCTTCTTTGGTTTGCTTTCTTTGAAAAAATGTATGCCTTATCACCCCCATACATACTTTGGGTGCAAAGTACTTATCCATGTTTTTGATTGTATTTTCAAATTCATCAAGACTGGAATCATCGGATTTGCTCATCCTGGAAAATGTTTTTAATCCTATTGGCCCTAAAGAATGTAATAAAAGTCTTTTCTTTTGTTCAGGTTTCATTTTCTTTGTTTCATCAACAGCTTCCAAATAATTGACAAAATATTCTTTCCATTCTACCTATTTGATATTGGGTTGGGCACCTTTAACCCAAAATGGTTCAGGAGGACTAATTGAAAAATTTTGTTGCGCCATGCCTTTGTCTTTATTAACAATGTCCACAATGCAATCACCTTCTTCCATGCACTGTGGAGTTTTGAATGTACCAACTTTATTCAACCAAAAAAAAACAACCTTCTCCCGACTTCTCACCTGTTATATGTCACAATCATATAATATATTATACACTTCACCTTAATTTGTTGACCGGATTAACTATTTCCATATGTTGTCACTGTCTCCTTCGCGCTGTGAAAAACAGTCAATTTCAGAGTCGTTTTATTTAGATGTCGATCCCCTTCGCGCTGAGCATCCAAAATGTAAACAATAGTCCATAAAATGGCCGCCACGTTGGGGTCACGCTGCGTGATCTGCGTCCGACGTCAGCTTCTGTGGTGCACGAGTGCGTTGCTTAGTGACGCGCGTAGTCTTCTTCGAGACAGTCGGCGCATGCAGCAGAATGGTGATGCTGTTTTAAACCAAGCAAGTACTCTTCAGCTTTTAACGGTCGCTCAGCGATTAACATGCATATTCAGTGAAAACGATTGAAATTGAACGCGCAGCCGGCAAGGCGGTGATGTTAAAAAAAACTCGCATGCAAGCGACTTACTGAAATTGTCCACTCCGGTCTTTTCTTCACGATGAAATTGAATTTTCCAGATTTTGAATATTACTTGTACAAGTCTCCTTGTGTGCTACAGTTTCCCTCGTCGCCAATTTGTAGTGAAGAAGTCCACAATTGAAGTAGTTATATATATATATTTATTATTAGTAATATATATGTTAACAGGTGAGAGCCAGGGAAGCGATGTCTTGCTCTAACCGCTCTCTCTGTACTCCCGTGTTCCACATGGAACTCCCACACTACACGCTCTAAGTTCCAATCACGAGCTAATAAAAGATAAGCATACAACATAACAGAGGGTTCAGCCAAGATTGCCCCTGAAACCTCTACCATGCCCTTGCCGGAACTGGAGGCGGAGGTCATGAGGGAGAACAGGAGCACCGATGAAAGTATGGCGCCACAACAATAGCGCACCCGAGGAGAGTGTGCGACGTTACGAAGCGCACTGGAGGTAAGTGCCGCAAGTCTGAAGAGACTGGTGCCTCTGCGAATCACCTCAGTGACAGAACTCTGAAGTGTAGCATGCGAGGGTAAGTCTGGAGGTGAGTGCCGCGCAGTGTCTCGGCACCCTGGAAGTAATCACCTCAGCGCCGACGAGGATGGTGGCATACAAGGCGTTATTAATGCTGTGACTCCGTTCTAGAAGAGGTATATACTAAAGTCTAATACAGACTGGAGAATGAGGGCGCTTCCAGAGAGGGGCGCATGACTGGAGAGGAGCATGTGACTTAATCAAAAATTCTCGCAATGGAATGAGGAACTGCCCCTTGCGGCGTTGATACGAGATGAGGCCAAGGGGATGTCACAGAGGAATCGGCAAGACAAGTCTTTTCACAAGTCAACAGCAGAGTCTATCACCAGCAGTTTCAATGCTCACACTTGCCTCAATGAAAATCATTTATGAAAAAACGCTGAAAGCCCCCTGATGCATCATAGAAGCATCTCACAAGAACATCCCATAAGGCGGGGTAGATACAGCTGAGACAAAGCAGGTCACTTGAAGTCCTCACAGAGTGCCAATAAAGGAAACACAGTACCTTTATGAAGAGATGGTGGAGTAGCATATTAAAAGGGGAGGAGCCGGTTACATCTGTCCCCTTCCACAGATCGTCGTCAGTGATAAAAAGACCGTAACTTCATCAGGTAAGATCAACTCTTTATCACCAGACTCTCTCTCTACCATCACCCCAGCAACTGTCATACCTGAACATTCTAAGGTAGCCTCCAGGGAACAGTGGAAGATACCATAGAGAAATGAAAGGGGGGAACAATGGAGGAACATACCATTATACATAGAGTAAGGATGGGGGAATGATATCACACATAGAAGGGAAAGATTACACGTTGTAACACACTACATTTAGGAGGCGCCATGTTTTCTTTTTTCCCATTTTTCTTTTGATTTTTGTGCAATATACCTGGAATAAAAAGTGAAAAGATAACCATCACACATGATTGTCAAGTCTAAACTTTATTACTTTGCCAATTCTTATTTTGTTATGACATGAGCTTTGGCAAACAGCTAAAGCTATCTCTAACCAGGCATAACATATTTGTAGTAGTACACCTGCTGGGAGTTGTGCTTAGCACAATCTGATGATTCTCTTCGAATTCATCTTCCCCTGGCTCCTCCTTGGTCTTGCTTAAAGACAGGCACGTAAATCAGATACAGTCATGCAGTTAAACTTAAAAATCAATAAAATAGATATCATTTTTATTCTTTTTGGAAGAGAACCAGAGATCTTTCTCCTAAATATTTATTGGGAACAAGAAAGACTGTGTGTTGCAAAGTGGAACATTGTGGTACGTCTCAATTCAGATATCATCTTTGGTCCATGGTTAGGTGTGCTCACTGCTTGCTAGAGAATGTGTTAAAAAGGTAAAAAGGTACATAATCATAAAAGGGCTTTGAAGTATAGTGTGTGATAAATGGTTTTGCACTTCAATGGACTTTGCAAGTGCTAGTAGCCAATATACGTTTAACTTTTGACAGGATATGTGTGCTATTATCATGACATTCTCAAATGCAATAAAACAGCATCCTAGTCACGCTAAAGTTGTCCTTTCCTTTGCATAAATCATTCACAACAAAAATTAATTCAATCTTTCAGTCTTTAGGAGCAGATGGTGATTATTTAAATCAAGGATTTCTTGCATAATGGCAAAAAATAGCATACCATATCTGAAAACAGAGGGGCTAATTTACTAAGGAGTCATGCAACGCGTGCAGCAACCAAAGTTGTGCCTTGTTTTGTGAAAGAGAAGGCCATCACCTTATTGACTAGGATATGGTGCTGTTGCTCTCTGCACACACACCCTTTCACCATAATGGAAGGGTATGTGTGATGTCTAGCACAGGTTTTAGTCCTAGAAGGGTACTCTTTTAGTGGGAAATACTGTGTTTAGACATAGTTTAAAACATTTCCAAGATTGAATGTGAGCTCTAATGCTCACATGCAAAGTTGGATAACATCAGTGAAAAAAAACCTTTTTCTCCAAAGACTGTGCGACTGCGAACATCGTAATCAGTCGGGCATATTACAAACTGATTGAGTCTGTCGGAAGCGTTCTGACACGGTCAAGGAGATTCCAACTGTGGGGAGGAGGCTTTCCGTCTGCCATCATAATGAGGCCCTTATTTGTGAAAAGCAGATGCATTAGCCTTCAATAATTTGTGGCATTTCCTATACATGCCTTAGCACTTTTTTTTTGCACTTGGCAGCATTATCAGATTGATTTTTTCAACTTAATCTATGTGGTTATTATGATCAAAATCTTAATGTTATATTTTACTACTAAACAGGTAGCCACACGTGCAGTTACCTTGCAGACAATGATGCTGCTGCCTGCACCGAAGCTGAGGGCACAGCTTGTGAAGAGCACAATGTACTACGCAGACTTACACTGCAGCGCTGGTGTTGCCGATTACAGCAACGTATTGATGCTGACTTCATCATAGAGGCAGTTGCCTGCACTACAGTCAGGGGCAATGCTCAAGGAAGGCACAACACACTGCCATGACTTGCACCGCAGCCCCAACCTCTCTGATGGCAGTACTTCACACTGACCCCACACCACTGCCTGCACCGGAGCTGAGGGCACCACTCGTGAAGAGCATGACAGACCGGCCGAACTTACACTGCAGCCCTGGTGGCTGTCGACACCAGCTCCTTAAACACATCATCATTGAGTTGATAGCCAACGTGGGTGACCTCAGAAACTCATCGACACTACACCATCGTCAAGCACTGACGCATTGACGCTGATGCTGCCTCACCTACCCAGCATCAGTATGGAATGGACACCTCATCTCTCCTGCCTAGCAATAAGGAGCTGACAATTCACCTCCCCTCTGGCTTTAAGGAACTGACACCACACCGGCCCAGCAACACCTCATCTCCCCAGCGCTGTGCAATGTCTTTGTTTTCATCGTTTTCAAGTTACTGTTACTGGGGGTCGCTGTGACTCCATAGTTGGCCTGCACATCTCACGGTTGGCTGTGGACTGTTGGATTACTACCTGTCTCAATGTCGAGATATCCCCGGTTGGAGGTATTGTTTTCTAGGAGCTATATGTTTACATTAATCTTTTTAAATGTGAAATTTCGATTTTTGTATGATGGTATTTTGTAATTTTGGTCTTGTTTTATTCAGATAAATATTAGCTATATTTCTAAACTGGTGTGGACTCCTTTCATAGTGTTTTCACTGTGTTACTGTGTATGTATGTACAAATGCTTTACACATTGGGTCTGAGATAAGCCTGACAGCTCGTGCCAAGCTACCAAGAGGATGAGCAGGACTTATCTTAGCTGTGTGACTCCCTTACCCTGTCTAGAGTAAGGGTCCTTATTTGGACACGGTGCAAACCACTGTCAACTAGAGCCCTCTTTTCTAACATTCTGATTAAATGGTTGCAGGAAGCTCTGATAAACGTCACATTAACACTGCCTACTGCCCTATGATCAGTGAGCTTGCTGTCAACCAGGTGCTAGCACAGCTCCACATAACATTAACTGAGCATTTGCTCTCTCAAAAAAGATTGTACAACCCAGTAAAATTATTCACCTTTCTGCCCGCACCCAACTATTCATTGCCTTGCTAGCATAAACAAGAAAATCAACCCAAGACTGGTTCTACAACTTTTAACTATCCCTGAATTTAATGCGGCATTTCTCTAGGGTGAACCCAACCTTGACAATAAGAATGTTTTCCATGAAAGTGTGCTTCATCTGTTCCTCCACCTCCAGTGTAAGTAAGATATCTCTCCCCACTGTAGACATTTGTTTTCAGATTTGGGCTCCCCCAAATTCTTCTAGGAGTCCCTGCATCTTTAGGACCACTTAATAGGCAGAAACACACTTGTCAATATTATTCACTACCTCACAGCTTGGAACCAGATCTTTGGGTATGTGAACCTCTTGTCCACTTCAGACACTGCAGGTATGCTGCTACCAATATTTCTGGACTCTGCTTTTCTACCTCTCATGCCCAGCTCTCTGAGGCTTAGTTAATTGTCTCTTTCTCCTTCTTGAGCTTGGACATCTGCATTCTAAACTCTCTTTCAGCCTTCCTGTGTGCCAGTTCCTCTGGGGACAGCTCTTGAAGAGATTTCCAATTCGGGAAAAAAGTCACCCCCTCCCCTTTGTGTTGTATCTCAGAACCTGCATATAGGTCCTGCTCCTCCAAATCATCTAATTTGTCTCCCCAGCTGCACAGAACTTTCTGAAGCTCCAACCACGTAGCTAAAAGTCCCCTTTCCTTACAGAAGTCCTTGAGCTCAACTACAGCATTGCTCTCCAGTTTGATTAGCATGAATTCCATGTCTGCAGGTATGGTCACAGACATACAGTCGGAATGAGAGAGTATTTAGAAAAGGCACAAGAGCCAATGAAGGAGAATTAAAGTAATCTCAAATTGGTATCAAATTCTTTACATGGGATTTTAGTGTAACACAAAACCACTGTATGGCACTGCACAATCACAATTCCTTATCTTCACAGTTGGACACCAATGTGGAAAATTGGGTTACTGGTTGAGGTGAGTGAAACCCTACTCAGGAAGCAGGCATAATTGTTATCAGGGTGAAGTCAGAAGCAAACCCCAAATTAGCCTTTGCCTAACCCCCTGGTTGTTTAGCATAAAAGCACTCACACCTTACTTACAGGCAATGTTTAAAGTATTTATATAGCACTTAAAACAGTAATAGAGTGAAAACACAACAGACACAAAATCACACTCCAAACAGAGTAAAATGTATTAAATAATTTGACACCACAATGACAAAAATACAATCAGTAGAATCAGAGATGTGCAATTTTAAATATTTAAGTGAAAATAGTGCCTAAAAGCACAAAGCACAAACTGTGTTTTTCTGGTCGTGCCAGACCGGGTTAAAGTCACCAGTTCAGGCTGACAGCAATGGAGCGTGGCTGGATATAGGGACCAGGTTAGACCAGCTGAACAAAGTACCTTGCATCCTGGTTACAGAGTGTTACAAGAACCCGCTGCGAGGATGAATCTCGCTGCGGTGGTTCCAAAGGGTTACGAGGGGAGATGTGAGGTCCTGCACTGAAGATGCATCATGCAGCAATGGTTCCAATGGAGTCATCGATGAGGCTTGTGATTCATGGTCCTTCGTCGTCGTCAAGGATGTCATTGACGAAAGCTTGCAATGCAAAGTCCTGCATAGGCAAGAATCATGCAGCGGCAGTTCTGAGGAGCTGCGGGCTGTGATGCGCTATACTGTATTTGAGATGCATTGTGCAGTGGTGGTTCCCATGCAGAACTGCAAGGAGATGCATTGCGCTGCTTCGGCTTTGCCCTAAAGACCACAGTTGGACTCGAAAAGAACCTTCAGGACCACTTTCAAGGTTCCAAGACAGGGGTGGCACCACTTGAGGGGCAAGACTCACGTTAGTCAAAGTCTAATTGCTGGGTTAAATGTGGTTGAAGCCTTTGGTGTCCCTGAGGCTCTGAACAGGAGGCCAGCCAATTAGCCCTTAGTATCACTCTGGTGGTCCTGGCCTCAAGATGCAGGTCCAGCGCTTTTCTGTCAGGCAGCAGGGCAGCAGTGTAGCAGTCATTCTTGCTGCAGAGTAGCACATCAGTCTTTCTAAGTTTTCCACAGTTACAGAGGTGTATTGAAACTCTGTATCTTCGGATTCAATGTTTATACTTGGTGCCAGCTTTGAAGTAGAAGAAGGTTCTGTAGGTTTCTACCCCCGAAGGAGTTTGGAATTTCCTCCCTCCCTGCCCTGGCCTGAGCTTGCCTGGGGGCACAGAAGACTAGTTTGAAACCCTTTGTGAGTGTGATGAGGCAGAGACTTTGTGATGTGTAAGTGTGGTAGGTAGCAGCCCCTCCCACAATCAAGTCAAAGATGACCCATCCTGTCAACAGCTATTCCACCTTTGTATCACTCTCTGGGAGTAATACACAAAGGTCAACTGCCAGCTGTACCTTGTAATTTCATCCAGGATACAGGCTGTAGGCACAAAATTGTTCAGCCAAGAAAATGACAACTTTCTAAAAGTGTCATTTTCAGAATTGTGTATTAAAATCCAATTTTACCATTAAGGAGGATTTTAAATCACAGTTTTTTTTACAGCAAACTTGAAATTACTACCTGCTCCCATTTGAAAGATAACACTTATTAAATGTAATAAGGTAACCCAATGTTATACATATTGGAGAGGGAGGTCGTGCATTAGTGAAATAAATAATTTAAGGGGTTTTCCCTACAAGGATATGTACACATGCTTGTATGGTATTTCATCAGATAAGTCTATACTGCTGTGCTCATGCCCATCTGCTGTACTCATGCCTGCCAGCCTGCCTGCACATTACCACTGCTCATTGTTTATTTGCCTCAGGACATTCAAAGGGATCATTGTTTTTCATGGCTTTTTTCACTGATTCATTGCTAAACCTCCTTTCTGTGGCCCCTGATTATTTGGTGCCCGGGAGCACCACTTTTCAATTTCCATTTGTCACTTTTCTATGCTCGTAGCAATTGCAGCATCCTGTGGTGTCAGGGGGCACATTTTGTGCATTAATGGTGCTCAGGTTTTTTATGATGCAGTCAGAGCCTTGGCTGTATTCTAGGGCATTGGTTATGCCAAACAGCCCACCTCAACTGTGTCCGCCCTCCTGGGAATCTAGAAGGGTGGATAAACAACAGGGAGGTTGAGCTGTGGTGTAGGGAATTTACCAATGCATATATCTTGAAATATAAATGAGGTGTACCAGATCATATATGCACACCCTTTGAGAAGAGAAATTGTACAGCGGTTTCAGGGCAGCGGAAGGTGGAGACAGCAGTAGTGTACTTATTGGAGCAAGGAGGGAAGTGACAATATTATTATTTTTCCAAATTTCTCATGTATCTTTTTGCTTCCAAGTACAGCAACATTCCTTGCTCTAAATGTCCAACTTATGGGAGAGGCCCAGGGGCAGACCATATATGACTGTGAAGGATAGTATGAGGAGGAAGAAGAAACAATATGCAAGCATAACTTGGGGGACCACTCTGGAGAAGGTCCATTTAATATCTTAAAGGATAGTAGCAGTAGCACCCACTATCCTTCACCTGGTGTAAAGCTAGCTTCCTCAATTATGGAGTTTGGGGGAAAATATTTTAGGCTTAAAAAAGTTCAAGTGCCCCAGAATCAGGGACGTTTTTCCATACAAACTGACTCATCGGGTTGCCATAATGTGTGCTCTATTATCAATATCAATGAAGCATACAGTGTATTGCATTCTACCTAGAGCTCACACAGCCTTTCCTAAACCACACAACCTTTCCTAAACCACATTTCTGTTTGTTGCTCTCATTATCTGGACCAGTGCTTGATAACTCCACAGATGATGCCTTCTGCATATAGGAATATGGTTAATGGTAGCGCAAGTGGAGCCTCTATAGCATACCCTCACTACATTTCCTCAGATGGCTAATGTAATTGATGAGGATGTGGCCATCTCCCCATCCCCCATGGTGTGAGGGTGGCGGAATGAGCAGTGACATTGGATAATGCAAGCCATATTCAATATACAATGACTGATCCAATAGGGGAATCTTTTGCAATGCATTTCAAAGTTATACTGGTTATGGAAAAGAATCTGCATGGTATTCTGGAAGCCATGGTTGTAAATAATGAGGGGTTAAAATCGCAAACTTTGTTTTTAAATTCTATAGGAAAACATATGTGGGCAATAAATGAGTGCATGCTGGCTATAGTAAGGCAAGGAGCCTTACCAGAGGAATTTAGAGGAGATATATAGGTATTACCCTCAGACAATCATGCTTTGGTGTTTACTTCCAGAAGACCAAAACGTGTGGAGAGAGAGGCGATCCAATATTTCCCCTAAGATGTAAAATTTTTGGAAACGGATTATATAGATGCCAGGATAATTGGAGGTAGGTTGTGCAATGCAGAGCTAAGTGTTTCTCTGGGAAATGTGGGAAGTTAAATACTAGAAATGTGGAGAAGAAAAATGAGAGGGAAAACAGAAGAACTCAAAGAATCCAAAAAGACAACAAAAAAAATATAGTGTCCAACTAACTGAATGGAGGATTAAAGAAATATAAGAGAAAAGCCACAGAAGCGTTGGCATATATATCGAAAACTAAAGTGCAATCTGCTGTATTACCAATTGGGAAACAAAAGGGGGATCATTCAGCCCATGGAGAGAGACCAGTTGTAGCAAAGGGAGCTTCAATAATAAAATCTCCCAGAATTTAAGGTGACATTCTGCAGTGAAAGTGCAAACTCAGTAATGATTCTATTAGTTATGATTATTTCATTCCCTCTAATTTGATATGTATTGAGAAGAAAGATAAAAAAATTAAAACCATTCAACAGATCCAAATTCCTGGAGGTATTTACAAATGCAACTTGAATAAAGTTGCATTTGTAAATACTAAGGCAGGAAAATACATTTCTAAAGCAGTCCTCTACTTTAAATTGATCCAAAGCTTGATAATGGATTCTGGGAGGGAATTCTACTCACAGGGGATAAAAATACTTCAAAGGGAGGAAATACATTTGGATAAAGGAATACGTTCCTCATTCATCATGCAGGGCTAGGCATCTCCCATCTTTTTATATCACCTGGAAGCAGCCAGAGAGTATCTCTATGAAGGACGGAAGATTTCCACCAAGGTAGCATTAAAGCGAGTATTTAATAAAACAAGCATTTACAATGCAACGGTTTCGCCTTTGCAAAAGTTAGAGCTATTGGCATTGTAAATCCTTCTCGGTGAAAACTGTTCAGCAATAGTTGGACGGATAGGGTAAACTAAAAGCGTCTTGCAACTTTCAAGTAAAAAGGTTTTGTGGGGGCGAGGGAGAGGGAAGAAACACGACAATGTTGTGGCTCAAATGGATTATTGCTGGTATTTTGCCTGACCACAAATAAACCGAACTTCAATGTATGCAAGTTTAACTATGCCTTTTTGTAAAGTGTTTGACAAATTTATGGGCATCGGGTGTGCCCGATTCTCTAGCTTATTGCTCCTAAACATACTGTTCTGGGCAAATAAACGTCATTGTACTAAACATGGTGATTTATGCTGCGCTGAAGACATGATCTATCGTGGAAGGCTGCAGAAAAGTCAACTAATTTATATGTAAAAATATATTTACATATTCAAAGCTTAGCTAAATCTGCTCAGAATGATACTACATTATAAATACTGCTTAGGAGCATGTGTGACACAGCATTCATCACGCAGTAGCATTATCGGCCAGCAATCTTCAAGGCTTCCAGCAAAGAAAGCCTCCCAATTAGGCATTTGCCTTTCATTAAAATGCACCCTACATTGTGTAGAAAAGGGAAATAAAGTAGGCAGGGCATCAGTGTAAAATGAGCATGTCAGTTCATTAATACGTTGGAGCCCCCGCTGTACAATCTGTGGCGCGGGCCTGCCATATACATCATCTGTTCCCGCCGCTGGTCCGCTTCATACAGACAGACAGACAGCTGCAGGACTAGAGCCCGCTCAACCTGGGCACCATCTGACTTTAATTGTAGCACACAGCTTGATGAGGCTCTGGCGACGAGAAGCCAAAGTGCGGCTGCACTGTAATAATCTGCACAGGCAGATCACTGCCAGCGCACCCAGGGCCTGGGTCGTCTGGAACCTGACAGGCGGCAGGAAATATGATTAGTGAGCAAGGCATAAGCCTGCCCCAACTTCTGGCACAAGTTCACCCAGCAGGAATCACCACTACGTGCACAAACAACCTGAGCCACGAGGCTTGATGCTGTAGATCAGAAATATCCAGATTCGGGAAGAGATAAAATGCACGGAAAAAAGCATTTCATTTCCAAACAGCAATTCATTTCATTTAAGCCAAGCAAGTCTAACATTATTAGACAGGAAGGGGTTAAGGGCAAGGCCCTGCCCTTCCAGCCTCCTGACCTGACTGTTCCTCCACCCGATGCCCCACCCGACGCCATTGGAATGATTGCTCGGGTATCGCTGTATACCAAGTCTGTTTTTAAAACGTCACCGCGCTCAAGGAAAAGCAGAGTTCATTTAATGTTTTACTGACTGTTTTACTTTACTGGTGGCAATGCCTATATAAGAGATCTGCTGCTGCTTCAAAATAACAGTGCCCGCCTCGAAGTCGCGCTCAACTGGTTACTCATGCGGTGGCGGTGCGCATGTGCCGGGGCTTGGAATTCAATTGGAAAAAAAAGTTACGCAGGCAGCCGCCGCAGCCCCTACCCCCACGGAATCAAATACTGCCCAATCAGTGGCCCGCCACCCGTAGCACTGAACCGAACGCAAATTTGCATAGATAAGGAGGATGTATTATTCACACTCTTAGCACAGCAACATTCTCGGGAGACTGTAAGTGTTTGAAAAACACAGCAGTAAGACAGTCAATTATATTTACTTAGAATTTTGACTGCACGCGCAGCGAGTCATTGATTTGAGGAGTTGCCCGTGGCAGGGTAGACCCGGCCCTGATTAATAAGTGCCGGTGCTTAGCACCGGCACAAATTAAGCCCTGGTCACATCGGAATTGCGCCGCTCTTCTGGATGTCTTTTGCTTTGGGTGGTAGCACCCTGTAACATATAGCAGGCACAGAATAGCACCATTTACGTTGTATGGAGACCAGAGCCACAGTCTGCATGAACACACATTCAATGTTGTACATACTCCATGCACAGTGTGTACACTGCTGCGGTGTTTGTGCTTGAAACAAGGCGCACTGCCCCAACACTACATACCACCTAGCAGAATGAAGGCCCCACCCTCACCTCCAAAAACACAAGCAGTCTCGTACTGGTCATGAGAAACATACGATCGGTATGTGCAGCCCCGCTGGACATGCCAACCTGGGTTCTGCACCAGCTCCGGTCTCCGTGGAAATCCCCGATACATTAGAAACTGAAGCATGGCACAGCATGGTGGGTGGCGTGGTGATGGAATATGGCATAAAACAACTAATAAACTTGGGTTTACTCTCCAGTGTGCCAAACGCACATCACAGACCTGCTGTCGGTTCATTCTGCATCATGACTCCCCAGATTCGAAACAACACCACCACGAGCACTCAGGGGCAAGGGACAGGAAGAGCAAACCGCTGAGAGTGATGGGATAAAGTAGTCGCTTTCTCGGCCATCCACACACCATCAGCGGGCAGCTCCTGACCCCGCCAGCAACACAACAGAAATCAAAAATACAACTCAGTCAAGCAATCCATCATCCTCAGTGCATCTTCTACACACGAGGAGAGAGAAGGCGATAACTCAAAAATAGTTACCGCCACTGTTCCCAAGAAGCTGCGCACGCGAGCACAGAGGTCACCTTAAGCACACAGTGTGCTGTAATTAGCGCGCACTCCCGTGATACCGTTCGCGCCGCCGCTTTTAAAATGCGAGCAGCGCGAGATTCTTACAGTGCACAGCTGCTGATTGTGGTCCTTTGAATTAGTAACACGAATACTATTTCAATGGACCCCAATCAGCCCCGCAGCTGTGCACTGTAAGAAAAGGAACACAGCGTGCGCTAAATCACACGTCGTGTTTGAGCCTTTGCTTTTCCTTAATGTGCACAACTGCGGGCTACTTATAATCCTTTGTGTCTCCTTCCTCCAGCTCTCCTGTAAGCGAGAGACGAACGATCTTCGATAACAAACAGTAGCTGCAGAAATGCAGCACTGTCAACTCACACTCGGAATGGCTTACGAAGATCAGGCTTTTAACTACCACCTCAGCCTACTAACCCTTGAGGTAGCGCCACGGAGTTCTGTTTACACCCGAGTGGCACTCTTTATACCGAGCAAGTATTTAATTGTACTTTAAATATAAAAGACATAATGGAATGACAGAGTGCCTTCGGTGATCTAATGCTGCCCATAGGCCACTGTAAGCGTCTTCCAATACTGACAGCACCCTCGGGTGTCGCCTGTGATTTTTTGGTACCATTGGGGAAATCTTCTACACGACTGGATCCGTAACTTTACACGGCTGAGTATAACTTGCTTCACAAACTGCACAACGGGCTCGTGTCGGCTTGTTTCAGCAAAAAACCCTCAGCAGTGCTTAGTGTACAGTTAAGTACCGTTTTCTGCCTTGAGGTGCCTGTCGCACCTATAGAAGATCTTCCAACTAAGTGACCACACTTCGGTAGCAGATGATCTTTAACAGGACATTAACTATTTAATGAATGCATGAATGAATGGTTCCTCATCACTGTGGGGCGTCTAATTCGATTGGGCGTGTCCGCAGTTATCTCCCTCGGTAGGGATGATTCCCTTATCCTAATCGGCGAGGAACCCTGTGCTCTACTACCAACGCACTGGGGGTGCCTCTGCAGCGCTCTTGGCTGACTGACACACAAACACCATTCAGGTGCCCCGTCTATCTGAGTTAGCTGCGGCGCCTCCCTCTTCCTACCCTCCCGTCATCGGCGCTCCCCTAAAATTATTCACAGGAGCACCGATTTCTGCTGTGGCTCCTCACTGTCTCTGGAGGTCCTTCCTTTCACCCCTACGGTGTCCGTGCAGCTCCACTTTCCGTACCTTGACAGCCTCTGAGCCCTTGGGGCTCTTTTCCCCTATGGCTCCTCTTTCAACACCGTTGTGGTTGCCCCCCCTCTTCCTGGGGGGGGGGGCTCCCCTTATCCCGACAGTGCTTCAAAACCCTCCCCTCTCTTATCTCCGCCCCTTGCCAACCGGGACGCCACCTACTACGGTGTCGCTCCCCTCTGTGCCTCCTCAGCTGGCGCCTCTCAAGCCCGCTTTGCTTCCCGCTACCTCCCATAGCACAAACTTTTCCAGCAATCCCTACTGCAACAGGGACAAGATGGCAGAGCGGAAGTGACGCGCATTTGGGCGGGCAGCAGACTGGAAGCGCACAGGAAGTGAGATTTCAGCGGACAGTGGTGGACATGCAGCCATCTCTGTGAGGACAAACACTTTTAAGATTAGCAGAGAAAGTATACGCTGCACAAAATATAATGCTAACAGTACGGACCCCACTACATTACCAAGAGGCATACTGAAATATAACAGAAAAACAAGTATGAATAGCACAAAACGCAAGGGAAAATACAGGTATAACACTAGCTCTGAAATTCCGACACCACAATGTAGGGGGCAGACACAAACAAAGCAAAAACAAAAATACAAAGGATGACCATAAAACCCGTCACTAACAAAAACAAGTCAGGTCCCGGGCCGGCAGCCAATCACAGCGCGGCCCGGGAATGACGTCACGGGGGTGTCCCGGGCCGGCAGCCAATGGCAGCGCGGCCCGGGACAAAGGGGCGGGGCTTAAAAAAAGCACCAGAAACGCCCCCGAATCGCGTTTTCGTGAGAAAGCGCGATTGACAGCCTCTGCCTCCCAATGGCTAGCCTCCATTTATGGAGCTAGCCAATTGGAAACAGAGGCTGTCCTAACCTCACTATTAGAAACAACAGATTTCGATCTGGGAGTGGCTTCGCCCCTCGCCAGGTTACGAAACCTAAAAATAGGAAAAATCCAGCCCACGTCATGAGAGTAAGTAATAGATTCTCCAGCCGTGTTAGTAAATTTTGGGAAGATGTATCATTTTTCAGTATCAATGATTAGGGAAAGGGCACATCAGATAGCCTAGGGAAAATCTCATGGTCA
Source organism: Lissotriton helveticus (assembly GCF_964261635.1). Lineage (NCBI taxonomy): Eukaryota > Metazoa > Chordata > Amphibia > Caudata > Salamandridae > Lissotriton > Lissotriton helveticus. The sequence continues at coordinate 1,840,406,129 of NC_136061.1, forward strand.
TACATGGTCTAAGGAGGTTTATGGACAATGACTGTTGGAACAAAATGCTACAAGAAAATAGTATAATTTGTCAACAGGAGACTTAGCTATCTTTTAATGGTTTCCTACAGAACAGTTGCGAGCCTCAACATATAGACCCAGGACATCCAACAGGGGGCCTATTGAGTTGTTTTCTGTAAAAATCACAAGTGTAAAAACAAAATGTGAATGGCAGCAAGTGACATTATATCAGTATTCTAATGCTGTTAAATATGATCTATTGTTAGCAAAAAATATATAAATATAGACAGGGTTGATAAACAACCAAACCAGGAACATGTTGCATGGTTCTGAGAAGGGATCTCTCATCTGAGTGTGATTAGGTGATTAGTAATCATGCCCTTGTCGTGACAATGGGCTCATAATATACTGGCGGACAAACTTCTAAATTGCACACTCTCCAGTTGATATACCGATCAGTAAAAGGTTCCCCATGGGCAGTCTTTATACAGGTATGATTCTACAAACTTTAGAACAATTTTAAGATTTTGCAGGTAAGTGGGAGTGATCACTTGCCCTTACATTTGGGGTTACAATTTGAAACCTTGAATAGGCATCCAGTGTTACCCATTGAAATTGAATATCCTAGAAGGTTGACCACATGCACAAATGAATCTCCGCTTGCTTTTTTATCTAATTTGCCTCTGGCTAAAGATTTAGGAAATAATAATCTTGAAAGTAAAGATATATAGGATTAGTGCAATAAGATCATATTCAAAGTAGCAGAATGCCTGGTTGTTTCACTAAAGACAAAGGCATAATGTCCGCAAACAAAAGATACAGGTGTCATGCATTGGAGGGTTTGATTCATAATGTGAAGACCTAAAAAACTAATAAAAGTAAAGAAATTTAGGTGAGAAGGAGGAACCCCATGAAGAGAAGTGACTATTCATAAAATACAAGCAGAGTACACCAAATTATTTAAAGAAAGGAATCAGGAGTACTAGAGAACAAGTTGTTATAGAATGTCGCAATAGCATCAAAGGATATGAAGCCGTTTTGTTAGCTTGTGAAGGTAGGAGGGAACAGTAGTAAAAACATTTTGGACATCTATATCTCGGAAGAAGCCTGGGATGAGCAAAAAGTGAGGTAGGGACTGGAAATTGGCTGACCCAGATGGGGATCTGTTATTTAATGGATCCCTGTCTGAAATTAAAAAAATGAGAACGGGTGTAGTAAAGTGGATTATTGGTAGGTGTAGATATAATCTGACCTAGTAATAATACCACAATATCCAATACGATCCAGTCAAGTCTCAATAAATGAATCCTTGCTCAACCTTTGGTAGCTTGGCACAGAGCAGTTAGGCAGAACTTAGGAGACAGGTAAGTGTAAAGCATTTAATAACACCAAAACAGTAAATAAGGTTAAGACACAACAAAATAAAAATCTAACACAAATTTATAAAACTAGGGAATATTATTATCGTTGAAATGGCACCAAAATAACAAAAGTCCAATGTAGGGATCCAGAGATATGAATTTGTAATTATTAAATAAAAAACATTTGTATTCTAGCACCAAAAAGCTTAAAGCTCCACTCAGGGCTATGTGGTGTGCTGGATTGGGATCAAGTCATCATTTTAGTCTGACTACAATGGAGCACGGTTGCATAGGTTGAGCTCTAGGTCCTGGTCAAGATACTACCTTTGGACTTAGCGGCATATTTTTTTTGTGAAAACTGTTTATATTAGATTTTGACATATTGAGGTTACAAAACATATATTGCTGTTATAAACATGTATGAATATACATGAGATGTATTTGGTAAACATCTTTCATTCCGTTTTCACAGGGTCGTTACACAGCAATTACATATAACTATTCAACCCACAATGTTTATAACAATTTGACTCTCTAAGCAGTATTGTGAAGCACTCTGACCCCTTATTCCCACACTTTCAGACTTTTTTTATGTTTGCAAGTTCTGATGCAAAACTTCATAGCAATTCGTAAACAAATAGTATCAGTGCTATGGTCCCTTCTGTCTTCCACTATAACAACCTAATGTGAGTACAGGAGGAATAGTAGGCAAGGAGTGTGCTTGCGGGGGATGAGTCTCACGGCAGTCCACTGATACATGGATGGTGTACTATTATTATTACTGCACCGGTGTATTGTCCTCGGCAGCTTTTGCAGTATGTGTGAGAAGGTACGCTTTCAGAGGGTCCCAGATGTCCCTTGGGCGTGAGGGTCTAGGGAGTAAGTCTGCATAGTTAGTGATCTGCTCATATATCAAATCAGTGAGCCAGTCTTTGAAATTTCAGTGCGCGACCTCTGACTTAACAACAACACGCAGTTTGGGGCTTCGCCATAAGTAAGGCTATGGCGAGATATTTGCGGTACGGTTTGGCAACATGTTTTGTGTAGCCAAGTAAGGCGATCAGGTGGGTGCGCTCTAGGGTTTGCATGGTCATCTGATCCAGGGCGTCAAACACAGTTTCATAGAATGTGTGCACTGCGGGACATTCCCAGGCCAAGTGTAGCAAATCCCAGAGGCTCTACATCGCATGCATTGATCGGAGCCTACAGTTTGTATTTATGTAATATAAGCGATGTAGAAATCTGTAGTGCGTGATAGGTTGCCTATGGCTAGCAACAATTTGCTCCTTATGTTCGCAGCAGTTTGTCCATTGTTCATCAGTAAGTACATATCCCAATTCACAATCCCATCTCACGCTGGCAGGGCACGGGGTCCTCTCTTGTGTTGTGTGTACCATGCGGTATAGTGTAGAAACCATGGGGCATATTACCAAAAAGTAGCAATAATTATCACTAAATAGGCTTAGCGACGATTTTTTTATCGCTGCCTATCGCTGGATATGTTAGCGGAGAAAACATGCTATTAGCAATGTTTTTCTCCATTGTGCTAAAATATCCAGCGATAGCGGCGAAATGCGTGAATATATCGCTGAGAATACAGCGATATTTACGCATTAGCAAAGAAATGCTCTTAGCCATGTAATCCACCTCCCATTGGATAACATGGCTAAGAACTGGTCTGAGCAGGCGTTGTTTTTTGGCGATAGCGGGAATATTTCCATCGCTACGCCTGCCTTGCTAATAGGCGATAGCGACGTTAGGGACTGCTTTCAGTTGCTAACAGGTTGGGTACGCCCACTTTGCATGTCATTAGCGATAAATATCGCTCACATGCAAAGCAGGCCCCAAACCGCTCGCTATCGCCTAAAAGCTGTCGCTAACATCAGTTAGCGACAGCTTGCTAATAGAGCAATAGAATTATCGCCGCTTAGCGGGCGAAAACGGCCACTAAACCGGTGATAATTGCCTGCCACCCTTGGTAATATGCCCCCATGTGTCTTGGTGAGTCGGCTCGTAACACCCACTGCAGAGGAGCCAATGTGGGGGTCTCATGTGGGAAATCTGGTGATAATGTACGGAGGCCTTCCCGTAGTCATACATAAAGGAAGACATCCAAGGGAGTTGGTTGGGCCTCCTTAAATATGTGTGTTAATGTTCAGAACTCTCCCTCATGATACAGTTCGCCCCATGTGGAGATGTTGGTCCGTCCCAGGAGCTGTTGGTAATCTTTTTCCTGGAGGAGTTGCATTCGGGGATGGTATGTCAATGGGAGCAGTGGGGAGTAGAGCATTGGGCAGTACATACAATGCCATGCATTCAGTGTGCAAGTAAGTGTAGTGGGCGCCGTGTCACTTCAGGCAGGGGGTAGAATATTATTCCGTCCAATGGTATGGGATCTGCCAGCCAGTGCTCTACCGCAACCTGCGGCATGTAGCGGGGGGATGGACAAATAATAAGCATAGTGCGCTTGTGCACAAATGTAATACAGCTCAAAGTCTGGGATGTCAAATCCCCCCTGCACAAAGGGCCTAGTAAGTACCACCCTTGCAATCAGGGTTGTTTGCCTCCCCATACTAGTCTGATCATTTCAGTTTGCAACATTGTAAAAAAGGTCCATCTGGGATAATACGGTACATTTAGGAATATGTATAGCACCTGGGGTAGAACCACCATCTTGATCGATGAAGCCCGCAGGTCGGGGTCCACGTTGTGGAGGATTGCAAAAACGGTTAGTAGGTTGTGGGTGATCGCTCTGCCAGGTATAAAGCTGGACTGATCCAGGAGGGCTAATTTGTCAATGATCAAATTTAATCTGTTTGCTATGACCTTCACCAGGATTTTGGTGTCACAGTTGATAAGTGACAATGGTCTGTATGAGTCACAGTAGTGAATAGATTTCCCTGGTTTCGGCAGAGAAATGATGTGCACCTCTCGCATAGATGGGGGAGTCTGCTGTTATATAATTCGCAGGTCCCTTATTTCTATGCAAAAATTCCTGTATTTCTATCCCCAATTCTTCATAATACACCGGTTCCAGCAGTGTTAATGGCTGGAGCCGCCAGGTCCTTTGTGGGGCGTCATATCCAGGGGGGGTTAAATGACAGACTTACTGGAGCGTGGTCCGAATACGTTCTGGCTAGATGTTTGGTCATGGCAATCAGAGGGCCTAGGCCTCGTGTAACAAGGAGGTAGTCCAGGCGTGCCCAGGATGCGAACTGAGTTGCGTGGTGTGTGCCTTCAGTTGTATGTGAGTTGAGGTACCGCTAAGCATCTATTATACCATTGGCTTCCATTATGTTGCGCAACGCCTTGTATGAGCCATTGTAATGTTGCGGGTGGGGTTGGATCTGTCCATTGTGAGGTCTAAAGCGACATTGAAATCCCCCAAGCAGAATGAGATGAGTTGAGCCTATCTCTAATATTTTCCCCCATAATGTAGCGAAAAATCTATTTTGGGGCCATAACAGCAAGCCAGGGTAAGGGAGTCCGTGCCAAGTCTGCCCAAACCAGACAGTAGTGACCATGCTGATCTTGCGCAGTGCCTGCCAGGGCAAAAGGAAAGCCTTTTCTTATAAATATTGCCGTTCCCCTAGAGTAGGAAGAATATGAGGAAAGAATTCTATGTTCTGCCCATTTACTGGCCAAGGAATTAGTGTGTCTCGGATTAACGTGGGTCTCCTGGAGCATGGGTATGTGTGTACGGTGCCTATCTAAATATGCCAGAACTTGGCAGCGCATTCTCAGGTCTCCCAAACCCCTAACATTCCAGGTGAGGATCCGCACTATTGGGGAGCCCGTTAGAATAGTCATGGGGGCTGGTGTGGTGAGTAGAGTTTCAGTATAGGTGCCACATGCTTGTGAGGTGGAATAGAATAAAAACAATACAATCGGACATCACATGTATCGTGCAAGCTGCGAAGAAACTGAATTAACAACCCTATAGCCTCCCCCTCCCACTGAAGCATCACAGTCATGCCAGGGTTACATGGCACTCCTCCCTCCCCTTTCCCCCAACTTGCCCAGAAACAAATGCTGGCATAATTCCAGCATAAAACATTGGGGGAGCGCCCTCGGGAGGGAACTACCAGGGGATCGCACATATCTCCCCGCCCTCAGAGAGCCCAACGTGGTAGTGTCTCAGCCCCGAGAGGGCAGGGGTTCCCAGAGTATATTGTGTCCCATGATCCCTACTGTCAGTCAGTCAGTCAGTCAAAAGTACTTTATTCGGTTCATAGTAAAGACCATAAAAGTATACAAACGTCAGGAATCAAGCCCAAAATACAATACAAAGTTAAAAAACAATCAAAACATGTAATACAATAAATTTCATCCATTAGAAAACATTTTTGCGACGGGTGGGGAACAGGACATTGCACAATAGATTCTAGGATCCACTATTTACGACATGTTCACTTAATTTTTCTCCTCAGCCTCATGGCTACAGTCAAAATGTTCGCTACATTAAAAATGTCCCAAATGTTAGACAATAGCAGGAGGTGCATAAGGGCCGGTTTAACTTGTCTAAACCCTTTATTTTTAATTAGCGGTCGGATAAACTTTCTTCTGATTAAGTTAAAATATTTACAAAAGAACGTAAAGTGCGTGGTGTCCATAATGGAGAATCCGTCACAAGGGCAGATCTCCAGGTCTATGGATCTGGTCCAACCTGGACGTTCGGTAAGAAGGAGGTGAAATTTGTTCAACCTGAACTTGGTCAACAAAAATCTATGGTTAGCATTATTGACCGTTCTCAAGTATAGTTCTAAGTCACCAGAATTTATAAGTAGCTGGTGAGCCCTTACAGATGGTTTGGTCAGCTCCTTATCTTCTCTGTCCAGACCCTTTCTGAGCTTGTATGTTTCTTTTACCCATTTCACATCCCCCTTAACTAGATTATGTGGCTGATCAAACAATTCTGGACGACCTAATGCATCAGCTAATTTTTTGACATAATTCAGCCAGGGGATGGAATTACTATGCTCAAGGGCTAAACAGTCCCTCAAAACCTCGTGATTTAGTTCCAGTTCAGGGTTCAGCCATACTGCAATCCAATTTAAAAGTGGTGCTATAGCTATTCGGTCTTCCAAATAGTCCACCCCACATTCTTGATGGACAATATAACCAGGGGTTGATTCGGGGACCGATAAGATAGTCTTCAAAAACTTGTCCTCTACAATCTGTAACATCTTAACATTTTTAATGCCCCATAAATCAGCCCCATACATAGCTAAGAAATACATTTAGCATCATAAACTTTCAAGATTGCCTGTAATGGTTTTACTCCTAATTTCCGCGCAAAACCAAGTACGGCCAAAGTAGACCTAGCAAAAACATTAGGTTTAGCAGCCAATTGGGGCATCCATGTGGAGCTATCATCAAAAATGACCCCTAGGTAAGGAAATCTCGAGACCTTGGACAACACATTCCCATCACAATGCAGGGTCTTCATTTGTTTGCCATTCTTACCCACAGCCATTACATGGGGCTTCAAAAAATTGACGCTAAGGTCTAAAACTTTCATAAAATCATTAAGTTAGTTTAAGAGGCGTTGTAACCCTACTGGTGTGCGAGCTAAAAGAGCGGCATCGTCCGCATAAAGTAATGCCGGTACAAAAGACTTGCCTGCTCTTGGTATATCCTTACAGGCCTCACCTAGGGTGGCGCCTAGTTCATTTATATAGAGGGTAAATAGTAACGGGGCTAGGATACAACCCTGCCTAACCCCGTTCGTGAGCGCGATCTTACCCGTGCAGTTGCCCTGGCGGTCGTATCTAACTGTGGCGGTGAGGTCCCTCTGCAGATCTGCTAGGAAATACACAATGTTTTCATCAATGCCTAACTTTAGAAGCAAGCCCCATAATTTGGACCTGTTCACTCGGTCGAAGGCCGAGGACAGGTCCATGAATGCTATATACAGCGTACTCCTTTTCGCAGATGTGTATTTCCCGATTAATAGTTGGAGGTTGAGGCTTTGGTCTATTGTGCCTCGCCCCTTCCTAAAGCCAAATTGCAGGATAGATAGAATGTTCGATTCTTCCAGTTTATCTGTAAGTTTGCTCAAGACCACCCGGCCTAAGACTTTCACTGCTGAATCGATAAGGGAGATCGGGTGATAATTACTAGGTTCCCCTCGGTTGCCTTTTTTTAAAATCGGTACGATGACTGATTCTGACCAGGTAGCCGGAATGCCAGATTTACATACTTTATTAAAAACATTGGGTAAAACTTTGGACCATAGCTTGACATCTGCTTTAAAGAGGTCAGCAGGAACACCATCGGGACCTGTGGCGTTGTTGCTAGTCATTTTCCCGATGGCTTCTGCCACCTCTTCCTCAGTGACCGGCAAAGTATACGAGTGAGAAATAGGGGTGGATAGGTCCTCCTCCCCCATATTTACCCCTTCATAGACTAATTTAAAATGAGAGAACCACTCCTGTTCCTGGATGCCACAATCCAATTGGTTGTTACATGGGTCGTGAAAATAGGGTTTATTAACTACAGACCAGAATTTAGCGCTATTCTTTAGCACTTCGATGGAGGTTAATTCTTCCCAGGCGGCTGCCCTAATTTCTCGTCGTCTGGCTTCCACAACCCTTTTATAGGTTTTCCTTAAGGAGCCACATAGGACCTGTCAACCGGTTTACATTTCAGGGCAGACCTTAAATTTTGATTGGCTAGTGAACATTTATGATCAAACCAGCCATCCCCCCTGAAGTCCTTTGCTTTACCGGGGCGTTTAAGATCCGCAGCTACTTGAGTGCAGATTTTAAGATAGGCATCTAAAACCTCCTTATCCCCTGCTACGGGGTCCATACATGTCTGCAACTCTGTGCCTCTGTTAATTGAAAGTTTATTTAAAAAATCTTCAGGAACGACCCTGCTCCATCTGATCCTACGAGCCTGATCTATCAGGCAAAGATCGTGCTTATCGACCCTTTTTTGGTGTTTTTCAGGTTTTTTAACTAGGTCTGTGATGCTGAGGGTCACTGGGTTATGGTCACTAAAATGTGACCAAGCCACGGAATAACTAATAATTTTACTCCCCAGCGTAAGGCTAATAAAGATATAGTCAATGATGGAACAACTACCCCTGCCTTCATAAGTGGGTGTCTCCTCATCCTCCCTTTGCGGGAGCATCAGACCATTGTCAGCCAATATCTTTTCAAGTAGGTCTCCCTGTGTAGAGTGCTCAAAGTGTGTATCACCCCGCTCAGGGGGGCCTAATTGATCAAATATTTACAACAAGGGGTGGTGAGGGACAGAGTCTCTGAATAAAGCAGAATACTCTCACCCAGTCAAGAGATCAGGGCTAGATCCAACACCGTTTTTTAGCTCATTGCACCATCCCAGTTTCAGAACCTGGCTGTATGCAAATTAGTCTGTCCCTGGCCCAGTGCATCATGGGAACAGGGCAGACCAGACTACAAAAGCCAATTCTTACACTGGGAAGGAAACAAGCTTCCGGGGACCGGTTTCTGGCATTACAGCCGTCTTCGGCCCGGCTTGCTTGAATCCTGATGGTGCAATGAGCAAGGGACTTATGTCTGAGTATACCCTTCCACGCTTAGGGTGGACAAAAATATTTACAACAAGGGGTGGTGAGGGACAGAGTCTCTGAATAAAGCAGAATACTCTCACCCAGTCAAGAGATCAGGGCTAGATCCAACACCGTTTTTTAGCTCATTGCACCATCCCAGTTTCAGAACCTGGCTGTATGCAAATTAGTCTGTCCCTGGCCCAGTGCATCATGGGAACAGGGCAGACCAGACTACAAAAGCCAATTCTTACACTGGGAAGTTAACAAGCTTCCGGGGACCGGTTTCTGGCATTACAGCCGTCTTCGGCCCGGCTTGCTTGAATCCTGATGGTGTAATGAGCAAGGGACTCATGTCTGAGTATACCCTTCCACGCTTAGGGTGGACAAAAATATTTACAACAAGGGGTGGTGAGGGAAAGAGTCTCTGAATAAAGCAGAATACTCTCACCCAGTCAAGAGATCAGGGCTAGATCCAACACCGTTTTTTATCTAATTGCACCATCCCAGTTTCAGAACCTGGCTGTATGCAAATTAGTCTGTCCCTGGCCCAGTGCATCATGGGAACAGGGCAGACCAGACTACAAAAGCCAATTCTTACACTGGGAAGGAAACAAGCTTCCGGGGACCGGTTTCTGGCATTATAGCCGTCTTCGGCCCGGCTTGCTTGAATCCTGATGGTGCAATGAGCAAGGGACTCATGTCTGAGTATACCCTTCCACGCTTAGGGTGGACAAAAATATTTACAACAAGGGGTGGTGAGGGACAGAGTCTCTGAATAAAGCAGAATACTCTCACCCAGTCAAGAGATCAGGGCTAGATCCAACACCGTTTTTTAGCTCATTGCACCATCCCAGTTTCAGAACCTGGCTGTATGCAAATTAGTCTGTCCCTGGCCCAGTGCATCATAGGAACAGGGCAGACCAGACTACAAAATCCAATTCTTACACTGGGAAGGAAACAAGCTTCCGGGGACCGGTTTCTGGCATTACAGCCGTCTTCGGCCCGGCTTGCTTGAATCCTGATGGTGCAATGAGCAAGGGACTCATGTCTGAGTATACCCTTCCACGCTTAGGGTGGACAAAATCTGCTTAATTCAGGCACTCTGTTCATCACCACCCCCTTTTCTGAATAATTGATCAAATGACAAACATCCATCTGTGCACCCATGAATATTAAAATCTCCCAGGAGGATGATCAGACAATGATTATTATTCACCTCCCTATATTCTGCCAAAAAGAGGTCAAGGATAACCAGATGGTCAGTCATAGTGGCTCTATCGTAAGAATTATAAAAATTTAAAATTAAAATATTGCAATCCCCTTTACTGGCAATCTGAACTGCCAAACAATAAGGAGAACCAGTAGCTATCTGAATATGAGTCCCGGTGATAGTTGCTGCAATTAATGTAACCAGCCCCTCATTTGCCCTTCCCATGGATGATGCCACTGCAGCGAGAAAAAACGTAGTGTAACCATCCAAGCTGAGGGTGTTCCCTGTGTCCCAAGTTTCTTGTAGACCATTGATATCTGCTGACCCTAGAGATTCTCTCCAGAATGGGTCATCTATTTTATTCCGCAGACCTGCGATGTTCCAGGTTACGAATTGTATAATGACACTACTAGATACGATGTCCAACCTGTCTGAAGGACAATTTACACCTATTAATGAGTCGCAAACAACAACTGATTTCGGGATATCAAGTACAGAATTCTCAGCCATCTCCAGGGGGCACAAGTTCGCTCGGTTGTCAGTTACATAGGGAGAAATAAAGTTCTCGTTTCCATTTACTGTCACTTTTCCCCGCGCTTGTCAATCTATCCATTCCAAATCAGAAAATGCATCAAAACGATTGGTGATGGGAACATTGAAGTGGTTACCTACTTGATGCACGTTATGAAGATTATTGTGTGGGTGACCTCTAAAAGTGGTGAATACTGGGAGAGTATTGATACTGTGCCTTCTTTGGCCATAGTTTGTCCCCTGAAAATGATTAGAAAAGTTCCCACTGCCTGCCATGACAGGGGGCAATGGATAAAAATGACTTAAGTCAAGGGATAGGATCCCACCGAAAGTATCCTGGTTCGGGAAACCACTAATGAACTGCACTACTTGTGGGTTACTAAAGTTCACTATAATGCAGTCTCCCGCTAGATCCTTTACTTTATGGCCCACCCAGGTTACTCTCCTGACATTAATGATTTTCCCATTTAGATCTGGTCTGAGGGGCCGATTTTTAGACAACCAAAACATCACCTTGTTTTTTAATTCGTGATAAGTTTCTGCCCTGTCACTTTTCCACTCTGGGACCCCGGCTAATACGATCACAAGGGGAAAAGACTCCCGTGGCAGGTCAACTCCGTTATTGTTACTCGGCTATATAACGCAGATGGTTTTACTTGGTCTGCCTCGGTATCTTTTTTCGCAGGCCCCACGGAAGTACCCAGGTTATTGTTGATGGCGACGCTACTTTTAAGCGCCTGATTTGTTGACTGGGGGGGTCTTACTTTTGGCCAGATTCCCACCTAGTTTAAAAGAGGCACTAGACCCTTTAGGTAACTTTTCTTTAAGGGAAGGCTTCTGGATGTTTTTAGGGGGATTAGGCAGGGTAGGTACACTATTCGTCGTAAGTTTTTCTTCTGCCATTTTTTTAAGGATCTCTGAGTTCACCAGAGTGACCTTATGAAGGTTTTCAAGCTGGGTACCTAACCTTCTCAAACGCTCTACAAGCGGAAGGATAAGAGACTTAACTACATGTTCGATTTTATCTAGTGAGTGTGCTATATCCACTGTATCGCTGGGTACATTGTCAGTTATTTCAAGGATAGAGCTATTGTGTGTGAGGCCAAGTAACTCCCCCTGTAACTCCCCCTGTGTCGAGGTATTGTTATTATCTTCATATTCACATGCCCTATGTTCAGGTAATATCACTTTCGTCCTCTTGATATGCCCCCTTTTCTGTCTAATACCACCACGTTTACACTTTAAAGCGGACGCCGGGGTGATTTCTGCGGATTTGTGGGCAGCTAAAAGGTCAATTCTCGGATCAATACTTTTTCTGACCCCCGTCTCAATACTCGGATCGGCCATAAAAGAGACCAGGCTAGTGTCAAGCCCACTAATGTCAGAAGTGATCGAATGCTCCCTGGGTATATCGATTATAGGGGCACTCAGAGTCTGGGTTTGGGCTGGAGACGTTACTGATGCTATCATGCTATGTTCCCCAATGAAGATCTTTTTTGGAACATAGGATCAAGAGATATACGGCGAACTGTAAGATCGATCTCCTTTTCCACAGCCGAAGCGGCAATCGTAATAAATGCATCTATGAGACCAATAATACTCCCTCCGCCTCCCTTGTTGCCAGATTTGTCCCCTTTGGATTTTTTCGCAGCCATGGTCTTGTACTGTAATGCAACCTTAAGAGACAATTCTAGTCAAATGATCAGTAAACAAGTTCAACTTTACCAGTTGATGCGTAGGGCCCACTACGATAATATGAAGTGTCAAGAGCAAATGAGGTGGCCCAATCCAGTCTCTTTCTGTCTCTGACGGGCTCAGACGGGCCCGCCCTTGGCCCGGGCTTCACCGGGGCATCCCGCGAAGCGGGGCTCAGCGCCTGCTTTATGCACCTCCTGGTGCGGGCGCGTCGTCAGCAGTGCGCGCCGCTGCTGTGCCTGCCGGGAGTTGTGGTCCCGGGGTGGCGGCGCGAGGAATGATGCGGCTGACTCTTGGCCGGTGGCGGCGTGGGACACAGCCCTCCTGACTCTCGGTGGTGGCGGCGTCCTGGGCAAATGAGGTAGGTAGCAAGGTTCCCCCCTCCGCCGGGCTCAGCGCCTGCTTTATGCACCTCCTGGTGCGGACGCGTCGTCAGCAGTGCGCGCCGCCGCTGTGCCTGCCGGGAGTTGTGGTCCCGGGGCGGCGGCACGAGGAATGATGCGGCTGACTCTTGGCCGGTGGCGGCGTGGGCCACGGCCCTCCTGACTCTCGGTGGTGGCGGCGTCCTGGGCAAATGAGGTAGGTAGCAAGGTTCCCCCCTGTCACTTATCTGGTGTTGGCCTCCAGGCGTCTAGTTCCATTGTTCAGACCTAGTGCGTGTTTCATTCTGCGATGGGGTTACCGGCATTTTGTGTGTTATTCTGCATTCTCGGAGGCGACCACTTCAAATTTCAAGGTTATTTTACTCTGTTTCTGGTGATTTGGTTCTCGGGGATGAGTTAGGTGAACCTGTGGAGTAATAGTGCATCGGAGGTGCTTTAGAAATTCGTCCACTTGCTGCAGCTTGGTGAAAAATGATTGTTTTCCTTGATGAGTGACTCTCAGGCGTGCTGGGTATAGAACAGCGTAGTCAATTTGGGCATCTCACAGTTTCTTTTGAGCAGGTACGAATTTGCGTCGTTCCTCCTGCACGGTTGCTGTAAAGTCCGGATATATGGTAAGTTGGTTGCCATCAAAATTCAATTGCTGCTTTTGCCTAGCTGCCTTGAGGGTGGTGTCCCGGTCGCGGTAATTTGACATCCGAGCAATGATTGGGGGGCGTGCTGCCTGGGGGGGGTCTAGGCCCCAATGACCGGTGCGTTCTTTTGGCAAGGAATTGAGTCAAGAAGGATTCATAACCAATTGTGTCTCTTAGTAGTCGTTCAACATAATCCTCCATTTTCCCAGTATTGGTGCTTTCTGGTGTTCCAATCACGCGTTTATTGTTTCTGCGACTGCATGCCTCCAAATCTTCGTTCTTCGCGGCAATAACTCTCAGCAATTTGTCCTTGGGAGTCACTTTTGTCTGGAGTTAAGAGGTTGTGTCTTCGTTATCTGAAATGCAAATTTTTTTTTTTTAGTCCTCATACACCATATTGGGCTTTCTTGAAGGGTGTTCCAGATAAAGGAGCCAATTTTCCCCTGCAATTTTGAGATGTCCAAGGCACAGAAAGATAACGGAATTGAGTTGAATAAGAAAGTTATCTTAGGCAAGACAATCATTTTTATAAGTTTTACTCTCCTAAATATATTCAGAGGGAGTCTTGACCACCGAAGGAGCAGGCTACAAACATCTTTGGAGACCCTGCTCCAGTTAATCTTGGGGATATCCTCTATTTTCTGAGCTAGTTGGATGCCCAGATACCTCTTTCGAGACTTAATCCCCTGTGTTCCGTTAGCTTGGTTCCATTCCATGAGCTCGGTCTTATCCCTATTTATTCTCTAGCCTGAGATTTCCCCAAATACTTCGGCCTGCTGTACTAATCTAGGGATAGCCTCTGCTGGATTAGTTGTATACATAAGCAGATCATCTGAGTATAGAGCAAATTTTAGCACCAGGTCCAAGATTTTAAAAGGTATAATTAGAGGGTCGGTCCTAAACCGGCACACAAAAGGTTATATATATAAGTTGAACAAAAGGGTTGACAAGAGACACCCCTGCCTGGTGCCCCGGGAAATAATAACCCAGTACGAAAGAGCACCGTTAACCAAGATTTTCGCTCGGGGAGCAGAATAGAGAGATCCAACAGCTAAAACAAAATTACTAGGAAATCTAAAATTAGGAATGGGCTCACCAAGCATATATATTTTATTAAAAAGATTTTTTAGGACGGGCACAATTATATCAGATAAGGCAAGATATACCTCTGTAGGGAGGCCATCCGGACCGGGCGCTTTACCTCGGGCCATTTTCTTCAACTGGGCCTCTACCTCGCCCTCTGTAATACTGGAATGTAAAAAAGCCCCATCCGCTTGCGACAGCTGGGGAAGGTCAATCTGATTTACCCAATCCTTTGCTTCCTGAGCGCTAAAATTAAGATCTTCCTTATATAAGTCCTGCATAAATAGTCTAGCCTCCTCCCGGATCTCATCATCATCATATAGGGTGGTTCCTGTACTTTTTTGAGATAGACTATTTATCTGATTCCTTGCTCTGTCTTCCCTGGCCTTCCATGCCAGAAGAGAGCCACATCTTGCTCCATATGAAAAATTTTGGAGTTTACTGACTTCCCACCTATCCTTTAAGATCTTCTCCAAATGTGCCTGAAATTCTGCCTGAACGCATTCAAGCTCAGTTTGTAAAGATAGAACTTGGTTTTGGGCACTTACAGAGGCCCACTCAACTCAGAATATGATCTACGGGGAGCAATGTATTTGGCTTCAGAAGTACGATCTAAAAAATCATCAAATACAAGATTGAAATCTCCCCCCAAGATAATAGGAGCAGATGTGGCCAAAAGACTCGCCTTTAACTTTATCAGGGCCCCTGGATTATCTTGATTCGGCCCATAATAGACTGCACATACCAGGGGTGCGCCGTATATCGAGAGAGTAGCCACAAGCCATCTTCCGGATTGGTCTGTTTCGAACTTTTCAACCTTTATCCCTGTGTTACCTCTAATGATAATTGCCACACCCCTTGAGCTGCCCCTTTGTTCCGAGTAAAGGCCTTCCTGGACCCACCTAAGCTTGCTGAACCCCAGTCTACACTCTTGAGCCTCTAGATGGGTTTCTTCTAGGAGATAAATATGGGCCTTACAGTTGTAAAGGAATTCACTCACTCTAGACAATTTCCTCCTATCTCTCAGGTCATTCATGTTCCAACTAATTACTTTAATTCTAGAGATACTAGCCATTTATTAAGATTTCCAAAAGAGCCTGCTCCATACCCAAGCTGGTATTGTGCTTTATTTTACTTTGGTTGTATCAGGACACATTTGTTTGTTTTACTCCCCTCCCCTTGCCCCCAACACAACCCCCTCCATCCCCTGAGGAACCCCCTCATATTTCCCTTCGGCGATCATTGTCGCCTATTCAGGAATACCCTTGTGTCAGCCGCAGAGCAAACCCGTAATAGGTGAAAAAGGAAAAGATAAAGCCCAAAGTTGAAATAAAAAAAATTAATTAAAAAAGAAAATAAAGGACAAAAGTGACCCCTTTAGAACGTTTACCCATTTGGGGCATTGTGCTTAAGACTCACCAAAGATTGTATTATTTTATTTTTATTTTATTTTTTAATTCTTTCAAATCTGCAATCTTTCAATGGAGCCATTTTCTCCCCCTCTTTTTTTCCTCTCTCCCTTCCCTTTCCCTTTTTATTTTCCCTATTTCTTTTTCAGCTATAGTGAAAACAAAAAAAAAGAAAGGGGGAGCGTGTAATGGCATTCGTCTCCAAAGTACAAACTTAATGGGGGCCAGATAGAGAATCCTCTTTCATTAGGATCAGGAAGGTATCCACTTCTTGGGGAGATCTAAAATTGTGGAGTTTATTCCTCCACATCACCTTAAGGAGCGCCGGGAACTTCATCTAAACATTCGCCCCCAAGCTCCTAAGCTCAGGCATTCTTGAGCCCAACTCCCATTGCCTTTGAGCAGTTAGTTTGCCAACATCAGAACGGATTTGATAGTTAGCAGAACTGAATTGTAGTGTTGTGTCGGTTAATGCTCTTCCCAAGATCAGCTCCTGAACCGTGTAGGTGTGGAAATTGACCAAAATCTTCCTGGGAGCCTTCCTGTCTGGATGCAACCTGAAGGGATCCCTATGAGCCCTCTGGATTTCTTGCTCTAGGTCTATATCTGGCCTGTCCTTCAAAAATCCCTCTCTGAGTAGTTTGCAAATAAAAGTTTTGACATCACCACACTCTGCCCCTTCCGGGATTTTCAAAAACCTTAAGTTGTTCCTCCTAGCTTGCATTTCTAGTCTCTCAATATCCATCTGGAGTGAATTATTCTGTGTCGTCGGTCCCGGATGTTTTTTGTGTTCCTCTGAACTGCTTCAGTGAGTGCTTCTACTTCTAATTCTAAAACCCAGTACGCTTACATACATCATCTATTTTAGACTCCAGGGTTTCGCATTTCTCATGTATAGCTTTCTGGTTGGCTTCAGAGGTCTCAAATTTAGAGAATATATCCCCCTTAAGGGACTGGAACAGCACTTCCAGTTGCGACTGCCCCTTATCAAGCTTTTCAGGCAGAGACTCAGACTCTCCAGAGCTATGACTGCCTGCGCCCGTCTGATTTTGACCTCCAGCAACGTTGCTGTCAGGACAATCTGGTGCAAGACCTGGCAGGGTGCCGGTCGGGTCCGAACTAACAGTGGGTCCTGGGCACAGAGGTGGCGTAATGGTGTCCATCTGGACCAGAAGAACAAGAGGCTCTGAGAGGCTCCATTCTTCCATATCAGGATCGCAAGGCAAAGAAGCGTACCTATTCTTGGTAGCAATGATAGAAAGACATTGTTTAGTAGGAGATATTAGAGGGGTCTTCCCCCCTTAAAGGTGGCCACCTGTTCCATAATTTTAAAATATGATTTGAGTGAGGGCGTAGGTTTCAAGGGAAGGGCATAGTCCCTGAGATTTTTCCGCTTTCTAATCTCTCTAGTGTTTGCACTTTTTTTCTTTTTAAGAGGTGTCAATGCAACTAAACCTCCTCTTCCCCCCAGCCCCGCCCCTCTGAACCTCTTGTGTGGCAGTGCTCTTCAGCTCGTGCTGAGAACGGAGCTGATATCTATTCCTAGCTGAGGGTGCTAGAGGTGCAAGAGACGCTCTCTCTTCGTGTTCTGCATGGGGGACCTTTTCCATGAGCATTGCCTGTTCGCCAGAAAGCCTCCTCCTTACTTGTGAGCAGCTTACAGATTCTCGGCAGACCGGGGCGCCCCCCTACCACCACTGACCGTACAACTGCAGCTCCTCTTCCTTCCGGAGTGCGAAAATCGATCCTGGCTACTGCCGCCTGAAATCTTCTCCACACTCTCAAGCAGCGAACTCCATATGGTTTGAGGGCTCGAGAATCCGCGTCTGTCTCCGCCCCATGCAGGTTTGACTCCGCGGTCCTAGAGCGCGGCTCCAATCTCTGCTGCACCTCGGCTCCCGACTCCCGGCTCCTCAGTTTCTCTGTTCGCGGCACCTCATGGCAGCAGTGGCATATCGGGCGGCGAAAACAAAGAAAAATAGCAGAATTAATCAGTTAGGCCCCCATTCAGAAAAGAAAATCGCCCCAACCACTCTCACCGTCAGGATCAGCGCTATGTGCATCAAAAAAGGTACGTCGTGCTGGGCAACATGAAACAGATTTGCCTGGCTATAGCAAGAGCTCCTACGACCGGCGTCAGCCCGCCGCCATGTTCCTCCGAAATGCGAAGTTCTGTCTCTTTTATGCGGTCTTCATGACCTTCCAACTCATGCACTAAAGCGTCCATGCAGTTTGACAAATAATCCATTTTGCACCAATGGCGGCTAGACCTTTTCGCACTTCTATTGGTAGGGCTTTCAGGTCTTCTTCAGGCGCAGGAGCCGATCCTGATGCTGGTGCTTCAGTGTTTACAGTGGCATCTTCCTGTTGCATGCGTCCTCCCTTTCTGGCCTCAAATATAAGTCTTGGTTGTTTTGGGTCTGCCTTTCCCATGGTTTGTCGTAATACAGCCCTTAGGGTCTGGTCTGGATCAGAACGATGCTGTTTGTATGTGCAGTTGTCACTTTGCGCAGCCACCTGCTTTGCCCTTCTTTGTTGTCCAGTAGTCGGTTGTATCGCAGTTGCTTGGGCCCTGTGTCTCTTGCCAGTTTTGGAAATTAACCCCCTTTCAATGTGTCAGTGAATGTGGGTTAGTGCAGTTAGCGCTTCACAGTATTGCGTTCTCCTGTTTCCTCAGCTCCCAGTGACCTATGCAGGGCGGGCAAATGGGCGCGCTGTGTCACAAAGCTGGCTTTCCTTCCCTACCGGCAATGGTAGTGCAGCTTCCCGGGTGCTCGCAGGGCCGGTGCCAGCATCCACCTGGAGGCACAATCTGTAAATGGTGTTTGTATGGTGCTGCGCGGAGGATGAGTTCAGGGGCTGGGGCTAACCTCTCTGTGCACGGGGATTCGGGCCACAGACGCGCTTTATTCTGGAGGCCTCCTTAATTCACTTTGCCTCAAGTCTCCCAGCCCAGCAGTGTTTTCCGGTCAGCAGCAGCAGCGGTCAGGGTAGTTCCACATGCTGCAATACGGTGCAGGGCAACGTCTAGAGGCCTCCGTGCCTCTTCCCCAGCGCAGACACAGTCCAATATGGGCGGCAATGGCTATGCGGTCCCCCACGGTACCTGGTATGTCGGTGTCTGCACCAGCAACACGATGCAGTCTGACAAGCCCTCCACCAGTTCTTTCAGCCTCGATTACGTAGCGCTGTGACGCGGGAGGGTGGGAGTCATTAAATCTCTCATGCTGTGCAGCCCTGTGTTGCTGCAACAATCGTTTCTGCCCGCGAGGCATTGTCACCTCATGGGGGCCTCGGGTTCCCATAGTGTGTGCAGCCCAGGCCCTGTTCCAGGTGTCGGCACTGTAGCAGCGGCGCTTGCTAGCATCCGCAATTCCGGTGGCCAGGGGCATCCTACCAGCACCGTGGCCAGTACGTCTGCTTTCTGTCACCATGGTATTTAAGCTTCTGGGATCGGCTGGGCAGGATATTTGTGTGGATGAATGCTCCAGGCTGCAGGAGCCACACTACGGTGCGGCCATACTGCTTGTGCGCCACCTAGCGCCCCCGACTTAGCACCTTATTAAAGCAACATGGCAAAACCCTGTCTTTCCCCCTGCACTGGTGCCATTTCTGCAGGCTAGCACCAACACAGGCACCCTTGCATCGTGGTGCAAGTGTGCAGGTGTTAGAGGTGGGATTATTTATGTGCAGGAAGGGACACCATCCTGCACAAAAACATTCCATACAAACATTTTCTTCTTTCTATGTGTGCTCCGAAATGACGCACACATAGAAAGAGGAAAAAACAAGGAGAGATAAAGATATTTCTCCTCGTGAGGACTCACCTGGGAGGGCCATCTTTTTGGCACATTGCCAGGTTTGGTAATTCTAGGAATGGGTAAAAAAACATGGGATTTGCGTGGGAACACTCAATGCAATGCCCATGGAAAGCCTCCCTTGAGCAGAGTAAGACAATGCAGCAATTTGTGCTGCATTGCCTTACTCCAGATTCATGAAGACATTCAAGGCCACGCAATGTGGCTTTGCGTGGCTTCATAAATCTGACTTAGATGTAAGCTCCGGCGTAGTGGGCGTAGCGGGGCTACGCGGAGAGCCATGGAGTTGTTAACAAACTCAGTGGCGCACTGCGTAGCTCAGCTACGCCATCCGCCACCCACCCGCCCTATCATTAACAATTGCTAAAGTTTTAAAAAATAACTTTAAAGCATCTTACCTATTCAATGGTGTCCCCGGCTGGCCTCCTCCTCTGATCATCACGTTTGCAGTAAAAACTGCGCATGCGCGGGCACCCGCACATGCACGGTTATCACCAGGAATGAGAAGGCCGGCCGGGGACGCCACAAACACTACAGATAAGGTAAGGTGCTTTAAAGTTATTTTTTAAAACTTTATCAATTGATAATAATAGGGTGGGTGGGAGGCGGGGGCAGGCCAACTCCACTCCGCTGCTGAGTGTGCGGGGTTTTGCCTACTCCGTGTTCTGGCAAAACTCTGCACACTCCGCCGGCGGAGCGAAATTCTCCGCCCATGGTTACTTAGAGGCTTGTGCAAACTTGCCTCAAACCTATCATAAATATTCCACTTAGCATTTTTCTTGGAATGTTTCTCTCAACGTTGACCCCTCAGGTTCCTTGGATTGAGAGTTCGCTTTGACAACAGCAATCTGCTGCAGCACATTGTCTCAGTGAGTCTCTGGAAGTCTTTGTCCTTGGCGTAGACAGCAAGGAGCTCTGGAGCTTTCAGCAGGACAAATCAGCAGGGTCAGGTCATTTCTGGAGTCGACGATGGCGGTTTGATTATTGATGTGGAGCCTGTCTTCTTCTGGAGCTTTTTATCAAAACTTTGTAGAAACTTCGCAAACTTTCAGAAAATCGTCTTGGTTGTTTCCATTGGGAAGACAATTGCCCAGCAGCACTAGCTAGGGGTTCAGAACCTCTGGATTGTCTCTTGGTGTCAGGGAATCAATCGCCCACAATTCATCTGGACAGTCCAGGAAAATCCAGTAGTAACTGGTCAGCTGTAATATTCCTCTCTTTGTCTGCTGCAGATGACTTCTTTCAGCAGTTTTCTACATGTTGCTGTTCAGGGAATCCACTCCTTTTTATTGAATTCAGCACAGTCCCTTCTTTGTGGAGCCTTTAGAGTGCAGCAGGTGCAGTCCTTCTGAGTGCAACTCTTCTGTGGTGCAATCCAAATGTCCTCATTCTTCAGATGTTCTAGGCAGTGCTCTGAGGAGCTTCTGCAGATCACCCATATTTATTCTCCACTCTGGGCTAGCAAGAGGGAGGGATACCCCAAACAATAGGGATAAGTTACCACCCTCTACTATGGCCACTTCCTGCGAAGTGTGGCATATTTTTGACCCAGAATGCATTGACTAAACTCCCTTTTAAGCCGCTCTCCTAATCTAATTAAGGCAGCTCCCATCTAGCTGGAGATCAAGGATATGGGGGCTGCCCTGGGTCCAGTGTCATCTATTCTCCTACCTTTGAAATCCAGCTTATCTCCTCATCCCCCATCCACTCACTGGCTTCTCAAGGAAGCAGATCTCCTCCCATCAAATTGGCAGTTTTGTTACAGCCCCAGGCCTCTTCACACCTACTCAGGTAGCATCTTGGCTCAGGCTGAAACGGATGACCAATCAGAAGATACTGCTACTGGGCTACTTTAGGTAACTTCAGGGTAGTAAGTTCTAAATCTGCTTTCCTGTAATAGTTACAATAAATCTGACCTTGACAAGTTGTTGGATTTATTTGCACCCTTATTTTGATTCTTTCAATGATGTTGCTAGCTGGCTCCAATCAAAAGTGGACTTTAATAATCTTAATGAGGCCTGCCGATGCGAGCAGCACTACAATAGGGAAACATTATTTTTGATGTTTTTGCCTAATTTGGCATTCAATACATATTTTATATTGTCCCTGGTTTTTATAACAAGACACCCTGCCCTTGGGGCACCTAGGGCTAACCTTGGGGTGACCAATGTGTAATAAAATGTTAGATTTAAACTTTGGAAATACTTTTAATTCCAAAGTCGAATTTGGACACAGTTGTTTTACAGTAGTGCATACTCAAGTGCATTAAAGCTACTGGAGATACCTAACCCTACTTTGCCTACCACATTCTAGGAACTTACTCGTAGGCTGCTGTGGTCAATTAGTATTACAACATTTACCATATACTTTTAAAGGACAAATCACTGTCCCTGGGACCTGTTTACCAGAGCCCAGGGCACTTTTAGAGTCAGTAAGCATCAGCATCAGACAATAAATGGGGGTGATCAGGGCACAAAGGATGACTTTCCTACAACTGGTATAAATCTTACCAGTGCTGTATGTTTAGTCAATGTTCTGGCAATCATACTAAAATCCAACCCGATTGGTGGGATAACTTTTTTTATTTTTCCTTTACTGGTTTTTTGAAGAAAGGAACATTTTCTGAGAGTTGGAAAGGAGCAATTATTAAGCCAATTCCTTAAAAGAATTACCCATTTAAACCAAAATCAAAATCACCAAATTAGTCCGATTGATGTAGGGGCTAAGATATTTGCCAAACAAATTCTCCTGTATTCAAAGGATTGGATTGAGGTGAAAAGTTTAATCCTTATTGAGCAAAGTAGATTTAAGGGCAAACACTCCACTATTAACCATTGTTGTAGTCTTTGGGCAAAAAAGCAATAGAAACAAGAGTGAATTTGTTCTGCTGTTTCCTTGATTTCTGTTATGCTTTTGATCTAGTTAATAGGAACTTATTTTGGCACAAAAATGTCAGGGATAGGTATTGCTAAGAGTCTCCTTGCAGTATTGAAAGAACTACACCATGAAAATTGGGCAACGTTGGAATTAGATTTTAATGGGTCCCTCTCAAGGAAAATGACTTTACAAAATGGTTATATTTTGGCTCCTAGGCTGTTTTCACATGTCACACTCGTCTTCACCCAAGGATGGGTGGCCGCCATATGCCTTAGTTTACTATATGCTGACAACCTTGTTATTTTAGATTTGGCCCAGGTGGGTCTCCAAAGAAAGTTGCATGATTTTAACAATTATTGCAAGGCAAATGATTTTATAATAAATAGTGACAAAGCAATGTTTTAGTAATGGGGGAGAAAATCCAAAACATACAAGTGGCATATCAGGGGTATGTTGGTGGAAGAGTTCCCTACATACAAGTATCTAAGGATGATGTTTTCACATACCTAGCAGTGGAATTCTCATCTAGACTGCCTAAACGTAAGAGCATGTACACCTGTGGGGATTGTGTTGAAGTTTAAGAGAGAACAGGATGATCTTTAACTATCCTCAGGGATTGCAGCTTACAAAGCTATAGTACCTCCTCAATTGTTGTATGGTACAGAGGTCTTAAGCATAGGTTTGTGGCATGGCTGGAATTAAATGGAGGGCATATGTTTAAAAAATATCTTTGTCTTCCACCATCCTCAATCATACAAGCCATTCATATAGAACTTGGCTTAACCTTGTGGAATTACACTTTCACTTATAAGCTTTTATTAAACTACAGTAAAAAGGAGCTAAAGGAAAAGGACACTAAGGAGTCCAGAGTAAAGGATTTGAGCTACTTCATTCCAAAACATTTGACTTTGTACTTAAACATTTTTTGGCAGGAAGCAACACAATCCCATATCTCTCGGAACTCCCAAATCCAATCTGGTACGCAGAGAATTTGCAATTTCGGTTGGCTCTAAATACTGGGTTTTCCTTTTTCTTGGATAGTGGAAGAATAATAGATGCGGAATGTTTCTGTGGGTATGGGTTGAATACTTAATGTTCCAGGATGCATATTTTAATATACTGCATTTATTTTGTTAACTATAGCCAACAGTATATAAGGCTCATTTTAAATAAAGATGGTATAAAAACAAGATCAGATTCTATAGAAACAGTATAGGATAGGCGATTTTTAGATGTTGCCAGTGCAATAGCTAGATTTTTAGTAGCCATAAGCAAGGAGAATAGATGGGGTAAGGAAAGATTCACATCAATAATGGGAATAGATTTATCTCTGGAGTATTAGGGGGTTTAGCATAGGATTTTATTAATATTTTTAAACCATTGAGTAATGTTTTTTTTTTAATATTAGCTTTATTTAGGATTTTATGTGTGGGTTGTATGTATTTTGATTGTGATTTTTAGTATTGATGTATTTAATGTATGAAGTTGATATATGTTTAGGTTCATTTTGATTTAATGGACTGAGGTCCAAATAAACTTGATATTTCTCTGTTTTAAAAGTACATGACCAACTTTCTAACTACACTGCTCCCTCCCCATAGGGCTATCTTGGGCCTACCTTACATGTAATAAAAGGAAAGGTTTGGGCCTGGCAAGTGGGTGCACCTGCCAGGTCGAAATGACAGTTCAAAACTGCACACACAGTCTGCAACGACAGGTTTGAGACGTGTTTGCGCTTTACTTAAGTGGGTTGCATAATTAGTGCTGCAGGTCCACTAGTATCATTTATTTTTCAGGTCTGGGTACAGGTAAGACTACTTTACTGGGGAGTTCCAAGTAAATTAAACATGCAAATTGGGTGTAAGCCATTGTTACCATGTTTTAGGAGTGAGCATTCACACTTAAGCACTGGTCTGCGGTTGTAAAGTGCGGAGTCCTAAGGCCAACAAAAAAATCAAATAATAATTATGTAGGAGTAAGACAAAAAGTTTGGGGCAAGACCACCATAATACTGACAGGTCTAACAGTAAGGTGTTGGAGGTAGTCAGTAGGCCCCTCACTGATGATGTGAACTTCAGATAGGGTGAAGAGGAGAACATCTGAAAGCGGATGTAGAAGCGACAGTGGACAGATTCTGGATTGGTCTGTGGCAAGTGGTGCTGAACAACCTCGAATACCTTTCAGACCAAAGACCTTGTAAGCACGTGATATGCCATGTGTGACTAGACACTGACATGTGCTTTTAAGTTCAGTATGCCTATGATCTGATGAATAAGAAGCAAGAACGCAAAACTATTGTCAGCATTGAAGTTCCTGGTGTAGTTATGTTAGATCAGATGCCATTTAGTATTGGTGCACTCGGGTGTTTGAATGAAATTGATTACTTTGAGACCGATCTGAAATGCTGTGACATGTTATTTGGAGATGTAATAAGATGTTTCTCTTGTATGTGAGGGTATTATAACTCCTAGAATTAAAAAAAGGTTATAATAAGAGAATAACATTTGGATGAACTTTGGCAATACTAAGGAGGACGAGTGATTATATATCTCAAATGTGCATATAGCTTTGCAACTCTTATGTGGCACGAGACACGCGCCACAATGAGGTGATGTTATATTAATTTTTGCGCAAAGGAATGGGGTGCAGAAAAAGTGCATGCACACTAAACTGGATTAAAACGGAAGAACACTTTAGCAAGGCAAACTAGAGGGTGTTCTTCAGACTTTTTCAGATTGAACTCCTAGAAAAAGACACGAAAAAGAAATATAACACTGTACGATATTGAATATGTGTTTTCCTATAAAGTACCTTTATTAACGTTGATGAATAGCCTGTAGTTACCTACAAAATTTCACCTTATGACCCATGTGCTTATCTATGGCTAATATTGACAAACGGGGCTGTCTATGGGCTTTGTCCTTACCGCTCCAATAACTTCCTTGATAAGGCTGGAGGTGCCCTTGCGGTGTTCAGGTGAGGACGATAATGTATGGTAGCACGGATAAATGTTGACTGCTTATCCCTAAATACCTTACATGACTATATTGAGTTCAATGTTAATAATAATAATACTTTTCGGCAAAATAGTCAGAAAACAAAGGAAATACCTAAATTAAGCACAAGCTGGCGAACGTACATGGGTAATGAGAATAAATAAGAAAAATGCTAAAATGGTACCGTTTTTTAAATTGTTGTTGTCCTCTACAAACGGATAGATGACGATAAAAAGAGAATGACGACAAATCTATAGAGTATTTTCAGCGCATTTTTCCCCATATAGGCCTCCGCTGTTCGCTCACTCCACGCACGGCCGGGGGGAGAAAACACCTTTAAACAGACGTTGGTTGGAGGCAGCAGCAGATAACCAGCCAGAAGCAGCAGGTGCGTGGGGGAAGCACTTTGGCCTCTGGTAAAAGCTTCCATGTCGAGTGAGAGAGATCACGGGCGCCACTAAAGAAGCAGGGCAGGAAAACACAATGACCTCCTGCCCTATTTAGGAGGAGTCCCAGGAGAGGAAAACATTGTCATGTGCAGAAACCCACCGAGATGCAACTAAATTCCTCATAAGGGAACCGACATCATTCGGACTGTTCTCTCTAAAACACAAGACAGTTTGTCCACAATTGAAAAACATTCCCAGATTCGCCAGGAAAAGAAAGAAACTTGAAATCCCATCCATACTAAACATTATGCATAGCATCCTACTTTAATGCTAGAACTGAGAAAACTGCGTGAATATCAGTAACACAGGTTGGACACAAAGCTTTAAATAATGGCGTGTTGAACAAAAAAAGTGTGAGGGAAAATTGGAATAAAGACACATACAGAAGGAAGACCAAGAGAACACAAACAACTTGGAGGATTAGAGAAAGGAAAGTACGATATTAAGGAACAGAATCATATGCAAATTAATGTATAGAAAAGGTCAGGCTGCAAGGGCACTCCTTCTGAATCATTATCAGGGCAAACAATGAGCAATTGAGGGCATGTCTTGGAATGGAGTCAGATTTCAAATCCAGGTCCCATCTACTCTCTTATTTTCCCTGCAGCTGTGAACTGCAAACACGTACAATGTTTGTGGACTTGGCTGTGCTTTCATACGCACTCCATCAAGGTAACTTAACCAACCACTGCTTCAAGTTTTACATACAGTAATTTTGGACACTGTCCTGCAGTGTACTGCCTTGTATCAATGAGCAAAGTTTGTTGTCTGCTGGTTTTTTAAACTCCAGTATTGACTGCAAATGCTCTGTACATCTGTTGCAGAAGTTGTCGAGCAAGGTTCATCAATGTAGAGAATGTTATGTATAGCGTAATTGTGCCAAATCTTAAAATTAATTTTACATGATTAACATAGGAGCGAGATGACACTTATTATAAACATATTATATTAGAATGTATTCCATACCAATTGGAAACTTCAATTAAAACTTCTTTGTAAATGCTGGTTCATGAACACCCTCTTTTTTTGTTAAATATTTTTTATTGCAGATTCATTAATCAATAACAATACACATAATAAATATACAACAATAGCAATAGAACTTACATCGTAATATGATTACTAATAACTTTGAAACCACCAAGAAATTTCCAACACTGTCCCAAAAGGTAGCCAAGTCAGGACATTCTTTAAACATGTGAGTGTCTGAAGCTAAAGCCAGCACACATTTCTTACAGCTGACTGGTGGGCCTTTAATGATTTTAGAAAGTTTTCGGAGGAAGGAATAAGCCCAGTGAATGGTAAAAAGGTGGTTCCTTTTCAGGCATGCCGGTTGGACTATCTCATATAGGATCTTACAGGAACTCTGCCATAGATAGTCACAATCTTTTGCACAATCTTGGCAGTTCCTCTGCCAGTTTCCTCTGCCAGCTTGAGACCAAAAAGAAACCTCCTTCCTACCACGTGGCTTGGCCATAGGCTGATGTTCTAAAAAGCTGCTACTCCCTACTGGGTTGTTTTGATTTAATTTTGATTGGGCCCAACTTTTCAACTGAAGATATTTAAACCTTGAGAGGCCTACACCAACTTTGTCCTTAAGGTGTTCCCAAGAAACCAGAATGCCGTCAAAGACCAGGTCCCCTCAAACTGCCAGCCCAGCTTCTCTAAAAAGTACTGCCAGCCCATCTCTCGGGCACTCTGGGGCACCAGGAGAATCCCTAAGAGGAGCCTGGCTAGAAAAATAACTGAGCACAGCCGTACCCCTAAGTTTAGCCCAAGTTTTGGCAAAGCCCTGAGGAACCTTCAACTTGACCTGTTTAAAAAACTTTGGGTCACCATATTTAAACAAAAATCCCTCCTCAGGTAAGTTAGCTCCCCTAAGCATGGCAATAAACATCCCCCCCACACCAGTACTAACCGGCATCTTCAAGTGCATATGTGAATGTGTAAGTTGAAAAGGCCAAGCATAAAGCTGGAGATCCCACAGGACGAGGCCTCCTTTCTCTCTCCTCTGCCACAGCTTTTTACATCCTATTCTTGTTGATTTGTACGCCCAAACAAATGAATTAATATCCCGCTGTAGCTTGTCTATAGCAGATTTTTCGAAGTGAAGGGGAATGCAATTAAAGAGAAAGGTGACCTTAGGGAGTATCGACATCTTAACTATGTTGATCATCCCAAGAATGGAATCAGCCTCTGGCACTCCCTAGCCACCATAGCTACATTGGTCTCATCAATCTTTGTAATATCTTGCACAATGTTAATCCCCAAATATCTCATCTTAGAGCTGATCTGGTGCTGATGCTGGGTCCTCTCGAGGTTCCAGAACATGATTTCTGTCTTCGTGGCATTGATCTCATATCCTGAGACAAGACCAAACTCCTGTGCCAGACTAACCATGGCTGGAAATGCTGTTTGCAGGTTGGCCGAAAAAACGAAAATATCGTCAGCATACAGGGCGACCTTCCTCTCCCACTCCCCATACTTAAAAGACTGGATGTTAGAATCATTCCTGAGTCATTGAGGAAATGGCTCAATATATAAGTCAAAGAGGAGAGGGGAGAGTGGGCAGCCTACCTGTTCCCCCTTGAGATCTTAAAAGGATCAGTAGTATTACCATTAACAAAAAGTGTCGCTGTTGGTGCCTGGTATATCAACTGGATTGTTCAATAAAACTTTTCCTTTAGGTTAAATTTCCCCAAAACTTCAGTCAAATAGGTCCAGTTCACCCTGGCGAACGCCTTGGTGGCGTCTAAGGTCATAGCTGCTAATGGGAGAGAATATGTGGAGGCCAGGTCTATCCCCCCTATAAAGTCATAAGTAAGATCTGATAACTGCCTTCCCCTGACAAAGCCCTTCTGATCCAGATGGAGAATGTCCCCCGCCACAAGTCCCAATTTACCCACCAATAATGAAGCGAAGATTTTATAGCCCGCATTCAAAAGTGAAATGGGCCTGTAAGACCCACAACTTGATGGCTTTTTCCCAGGTCTCAGGATCAGAATAATTGTGGAGTCTTTCCATGAGACTGGGAGCTCTAGGCCTTCCTGTAATAGCTGATGAAAGAGCATCGTCAGAGTTGGGACAATCTTATCAGGCAATTGCCTGTAGAGCTCAGATGGGAGCCCATCGAGTCCCACGGCTTTCCCGACCTGGGGGAACTTTGTGTCTGGACAGTAACCTCCAACGCCCCAATTTCCTGTTCTAGGGCAAAACATTCTGCTCTCTGTGCCCTGTTTTTGACATACCCTACATTTTGCAAAACCCCTCTTATGAAATCTTTAAATGTATCCCACACAATAATGGGGAAGGTTGACCCCATCATGTCAGCAAATAAATCATCGCTAATTTGCAACCATTGTTTTCAGGCTCAAGGTAACTTTAGCATCAAGGAGAAGGGCACGATTAACCATCCACGAGGGGTTTAGCCTATAGGCAGGACATTGGAAAACCATAGTTACAGCAGAATGATCAGAGAGATGCCCCGGCAGAAGTGTGTATTCTTTTGACCTTATCTGGTATTGCTGTATCAACAAAGAAATAGTCAAGCGATATTTTGTGCTAGGAAAAGTATATTCCCTTGTCTGACCCATTTGGTGGTGCCACACATCCACCATCACAGATCTTGGAGCATGCTTTTTAGTGCCTGCCTATTTTTAGCCTTCTCTCCTAGTAAATCTATCTAGGGTAGGACCAAGCAGAGTATTAAAGTCTCACCTCAAGACTATCAGTGATTCAGCCTCCAACAAATTCCACTCCAGGGACGAGAGATATGAGGGGTCGTCAGCATTTGGGCCATAAAACCCCCCACAAATAAGTTCATAGTTAGAGCATCTCTTACCCCCAAGACCTATTTACGCTTACCATTCGTTTTAGATGATAGCATCTCTACCCCTGTTCCTTTCCTCAAAAGAATGGCTACGCCCTTACGGAGCTCTACCTGATCCGTAACTGCATAACTCAATCCTCTACTCACTGTTGCAAGATCTTTATGTGAGCCCTACTTTCTTCAAGATACCAGAATACCAATCTCTGCCTTCCCTTTGATCTAAGCCCATTAACATTCCAAGCTAAAAAAAATATCCTGACCTACCCCCATTATCCTTTAGGAAAAACTGCCCATATGTATACAAGTGATTAAAATCGCAATCTGGTGATCTTGAGGACTTATTGGTTTTGTTTTTTTCCCACTGCTCCCCACCCTGTACCCTTATACAACTCCACCCTTGAGGAACCCTCCCTCCACTCTTTGGCATTTTGAATGCCAGTGGGCTTCCCCAGGGAAGGAATACCACACAGAGAAAAAAATGCAAATACACACACATACCAGGTGCATCCCCCGACTCCTCGTCCCATCTCTCTGCTGCCCTATAATGGACCCTTAGGTGTTCTTCTTATGTTTCCTGATTGCATCAATAAGACCATCCACCTGTTCAGGAGTAGGAAAGTTATACATCTGATTATTCCACATGAAACGCAGCATTGGTCGGAACTTCAACCGTGCTTTAGCCCCGAATTTATGGAGCTGTTCCAGCCTACTACCAGCCAGAACAGCCGCAGGTCGGTGACCATACATATAGGGGGGGCGCTGGATGTTGGAATGGTAAAATTTACTATTCCAACTCCAGTCTGTGCGGAATTTAGGGAAGGTGTTGGATTTTAAATCCAACACCTTCTCCCCCCTCCGCAAGCCGTTGTAATGACTTGCGGAGTAATGGTATGCGTTGTCACAACGCGGTCATTATAGCAACCGCGTTGTGACAGTCTCAGTCGTATAAGTAAGGACGTTCATCAGGATCTTCTTAGTTTTCTGGTGATTAAGGTTACTTTTACATGGTTCCCTGTGCACTCTTTAAATCTCAAGTTCTAGATTAATGGCTTGCCTGTCCTTGTGAACTGTGTCCCGTAGTAATGCAACCACTAAAGGACTTCCTATTAGCCCCTTCCTCCATTTATGGGACATTCAGGATCTAGAGCTTGTTCCCTCTAGAATGGCTCTCCATCCTTCCTAGATCCTCCCTCAGGCCTTGATTTTGTTTTCTCAGCAGTGAGAATGTGCTTGTATTTTTCTATACATCTTGATTAACCAATACCATTTCTTCCTCCAGCACTTTAGTTTGTGCAGCCAATTCATGCCGTTTTTTGTTCAAGGCTAGCCAGGAGGCTTGGATCCCAGATTGATATGCCTCAGAAACCTCAAATTTGTTCTTAATTTCAGTCCTTAGACTCAGTGGTATGGTAGCTGACAACTCCTACTCCAGTATTCGTACAGCCTAGTCCCACCGGAAGATGCCTGGGTGGCAGCATTACTCACCTGGAGCCCCAGGGTCAACTCATGCACCTGCTCTGGGATTTCTGACGAGGCTAGCACCTCAAATCTATACTACTATTATAAAGGAAGAACTTTGCACCTTTAAGGCGGGTAAACTCGGGAACCACAGAGCCAATCCACACACCTGATACACCGTTGGAATTGTCAGGGTGTGTAGATGGTTATGGGCTATATAATTTTTTTTTTAAAGTTATTTAAAAAATTAACATTAAAAAAAAAGTAGTCCCTTCGAAGTAGCGCCGGCTGTGACCTGCCTGCTGACGTCAGGAGCGCGGGGAGGAGCGGCGTCCAGGAACGCGAGGAGGAGCGGCGGACATGGCACGGGGGAGGAGCGGTGACGAACGGCGGAATGGCGGTGAGGACCGGCAGACAGGCGGACAGGCGGGAGGAGCGGTAAGTGGCGAGGAGCGGCGGAGTGGTGAAATGAGGAGCGCGGGGAAGGAGCGGCGGCTGAGGTAAAGCTCCGGGCAGGCGGGGGTCGGGGCAGGCGGGGGACGGGGCGGGCGGGGGCCCAGGCTGCTTGACAATGTCGGGGCTGGCGGGGGGCCGGGCTGCTGCACAAAGTACGGTAAATGAGGAGCACAGGAGAGGAGCGGCAGCTGAGGTAAGGCTCCGGGCAGGCGGGGGTCGGGGCAGGCGGGGGAAGGGGCGGGCGGGGGCCCGGGCTGCTTGACAATGTCGGGCGGGGGCCGGGCTGCTGCACAATGTAGGGGCGGGCGGGGGGCGGGGAAGCCTGATTGCTCCCGGACAAGGTCGGGACGGGCTGCTAGTATATTCATATTAGGGATCTGTGCAGACATCTGAGTGCCTCCATTCTTACCTAAACCTACTACTATGATATAAGCATCTGTATTATGTGTACCTATTTGTATCCCCTATCTCTTCTGAAGCTTTACTATCTTTGTTTATCAAGGTAAAGTCGGGGTCTCCGGACAATCCTCTTAAGCCCGACTTTTTCATTAAGTTCCAGGAGTGTCTCCTACCAGGGTATCTGGAACTGACCAATCTGTCTTTATCGTCTGCTTCAGTCCCGAAATCTTAGAAACATTCCAAAGTTGTCCCTCTGCTGAAAAAAACAATATTGGATGCTTCTAGGCCTGAAAATGTTTGTCCGATCTCCCTCCTCCCGTTCCTTCTAAAATTGTATGTAAACACTATTCTAACTCTGCTCCTGGAATTCAATATGATCCTAGACCCCTCTCAAAATGGTTTTAGGTCTCGACACAGCACAGAGTCCACTCTCCTTGCAGTCACTGAGCTACAGCGAGCCTCTCTGGATGAATGCAGAACCTCTGCGCTGAATCTGCTCGATCTGAGGGCAGCATTTGACATGGTGCCCCACAAGACCCTGCTACATCGGCTACAGGAGATCGGCATCAGTGATAATGCCCTCTCCTGGTTTACATCTTTTTTTGTCTGGTAGGACTTTTCAAGTCATCTCTCCGCCTTTCCACTCCTGCACCCATCTGCTATGCTGTGGTTTCCCCCAGTGCCCAGCCGTGAGCCCCACTTTGTTCAATGTTTACATTTCGTAACAAAAGCTTGCAACATCTCTCTGGTGTCATATGCGGATGACACACAGATGGTGCTTTCCTTTTCTACTGATCATAGTCAGGAGGACCTGATCGACATCTTCGAATGGATGGCTGCCATCTGTCTTCAATTGAACTCCACTAAATCAGAAATCCTTCTTGGAGGTAGAGATGAACATCTATGGGGTAACCATTGTTGATTTCCTGTGCTTGGCCCAGCCCCTCTACGAACACCTGAGGTTATGAACCTAGGTGTCAGGGTGGACTGCACCTTATCCTTTGATGCCCAGGCTAAATCAGAAGTAGGCACCTGTTTTGGACTTTTACGAGGCCTATAGCCTGTCTTACGACATTCCGGCTCCCACACTTGTCAGATGATAGTCCAGTCTACCGTTCTAGCTAGGTTGAACTCCTTCAACGCGCTGCTCCTCGGTTCCAGCAAGTAAGTGATTAAAAGGATACTGTTTATACTTCCTAAGTATCGCCCTGTCTCGGGCCTCCTTCGCTGGCTACATTGGCTGGCTGTAGAGCAAAGAATTCACCTTAAGGTTCTTTTTATCACTCACAAAATCTTCACGGGTCTCTGCTCTGGAATTCTGAGTGATCTGTGTCTTCCTTATGTGCCTGTGCATGCCTTGCGCTCGGCTGATCTCCACCTTGCCCTGTGCCCAGGGTACGCAGGGCCAGAGCCGGCGGGCCCTCTTTCAAGTCTCTCACCCGCACTCTGGAATTCCCTGCCTCCTTCTACTGGTGCATTTCTGACCATTGGGCCTTTAGAAGGACCACAAAGACCAGGCTATTCTCTGATCATCAGTTGCCCACCTGCCCACTGCACTCTGATCATTAGTTGGCCACCTGCCCCACTCCACCCTGCAGACTTTAGCACCGGGACACCCCGTTGCTGTGGCAGCCATGCGCTTTATAAATATTTTAACATAACACTAACCTGCTTCTTGTGTGCTTTGATTTAGGGCTGTTGCAGCCATCACTGTAAAGTAGAAGTTAGGGAATGAGGCAACTCTTGTCTGGGTGGCTTCCCCTAGCACCTGGTGTCTTATTAGGCAGTATAGAGGATTTTCCAAACTTTGAATTCAGACCCCTCTGTGCTCCCCTAGCAATACGGCAATGAGGTTTAGCAGTGTTTTCAGGGACGACCAACAAAGGGTCTACCTCTGGACTTACCCCATAACTACTGGCAATATGAGTGTGCAGCACATACCTTTTATTTTGCTCCTGGTCTGTACCTACTCTGATTCATAAGCAACCACAAGGGCAGCCCAAACCACCTGAACCAGGGGCAACTATTGTCTGATCCTAACAAAGGTTCAAGCAACAACAATTCATAACATTGACCAAAACATTAATAAATCAATATTTAAATAGCAATGAAAAAAAGTGCATACATGAAAATGTAGAGGGACCCATATACAATAATATTTTTTGAAAAAATATGACAAATGTATTCTTAGTTATAAATATGAAAATAGATGTAACAATGGCGCTCAATCAGTGTGCTGGTACAAAGACAATATGTAATACAGACCAAACAGGTGGCAGACAGAAACTTTTATCTTTACATCGTGATTTTTCCGGCCACTTTTATTTAAAAGTGGCCTGAGATTTCTCAATAGAATGATCGTGTTGAGAAGGAGATCGTTTATTTACACTAGAGACACATCTACCCTGTCTTTACATCTGATGGATGGAGATCAAGGTGCACAAGTGAGTACCCTTAGGGGATTGACACTTTGACATTTTTTCTATTGTAATGAACAAATTGTTGTGTCCTTTGGCATTAACATTACACTGATGCAGACGTTGTTTTTATTGTTATGGCCCAATGTGGCACTAAAGTATTTTAGTGATTGAGTCACCCTTGACTGGGCATGATCTGCTAAGTTATATGTATGTATGCAGCCCTATATAATAAGGTTATTATACCAAATGGAAGAGGCTAGAAAACAGTGATGAAAATCAAAACCCTTTGAAAATATTGTATGCAACAAATGGTGGGAATATTTTAAAATAGGGCTATTAGAAATAAAAGAACAATTAAACATTTAAACCAATGCGAACTGGAGAACGCCATCGATCCCCATCAAATCACCTAGTTTCAAAATTCCCCGTCTTCCCCAGTCAGCCATGACCGAATCCGCAAATATTTCCCCTGGCAGGGACACCTTCCTGAGCATGTGGTTATATGCATTAAACCTTCCAAGTCCACCTTTCTTACAGAAGGCTGCCCATATCTTGTAAGCTGCCTGCAGCGTTTTGAAGCTCGTTCTTTTGTAATAGCTCGAGTCAGCACATTTAAGAAAGCAGTTCCCCGCTTCCTCACCCAAAAGTATCGCGCATATATCAGTGGACCAAGATTATACTTTTGGGTCCCCCGCCGCCCCACCTAGCAACCCTTGCATGTACTGAAGTGCTGCTGCTCAATTAAACATATTAAAATGCGGGACTGCCCATCCGCCTCTATCCCTTGGAAGAGTCATGTAGCAAAGCGCCCTCCTCGTTTTACCATGTGCCCATATGAATCTATTGACTAATTGTTCCAGTGACAAATACCATTTGGCCTAAAAAAAAGTGGAATTGCCCTAAATAAATAAAGAAACTTAGGTAAAATAATAATTTTTATCATATTTGTGCGCCCAACTAGCGACAACTGGAGGTTATGCATCCTATCAAGATCTCGTTTAACTTTAATAATCACACGCTCAATATTGCTATCCACTGTCTTATCAAGAGCTGCCGAGATAGTGATCCCTAAATATACAGCCGAGTCGACCACCCGCCCATCATTACAAATTGTCCTGCTATTCTTAATTATCTGGGTTTTATCCCCATTAAGCGCATAACCTGAAGCCTACCCAAATGACTGAGCTTCTGTCTCCACCTCTTCTATAGCACTAGCAGGCATTGGAGTAACAATTGCTATGTCGTCTGCGTATGCCAATATTTTGAAATCTCGACCTTGAACTATTAGTGGCGGAATCCTATCATTTAATTCCAATTTACGCAACAGTGGGTCGATGTTTAAAGCAAAGAGGAGTGGCGAACAAGGGCACCCTTGACGAGTCCCCTGCTTAATTCGGAAAGACGCAGTGTACCCTCTATTAATTCTAAGTCCGGCTGTAGGACCTCTATAAAGAGCCTGAATTACTCTAATGTATCCCTCCCCTTTACCACTGCACCTCATAACCATCCAGAGGTAGTCCC
Source organism: Lissotriton helveticus (assembly GCF_964261635.1). Classification (NCBI taxonomy): domain Eukaryota; kingdom Metazoa; phylum Chordata; class Amphibia; order Caudata; family Salamandridae; genus Lissotriton; species Lissotriton helveticus. The sequence goes on from NC_136061.1 coordinate 1,840,442,196, forward strand.
AGGAGACCCTATAGAATGCCTTCTCTGCATCCAGTAACAGAACAGCCATAGGGCCCCCTGAGACTTCCACTGCATCGAAGAGGGTAATACCTTGGCATATGTGCTGCGTTGTACCCCTTCCTGGAATAAAACATGCTGGGTAGGGCTAATTTGGTTTAGAGACTCCCCCTTGTGCCTGCAACATCATATCCCCCATATCCAAACGGACAGCCTCTTGGAAAACCTTATAGAACTCAATAGGTATCTGATCAAGACCTGCCGCTTAACCTGATGGAAGATTATTTAATGTTGTGATTATCTCATCCAGGGTCAGAGGAAGTTCGAGTGCCTCCTTCTCCTCCTCAGGAAGCCAAGGAGCTGATATATCCTTGAGATACTCCTGGATAACTGTTAAATCCCTTAGCGGGTCCTCATTATATAATCCTGCATAAAATAATCTCTCCAGTGTCTGTTACTGTAACTCCTCTACCATTTGAGATAACCCTTACTTCCCCTGCTGCTGCCTTCTTCCTCGTGCGTATTGCTAAGGTGTGCCCCACCCTCTCACTTAATTCATGGCATTGCTTTTTCTTAATTAAAAAGTTAGCTGCCACCTTCCTAGCAATACTCTCAATTGCCTCTACTTTATTAGCTACAATTTTGTGGAGCGCTTGATCTAAAAGCATCCTTTGATGAAGTGCTGTGTTCAGCTCCTCCTCTGCCTCCGCCACAGCTTTAATACGTTTTTTTAATCTTAAATCTTCCTGTTTTTGTTTATGTAAGCAAAAGCTCAGGGTCTCCCCGTGTATGCCTGCCTTAAATGCATCCCAAGCGACACTAGATGAGGTGATTCCTCTGTTAATCTCCCAGAAAGCTACGATCCAATCATTCATATGTTTTATGTAACTCTCATCCTTGAGCAGTGCTCTTTCAAACATCCAGGTGCTTTCCTGCCTAACTGCTCTATTACGTTTTAGAGTTATTACCAATGGATTGTGATCGGAGATGATCCGGGGGAGTTTCTCGATCTGGGTTCTTGACATTAAAGAATTGGAAACAAAAAAATTGTCCGATCTCACACAAACCTTATGCTGCGCTGAATAATATGTACTGCCAGTGCCTACAGGGTTGAGACGGGCCCAGACGTCAGTTAAAGAATTATGCTGAGCCAAGTTCACTATTGCGCGACATGTCTTTTTTTACGACCAAGATAAAAGTGCCCACCCTCAGTCCCTAATCCAGCCAGCCCATTAATATTGAAGTCTCCGCAGAAGATTATCGGCTCCGGCCATAAGGCCAGTTCTGAATTCCGAAACTCGAAAATTTACGGTCGTCCTCAGTAGACCCATAAACCGACACAATGGTAAACGTTTCCCCATTTATTGTGCATTTAAGGAGAGCCCATCTGCCCCACTTCAATCTTTCTTTTAACTGTATTACCACTTCTTTTAGCTAATATAGCTATGCCCCTGATCTTGGAGCCTTGTTTAGAATGCGCGAGCAGGGGAAAACCCAGTTGTTCCAACAAGTAGCCCCTTGTCCCCTCTCTGTGCGTCTCCTGCAAACAAACAAGATCTTATCGCATTGATCTCAACATAGTCATCCCTCGCTGCCTTTTAAGGTGACCATTGAGCCCACAAACATTGAGGCAATTTGTACACACATTAAAATACATCGAATGGCAGTCCCGCCTTCTCAGCCAGTGAATTAAAGAACGTTGGATATCATGCTGTACTGTGGTGTATGTTCTTTCCTACACGTGGGCAACCCTATCTGCCATGTCTTCATACATTTTATTCATTTTCCTTCATTGCCTGTTTGGCCCTCCAACTCCCTATCCTAGCTTCTCCCTGCATTTGCTTCAGTGTGTTATAGATTAAATCCAGTGAGGTAGGCTGAAGGGGACTATTTGACGCACTCTGCCCGCTTGTTTGTTCGCATTGCCATTGTCTTGGTACATTTGTGATGTGGCTGAGTAGTCCCAGGCGAGCTTCCTGGCGGTATTAGAGGGGCTCTCAGGCAACTTTGTTTTAACTTTGGACCTCCTTTTCTGCTGGGTGCCCTTCTGAACAGATGACCTATCCGCGGAGTCTGTATCCCCAGATGAGCTCCCTTCATTTGAGAGCGACGAGTCTGAATCCTCATTCAATGAAATAAAACAGTCTCCCTCAGGCGGGCCCACAACCCCTCTATCCTGTATTAGCGCTTGATGTTGGGACATAGTTGCAATATCGGAGCGGTTTGATATGGGATCAAGTTCCGGAGTACTCACTGCTTCCTCTGATGAGATCGACTCTGCTCCCGCTGAAGCACAAGCATTACCCTCTGTATTGATGCAAGATTCTGTAGCTGTGGAGCCTCCTGTGTTGCCAAGGTGATCTTTTTGAGCTACGCCCGTCAGCTCTGTGCTCAGGTTCCCGCTCCTCAACACTCTCCCAGGCTGAGCCTGCAGTGCTGTATCAGCATGTTGCCTGGATACCGAGCTTCCAGCATCCTCGAGGCCGGCATCGCTGTCTCCCGTCTCCGTGTTCTCCAGCGGTTTTGCAGCAAAAGCCTCAGCTAAGGTAAGCTGTCAAAGTGAGCCTTCTTTAGCTTTGAGTACGTCCTTCACAGTTTTTTGTGGTGGAGCTTTCAGACCGACATCAGCAGCATCTTTGCTAACAGCAGTCGCGGAGCTGCAACCATTGCTCTGCTGATCGCTCGGCTTCTTCGTGAGCATCCTGCGCACCGTTCCCGTAGAGCGCTGCACTACCCTCAAAGCCGGGGTATCCTTGTTTGGCTCTTTATTTAATTCTTTAGAGTTTCCTCGATCCTTCTGATCCTTCACTTGTTTCAGCCCATGCTGTGTCATCCTGTGCCCCGCTCTCGGTCGCAGTAACAGCGCGGCTATTCTTGTGAGGCTGTGTTGAATCAATGCAGCAAATTAAGCTACTGGGTGCACTATCCACCTCCTTGTTCCACAATCCTGTTGCTACACTACCGCAGGGTGATCCTGTAAAGCAGGGAGTCGCTGAATCCTTCTTAACTCGCCATCCTACATCGGAAAGGAAGGAGAGAGATCTGCGACTGTGTGCTACGGCCCGTCAGCGGCCATAATGCCTCCTCCTCAATTTTTTTTCCAACGCACCACATTTTCACAGTGAAAACTGACCCTTTTTTTGCAAAGTGCCTAGCTGTAGCTTTTGAACCCTAGATCTGTCTGCACCTAGGCAAACCTAGCAAATCTATACATTTTTTAAAACAAACCACCCAGGGGAATCCAGGATGGGGTGATTTGACTGGCTCTCACCAGGTTCTGTTACCCAGAATCCCTTGCAAACCTAAAAATGTGTAAAAAAAAACACATTTTCCTCACATTTCTGTTGTGGAAAGATCTGGAATCTGCGTGGCGTTACAAAATTCCATCCACTCTGCGTTTCCCTAAGTCTTCTAAGAAAAATGGTACCTCACTTGTGTGGGTAGGCCTAGGGGCAGGGCCAGGAAACGACCCAAAACGCAAAGAGGACACATCACATTTTCACAGTGAAAACAGACCCTTTTTTTGCAAAGTGCCTAGCTCTAAATTTTGAACCCTAACTCTGCCAGCACCTGTGAAACGTAGCAAACCTATAAAAAATTTTAAACTAGACACGCAGGGGAACCCAGGATGGGGTGACTTGACTGGCTCTCACACGGTTCTGTTACCCAGAATCCCTTGCACACCTAAAAATGTGTCCCAAAAAAACAAATTTTCCTCACATTTCTGTGGTCGAACATTCTGGAATCTGCGTGGATCCACATATTTCCTTCCACCCTGCGTTCCCCAAAGTCTTCCGAGAAAAATGGTACCCCACTTGTGAGGGTAGGCCTAGTGCCCGTGACAGGAAAAGGCCCAAAACACAACATGGACACACTACATTTTCACAGTGAAATCTGTCAGTTTTCGTACCAGAGCTTGAGTCTCCACAGGAGCAGAATGGCTGAACGTAACTGTCTATGATTAATTTTTCCCAACTCCCCAATGTCTCTAAACCAGAAACAGTTCTACCCTCAGAAACGAGGGGGGAATGGGAATGGGAAGAAAAGAGAGACTGCCGCTGCTGTGCCTTCTCTGGAAGTAATTCCCAGGAGAGATTATCTACACCTGAAACCACAAAGCAAATATTACTACAGTACAGAGCGCTACAAATACCTTTAATTCTACTCTACATTCTAATATAACTGTTACTGAAATAACAGTGGATTTTGCCTCTCTCTTGTTAGTAGTAGATTATAGTAGTTGTACGTAGCAAGTAAACATTTGTAATTGGATTAAATTAGTAGCAACTAAGTCGATATTGTCCTTTTCTTTTTACAGAAGTTCCTTCTGGTCTGGTAGATTAGTTGCTGAATTCGTTGGTAAGTACACACATATATATATATATATATATATATATATATATATATATATATTATAGCTACATCCAACTTCTCAATAAGGTGCTCTTAGTAGAAGGTTTTAACAGTCTCTGAGCAACCTTTGTAGTTAGTCTTTGTATTAGTAGTTGAGCAATTAGTTAGCGAATTATCTCTGTGCCATTAGTCATTGCGCAGTTTGAATGAGATTAATTACAGCGCTATAATTTGATTAGTCTCTCTCTGTCAGCAAATATCGAGCGGGTCTCTTTTCTGTAACACGAGCTGAGTGAAATACAGTTCTATAAGCTAACACCTAGCTTAAATGAATACTGCACCCTTGTCAAAAAGAAGTTAGAGTATTCTGAAAACTAGCACTGAGCGTCTCCCAGAAATGGGAAATGCTCTATGCTGCATAAGAAATACCTATGATATCCATGGAGGCAACTGGGAATTTTTAGCTACATACAGACCTCCAGGCTAGTTGCTGTTTCTGGCAGAGTTCAAATGGGAGTGATAAAAATCATTGCTGAAGAGATTTTCTTACAAAACCTGAAGCGCTGAATCAAAACACGGGCTCCTCACTGGAAAGATGGTTGAAGTGCGAAGCGCAATAGGTGCATGTGCACGATAACCACTACTCTGCTAATGAAGGGGAAAAAACACTAGAAAGCTAACCTGCAACTGTGTGAGTCCACCGTCTTGAAAAATCAGCTGAGGGAGATGGAGTCCAAATCATCAGATGATTAGAACAACCTTGCTACAAGTTGACTCCACTTGATCGGATTGTGTATGAATGAATAACACTGCTTTATCTTGATAATGGGCCCAGAACGACTCGAACTAGGGAAAAATAGCTCAATCCTGACAAAAACGGACCTTTGTTTTGCAAAGTGCCAAGCTATAGATTTTGAACCCTAAATCTGCCTGCACCTAGGGAAACCTAGCAAACCTATACATTTTTTTAAAAACTAGACACCCAGGGGAATCCAGGATGGGGTGACTTGATTGGCTCTCACCAGATTCTGTTACCCAGAATCCCTTGCAAATCTAAACATTTATAAACAAAAACAAATGTTCTTCACATTTCTGTGGTGGGAAGTTCTGGAATCTGCATGGATCGAGTGAGGTACCATTTTTCTCGGAAGACTTTGTGGAATGCGGGCTGGGTTGAATTTTGTGGAGCCACGCAGATTCCAGAACTTGTCACCACATAAATGCGAGGAAAATATGGTTTATTTGACACATTTATAAGTTTGCAAGGGATTCTGGGTAACAGAACCTGGTGAGAGCAAGTCAAGTCACCCCATCTTGGAGTCCCCTGGGTGTCTATTTTTTAAAAATGTTTAGGTTTGCTAGGTTTCCCTAGGTGCCGGCAGAGCTAGGGTTCAAAATCTAGAGCTAGGCACTTTGCAAAAAAGGGTCAGTTTTCACTGTGAAAATGTTGTGTGTCCACTTTGCGTTTTGGGCCGTTACCTGTCGCGGGCACTAGGTGAGATAAAATTTTTCTCGGAAGACTTTGGGGAATACGTGCTTGGTGGAATTTTGAACTTTCCATCACAGAAATGTGAGGAAATTTTTTTTTTTTACCTAACTTTGAGGTTTGCAAGTGATTTTGGGTAACAGAACCCCGTGAAAGGCACACAAGTCACCCCATCCTGGATTCTCCTTAGTGTCTAGTTAATTTATTTTACCGTTTTGCTAGGTTTCCCTATGTGCCGGCTGCGCAAGGGCCCAAAATCCACAGGTAGGCACATTGCTAAAAACAAGTTTGTGCCTAGTGGGCTTTCTGCTGCCCTGGGGGGGAATCGGAGGGTGTATTGCCCTGATATGCCCCCCTGGCGGTATAAAGAATTTTGCTATGTTTTTCGTGGGTGGGGGCATTGGTATGCCCATTCTGGGCAGCCCTCACCCCATGAATCAATAAAGCCAGCATAATCGCTGGCGCCTAGTGGGCTTTCTGCCCCCCCCCCGGGGGCAGATGAGGGGTCACTGCCCCCATCCACCCCTCGGGGGGCATAAAGACTATGGCATTTTTTAGGGAGATTTGGGCATTGGTATGCCCATTCTGGGCTGACTTCAACTCTGAATAAAAATAAAAACATACTGAGGCCTAGTGGGCTTTCTGCCCCCCCCCCCGGGGGCAGATAAGGGGCTATTGCCCCAATATGCCTCCAGGAAGCAGCAGAAAGACTGTGGTAATTATTTTTGGGGTAGTTGCATTATCATACCCTTTCTGCGCATTCCCCATCCCTACATTTAAAAAAAAAATCCCTGGTGCCTAGTAGGCTTTCAGCCCCCCCCCCTGGGGGCAGATTAGGGGCTATTTCCCCCACCTGCCCCTGGGGGGAGCAAAAACACTGTTGCTTTTCTTTGGGGGGGCGACATTCCCTGATTTCTAATGGCCTTTCTGCCCCCCAGGGGGAGGCAGAAAGACTGGAATTTTACTGGGGGTGGGGGCATTGTCATGCCCATTTTGGGCAGCCCCCACCCAACATCAATAAAAAAAAATCCTGGTTTCTAGTGTACTTTCTGCCCCTGTGGGGGCAGATTGGGGCCCCTGCCCACATCTGCCCCCTAGGGGGGCAGAAAGACTGACATTTCTCTGGGGGGCATTGCCATGCCTTTTTTGCAGAGCCCCCACCCCAACGTCAATAAAAAAAAATCCTGGTTTCTAGTGGGCTTTCTGCCCCCCCGAGGGCAGATTGGGGCTACCACTCCTGTCCCCCCTTTCAGAAAGATTGACATGCACTTTTTGGTCAGCCCCCAACTCAAAGTCAATAAAAAAAAATCCCTGGTTTCAAGTGGGCTTTTTGCTCCCCACGGGGGGCAGAAAGACAATTGTTTGCACAAACAAATATGGGGGAGCAAAGGCCCTTACCCAAAGGGTCGTTGCCCCCTGCCTGGTGCTAGTGGGTAGATCACTGCTAGGGGATCGCCCTGCTGGGTTGATTGCCAAGCAGGGATCCACTAGGAAAGGATACCACTGTAAAGGGGAAATTCTCCCCTTTCCAACAATACCCCTCTCATCTTTTTCTGTGCTCGGGGGTTGACATAGCCCCACAAGCACCGAAACTGAAAAACTGTCACTAAGTTTCAATTTTGTTTTCGTGGCAATGACGATTACGCACCATGTGCACGATCGCCAAAGCAATGTAGAGTTGTAAACATAAATTGGTATTTAATGCTTGTGACAGGGTCTCAAGCGGGGAGTGATATTTCTTACCAAATGCAAAAATATTAGAAAACATTCTGGCATTATGTGCAGCAAGTCTACCCTCAATGAACCCAGATTGATCAGATTTGAGAAGAAAGGGCATAACATTTTCAAGGCGAGATGCAAGAATTTCGGCAAATATTTGCAATATTAGTTACTTAATGAAACAGGAGGTTGATTTTTACAGAGGGTGTGGTCCTTGTCAAGTTTAGGGATAATAACAATCAGAGCTTCCAAAATGAGCCGCTAACTTTTGAATTTAAAAGAAAAGAATTGAAAAGTTCAAGTAAGTTAGGGGCAAAAATTGATGAAAAAGAGGAAAGTAATTTAATAGAAAATCCATCCGGTCCCAGGGCATTGGCTTTTTATTGGATTTATTAGCATCCATAATCTTTTGAAGAGTTATATCGGTTTCTGATGATTGAAATTTATCAGGGATGAAAGAAGGATCAGGAAAACCATTTAAACAAGTTTCTATATCATATTTTGAGGGATTGGTATCTTCTGTATACAATGATTTGTAGTATTCTTAGCAGACTTTAGAAATATCAGAATCAGAGGACGCAATGGTATTAGTAAGCTCATTAGGAATGGGCTCAATATGTTAATGCTCAGATTTAGTTTTTAAATAATTAGCCAGCCAGTAATTTACCAGCTTTATTTTTATCTCCATAATGTTTCAATTTAACCTTAAGTAGGATAATACATGCATCACGGGTCGCAAGTTTATTGTGGGTAGGCTTGGCTGTAATCAGTTCATGTAAAACAGGTGGATTTAGAGGTAAAGTAAGTATGTTCAAGTGTTTTAATTTGTTGTAGTGTAAGATACTGAGAATGTGCTATCTTTTTCCTTTTAGCTGAGTAAGCTACAGTAAAGCCCAAAAGGAGTCTTTGACAGCATCCAAGTTATTTGGAATGGGAGTTTCAACACACTGGTTCATTAAAAAAATTCATTAATAAAAGTAGTTGACTCTGTAATAAAATTGGGATAATCTAGGAGAAAGTTGTTGAATGTTCAGTGACCTGTTTTAGAGATGTGGAGAGATAAATTAAAGCTAAAACAGGGGCATGATCTGAAATAAAAATTGAGCCAATTCCTTATGATTGAATAGAAGGAAGTAAGGATTAAATAACTAAAATGTAATCAATTCTGGATATAGTATGATGAACATTAGAGAAAAACGTAAATTCACAAGTATAATTTTGTTCTAACATCAAAAAGGAACGAGTGGCAATGGCTGATTGAAATGCATTATGAGATTTATCAGGATTAAATGTGTATTTAGATTTGCTATCGGAAAAAGGATCTAACCATTGATTAAAATCTCCTGCTACAATAATGTTGGGATTATCAATGGTAGCCAATTTATTTAAAAAAAATCTTTTTATTGATTATAAAAACAAAACAGCAGCAAATTTGATCAACACAAGTTAAGACATAGCAATTGATTACATCTGCGAGGTATTCTTGTGGATTGAGACATTAAGAACATATCACATTTCCTCATCGTGGACCTCTCTAGAGTTTCTCGCCCCACCTACAGTATTACCACAGGCAAGGGGGGTTACATAAATTGCCTCTGCGCACGTTCAACTCCCCCCAAACCCGGACCCATTTCCAGAGGCATTCTCTGTTCTTATAGACCTCCACTTCTGCAACCATGCACCAGTCTATATCCCTCTCCCATTCAACTAGTTGGTGATTCCGCAGCTTCCCACCTCTGAGCAATGTTCCATTTTGCAATCATGAGACCCTTAGTAGTCCAGAGCTGCTCAGCTCGATTCATGTCCGTTGCATCCCAAATATTCAGTAGGTACAGTACAGGGGACAATCGAATAACACCACCACTAGCATCCTTCATGCATGTGATTATTTCTTGCCAGTACGGTTTGATCCTCGGACACTCCCAAATGGTATGATAAAACGTACGGATACCCCCACATGACCTTCTGCATCCTGCCTCTACCTCCTTGCCCATTTTGACCAGTACGGTGTATGCACTGTGCAATCTATGGAGTATTTTTAATTGTACAAGTCGCAGTCTTGAGGAAACTGCGACTTTATGAGGGGACGCAAGTGCCTCTCACCAGTCCTCTTCCTCTCTGTTACCAATGTCAGCTTACCAGCACTCCCAAAGACTAAGAAGTGGGTCAGGTAGGTTATTAATAATTTTTTTCAAGGTCAGGGATTTGGCCTTGCAGCGCCTATATTCGGACAGGAGCCTCTCTCCAATGGAGACGCCTCCAAGATTTCCTCCCCCCCCCCGGGACAACCCCCCTGAGAGCATGTCGAATTTGTGAATATCTGAAAATGTTCTTCTCAGATAACTCATACTCTTTCTGCAATTCCGCAAATGGGATTATTTTCCCCCTTGCCCAGAGATTGTTCACCGATGAAATGCTGATGGTGTCCCATCTATTGAAGGCCTGGTAGCAGGCCTGGTAGCAGCCCAGCTTTCCCAGGCACTTTGCCCACCAGAGGGGTGTGGCCAGTGTCAAACTGTTCACCCACCCGATGGTAAATGTTCAGACCGTAGGCCTAGTGAGTTTCTGCTTTTTTCGGTACACATATACCATGTAACATGAACCAAAATGAGTGAAATGTAAACACAGACTGCATCACAGGCTCGAATTACATTAACGTTCTTGCACACATTGCTGAGTAACAGTCGAGGGATTTTCATTTATAAAGTTACAGACTTGCCTATAGGGCCTCTCAGAGACACGCTTCAATGTCAGCTTGTAATTACTACTGGTGCTGACTAGTAGCAGGACATTTCCAGACATAAAGCATAATCAGAAATGTAAAAGTAAAGGCTTCTTTTATAGGTGCATGTTTAAGAATCTATGTTGCCCCTTTTATCTCACAATCTCTGTCCTTCAAGTGGGATGAAAAAGGCAGAACCACCGTGATTGCATTTTCTTAATTGCATTTAATGTTTTTTTATATCACTTATGTACTTTTATTCCACAGGTTATACCTCAATCCCCCTGTGTTCATGTACATTATCGTTTGCCATATTTTTCTGTATAGCTTTATTAATCAGTTCTACTTTTTTGTAAGAGAGATTTCTTGTGTTTTATAACTTATGATTGTTTCTTCAATTTCTGTCTTTGCTTCTTTATACTTTAATAAACTTCAAACTAAAAATAAAAATAAAAAAAAGGCGGAAGGCGGTCTTCAAAAGAAACATAGATATAGAAACCTAATTAGGAAATATGTGGTTTATTTTATTAATGGAGTGGCTTAAAATCTTTGAAGTAGAATCCTATTCTTTACACGGAGTGCCATCTGCTGAGCATTATGGTGCTTCTCAGTTTTCCATAATTGCATCCAGACATATCACACAGCAACAAAAGTGTCTAAAACAAGCCAGACCTCTTTGCTTTGCAAATGCTTATTATCAGGATCATATAAATGAGTATCACCTTTGATAATGTTGCAAATGATTAAAATCAAAGAAAAATCAATTGTGAATTACAAAATTTTGGGGGAAGGGGTAGCTTGGAGTGAACCATTTAACCAGTTCTTCCTTTTGCGTCATTTTCCTCTGCAGTCACTCATTCTGTTGGACACTTAGGACCCGATTACGATGTTGTCCAGAAAGCAGTTCAACCAAATCAGTTTCAGAATGCTTTCCAAATGACTCGGGTTTGGGGAGTCCAACCAACCAATTACAGTGTATCTGAAGACCATCCGGTCAGACTCCCATTGACTTCAACTGGAGCCCGTGTTCCGAACAAGATCACAAGCTCCCATTTAAAAATGGGTTGGTTGGGAAACCCTTTCACCATGTGGTAGTCACCCCATGGGGCCTGCCACACTGTGCATGCAGGGAAAAGGGGGACCCATGGGTACCCCCACGGGCCAGATTACAAGGGCCCCAGGTAAAGGGGGGCCTGCTAAGGGCCCCCAAAGTCAGATTTCAGCAGCCGATCCGTGTTGAAACAACGACTCGGAAAGGCTGTCCGAATGCAACAACCTAATTGCTTGTCCAGAAACACGGCCCGTAAACCTGTACGAGTCGGCTCCGACCCACACTGTTATGCCAAAGGCCATTGGGAACCGAGTCGGATGGTTCGAACGCTTTCAGGACATCATGATTGGACGTCCGGAAATGTGTCCTAGTTGGTCGGAAACAGAGCTTCCGAATCGGATATGACTGAATTGGATGCCGTTCAGAGCCTTCCTGGACGGCATCGTAATCAAACCCTTAGAATACTTTTCTACAACCATCTTTCTGAAATCCTCCATCTGCATTTCTCACACATCATCTCCTTTACCACTGTCATTTCACTCTGACCTTTTACAGGTACTTCCTTACATCAGCTCTCCTGCACTGTGCTCTTGCGCACACACACACCTAAGAGATTCTTAGTTGGAGTGTATCTTCTACACAAGAGTCAAATGGTGCATGGAAAAAACTACAGAAACATATCTGTAAAATGCAAACATTATTAGTGGATGCAAGCTGGAGTAAAACATTTGAAATTAAAGCAAGAGCTGCCCTCTGACCTGAATTACATGATGGGTTGTTATTGAATTCATGAGAAATTGAGGGTTGTTTTGGAATGTAAATTTAATATCATGGACAATAGCCCGATTCCAACCTGCTTCAAAGTTAGTTTCTTTACCGATGGCAATTATGCAGCAGGGAGGCATTAGCAAGGACCTTGTGCTCCAATTTCCCTGCCTCTCACCAACAGAAAGTCAAACTTTCAGCCGATTGTGTTTTTAAATGATGACCAGCTTCAGCTCTCATTGTGCTTCTCCTGATGTGTGGAGCGGCATGAGCGCTTCCACACCTCTTCTCATCAATAGAAAATAGCAGGGTGCGCACACAGGCACCCCTTCCATGGAGAAGATAGCTCCCCAACTCCATTTGACACATTTTGACCCCCCGACCCCCTAGATTGGCACCCGGTGCGGTGGTACCAACCTAATGCGGGCCACAAACCGCCACAAAAACAGCCAACACTCTGATCTGCCAGACCAGCCTATCAGCCATTGACTGATCACCTTACAGGCCATTCCAAAACCTGTGTCTGTTATGACTGGAGCACAGTCGTTCTTGGGCTGTTCTAGTCTTAGCTTTCTGGTCCCACCTTGCTGCTGTCAAGGGGTGCCTCACTCACCCAGGGGAGAATCCTCTTGCTCTCTGTCTTCCAAGGACATGACTCTTTCCTTCTTGCTGCAGTGACACATAGAGCCATGGTAAGAGTTATAGCAACATATTTGAAGCCATTACTTACCACTAGGATTCTCCAGGCCACTGTTTCCTTTATTTTCTTGACCCAGTTCAAGACGGTTCGTCCAGGTTAATTTTGAAGGATATTCCCAACCTTACAAGATTTAATTTATTTTACTTCCAGTTGCTATAAACAATTTCCCGGTTTTTTTTATATGAAAAAAGGGTCGCAGTGAAAACACTGCTTTACGGTGGGGCAAATTAGAAGGTATAAAAATGGTTCTAACCCCACGAATGTTGTGTGTACTATCAGTTTTACCTATGTCATTTCCTGGCACCTTTTAAAAAAATATTATTAAAATTCTCACTAAATTCCTTTGGAATAATAAACCTTCACTGATCCAAGATAAAATATTACAAGTCTTTCAATTGGACGAAGATTTTGGTATTCCAAAGTTTCAGAAATATCACCTCTCTTTTTTAACTGCACAAGGGTTAATTGGTGTTCGAAACCAGAACCATATCTCACTCCCAAATGTGTTATTATACAGAGGAATATTGCTGCACCTTTTTTCTATATCAGCAATTCTTACCATGGATCTCCAAAAACTAGGGTATCACTCACAAGTTCTCAGCACAACGAAGCTTGCCTTAGCTTATATGGATACACTATTTGTCAATAACATTGTGTCCTCTAAAAAAGTATTATTATTGTATAATTCTAAACTCAAACTACATACACCAGTATCCGGTTGGAATAAATGGCTAGATGGGAGAATATTTTGCATTTCTGACATTTGGTACAACAAGGCTAAAACAGAGGTCATAGCCTGGAATCTGCAGAGGAAATCGAGCATATGTAAAAAGAAAAAGAGATATTTAGGCATAAAAATCAAACATGATATCAAGGGTCTCCCGGAGGTAAACATCTTAAAAGTAATGAAGGAAGCTTGCAATCTGATGGTGAGCTGGTCTCACTTACCGCTAACCATTTTAGGGAAACTCAGGGGCATATTACCAACCAATAGAGATAATTTTTGTCTCTAACTTGTTTAGAGACAAAAATTATCGCCGCAAATCGGCGATTTTTATCGCAGATAAACCTTGCTATTAGCAAGGTTTATCGCAAATGCGATAAAAAACGGCCGCAATGCATGAATATCGCTGAAAAGTCAGCGATATTCATGCATTATCGAGCAAATGCTCTTAGCCATGTTATCCACCTCCCATTGGATAACATGGCTAAGAACTGCTCAGGGCAGGTGTTAGCTTTTGGAGATATTCGCGCTTAGCGCGAATATCTCCAAAAGTTGGTAATAGGAGATAGCGATGTTAGCGACTGTTTCCAGTCGCTAACATCTTGGCACGCCCACTTTGCATGTCATTAGTGATAAATATCACTGACATGCAAAGCGGGGCCCAAGATGGTCGCTATCTCCTATTAGCTGTCGCTAACTGGTGTTAGCAACAGCTTGGTAATAGGGAGATAATTTTATCTCCGCTTTATTGGCTTTTAAAGCCAAAAAAGCGGAGATAAACCCCCTTGATAATATGCCCCTAAAATTCATAAAAATGTCTATCCATCCTAAAGTCACCTTTCTATTCCAGGCAGTTTCCCTAAACTTTAATAACGAGTGGCCGGAAAAAATGCAGGGTAAGATTAGTAGCTTCATTTGGGCCTCAAAAGACCCCCGGATTGCCTGGAGGAAACAAAGGAGAAAAAAATGACAAAGGGCGTTAATCTCTACTGGACTTGCAATATTATGCCGGGCCCTTTCTGTTGAAGAATGGAAGCATTTTACAACGGGGCCAGATAGCTCAGACATTGGCAGAATTTTTAGAGTAATGCTATTGGATATAAGAGGAGGAGAGCAGGGTTTCATGCATAAGTTTGGAGACCCAAAATACTACTAAAAGGTGCATCTTAAGGTCCTGCATAGCACGGATACATTACGGTTCTGGATCAGAAAGGAGGCTAAACTCACATATTATAGCAGGCTAGCACTCATATGTAATGCACTAAGGGGCATATTATCAAGGGGGTTTATCTCCGCTTTTTTGGCTTTAAAAGCCAAGAAAGCGGAGATAAAATTATCTCCCTATTACCAAGCTGTCGCTAACACCAGTTAGTGACAGCTAATAGGAGATAGCGACCATCTTGGGCCCCACTTTGCATGTCAGTGATATTTATCACTAATGACATGCAAAGTGGGCGTGCCAAGATGTTAGCGACTGGAAACAGTCACTAACATCGCTATCTCCTATTACCAACTTTTGGAGATATTCGCGCTAAGCGCGAATATCTCCAAAAGCTAACACCTGCCCTGAGCAGTTCTTCACCATGTTATCGAATGGGAGGTGGATAACATGGCTAAGAGCATTAGCTCGGTAATGCATGAATATCGCTGACTTTTCAGCGATATTCATGCATTGCGGCCGTTTTTTATCGCATTTGCGATAAACCTTGCTAATAGCAAGGTTTATCTGCGATAAAAATCGCCGATGTGCGGCGATAATTTTTGTCTCTAAACAAGTTAGAGACAAAAATTATCGCTAGTTGTTGGTAATATGCCCCTAAATTCCCCTGCATTGACTAGAGGATACCTTGGCACTTCCTTTAAAGAAGGCAAGTTTAGTGAGATGGGAACATTTGGGGGAAGAGGGAGAGCTGGCCCTCTGGGAGTAAATGGCTAAGGCCTCCAATAACAAATACCTTTAAGTTAAACATTGGTTTTAGACAAAAGGGGGGATATAGTGACATCGAACGATTTAGAAACCAGTTTGATCCGTGAGGGTACCAAGAAAGAAGGAAGTGGCTACATGGTATTGGCCACTGGTGGGTTTCACAGGTGGCGTCTTCAGACTGCCAATAAGAGCTGTGGGAAAGTTGCTTGCCGGGGATGCAGCCATAAGATAAATGGCAAGTATCTTTTACTAACCTTTACTCCACTGTCTATGCTGCCAATTCAAGGACAACTTTGAAATTGTTGTAAGTAAATCCTCCACCCTACCTCGTCCTTTAAAATATACGTATATGAAATTATTTGATTTATTAATCTCATGTGCTACTATGTTTTAAAAATCTGCTCACATTTTATCCGTACAGGTATGGTGGGATTGGATCCTATAATTATGGAAGGGAGTTACATTTCTATAAGCCAGTCTGAAAAAACATCTCCAATCAAATCACTTATATGGAATACTCTGGATGAATATATTTATGCTTGCTAACTGCAACCATGTTTTACTATTTAATCTTGCTACTCAATATTACATATAATTTATGTTTTATTTTAGGCTCCTTCAACTGTTTTCATCCCTTTGTTACCATACACTTATTACTCATATGTATTGGATTATTGTTACCCAAACTCTTACTGATATTTTTGTCCATTTTAATGTTCGTTTACTTTATTAAAATCAATGAAATCATTTGAACGCAATTACAAAAAATAAAAGAAAATGCTGCTTCACAACAGAGTTTCTTCTCAGTTCCCTCCTGCTCTTGTTCTGTTCGATCCTGTGCCTGAGCCTAATCTAATCCCTGCTGTCCTGGTCACACTTGATTGAGTAAGTGGGCAATATTCAATTTTTCAAATCTTCAATGTGTGCAATATTCAACTTTATCCTGCAGAGGTTTTTTTATCCCAAAGATTTTTTTCCTTTTAAGTTTTTTGTCTCTATACCTCACTCACCTGATCTATCTCACATTCAGGGGCATATTACCAACCAATAGAGATAATTTTTGTCTCTAACTTGTTTAGAGACAAAACTTATCGCCGCAAATCGGCGATTTTTATCGCAGATAAACCTTGCTATTAGCAAGGTTTATCGCAAATGCGATAAAAAACGGCCGCAATGCATGAATATCGCTGAAAAGTCAGCGATATTCATGCATTATCGAGCAAATGCTCTTAGCCATGTTATCCACCTCCCATTGGATAACATGGCTAAGAACTGCTCCTGGGCAAGTGTTAGCTTTTGGAGATATTCGCGCTTAGCGCGAATATCTCCAAAAGTTGGTAATAGGAGATAGCGATGTTAGCGACTGTTTTCAGTCGCTAACATCTTGGCACGCACACTTTGCATGTCATTAGTGATAAATATCACTGACATGCAGAGCGGGGCCCAAGATGGTCACTATGTCCTATTAGCTGTCGCTAACTGGTGTTAGCGACAGCTTGGTAATAGGGAGATAATTTTATCTCCGCTTTCTTGGCTTTTAAAGCCAAAAAAGCGGAGATAAAGCCCCTTGATAATATGCCCCTTAGGGGCATATTACCAACGTTAAGCGATATTTCTTGCTAACGACGCTTAGCAACACATTTTTTACCGCTAAGCATCGTCAGAAATTATCGCAGATAAACCTTGCTATTATCAAGGTTTATCACAAATGCGATAAAAAACGGCCGCAATGCATGAATATCGCTGAAAAGTCAGCGATATTCATGCATTACCGAGCTAATGCTCTTAGCCATGTTATCCACCTCCCATTGGATAACATGGCTAAGAACTGCTCAGGGCAGGTGTTAGTTTTTGGAGATATTCGCGCTTAGCGCGAATATCTCCAAAAGTTGGTAATAGGAGATAGCTGTGTTAGCGACTGTTTCCAGTCGCTAACATCTTGGCACGCCCACTTTGCATGTCATTAGTGATAAATATCACTGACATGCAAAGTGGGGCCCAAGATGGTCGCTATCAATCAATCAATCAATCAATCAGGTCATTTGTAGAGCGCACTACTCACCCGTAGGGTCTCAAGGCGCTGGGTGGGGGGGGTGCCATTACTGCTCGAACAGCCAGGTCTTGAGCTTCTTCCTGAAGGAGAGGTGGTCCTGGGTCAGGCGCAGGTCGGTCGGGAGTGAGTTCCAGGTCTTGGCGGCCAGGTAGGAGAAGGATCTTCCTCCTGTTGTCGCTCTTCGGATGCGGGGGACGGCGGCGAGGGCGTGGTTGGTTGATCTGAGGAGGCGCTTGGGAGTGTAGAAGTTGACCCGGTTGTTGAGGTAGCTCGGGCCTTGGTCGTGTAGGGCTTTGTGCGCGTGGGTGAGGAGACGGAAGGTGATTCTCTTGTTGACCGGGAGCCAGTGCAGATCTCTCAGGTGTCCGGAGATGTGGCTGCGTCGGGGGATGTCGAGAATGAGTCTCGCCGAGGCGTTCTGGATCCGCTGGAGTCTCTTCTGGAGTTTGGCAGTGGTTCCGGCGTAGAGGGCGTTGCCGTAGTCCAGTCGGCTGGTGACGAGGGCCTGGGTCTGGGCCACATTCTGAGGGCTATCTCCTACTAGCGGTCGTTAACTGGTGTTAGCGACAGCTAGGTAATAGGGAGATAATTTTATCTCCGCTTTCTTGGCTTTTAAAGCCAAAAAAAGCGGAGATAAACCCCCTTGATAATATGCCCCACAGTTCCTTAAAAGAGCAAGGTGGCTAGCGGAGGCATCATTCATACCTCAGAAAAGGTAAAGCCAAGATATCAGAGAAGTCACAGCGTTCAGCCCTTGACACATTCACAACACCCAGCATGCTTTTCTATTCTCAACACACATCAATGGCTACCTTTACATTAATGTAATTATCTACCTATCCTTTCCAGCCACTCATCAAATGCTTATGAATGAATGGAAAAAGCTGGAAGTATGGCATTGCAAAGCGTGCAGCTATATGCTGACTACTGGGTTGAAGCTGACGCCCGCTTCCTAATGTGCCTGACACAGCATTCTTATCATACCTTATAGTGTTTGGGAGATTGGCAGTGTAACGCGTGTGGTTTAATAGCACTTAACAGTGGTTGGGAGTGTGGTAGCATAACGCATATAGCTAGGTGCTGACTATCGGGCAAAAATTGACGCCCGCTTTCTGAGGTGCTTGAGACAAGATTCTAATAGCACTTTATATCTAAGTACCGGCGTCCCTCGGAAAAGAGAGTAACGAGGTAGCGCTGCAGCTGTGAAGATTTCATTGGCATGACTTTTGGGTTGCGTGCACTGTGGTATATCGTGGTGCATGGCTGGATATGGTTTCGAAATTATTAGTAGAATGAACAGAGAAACACATGTCATTCTAGAGGTGCCCTACGCAACTCCATTGTCATGTTGTTTTTATTTAGGTGGCTTGATACATTCTGAGCACTGTGAGGACACGTGATCATATGACACGGGGTCGCTACATGATCGCTGGTATGTGATGTCCGGGCGATCATAAGGTAAATACCTGTCTGTGACTAATCTAATGTTTTTTTTTTTTTTTAAATATATTTTTATTGCAGAATCAGGAAGAAACACAACCAACAAACCAACCCATGCACCAGCGGGTCCCATCATGCAGCACTATAGCAACGTAATACACAGCCGATTAGCCCACATCCCGGAGGCTGGGCGGCGCGTCAATGAAGCAGTTCGCTGGAGGTACCTCGGTGCATGCCCCATGCGGGACACGGGTCAAGTGTAGTACTTCGTTTCTGCTTTTATCCCAAAACAACCAACCATCTCCTCCCCACCCAATCCCAGGTCACTTCAATGTCATATCACAATATCAACACGACTACGTTCCTGGGCCATCCGGTTCCGGGAAGTCGCTGGCAACCCACCCCATCCCACAACTCCTACTCTAAGCCCCCCCCCTCCAACTGCTGCTAACGCGGGTATCTCCAAGCCCCTCCTGCTCTAGGGTGACAGCTATCAGGAAGTTGTAACAAACAAGCGGTCACATGGAATCCCTGTTCATAATTGATCAGTTTCGTCGCCTTCAGTCAAGTGGTCCCTCAATGCCTGCACCACCATCTCCCATGACCGTGCAAGATCCAAGCTCTTCTCATTACCCGTTCTAGTCGCCTGGCGCATTCGTGACACACTCTCACAGCCCGACCACTTCACCAACTCGTTCCTCCACCTCCGTGCAGACGGCCCCTCTTTAGACTTCCAATGCCAAGTGAGTTCTCGCTGCGCCAGTATCAGACCCAACCCAATGAATTTACTCGTCACCTTGGTCTTTTTGGTATGCGGGAACCAAAGAAGCAGGCACGCGGCCATGTCAAAGTCCACCTCCCGATCCGTGACAGCATTCAAGAGGTCTCCCACCTCGGCCCAGTAGTCCCCTAACCTCGGGCAACCCCACAGCATGTGGTCAAAATCTGCCTCGGGCTCCAAACATCTCGGGCACATGGCGTCAAGCACCTGGAAGTGTCGACGTAACCTCTCCGGGGTCAAATATGCCCTATGGAGCACAAAATAATGCACCTGTTGGAATCTCGCATTCCTTGTCTCTTTCCAGGCCATGTGTAGCACCTGACCCCAAACAGAGTCCGGAATTGGCCTACCGATGCTGGCCTCCCAACGCGACTTCAACTCGACCAACGGAGCCAGACCCTCGTTCAGCATCCTATTGTGGAGGCAGGTCACCGCCTTGACGGTGCCCGCAGCCATCACCACATATTGGCACACCGCCGACACCTCCGGTTCAGCCAATCCGCCCCCCCAGTGCTTCCGCAGAGCCGCGACCACTGCCGCATGCAGCAAGAAGGAACCATTCGGCAGGCCGAACTGCTCCTGCAATGTCTGCAACGGGGCCAGCGTCCCATCCACATACAGGTCACCTACCATCTGCAAGCCCAGGTCCTCCCACTCCAACAATTGGGACCAATCACCCCCGTGCGGTAAGGCAGTGAGCATTCCCAACGGAATCTCCGGGGCGTACGGCCGGCGCTTCCCAGCCCTTTTCATATATCTGTTCCAACACAATCTGAGTGTCCACTCCTCCATCGTGACTTCCCTACTGGCCAGTCTCTGTTGCATCACGATAGACGACAAGACATGCCTCTGAACGCCGACCCCCCGGCCAACCTCGGGCCCCCTGAATTCTCTGGCCACGTTCTGCGTCAGGACCTGGAGCTGCGCTGCCAAATAGTATAACTCGTAGTCGGGGACGGCCATCCCTCCCTCACACTTGGGTCTCAGCAGGGTGGTCAGTGCTACCCGTCTGCGACCGTGGCCCCAGAGAAAACCAGTCACCATCATCCTCAGCTCCCGTAAAATGTCCTGCGGGATCCACACCGGCAACGTTCTAAAATAGTAGAGCAGTCTCGGGAGCGCTACCATTTTCAACAGCGCCACTCGGCCCAGTACAGATAGCGGGAGGGAGGCCCAGAAGTCCATACTGCCTCTCAACGCCCTAATGCAGCGCCCCACATGCCCCTCAAGGAGGTCCGCCGTGGCATGGTAGATGCGCACCCCTAAGTACAGAAAACAAGATGGTTCCCACACCACCGGCCTCGTGAGCTGTGGGCAGAGCGTGGCCTTCCGCAGCGGAAACACACAAGTTTTAGTCCAGTTCACCCTGAGGCCTGAAAGCCTCCCAAACCTGCCCAGCATATCCACCGCGCCTTCCAGAGCCCTTCCAGCGTCCGCCAGGTACAGTAATAAGTCGTCAGCGTACAACGATATATAATGCGAGTCAAGTCCCTGCGCAATCCCGTCGTAAACAACTCCCAGCCTTGCCTGCGCCGCTAAGGGTTCCATCGCCAGAGCAAAGAGCAAAGGGGATAGCGAGCAGCCCTGCCTCGTGCCCCTACATACCGGATAAACTGAGGAGACCAGTGTCCCTAGCCGCACCCGTGCCTTAGCCGATGAATAGAGCACTCTTGTCCAGCCCCGGAACCCCTCCCCAACCCCGAACTTCAACAGCACACCATCTAAAAAATCCCATTCCAAACTATCAAACGCCTTTTCAATATCAACCGCCAGCACCACCGGGCCAGGATCCGACAAGGCAGCACTATCAATGACCCCGATCAGCCGACGGATATTCATCGAGGTACTCCTGGAGGGGATGAATCCCGCCTGATCCCTATGTACCAAAGAGGTCATCAATGGCAGGAGCCGGGTGGCCAGGATACGGCTCAGAATCTTATAATCCACAGTCAACATAGACAACGGACGAAAAGAAGCGACATCTAAAGCATCCCTGCCCGGTTTCAGCAGAGGCACAACCAGCGCCTCCGTCATAGAATCAGGCAGTCGCCCCAGGTCTTTCGCCTCCGCATACACAGCCTGCAGCCTGGGCGCCAGCACTTCGATAAATTTGGCGTAGAACTCGATCGGCAGCCCATCCACCCCAGGGGTCTTATTCCATATGGCTAACCGCCCCTCTAATTTCGGCCAGGGTGACAGGGCCCCCTATACCCTGGGCCCCTTCCTCATCCAATACCGGCAGAGGAATCTGATCTAAATAATCGCTAATGTCCGTGGCTTCCACTTCGAGGTGGCTGGTGTAGAGGCCCGTGTAGTAGGATTGAAAGCGCTCCAGGACCGCGGACTGTGAGCAGACCACCACCCCATCCCCCTTTCGTATACTCAGCACCGGACAACCCCTAGGGTTCGGATCAGCCAGCTTCGCAAGGAGCGTGCCCACCTTATCACGTTCCTCATGCACTTTCACCGCATACAACTTATAGTCATAGCACCGCAGTCTCTCAGTCTCAGTCGCCACCGCTTCCTTAGCACGCAACAGGCTGTCCTGCAGCTCTGGCTTCTCCGGACGCTGCAGTTCCACCCCTCTCAGCACTGTCTCCGCTTTCGCGAGGTCAGACAGCACGGTTCCTCTCACAGTCAGAAACCGGCCCATACATATCCCCCTCACCACCACTTTCATCGCATCCCATTCATTCGCTCTGGTCGCCGTCGACCCAGCATTGATCGCGAAATAGTCGTCAACGCTTTGACGGACCGTATCGCAGAACGCTGGGTCCTCCAACGTCTCCGGGCGGAGTCGCCACGTGGGGACCGCCGATGTCGCCAACTGCCATTGCACTGAAATCAGCAGCGGGTTATGGTCCGAGATGGTTCTAGACAAGTACTCAGTGTGCCGCACCACCTTCGCCAGAGACTCACAACACAGCACCGAATCCAAACGAACATGCAGATCATGCAGCGCCGAGAAATAGGAGTAATCCCGAGTGTCGGGGTGCTGCGCCCTCCATACATCCACCAAGCCCCATCTTTCCTGCCAGTCCCCCCTATGGGTCGCAAGTCTGCGCACTGGGGAGTCCACCAAAGGCGGGTGTGACCTGTCCAACTGCACATCCGTAATGGAGTTAAAATCCCCTGCCAGGAGGATAGGGCCTGCTAAGTAGCACGCCAGTGAGCGCGACAAGCTCTCAAAGAAGTGGGCCTGCTCAGCGTTGGGGGCATAGATGTTACACAGCACTACTTCCCTTCCATACAGCCGTCCCTCCACCACTACATAACGACCCTCCGGATCTATTTTCTGACTCGTGACCTGGAATGGCGTGCCTGCTCTGACCCATATCAACACTCCCCTGGCAAATGCCGAGTAAGTCGTGCCAAACACCTGACCCCGCCACCTCCTCTGCAATGCCCCGCATTCCTGCTGTGTCAAGTGAGTCTCCTGAAGCATTGCTATCTGAACGCCCCGCCTCACCAAGTAGGCATGCACCTTGTGGCGCTTGACCATAGTACGAAGACCCCGGACATTCCATGTGACACATTTCAAATTAGGTAACGTCCCCATAGAGCATCAAACCCAACAGTGGCGCACGCCAATAAATGTGACCCGCATCGCAGCAATTGTACAACCCCCTCAAAACATCCCCTGCAACTCCCACCCTCCCCCTCCCCAGGACAGGGCCTAGTAACCCAGCTTCAGCCCCGTTCCAAACCTCAAACACCCCACACATCACACTAATCTGTGGTCGACACCACAGAAGACCTTAAGGGTCTGATGAGGGCTATGGAGCCCCGAACCAGGACGACAGAGCAACCACCCCGCGCCCATAGCCCCGTGTTGCCAATGCAGCCCCATACCTCGCAGTCCAATAGAAATCAGGAGCGTCCAGGCCATGCCAAAGTCCAGCCGCCACAAGCCTCATCCATTAAAGATACCATCGGATGTCTGTGGAGTAACCTCCGGCCCCTGCGCCCCCCCCACCTCTGAGTCCTCATCACCAGTCTTCAAACCTTCACTCTCCGAAGCCGAACCCCTGGAGGCGTCCTCTTGCTGCGATCCCGTTATGCTCGCTGTGGCCTCCAACGCACTCCGTCTATCGGCCAGCATTTGCGCCTCTCGCTCGGCCCGTTGACGTCGATTCCGGGAGCGGATGCGCTGCGACTTCCTGACCCTGACCGGTTGTTCCCGATCTCTGGCTGGCCTGTGCGCCCGATCCGTCCCCGCACGATACAGTTCCAGCCAGGACCAAGCTGCATCGGGCGTTTGGAAAAATTGAGTCTTGCCGTCAACGATGATCCGCAGCTTGGCTGGAAAAAGCAAGGAGTATTGAATCCCCTCCTCTCTCAGCTCCTTTTTCACCGACAGGAAAGAAGCCCTGTTCCGCTGCACCTCTTGCGTATAGTCCGGAAAGATTGTCACCTTGCTGTTGTCCACTTGGAAGGGCCCACGATCTCTCGCCTTTTAGATCAGCAGATCCCGATCCTTATAGTGCAGCAGTCTGGCCACCACCGGCCGGGGCGGTCGGCCCTCCAGGGGAGGCTTCGCGGGCACCCTATGCGCTCTTTCCAGGGAGAAGAAGGGGGACAGGCCCTCAGGCGCCACCACAGTGCGGAACCAGTCTTCCAAGTAGGCCACTGCATCATCCTTCTCAATCTTCTCCGGAAGCCCCACCACCCTCACGTTGTTCCGGCGGTTGCGACCTTCCGCGTCCTCCACCCTACGCTCCAAAGTCACCAGTCGATGGACAACGTCATCAAGTTTATGCTCCGCCGTCCCCACCGCTGGTTTCAGTTCCTGGAGCAGTTGTTCATTGGACTTCACCCGGTCCGAGAGCTTGGCGTGGTCCGCCCTCAATAGGCCGAGCCCGGACGCCACTTTGCCAATATCCTGGCGCAGCTCCTCCTTCGTAGCGGTTATCGCGGCTAAGATTGCGTCAAGGCGGAGGTTGAGCCTCTGTTCTTGCGGCGAGGACTCCGTCGGGAAGCCGCCAGCCACTTCCTCCGGCCTCCGGCTCCCCTGTCCAGATGGCGCGGCGTCGCCATTTCCCTGCGCGGCCATCTTGGATGCAGTTATTCAGCCACTCGAGCAGCCCCTCCGGACAAAGGCGAGGCCCACCAGAGACGCCCAGCGGAGCACCCCCACGAGCGCAGCTCACCAATCCTCAGGACAAGCGGGGGCTCGTGGCGTCAACTGCACCCCACGCACAATCCTCCGATCAGAGCCAGTCCGGAAGCGCGCTCCACGGCGCCCCGCAGTTACTCAGGAAACACCCGCAGCCCACCAGGGCTAGGGGGAGCAGAGTCCATGAAAGGGGCGGCCAGCGAAGCAGGCGAGGCCCCGGGAAACCCCGGCCCCCGCGAGACACTACGCGCCGTGGGGCACCACGCCACCAGCCCGGCGCGTCCTTACCGCCCAGCGGGCGGGACCCCCGCCTCCGATCGGGCCGACAGCCACCTCCAATGCACCGGGCCCCTGGATGTCGAGTCGCCGTGGGCGGCCGCCCCCCCCAGCGCTCCACCAGCTAGCTGTCCACTCCAGTGTCCCGTTGGCCCTTATGACGGGTCAGCCAGTGTGTGGGCGGCCTCCCAGGCCAGCAGTGCCCCCGCCGGCCCAGCGCAAGTGCAGGCTCCGCTCCTCTGCCGTCCCAGGATCAGGTGGGGGAGGGGCGCCACACACGCCGCACACACCGGCAATGCTCCGCCGGTCTCCCCTGCGGCGCGGGGTCCGCTCCGACGGGCCCCCGCTCTGCTCACAGCCGCTCAAGTGCTCCGCAGGAGCCCACAGCCGCACCGGTGCCCCACACCGCTCCGCTCCCGGAGCTCTCAGGGAGTCGGCGCCGCCATCTTGGCTTTGTCCGCTCGCCAAGCGCGCCGAGCACCAGGTCCGGCCGCGGCCACCGGCCAGGGCCCCGACGGAGCCAAACGCTCCTCCACATGTCGCCAGCCCCCTGGGCCACGAATCCAGCCGCCAGGCAACTCGGGGCGACGGTCAACAGGAGAAGAGACGGGGCATGGCGCGGAGCAACTCGCTCACGCAGCCATCCCGGTCGGCGCTGTAGCCACGCCCCCCTGTGACTAATCTAATGTGTGGCTTTATTGTGAGTGAACATGTCCCGATAATCCTTCGGCTGTAGGGTTGTGCATTGTGGTATTTTCATTGCTGCACTCTGGTTTTTTATGTTTTTTATATTTACACAGGTCCTTTAAATTGATAAGGTGTGAAGATTGAGAATAGTGCACCCCATCTTTTGCCCTGATGAAGTTGCTGAAATTGGAGCAACGAAACATGTCGGCTTTGAACAAACAATGATGGTACACAATTAACCATTTTTAATTGGAGGGCTTTGCAGCACCAGAATAAAGACAGCTAGCTAGCAAACCTCACCACATTTTTATTCTCTTTTGGAACCATTCTTCATGGTTCATTTTTTATGGGGTCTCGGTATTTCTATATGTAATTGCACAATAAGTGTGGATATTTGTCTATTGTTGGTTTATATGTCACTATTCTCATTTGTACACATGTAAATGTCTGTGTGTAGTTTCTTTTTCTTCACCCAGAGAGAGTGACCAATGATGAGAAGTGGGTATACCAGTGATTGCTAACCGGGAACCCCCTCGGGTGATTCGACCGTG
This sequence comes from Lissotriton helveticus, assembly GCF_964261635.1. Classification (NCBI taxonomy): domain Eukaryota; kingdom Metazoa; phylum Chordata; class Amphibia; order Caudata; family Salamandridae; genus Lissotriton; species Lissotriton helveticus. Next base: position 1,840,468,544 of record NC_136061.1, read on the forward strand.
AGGCACTCTCTCTGTTTTCACTTCATTTTTTGGGTGTTAATGTATAGTGGCCTGTGTCCATTTCTCTTTATAAGTTGATGCATCTTGACCTTGGGCATAGTGTTAATTTACACATTAAGGGAATCTAGAGTGTTGATGATATATCAGACTCCTCCATTGGTCTAGGACTTTGATGCTTTCTGTCTTGGTAGGGCTCTTTGTGGTTTAGAGATAAGCTTTATATAGACAAACTAAAATGAAATGGTGTCTTAAGTTCCCTTTTTTGAAGGTTGTACATGATTGATTAGTATTTTTAGGATTACATTTTCAGTTTTCCCACTAATTCTTTTTTTCAGTGTCAGACTCGCTTTGAGCTAACATTTGACCTTTACGTCAAGAGGCCAGGACCTTATTCTGAGTTTGGTAGATTTTGCAAAGGGGATACCACAAGGCTGGAAATCCTGATTGTGGCAGTATTCCTTGAGTAAAATATACAGAGTAAGAATATTCTACCCAGAATAGAGAATAACTACACAGTCCTGAAGACACTGGGGGGCTTTTCTATGAGGCTGTTTGCAGCGCCGTTCAGCAGCACACATATAAAGAGGAATATGCCTCCCAATATTGTTAATGTGCAGGAAGGTACCCCTTCCTTCACGGAAACAATCCTGAATGCAATGAATGCAATGCGGGCACCCTTGCACCATGGTGCAAGGGTGCCTGTATGTGCAAGGGTGCCTGTATTGGTGCTAGTCTACCAAAAGGGCACCAGCGCAAGAGAAAGGACAGGAATGGGCCATATTGCCTTAAATACTGTGCATTCCTGCCCTTCCCTGTCACGCAATGTGGGGCAGAAAAGTGACTTGCTGGGCTGCATGACTGTCCCATCAATGAGTCCCTGCATCATGTCGCAGCTGTTTTTCCCCAATTCTAAGTAGAAAACCGCAGACAATTTTCTCCTCTGCAGGGTTCGGTTAGGGGCAAGCTATGATACTGCCTGATTTCCTCAGTATGACATCTCCAGACCTGGAATTATCTTGTCTAGAGTTTACTGACCCAGATGATGTCATGATTCCACCCAGAGTTATTGTTCCATGTGAAATCATGCCACTCATCATGAAGGCGTAAGAGAATCACTTAAAAGTAGGCAGTGACAGGACAGATAAAAAAATAAGTAGCTGTCCGGACGACTCACCTGTAACATTTCCCACCTTCTTTAGAGATTGATAAAGATGCCAATTTTGCTGTAATCAGAGCAAACTCTGGCTCCAGTATTGTACACTTTTTTCAGCAAGGCTCTCTCTACTAAACATTGAGGGGCACCCTATATTATTAGGCAGCCACTCTGATACTGTGTCTGACTATTTTTTACCTGTTCCTGACCAAAGACGTTCTGTGGAGAGAAAATACTAAAATGTCCCCCATTCCCAAACAAAACTGCAATTCTTTTTCATAAGGAAATTCTGGCTTTGGGGAACTAAAGGGGCTCCCAGGTTATAACTGCCACCATTGCAAGGCAGAGCAGTGGTCAATCATTTGTTTACTTCTGGTGGCTCCTGGTTTGGAGGTGGGTGCCATCTTGGTGACAAAAACAATTGCTAGTGAAGCACAATTTCTAAATTTACCAGACACCAGTCATTGCACAATTGTACTGGAAAATGCTAAATGACTCTTGGATTCAGTGGAATTTGCCCGAAACACTCAAAGACATCCAGGTGCATGTGCACATTCCTAAATATAAAGCTCTTCACTTGAGAGTGTATGGATTAGGGTTGCCAACTGCAGATGTTAGCAACAGAGAATCATTTTTTAGATGAAAAATCCATCTATGTTTTATTTTATGGGAATCATGAGCAGATTGGTTGGTCTTTACATTTACTAATAAATAGTGGAAGCTCTGTCTGATTTAAAATAGAGTTAAACTTTATTTGCTTCCCACCCAAACTAAACTACCCCTGAATGATGTCTAGCTAATTTAGAATGTGTTCAATCTTTTATCTCAAGAGGTTTTTTAAGTGAGATACTAGAGACCTTGTAAACTGATATGGATTAACCAGATTAGTGTGACTGAGAGCCTTTGCACTGCTGTTGTTGATATTAAGAGCTGGTACTGGGCTTATATTATTTTCCTACCTTTGGCAAACTGTAAAAAAACCCTCAGTGTCAGGCTGAAATGTTCAATATCTTCTTCTCTACTAGAGTGTTTCAAACTGTTTAGACTTCGGAAGCTGACTTTGGTAGTGACTCTATCATGAATAGAGAAAACCTGTTTTCTGGACAGTCTTACACCAAACACTTGGGCTATGAACTCAGTGGAGCATGACATTGTTGCCCGAACAAAATTTAAAGCAGCCTGGTGAGGAAACAGGCAGGTATGACATTGTAGCATGATGGAAAATGCTTGATATCCCATTGTTTGAAAGTGGGTTAATAATTTTGAATGGGCGACCAGTAGCAATTTAATATACACACTATTTTTACATCACAATATGAGTATGAGAGAAACTGCAGAACTGCTGATAGCTATGGCAAACTACTTCAAAGTCAAGAAAGTAACGCAATACATTTGCTAATTGAGAAAACTGTAGTGAGTATAAACACAAAACTAGAGGTTTACTGGGACCTAGGTGTGATTTCAAGCTGACCGCTATGAAGCAGAGATTACTAATATGTCATGCTGGTAAAAAAAACTTTACATTAGGAATTTTGCCTGATTTGGAGTTTGGCATGCAGGTTACTCCATCACTAGCATGACGATATTTCGTCTGCATTATAACAAGTGCATCATATCCTATAGCACTTGTAATCAGGGACATTCTCCAACTTTGTGATTGGGGAACCTCTAAATGAGAACCTTAGGGGGCGATTTTGATCTTGTTAGGAAAACCCTCCGAAAGACTTGGTTCCAGAGAGCTTTCTGAAATGTTCGGGAGTCTGAGCGACCAATTCCGATGTATCCGTATAGTCACGGACTTGGTTCGGTCGGACTCCCATTGAACTCTATGGGAGCCTGTATATCGATCGCATGATTCAGAAAAGGGGGTGGTGATGAACAGAGTGTCTAAATTAAGCAGACCGCTCTTACCCAGTCCAAAGATCAGGGCTTGATCCATCACCGTTATTTAGCTCACTGCCCCATCCCAGCTCAGAACCTGGCTATATGCAAATTAGTCTGTCCCTGGCCCAGTGCATCATGGGAACAGGGCAGACCAAACTACCAAGCCAATTCTTCACCAGAAAGGAGACAAGCTACCGGGGACCGGTTTCTGGCATTTCAGCCTCGTCGGCCCGGCTTGCTTGAATCCTGATGGAGCAGTGAGCAAGGGACTCATGTCTGAGTATACCCTGCCACACCTATAGTGGCCAAAAACGATTCAGAAAAGGGGGTGGTGATGAACAGAGTGTCTGAATTAAGCAGACCACTCTTACCCAGTCCAAAGATCAGGGCTTGATCCATCACCGTTATTTAGCTCACTGCCCCATCCCAGCTCAGAACCTGGCTATATGCAAATTAGTCTGTCCCTGGCCCAGTGCATCATAGGAACAGGGCAGACCAAACTACCAAGCCAATTCTTCACCAGAAAGGAGACAAGCTACCGGGGACCGGTTTCTGGCATTTCAGCCTCGTCGGCCCGGCTTGCTTGAATCCTGATGGAGCAGTGAGCAAGGGACTCATGTCTGAGTATACCCTGCCACACCTATAGTGGCCAAAAACGATTCAGAAAAGGGGGTGGTGATGAACAGAGTGTCTGAATTAAGCAGACCACTCTTACCCAGTCCAAAGATCAGGGCTTGATCCATCACCGTTATTTAGCTCACTGCCCCATCCCAGCTCAGAACCTGGCTATATGCAAATTAGTCTGTCCCTGGCCCAGTGCATCATGGGAACAGGGCAGACCAAACTACCAAGCCAATTCTTCACCAGAAAGGAGACAAGCTACCGGGGACCGGTTTCTGGCATTTCAGCCTCGTCGGCCCGGCTTGCTTGAATCCTGATGGAGCAGTGAGCAAGGGACTCATGTCTGAGTATACCCTGCCACACCTATAGTGGCCAAAAACGATTCAGAAAAGGGGGTGGTGATGAACAGAGTGTCTGAATTAAGCAGACCACTCTTACCCAGTCCAAAGATCAGGGCTTGATCCATCACCGTTATTTAGCTCACTGCCCCATCCCAGCTCAGAACCTGGCTATATGCAAATTAGTCTGTCCCTGGCCCAGTGCATCATGGGAACAGGGCAGACCAAACTACCAAGCCAATTCTTCACCAGAAAGGAGACAAGCTACCGGGGACCGGTTTCTGGCATTTCAGCCTCGTCGGCCCGGCTTGCTTGAATCCTGATGGAGCAGTGAGCAAGGGACTCATGTCTGAGTATACCCTGCCACACCTATAGTGGCCAAAAACGATTCAGAAAAGGGGGTGGTGATGAACAGAGTGTCTGAATTAAGCGACCACTCTTACCCAGTCCAAAGATCAGGGCTTGATCCATCACCGTTATTTAGCTCACTGCCCCATCCCAGCTCAGAACCTGGCTATATGCAAATTAGTCTGTCCCTGGCCCAGTGCATCATGGGAACAGGGCAGACCAAACTACCAAGCCAATTCTTCACCAGAAAGGAGACAAGCTACCGGGGACCGGTTTCTGGCATTTCAGCCTCGTTGGCCCGGCTTGCTTGAATCCTGATGGAGCAGTGAGCAAGGGACTCATGTCTGAGTATACCCTGCCACACCTATAGTGGCCAAAAACGATTCAGAAAAGGGGGTGGTGATGAACAGAGTGTCTGAATTAAGCAGACCACTCTTACCCAGTCCAAAGATCAGGGCTTGATCCATCACCGTTATTTAGCTCACTGCCCCATCCCAGCTCAGAACCTGGCTATATGCAAATTAGTCTGTCCCTGGCCCAGTGCATCATGGGAACAGGGCAGACCAAACTACCAGGCCAATTCTTCACCAGAAAGGAGACAAGCTACCGGGGACCGGTTTCTGGCATTTCAGCCTCGTCGGCCCGGCTTGCTTGAATCCTGATGGAGCAGTGAGCAAGGGACTCATTTCTGAGTATACCCTGCCACACCTATAGTGGCCAAAAACGATTCAGAAAAGGGGGTGGTGATGAACAGAGTGTCTGAATTAAGCAGACCACTCTTACCCAGTCCAAAGATCAGGGCTTGATCCATCACCGTTATTTAGCTCACTGCCCCATCCCAGCTCAGAACCTGGCTATATGCAAATTAGTCTGTCCCTGGCCCAGTGCATCATGGGAACAGGGCAGACCAAACTACCAAGCCAATTCTTCACCAGAAAGGAGACAAGCTACCGGGGACCGGTTTCTGGCATTTCAGCCTCGTCGGCCCGGCTTGCTTGAATCCTGATGGAGCAGTGAGCAAGGGACTCATGTCTGAGTATACCCTGCCACACCTATAGTGGTCAAAAACGATTCAGAAAAGGGGGTGGTGATGAACAGAGTGTCTGAATTAAGCAGACCACTCTTACCCAGTCCAAAGATCAGGGCTTGATCCATCACCGTTATTTAGCTCACTGCCCCATCCCAGCTCAGAACCTGGCTATATGCAAATTAGTCTGTCCCTGGCCCAGTGCATCATGGGAACAGGGCAGACCAAACTACCAAGCCAATTCTTCACCAGAAAGGAGACAAGCTACCGGGGACCGGTTTCTGGCATTTCAGCCTCGTCGGCCCGGCTTGCTTGAATCCTGATGGAGCAGTGAGCAAGGGACTCATGTCTGAGTATACCCTGCCACACCTATAGTGGCCAAAAACGATTCAGAAAAGGGGGTGGTGACGACGGCTGAAATGCCAGAAACCGGTCCCCGGAAGCTTGTTTCCTTCCCAGTGTAAGAATTGGCTTGGTAGTTTGGTTTGCCCTGTTCCCATCATGCACTGGGACAGGAACAGACTAATTTGCATATAGGCAGGTTCTGAACTGGGATGGTGCAGTGAGCTAAAAAACGGTGTTGGATCTAGCCCTGATCTCTTGACTGGGTGAGAGTATTCTGCTTAATTCAGAAACTCTGTCCATTACCACCCCTTGTTGTTAAATATTTTGTCCACCCTAAGCGTGGAAGGGTATACTCAGATGTGAGTCCCTTGCTCATTGCACCATCAGGATTCAAGCAAGCCGGGCCGACGACGGCTGAAATGCCAGAAACCGGTCCCCGGAAGCTTGTTTCCTTCCCAGTGTAAGAATTGGCTTGGTAGTTTGGTTTGCCCTGTTCCCATCATGCACTGGGACAGGAACAGACTAATTTGCATATAGCCAGGTTCTGAACTGGGATGGTGCAGTGAGCTAAAAAACGGTGTTGGATCTAGCCCTGATCTCTTGACTGGGTGAGAGTATTCTGCTTAATTCAGAAACTCTGTCCATCACCACCCCTTGTTGTTAAATATTTTGTCCACCCTAAGCGTGGAAGGGTATACTCAGATGTGAGTCCCTTGCTCATTGCACCATCAGGATTCAAGCAAGCCGGGCCGACGACGGCTGAAATGCCAGAAACCGGTCCCCGGAAGCTTGTTTCCTTCCCAGTGTAAGAATTGGCTTGGTAGTTTGGTTTGCCCTGTTCCCATCATGCACTGGGACAGGAAGAGACTAATTTGCATATAGCCAGGTTCTGAACTGGGATGGTGCAGTGAGATAAAAAACGGTGTTGGATCTAGCCCTGATCTCTTGACTGGGTGAGAGTATTCTGCTTAATTCAGAAACTCTGTCCATCACCACCCCTTGTTGTTAAATGTATATCGATCGCAGACAGAGGCTCCCATACCAAAAAAAGGTAGGGTGTGGAAAAGCATACACCCTGTGGTGGGCACTAAGCATGGGCGTAAAATCCGCTCCGCTCGCGGATTTTTCGGATTTTCGGCAAATCCGCAATCCGCGAACGCTCGCGAATTTGTCGAAAATCCGTGAATCCGCTCGCGGCGGATTTTTTGCTTGGTTGCGGCGCGCGGCGTGGTGCACGGCGTTCACTTTCCGTCATTTTAGCGTTTGCCGAGTTGTTTTTCTTTGCGAGTGACGCGCCATTTTAGATCTTGCTGCGTGTTCCCGCGGGAGTTTGTCGCCCGCGAATACGTACTCGCGGCTTGCCACCTTGCACAGCACACCTCGCGAGAGTTCGCAATTGCGAACACGTAGTTGCGGCGGAAAGGAACAATCTCGCACTTGCGAAATAGAGATTTTGCAATTTCGCACAAGAAAATCACCAGCAAACAGGATAAACCTTCAGAAAATTATGATTTTTATCAGAATCACTCCTCAGGTTGACATTTGCATGGCCTTTTTTTTTGCAAGGAGTCCATTTTGGGGGGGGGGGAGGAAGGAAGTGCCCCACAGTCTCCAACTTCCTGTTCCTGTCCAGCAGGCTCCTCCCAGTGCTTTGTCCATCTCCTGGTCACTTTGATTTGGATCTGGAGCTGGAAGGATTACTTTTTGTGGGTGCTGCTGGATATTTGGATTTGAGGCCTTTTTGACTGTCTTTGGATCACTTTTGGATTAGAAATCAACTTTCACAAGTAAGTTTGTTTGGGGCATTACAGTTGCTGCAAGTACAATTTTGGAACTTTTTCAGAAAATTAAATAAATTATATTGTGGGTAGCCACAGTATCCAGTAGGACCAGGGTTGGTTATGGGTGCATGATACAACTGTTTTGTTGAATTTAAACACCATTGAGGCCATGGATGGGCTGGGATTGTGCAGATTTTATTGTTTTTTGTCGTTTTTTTGGGCCTGCTGGTGTGGCCCTTTGCCCAGGGGTGGTGAGTGTTGCATGGGCCTAGTCTTTCTGTGGGGTGTCTTCTTGAATTTAAACATAATTGAGGCCATGGATGGGCTGGGATTGTGCTTATTTTATTGTTTTTTGTCGTTTTTGGGGGGCTGCTGGTGTGGCCTTTTGCTTGCCCAGGGGTGGTGGTGGTGCATGGACTGAGTGTGCCTGTGGTGTTGTCTCACTCTCTTTGATGTAAACATCATGGATGGCATTGGATTGTGGTGATTTCTGGCTGTTTTTCTGTTTTTTGGGGGTGTACTGTTGATGTGGTCTGGCCATGTGGGTGGTGGTGGTGGCCATCTTGAGTGCTGGCTGGTACAGGCAACATGTGCTTGGGGTGTAAGGGGGCCATTTTGAGGAGAGGCAGTGTCTGAGGCCTGCACTTTTTTTGCCTACTTTTCATCCCTTATGCCCAGGGGTAGTGAGTGTTGCATGGGCCTAGTGTTTCTGAGGGGTGTCTTCTTGAATTTAAACACCATTGAGGCCATGGATGGGCTGGGATTGTGCAGATTTTATTGTTTTTTGTCGTTTTTTTGGGCCTGCTGGTGTGGCCCTTTGCCCAGGGGTGGTGAGTGTTGCATGGGCCTAGTCTTTCTGTGAGGTGTCTTCTTGAATTTAAACACCATTGAGGCCATGGATGGGCTGGGATTGTGCAGATTTTATTGTTTTTTGTCGTTTTTTTGGGCCTGCTGGTGTGGCCCTTTGCCCAGGGGTGGTGAGTGTTGCATGGGCCTAGTCTTTCTGTGGGGTGTCTTCTTGAATTTAAACATAATTGAGGCCATGGATGGGCTGGGATTGTGCTTATTTTATTGTTTTTTGTCGTTTTTGGGGGGCTGCTGGTGTGGCCTTTTGCTTGCCCAGGGGTGGTGGTGGTGCATGGACTGAGTGTGCCTGTGGTGTTGTCTCACTCTCTTTGATGTAAACATCATGGATGGCATTGGATTGTGGTGATTTCTGGCTGTTTTTCTGTTTTTTGGGGGTGTACTGTTGATGTGGACTGGCCATGTGGGTGGTGGTGGTGGCCATCTTGAGTGCTGGCTGGTACAGGCAACATGTGCTTGGGGTGTAAGGGGGCCATTTTGAGGAGAGGCAGTGTCTGAGGCCTGCACTTATTTTGCCTACTTTTCATCCCTTATGCCCAGGGGTAGTGAGTGTTGCATGGGCCTAGTGTTTCTGAGGGGTGTCTTCTTGAATTTAAACACCATTGAGGCCATGGATGGACTGGGATTGTGCAGATTTTATTGTTTTTTGTCGTTTTTTTGGGCCTGCTGGTGTGGCCCTTTGCCCAGGGGTGGTGAGTGTTGCATGGGCCTAGTCTTTCTGTGGGGTGTCTTCTTGAATTTAAACACCATTGAGGCCATGGATGGGCTGGGATTGTGCAGATTTTATTGTTTTTTGTCGTTTTTTTGGGCCTGCTGGTGTGGCCCTTTGCCCAGGGGTGGTGAGTGTTGCATGGGCCTAGTCTTTCTGTGGGGTGTCTTCTTGAATTTAAACATAATTGAGGCCATGGATGGGCTGGGATTGTGCTTATTTTATTGTTTTTTGTCGTTTTTGGGGGGCTGCTGGTGTGGCCTTTTGCTTGCCCAGGGGTGGTGGTGGTGCATGGACTGAGTGTGCCTGTGGTGTTGTCTCACTCTCTTTGATGTAAACATCATGGATGGCATTGGATTGTGGTGATTTCTGGCAGTTTTTCTGTTTTTTGGGGGTGTACTGTTGATGTGGACTGGCCATGTGGGTGGTGGTGGTGGCCATCTTGAGTGCTGGCTGGTACAGGCAACATGTGCTTGGGGTGTAAGGGGGCCATTTTGAGGAGAGGCAGTGTCTGAGGCCTGCACTTATTTTGCCTACTTTTCATCCCTTATGCCCAGGGGTAGTGAGTGTTGCATGGGCCTAGTGTTTCTGAGGGGTGTCTTCTTGAATTTAAACACCATTGAGGCCATGGATGGACTGGGATTGTGCAGATTTTATTGTTTTTTGTCGTTTTTTTGGGCCTGCTGGTGTGGCCCTTTGCCCAGGGGTGGTGAGTGTTGCATGGGCCTAGTCTTTCTGTGGGGTGTCTTCTTGAATTTAAACACCATTGAGGCCATGGATGGGCTGGGATTGTGCAGATTTTATTGTTTTTTGTCGTTTTTTTGGGCCTGCTGGTGTGGCCCTTTGCCCAGGGGTGGTGAGTGTTGCATGGGCCTAGTCTTTCTGTGGGGTGTCTTCTTGAATTTAAACATAATTGAGGCCATGGATGGGCTGGGATTGTGCTTATTTTATTGTTTTTTGTCGTTTTTGGGGGGCTGCTGGTGTGGCCTTTTGCTTGCCCAGGGGTGGTGGTGGTGCATGGACTGAGTGTGCCTGTGGTGTTGTCTCACTCTCTTTGATGTAAACATCATGGATGGCATTGGATTGTGGTGATTTCTGGCAGTTTTTCTGTTTTTTGGGGGTGTACTGTTGATGTGGACTGGCCATGTGGGTGGTGGTGGTGGCCATCTTGAGTGCTGGCTGGTACAGGCAACATGTGCTTGCGGTGTAAGGGGGCCATTTTGAGGAGAGGCAGTGTCTGAGGCCTGCACTTATTTTGCCTACTTTTCATCCCTTATGCCCAGGGGTAGTGAGTGTTGCATACTTGCATGTCCCTAGTCTTTCTGTGGGGTGTCTTCAATGTAAACATCATGGATGGCATGGGATTGTGCTCATTTTTCTGTGTTTTGTCGATTTTTTGGGGTGTATAACTGAACTGATGTTCCTCTGTCTTCCATTGCTTTTAGGTGCACAAGAAGACTCAATAGAACCACCAGTGCCAGGAAGAAGTCCTGCAGCGGTGTGTGCAGCATAACGTCACGCGACGTCACGTCTGGACACAGAACCCTCTGCAACTCGTGCAACTGCTGCCTGCTGACCTGCTCTGAAGAAGATGGCCCCAAAAAAAGTAACCCGTAGCTCCTCTAGCAAGAAAGGTGCCAGTAAGGAGCAGAAGAAGCAAGTTACCAAGGACACTGGTGTGCCGCCCGCCCCTTTTTTTGTGAGTAAAAAAAAAAGTATGCCTGCAGCAGCTGCAGCGGGATCTGCTGGGGACCAAGCTGGCAGCAGCACCCCCGCTCCATTGGGCTCAGTGCCACCACCACCACCACGCCAACTTAAGTCCAAGCCCTTGAGTGCTGCAGAGGCAGCCAGTATACTTCTTCAATCACCATCGACCAGTGATGTTGGCTCATCGCAAGAAAGCAGCAGCAATGTCCCTCAATCAACACAGGTTGTTGTAGCTCATCTGACGAGTGTTGAACAACCACAGCGGCAACAACAATCACATGTGCAAGTACAAGCCCAAGTACATGTGGAAGGAGAGGCAGCGCAAGGAGATGCGCATGCAGAGGTGCATGGAGGGTCACAACAAGTGCCCACAATAGTTGTTCCTCCCGAAGTAGGGGCACATCAGGAAATCGACAATCAAGGCGAGGTATCATTTGAGGAAGCCACTCCTCCTGATGATCCTTCATTGTCTTCCACAACCCTAGCAAGGAAGAGATCAAGGGTGGTGTCTACATCCTCTTCAAGCACACCTCCTTCTGATGATACGGATCAAACTTGGGAACCAGCACCACAGCCGTCTGAGAGTGAGGCACACCATGATCCAACAAAGGTACTTAAGCGTAAAAGGAAGCTCGTCCAAAGTCTCAGACTTATGGAGTGTGATGAGGCTCAACAAGAAGTGGCGGATACTGCTGCTGATGAAGACTCTGCCAACGACGACCCAGTCATCATAAAGGTCACTGCAGCCCCAGCGGGCATGCAGCAAACAGACATTTTGACCCTAGCCCGAAGAGCTGCTGCGCGTGATGATGATGATGATGATGTTGTCGATGAGGAGGCAGTGGAAACACCACAATCATTGGAGTTAAGTAGTACACCAACTCGTCCCGCTTCCATATTTCTTTCTGGCAAGAAGAGACCTGCGTCAACCTCGACCTTAATTAGTGGCGGTGAAAGTGGAAAACGTACAAAAGTTGGCCAATCCAGATCCTCCACTTCATCTGGCATTAGCTTCATGACCACCACCACCACCAGTATCGCCGCCTCCTCCAGGTCCCACAGACACTTCAAGTCCCCAGTTTGGGACTTCTTTACTGTTTGTCCCAAAAATCCAAGGTTTGCCATTTGTACCCTTTGTAAGCTTGCAGTTAGTCGTGGTAAGCCAGGTAGCAACTATGGTACCGGCGGCCAGAGTGGTCATCTTGACAGAAAGCACGCTGTCCAATGGTTTGCGCACCTAGCTGCGATCAAGAAAGGCCAAAATCAAGGAAACGTTGATGTTTCATCTGATGTTGACGAGCAGGAAGAAGACGTGTCAAACACTTCCCTTACACCCAGTACCCCTCTCAGCAGCACACCCAATGTGAGGCACACTAAGAGTGTTGGAGCGAGTGAGACACCAACGCACAAAAGTTCACCAGCGAGCAAAATTGGGTCAACGAAGTCATTATCAGCCCGTAAATGCTTGGTCCAGGGCAACATTAGAACAATGCTTACTTCAGAGGTGCCATATGAACGCAACCACCCACTGACGCGTCTGTATAACACTAAGCTGGCTAAAATGCTAGCTGTGGACCTTCTACCTTTTTCTTTTGTAGAAGCGGTAGGTTTTCTTGAATTAGTTGCAACGCTCTGCCCTAAATGGAAGGTTCCGAGCCGGTTCTATTTTGCCAGAGTTGCGGTTCCAGCACTACATGAAGATGTGCTGCAGGCGATTGGGGCAGCTTTGCAGAAGAGTGCTGTTCACACAATACATCTGACAACAGACATGTGGACCAGTGGCCCAGGCGATGATTACATGTGCATCACTGCACACTGGGTCTCTTTTTCAGGTGTTATAGCAAAGCTAAACGCAGGTGTTGACCCGGACCAAGTTTTCAAAGCTGCTCGGAAACATGCAACACTAGCCATGTTTGCCTTGGAGAAAAGTCACACAGCAGAAAACCTTTTGGAAGAGTTTGACAAAAAGGTGTTGTCAATGCTATCCCCCCTAAAACGCAAGATTGGTTATGTTTCCACGGATAATGGCGCCAATGTAGTTAAGGCCATGTTACAGGGTCACCATTGTTAGAGTGCCGTGTTTGGCGCACTGTATCAACCTGGTAGTTCAAAAATTCTTGAGTGATAAAGAGAGTCCAGCGTTCGAGGTAATGGCCACCTGCCGCAAAATGTGCAACCATTTCAGCCATTCTTTTAAGGCCCGGAAGCATCTGCGGAGACTGCTACTTCAACGTGGAATGCCAGTGAAAGCACTCATCCAGGAGGTGGCAACACGTTGGAACTCAACCTTCTACATGCTTGAGCGTCTGCATGAGCAGTATACGGTACTCGATCACTATTTCTTGACAGAGGCTACATCTCAGAAGGAGGACCTGCGGATGAGTAAGGCGCAATGGGCCATAGTTAAAAGCCTGACAGACATGCTTCGTCCTTTTGAGTTCTTCACGCGTGCAGTCAGCCAGGAGGACTGTAATTTGGGAAAAGCTATCCCATTGTTGTGCATACTGGAGCACCAACTGATGGCGGTTTCTTCTGAGTTTGAAAAAGATGAAAAAAAAAAAAAACATTTCATTTTGTCTGAGAAATTATTACATCGCCTACGTGGTGATGAACGTCTTAAAAACATCAACTCAGATCAGCATTACATTTGTGCTACTATTCTGGATCCACGCTACAAAAAGGCGCTGGCAGACAACGCATTCTTTCCTTTCGCTGATGCAGATGTTCAAAAGTACAAACATTGGTTAGCCTGGTCAGCCAAGAGGTTTGAAAAAGAACGGCAGGTTATTGAAGGAGAAGCCAGTACATCAGCATCAGCATCAGCAGGCCATCCGCAGTCACAAGAATCCACTTCTGCACCTGTGGCTGGGGCACAAGTGACCTCTCAGCCGTTAAAGACACCGGCAACTGGATCATCTGCACCACACACAATGACAACACTAACAGTGGCTGGGGAGGAGGATTGGCTAAGTTTGATGGGGTATGGTTCTCGAAAAAATGTCACAGGCACAGCAAAAAGTAAGCAAAGTGGAGGAACAGTTGATGACCTTGAGTCGATGGTGCAGGACTATCTGAATGACTCAACAGTGGTCTTTCTTAATGAGGAGCCATTGCAGTATTGGCATGGCAAAAAACAATTGTGGCCACAGCTCTACAACCTGGCTATAAACTATTTGTCTTGCCCACTCGCAAGTGTGTCTTCTGAACGTGTTTTCAGTGCTGCTGGTGGCATTGTAACTGCCAAACGGAGCCGCCTATCGCCCAAAAATGTGGAGCGGCTGACAATGATCAAGATGAATCAGCACCTCATACCACCAGATTACAAAGTGCGAGAAAGCACGCCACATGAAGACGATGAGGACAGCAACGTAGATGAGGGGATTTTTTCTCTGTTCGGTGCCACTGACCTCATCCAGCCTGAATTCGCAGAGTATGATGACGAAATCTTGTTCTTATTCCCTGACACCGAGCCCTGAAAATGAGACAATCAATCAAGAACTTTCTTTTTCGTCCTTATTCACTTTTATTCCTGTGTGCTTTGTGTCTCTCTTTCTTTGTTTTGCACAGTTAATTTAATTCAAACTTTAATCACCTAATCCCAAAAACAAGACCATCATCAGAACTGTCTTCACTTGTTTGCTTATTGATTTGAAGGTGCCGCAGTCTACATTCCTCAGGTTCACAAGTTCTGAAGAACATGCTCCTCTATCCTCCTCCTCCAGACTGCGATTTCCCTCCAAGCAGAGTGCTGGATTACGCACAATGAAGAAAGACTCAGCACTTGTGGGGGTGTTGTACTTCTTTGCGGGTGAGTTGACGGTTTTGGGCCCATTGCTGTGAAGCTCTAATAATGGACAAAAGTGTTTTGGACCAAATATGAGGTGGAAATTTCTTGCCGTTTTTGCTGACTTGCTTGCCTTTGAGGTGCTCTTTGGCGGGGTTCCGGGGGTTTGTGTGTAATTTTTGGTGTCTGTCGAAGCACTGCTGCGACAGTCTAATCTTGATTGCATTTGCTTTTCAGGAAATCCGTGGTGGAAAACAGGAGTTATGATGATTGATGATGATGACCTAGCTGAACAGCGCGGCATTTGGAACGAAGGCCGAGAGATATTGTAAGTATGAGATTTAGCTTTTTCGCTGTTTGGGGGTGTTGTCGGGTGTTTTTTTGCGGGTGGGTTGGCGCCGGCGGGTCTTGCCTGGGGCATTCCTGGGAAGGTCTAATACCGGATACAAGTGTTTTGGACAAAATCCATAAGGAACAGCCTTTTTTTTGCCATTTCTTCAGACATCTTGCTCAATGTAGCGTTTTGGGGGGCTTCCTGCTGTTCGTGGGTGGGTTGCGGCCGGGGTCTCTGTCGAAGCACTGCTGCGACAGTCTAATCTTGATTGCATTTGCTTTTCAGGAAATCCGTGGTGGAAAACAGGAGTTATGATGATTGATGATGACCTAGCTGCACAGCGCGTTACTTTGGACCGAAGGCCGAGAGATATTGTAAGTATGAGATTTAGCTTTTTCGCTGTTTGGGGGTGTTGTCGGGTGTTTTTTTGCGGGTGGGTTGGCGCCGGCGGGTCTTGCCTGGGGCATTCCTGGGAAGGTCTAATACCGGATACAAGTGTTTTGGACAAAATCCATAAGGAACAGCCTTTTTTTTGCCATTTCTTCAGACATCTTGCTCAATGTAGCGTTTTGGGGGGCTTCCTGCTGTTCGTGGGTGGGTTGCGGCCGGGGTCTCTGTCGAAGCACTGCTGCGACAGTCTAATCTTGATTGCATTTGCTTTTCAGGAAATCCGTGGTGGAAAACAGGAGTTATGATGATTGATGATGACCTAGCTGCACAGCGCGTTACTTTGGACCGAAGGCCGAGAGATATTGTAAGTATGAGATTTAGCTTTTTCGCTGTTTGGGGGTGTTGTCGCGTGTTTTTTTGCGGGTGGGTTGGCGGGTCTTGGCTGGGGCATTCCTGGGAAGGTCTAATGCCGGATAGAAGTGTTTTGGACAAAATCCTTAAGGAAAAGCCTTTTTTTTGCCATTTCTTCAGACATCTTGCTCAATGTAGCGTTTTGGGGGGCTTCCTGCTGTTCGTGGGTGGGTTGCGGCCGGGGTCTCTGTCGAAGCACTGCTGCGACAGTCTAATCTTGATTGCATTTGCTTTTCAGGAAATCCGTGGTGGAAAACAGGAGTTATGATGATGACGACCTAGCTGCACAGCGCCGCGTTTGGACCGAAGGCCGAGAGACATTGTAAGTATGAGATTTAGCTTTTTCGCTGTTTGGTGGTGTTGTGTCGCGTGTTTTTTTGCGGGTGGGTTGGCGGGTCTTGCCTGGGGCATTCCTGGGAAGGTCTAATACCGGCTAGAAGTTTGTTGGACAAAATCCATAAGGAAACACCAGTTTTTGCACTTTTTGTAAGTTAGGGTTCGTTAGGGTTAGCCCTAGCAGCAGGATTGCATGTGTTTAGGGGGGTTCTATTGCAACGCGGTTCTGTTGTTGTAGAGCACTGTTGGAGCGATGCTGGCTATGGATACTTTTGCTTGCAGGCAAGTGGTTTGAATACAATCCACGGTCTGTATTTGGGTCTACTGTTACTTTCAAAGTACGTTTTGTAACCATTTTTCTGCTAGGCATCGTTTTTGGAGATATGATTGGGTTCTTCTACATTTTTGCGACTGGCTTTAGTAAGGGTCTTGGTGGGAGCATTGCTGGGAAGGTCAAATTTTGTTCTAAAACACAGTAGTACACCCACCTTGAGGGGAAAGATCCGCTATAATATTTTGGCCATACTTATTGATCCTTAAAAAGGTGACTCAGACAGAGCACGCAATTTCAAAAATATTGTACTGTCTATTAGGGAAATCAAAGTGTCACTTTTTGAACCACACAGCGTACATACCTTTTATTTATTTATCAGTGGTATTGTAATAGCACTTCCTGTTTTCCGTTCAATAATTACAGGCCGGGTTTCAGTCAACATCCGCCAGGCAGGCAGTGGACAGGGTGTCTCTTCTGTCAGTGGTCACCACCACATTGATGGACGAAGCGTCAGCTGGAATGGAGGAGTGCCGCCAATAAGAGGAATTGTTTGCTGCATGCAACTTACTTACCAATTTCAACAGGACAACTCCAACAACATACGCAATACAGATACAGTATCCATTGTTGTCTTTTATTCTATGAGTGTGACTGCATGTGCTTACCTTTACTTTGTAACCAAAGATTGTCTGTAAACTCTGTATCTTCAATTATTGTTTGTCCATGCTCTGCTTTTTTTTTCTTCTCTCAACAAAACCTACCCAAAAAGAAACCCCCATTCCCATCCATTTTACAAACCCTAACCCTCTTCCCCCGGGCTGTGTTGTTTTGCTTGATGTCTGACTAAAATGACATCAATAATTCCACACACTTGCTGGGGAGGATAAGGTGATAGCAGCAACAGGCTGGTGAAGGAATACGAGGATATCTTCTAGACTTACTCAGCTTCAGTACTATATCTTCTAGTAGTAGTAGCCAATGTCAAATAAATTCAACGCAAGTACTAGTTATACTTGCAATACTTTACCATTTGTTAGGCTACATTATGGCACTGTTCTAGTGTACTGTCACCTGCTATTTTCTCGATCGTACCGTAACCGTTGTAATGCTACAGTAAGGAGTACAAACAAGGTTTCGTTTTCTTTTTTTCCATAGGCATGCAACTGCCACTGTGTCACACCACTAGTAACACCGCAATGAGGAAATGTCACCCGCCCAGGAATGACAACGTTAATCCCCATTTCACCTGGAGCCAGCCCTGGGCCTAGCCCTAATTTCTAACACAAATTACAGGTAAGATAAGCGTTTGGTGGGAGGTAGTATAATGGAGTATTATTTCGGAGTAGACAAGAGATTGACGGTTGTACTACTAAAGTCCTACGACTGTTCAGGAAAACAAAGTTACTGTTACACCCCCGCCCCCCACCCACCAGACTGAAAAGCAGTAAAAAACAGGTATGGTCAGATAAAGTAGTTGAAAAATATATTTATTTATCCCTAACAAAATAATCTCCCTCACCCACCCTAACCCCAACGATTGTCTCTGAAACGTCCCAAAACGATCCCAACTCCCAAATCCCACCCCCCAAAAGTCTATAAAAAAAGGGCAAGGGACACTCCACTACTGGAGGGTGCTGGTGCTGGTGCATGATGCGGCATGGGCATCATACTCCTTGCGGAGGGTGGCAAGCTTGGAGCGGAGGCCCTTAACCAAGGTCTTATACCTCAGGACCTCCTGCTCCAGGTTGGACATGCGGACTCGTAGGCGGCGTTGGCGTTCCTTGCAGCTCCTGTGGGGGGCAGCTGGTATTTCGGGTGCTTGGCGGTGGCGGTCGGCTTTCTTAGCCCGGCTCGGTCCCGCTGGTTTAGTCACGGAGGAGGATGCAGTGGTCACAGTCGAAGATGTTGCCCCGCTCGACTGCGTGTCCTCCTCCTCCTCCAGGGCCACCAGCCGCCGATACTCGGCGACTGTGGCCTCCAGCCTCCGTTGCCGGGCCAATCTAGCCTGCTCCCTCCTTGTTGTTGATTTGGAAGGAGCAACTATATGAAGAAAGAAAGACATAGTCTGTAACCAATGCTCCTTATTAATAACACAAAGTGATTGAGCCGAAAGTTGGGTCACAGAGTACAAGTAGCAAATTGAAAGCACAGTACATAACTATTGAGGACAGTATCTATGTAACCTCCCACTTCTGCATCCTTGCTCTAACAGTAGTGGTAGTTTAATGAACTAATTCTACGACCACTATGGACTTCCATTACAGTCGACTATGACAGTACACCAGTCTTATTCTTCTTCTTCTCTCTTGTTTAGGGAAATGGGTACGTTATCTTATGCAAGCCGGCAGAATGACATGGACACAGCACAGTGAAGTTGCACCCGAGAAAAAAAGTTGCACACCATGATGATGGAGACAGACTTGCGTTACTGTACCGGTCCAGTACATGCAGGTGGTGAAGCTATTACTTTTCTATTACGGGTGGCACTGAGAATACTCTGTTACAAGGGCTACTGCTTAATTAATTTACCTTTCACCCTACAGTGCAAATGAGTACTAGAAAAGGAAACTGAAGAAGCTAACTAATTTGATTATCTATCACTTCACATGGGACGTATTTAATGACAGATGAGATGACTTTAGGTGCTTTGCTTAATATTGAGTGAACACAGTGATACACCCACACATGAATGACGTACTACAAGTAAACTAAAGTTATTAAGAGAGGTACGGAGTGTCCACCGTAATAACCAGATATATGCTGTGAATGCAAACGCAATACAAAGTACTGCTACTATTCATGGTAGTATTGGACACATTTACAATTTCTTTTCCTTGCCTTCCCTGCACTGGGACGGACGTGCGGGTGCGGTGGTACATGCTCTTCAAGGTAACACTTACTTCACCTGGCGACCATCTACTCTCTCTAGATACACATTTGCTATGTAAGAGTCAGAGAATACCATGCTCCAGGCATCCATTCATTCAAAGTATACGCACACATACAGTTTCTGTTTCACCCACCCAGGCTGCTGTCCTTCCACCCATCCTTGCTTCATCATTGACCCAGCCATGCACCATACCATATTCTTTCCTTCCCAGCCACCTCTGGGTCCAAGCAAACACATATCGTTCTTCTTTGCCAGCCATCATACAAGTTCGCGTCCCACTTACTTACACCCTTCTTTCGCTTTTCGTTCATCCCATCCATCACGTTCGTCTAAGAACTTATTGGGATTCTTCTCACCAAAAACTTCACAGCTAAGTCGAAGTACATTTCGAGGAGGCTACTACCTGGTTGATTTGTAATTGTAATACACCCGTGCAGAAAGCACACTATGCAGTCTTCAATCTCAATAAGTAAGGAATATATAGCTTACCTGTTTCCGCCACCACCGTTTGATCCCCCACAGGAACGGCCACCAGCTCTTCTAACGCCGCATCCTCCCCAGAGGCCTCCGAGTCCAAGTCCAACACAGCCACCTCCGCGCTGGCCCCGTCACCAGATGTTACACCTACAAAGTACATTTAAGAAAGTTAGAATACACCACTCACTACTATATAATATTTGGTCTAGGAGAAATGTTAAAAAAACAGAATACAATGTAATAATTTGTGACTGTCTACTCCATAGTAAAAATGTCCCATTTTCCAGGGAAGGCTGTTGTCTTGCTGCACTTTTATGCACAACTGATGAATGCTTGCTTTTGATTTTTAACACGCACCACTTTTTCTCCTAACAGACAGAAGCTTGACTCCTGAGTCCTAAGAACACGACCAGGATCAAGTTCAAAGTAGGTGAGAGTTCGGCTCGACCACAAGAAATGTGTCCAATTAATCGTCAGCACTAACCACTTTTCCGTTTACAGTTAAATAGTTTTATGACAAAGTAGATTTTAATAAATGTGTTTACTTTTAATAAAGCTTTTACACTTAAATAGACTCTGTGGTTTTTGTTCCTCTAGACTAGAGTGGATGAGCTAAAGGTTTTGGAATTTTTGCAAGCATGAGTGCCTCTGACACTTCTTGACTGTGCTGTGACTCCGTACTACTCTCTTGTCCTGCGTACGATAATCTAGAGATCATTGGGGATCTATAATCGGTGACTTCGGGAGCTGAATGACTCTGCCACACTATCTAGTCAGTAAGGAGACAGTGCATAGAGGTATTGCTGAATATAATGGGAGTCCAATGGAATTGCCAAATGTCCAATCTTAGTTAGCTACACAGACAGACTAATAAGAATAGTCTAGTAATACCACAGGGAGTCATATTCGAGGCAGGATAAGAATTTATATCCAGTCTACAAGAAGATCAAAGACGATTTAGAAAAAATCGAATGAGGAACGCTAGGAAAAAATAGGTACTGTTTAGTAAAATGTAAACTTACTGGGGCCAGCAAAGGAGCCCTCGCCTGCCCGATCCTGGCCTGCATCCTCAGCACCCTCCTCCTGTGTCCTCTTGCCCTTGGGGGGAGCTGATGTACAACATGAAAGAAAGAAAAACCATAAAACATGGATGAGATTTTTCAACCAAATCAAACATTTCAAAAGAACAATAACAACATATTTTGGAAAAATAGCAAATAGATAGACAACTATTCCACGGGATCTATCTCATGTGGTATACTACGTTATTCGTATTGCCTGATTTGCGGAACGTTGACTTAGAAAGTTCCTATGTAACTCAATAAACAGACTACTAAAGAGGTTTGCCTAGGCCTGGCACTGCAGGCAGTAGTGCGCAACACGTGACAGACAAAGTCCATCCTGCTTGCAGATCAGTGAATACTCAAACTATCAATCCACCCGCCACCACCGCCACTATTTCTTCTGATAGCCATGTGACTGTCTAAAGGAAGGACACTGGACTTCAGTCTGTTGGGGCTGATTTATAAGTCCCTTGCGGAAGTTGCGGCTGATTTTCCTCCATTGTTGCGTGCCTTTTCTGACGCAGCGGCAGAACAAAAGACTCGCCATGGTGTTGGTGCGGCGTATATATTAAAAAAAAAAACACATATGGGCATATGGGCGATGCATCACGTTGTAAAGCCCTGCGCCATCAGGGGGCGTTCCGGCGCAAGGGAGGGCGTACCTGCGCAGGAACGAATCCTAAAAGTGGCTGAGGGAAATCTACAAGATGTCAATCAGTCATTTTTAGGACAATGATGCATGACTCAAACCCTGCGCGCTTGAAGCCGACGTACGGCTTGATGCAGCATTGGGGAGATAGGGTACCCCAGAGCATTGCTGGAGCTGCGCCATCGTTGGCACGCAACTCCAGCAATGCGCTGCCTTTACGGCACAGATGCGTAAGGCTTCTGTGACGTTTTGGGCCAATGGGTGGTGGTGGCATGGCACACAATTACTGCCGCATCCCTGCTACTTTGCAGGGATGCGCCGGTAATTGAAAATATGACCCTTACTGTCTAGCATTACGCAGTTCTTTTCTTTACAGTACACTGATACATAATTTCTCAGGCCAATGAAATGCTTCTGAACACAACATACAAAACAAAGAAGCATAGTAGCAAGCAAGGCTACTGAGAAGGAGAGCAGTGCACCTGAAAATGAAATGCATAGAAGATTTTGAAATATAATTTACCTCAATGTAATCGGCAGCATTATTGCTCTTGGTAAAGAACAAAGATTTGCAAATAACAGAGCAGGATAAAACAGAGTAGTAAATGTACTACTACTACTACTCACCAAGCCCGGGGACCTCTACGCCGAGCGCGTCCAGCAAGTCCCGCTCCCGGTCCATGACATCGGTCCAGCGGTGGGTGGCCTGGTTATATGTGCGCCGGACCCCAGAGATCTTGTACATGGCCCGGCACACCTTCTCCCACCGCTGGCGGCGCTCCCGGATGCCATAGCCGGTCGCGATCTTGCCGCCTCCCAGGATCGTCTTGGGGAGGCGGCGCTGGACATGGAAGATCAGTGCCGCCACTTCCTCCGCGCTGAAGATCTCCCTCAGGACCACTTGCTCCCCCCTTAAACGCCCGCACGGGAGCCGGGCACGGGGTGCGGGACCCTTCCCCTTCTCAGGGTGCTTCCCGGCTCCCTTTACCATGGTCTGGGCAGAAATAAACTTAAATGATAAAGAAGAAATAGAATAGTGAAGAAGAAAAGAAAAGAGTTTAAAAAAGTAGTTTAAAAGTAAATAAAAGCTGCAGAAAACACAAAAATATAGAGCTAGAAAAATAGAGGGTTAGATAATAAGTAAAATTAGATCAAAAAAACTTCAAACAAGCAAAGGATGGCAGAGATTGAGAGAGGATACAGAAAGCATGCCCAGAACCATAGCAATGAATGAGAAACAAGATGGCCGCGCCCGTTCACGACCGCGTGGGTAAGTTCGCGCGAGATTTTCCTTGCGAGTACGCGCGAAATTGTACTCGCGAGCAGCACACTTTGCGAGATTACACATAGCGGGCGGAAACGGAATTACGTCACGCCAACAAGATGGCCGCGCCCGTGTACGACCGATAGGGTAACTTGGCAAACGAATAGCTAGAAGCGCCTCGCGAACACGCGCAAGATCACGCGAACATACACGTCGCAACAAAAACAATTTTGTATTCGCACGTATTCGCGGCTTCCGAAATCGATCTCGCACGGATTCGCGCCCCAAATAACGCGCGAAATTGCAAAAAAAACGATTTTAGCTAAAATGAAAGCAATGAGCAGGTGCAAAAGTTCAAACTTAACATTAGTAACATTCAAGGTAGTGCTTCCTGATGGGCCCCTCCAGAGTTTGCAACAATTCTATGACCCTGCTATGACCCAAACAGCAGGCTCATAGAATAGCACCATAAAGGTCCTGTAAAAAAAAAAATTCACTGCAACAAAAAGCAAATTACAGATAAGGAAGGAAGCAGGTGCCAGCCAGACTGGAACTTTCAAAATTACTGACACATTAATGAAACACAAATTAATTGATGGCAGTTGAAGAAGGGCAGGTGTGCTAGCTTTTTTCAACCACCATAATCTACAGTAATAAATAAACCTAATAGGTGCCTGTGAGGATGTACTAGAGGGTGGCATGGGTGTCCCAGAGGGTGGCAGTGGTGAAACAGAGGGTGCTGTGAACCTGTGATGATAAACCAGACGTAGAAACAACATAGTCGCGGCCGTTGCAAGCCGAAAAGTAAGTTCGCAATTGCGAACTTGTCCCAAAATCGGCGCGAACACGCGCCAACACAAAAAACGGAAAAATCCGCAAATCCGCTAGAGTTCGCGGATCTTCGCGGATTGCGAATCCGTAAATACGCAAGTTCGCGGATTGCCAATCCGCAAAATCCGCCCATGCTTAGTGGGCACCCCACAGGGTGAACTAGTCGGACTCACCGATTAGGGGTTGGAACCAATTCGGTCAGCGCAGTTGGCTTCTTCGCATCATGCTTAGTCGTACAGATAGGGGGGTGATTTGCTCGGAAACAATTGCTCCGAATCGGATTTACTCTTTCCGAATCCTGTTAGAAGCCCTTCCTAATGAGATTGTAATGGGCTCCTTAGTCTCCGAATTGAAAGTGAAAAAGCTTCAGCTGGTCATGGTCACTGTTGATGACAGTGAGGGTCCTTTGAAATTAGAAATGTAAAATAGGATACTTCTTGTATGATTCAGTTTTTCTGTGTTGGATAAGCTACAAAGGGGACACACGCTGGTTTATTTGCTCATCTAAGGTGCAAACTCACTGGGAAACCCTCAGTCCAATGTCCCAGTCCTCTGGAGATGGAAAAATCACTAAGGAACCTATTACGACTGCGTCCGGCTGACCAACTTATTATGAGTTGGCGGCCGACCGCCAAAAGATCGCAGCAAACTCCGGGAATCCATGATCCCTCAGTAGTGTTGCAGCGATGTGAGGGCGCAATATGCTGACGGGTGCCACTGCGGCACCACCAAGCATATTACGAGTTTCCTCACTGCCCTCTTTGTCTGGGTGGTTAGCCTGCCATTAAAAGGGTGGGGGTGAGGAAAGTAACATGGCCCTCCATGGCCTCCTGTTGGGGATGTATGCATGGGGGTACATGTTTTACCCCCCGTATGCATGCATCCCCAGTTTCTGCAAGACATGGACTGCATGCATGGGCTATTGTTCTGTGGCAGACCCAATTCATAACTCCAACCAGAAATGTGCATTTCATTTTAGAGGGGTGATGAGTGGCAGAAATGGCTTTAAGCCAGTTCTGCCTCATGCAGCCCAAAGTAAATTTTTACAAAGTTACTTTTCCACTAAAGTTATGACAAATATTTAGCATTAGATCCGATTTTGAAAACTAAGTGGAAACTAACCTTGAAGTATTTATCTAGCATTTTTCATCCGGAGATATAAAATACATCTTTTAATCACATCCAGACCTGCCTTCTGGTAATGCAGTTTCACCTACGAAGTGGAAAGAGTTTCTAGGTAGTTAGTCA
Source organism: Lissotriton helveticus (assembly GCF_964261635.1). Lineage (NCBI taxonomy): Eukaryota > Metazoa > Chordata > Amphibia > Caudata > Salamandridae > Lissotriton > Lissotriton helveticus. The sequence continues at coordinate 1,840,493,273 of NC_136061.1, forward strand.
CTGTGAAGGCATACATTTTCAAATATTTAATGTACCACCTTTCATATACAGTAGGCACCATTCCCTGAGGTCTATAAGGTACACTTTAAGGGTGACTCAGTAATATATACAACTTTTCTTACATGACCTGGAAACTTTTCTTTGACATATGTTACATCAGGGCCTTGAAACAGCAGCCCAGCACTTCCCTTTACCTGGCAGCCATATATATTTGTCATGTATGTTTGTGGTGTAAATGCACACTGCTGTGCCCAAATTACATTTAACTTCCACGTCATTCCTGCATTTTCTGCAGCATCTACTACGGTCAAGCAGGAAAGATAGATAGAGTAATTGGATGAAGCTAATTTTACCAGTACAATTTTAGGGCCAGGACACAAGCACCATGGCACTTAATAACAGTGTCACTGTACACACAGTCCAAATAGCAGCCAAAATAGGGTCCAAAAAAAGTATAAATCAAGGGTGAGCATGCAGGAACTGCAGATGTTCTCCAAATTGATACATTCGTCATTTTACATAGTCTAATTGAGCAAAGAAAGGGAAAGGGATCTGTGGACAAGGCTGAATTAGTGAGAAATATGTGAGGTTAATCTTTCAAACTTTAAAATGTCAAATATTGAGTTTGGAGAGGTTGTCAAAAAGATTACTGAGAACAACTTAATAGACGAGCTGGTCTAGAAAACCTACTTCAGTCTTGCTTCCTAAATATGATTTTGCTTTGTTTATCTGTAAAACTGATTCTGAAAATGGTTAACTACTTCTAATCTTTAAGAGATTATTTTGACCAACAATTAGATACACAGATAAGCTTCCACATACAAATAGCATTCAGACCAAACCAATCTCAGGGAGGTCAGAAGGGCAAAGCATATAGTAAATAATAGGGTTTGTTACAAGAGATTAATGTGGCTGACCAAGGTTCATCACTTCTATTTCAGTGTAGAGAAAAGTCCTCTATCTGTGCATGCCCGCCCGGAGCTTGCCGCACTTTCACTCCACTGAGGATCAGACAAAAACATGAGGGTGAGGACTGGTGCACCATCCTCACCCTCACATTTTAATAAATAATAGGGGATGGAGGTAGGACCCTGCGGTTACTTCACAAAGTTTAAGGCTGGCAGACAATCAAAAATTGCCCAGAACTACACCATGCCCCTATATATTACAGCAAATCCAAATAGCTTGAGAGCTGAAGGGCAGACTGTTGCAAAGTGATCTATCGTAGGTGGTCACCCCCAGTAATGTTGTTCTAAAACAATGTACACTCCTATCCTTTGCACAGTGTATGAGGTCTGACCCCTAAAGTCCAAGGGGCCTCATTTATGAGGCCTTGCGTCACTTTTACGCCGCCGGTGCGTCACTTTTTGTGACGCACCAGTGGCGTAAAAAATGCGCCTTGTTGCGGCATATTTACAAAGTGACGCATCTAGGTAGATGCGTCACTTTGTAAACCCCTGCGCCACCTTATACCTGCGCCAGGTATAATGTATGCAAGCGGGGCGTGTTGACGCAAGGAAGGGTCGTAGAAGTGACGCAGTGAAATCTAAGTGATTTCACTGCGTCACTTTTAGGACGCTGTTGCGTCAAAATATTGCGCCTGCCTCACAGCAGGCGTAAGACTGACGCAGGCCCTTTCACATGTGAAAGGACGCATTTCTGGAGTTGCGTCACTTTTGTGACACACTCCAGCAATGCGTCACTTTTGCGCTTAGAGATACGTCAGAAATACTGACGTATCTGTAACTCCTTGCGACATGATGCGTCATACATTAAATATGACGCATCAGGAATGTCGCAAGGAGTGCGCACTGAGAAGTGACGCATCGCTGCTTTCACGCAGCGATGCGTCATTTCTCATAAATGAGGCCCCCAATTTGCTTGAAATCCTACATGGCATATTTCATTTTCCTATAAGGCAATTGTTTTGGTGTAAAAACAACATCTATAGTATGTAAAATGAAATGGTATATGTTTATAGGGAAGCAGAATTCCTCAAGAGCAGTACCCTCAAAAGCTCACCTTCAGTCAGCACCTACACTGTGATTGAATTATCAGAGATTTGGAGTGGCCAGATGAGGGGTGGGAAAATAGGGAGGATACTGCAGAGAAGGAGATCTGGAATGAGACATCACTGAGTTAGTAACCGTACAGAAACAATAACGTGTATATTACAGTAAGCATTCTACTAAACGGTTTCATATACCTGTGGAGAAAAAGGTTATATTCTACTTCAATTTGTGTCAAATCAGAATCCTTTGTTCATGCTTTTTAATCTTCCTTTAAATTAAAATCATGAACGCTTCCCTTATGAACCAAAAATGAAAAAATAATTTCTCTTTAGAATAATTGGCAAAAAAAGTCTCAGCAAGGATTATGTTTCATAGTCTGATTTACTTTGCATGAAATTGTTCTGCACCCTAATGATATGTTGTTGTCATCTCTTTTATCTGGGAACATGCAGCCTTCCTAGTTGCGTGTCGTTCACCACAATGTAAGCGGTACAAACACACAGGTTCTCAATAAAATTCAGTTCTGTCTTACTGTCAGATCACCCAAAATCAAAAGCTTGCATGAGGATGAAAAAAGCATTTGTAACCCTTGGGGTCATGGCTCGTCTGTTTTTTTTGATGGAGCTCAAGCACCCACTGCTTTCCAAAAAATGCCTGAAACAGCAAGCAATGTGGTTAGGATGTGGCTCCCTAGTATAGGATTCAGTTTTCCAAGATGACCAACGGGATTTCCCTTGTTTCACACAAGATCTTGTTGTTAGCTCATGTTTCTGGTAGAATTTAGTCCTAACTGAGGAAGTCTTGCAAAGTGTGCTTTTTATACCTGAAATTTTAAATATACAATTAGAATTTAGGTAGATGGTGTACACAAACATTCTCTTTCCAGGTTTTTTCGTATATTCTAAAAGTCACAGAGCAAACAAATCTTGCCATTAACAGCTGCTTATTTTTGGATGACGTAGATAATTTGTTTTGAGTCTAGTGAGAGTGGAACATTGTCTATTATTACAGTCAGTAAAATACTTCAGATATATTTGCAAATGCATAGGATCGTTGCTGTGATTATATGTGAGCAAGATGAACTTCTCATAAAAAGGCAGAGCTGTTTCTGACATATATGGACTGAAGCAATGTATTATGCCATCACTTTATAAACCTGAAAACATGGCACCAGCCTACACTAAGCTCTAGCCCCCTGTAGACTGCAATCTCTAATAGTTACGGATAGAACTAAAAAAATATATATAGATTTGCCTGTCTCTGTAGGCTAATTGGCCCTGATCTACAGCTAAAGCCCTGTCTGTAATGAGGTGTGAAATTCTTTCCCAGGGCCACTCAATAGACCACTTTGATTGACGGGTCAACCTCTATGGGAAGGGATGAACCAACCGAGTTCAGCAGAATATTCAGATTAGGGGTTGCCCCTCTTATTGGCACAGCTGTGTTAAATTATGCATGACAGGACTATCTGGTGCACATGTAGAACATTTGCACATTTAAAAAGGACCAGACAGGCCCACATCACAATCCTTGCGTATTCCATGTATGATTAATGAATGATCCTACTTTTTCTTACTATACTACTGCCTCATTTTATGTTGGGGGTACAGTGCCTGGTTCAAAGCGGATTTTGGTGTTAGTTGTGGGTGGACACTAAAGGCCTGATTAGGATGGCGGACCGGCCACCACTGGTGCGGCGATCCCGCACCTGCAATGAGGATGCCACCGCCACCGTGTGGCATCCTCCATTCCCAGCATTGTGGCAGGCGGTGTTCACAGCACCGTCCGCCACAAGGCTGGGAATGCACTGTGTGCATTGTCATGCAGAAGGTGACAGGCACCGCAACATGACAATGCGTACCCCCCATGTGCACCCCCACCCTCCAATACCCTGGGGGCCCACAACGGGCCTCTGCAAGAGAATTCTGCATGCCTTTCTGTGGTGGCAACGCAGCTACAACGGAAAGGCATGTTTCCGCCCCATGCTAATATGGATGGCGGTGTCTAGCAGACACTGCCACTACATTAAACTCTTTCCCACCCGGTCGACTTGTCGACTGGGCGGAAAAGCGGCAGACGGTCATCCCGTCCACAGGGGTCCCTCCCGCCATAGTAAAAAGGGCTGGGGGTGGTGACTTTTTGAGGGCGAATTGCCACCGCCATATGGGCGGTGACGATCTGCCCGCTATAGTAATCACCCTCTCATACTTTCCTCAGTACACTCCACCACATACCTCCAGCTCCCAGGATCCAAGTTTAGTGTGGCTGGTGATTTAAGCCATCTCGGATTTGCCCTGACATATTGCATTGAAGGCCTGATTGCATTAGGGAAAACAAGAACTACTAAAAAAGTAGTTATGTCAAGTCTTGGGAATTTTTACTCCACTGGTCAGAGTGAGACTTGAGTGTCTTAGAGTGTCTCCCACCCACAGGCAGGTAAACCCTGAAAAGCTGGACCCTCACCCAGCCTTCCTCAGAGCACTTGACCTTCTGTACTCGACATCTTTGGCCTGTGAGAAGGACCTGAAGAGTTTGGATCTCCTTCCACTTGAAACCTAAAGACAGAAAGGCTCCTGCGATCAGAATACTGATCCCCTGTATATCTCAAGGAACATAAAAATGCTGAAAAAGACATTCCTGCGAAGAATCCCAGAAGGGCAGTGGCAACTGTATTGGAGTTGGACTTTGCTGTTGGCCTCTCCCTGACACCATGAAAGTCTCTCAGTGCCTTTGTCTAAGTCTTGGAGGCCTTATATATGTTGCCCTCTGATTATTTGCGCAGCAGAAGAAAGTTTAGAAACTTTGAAAACTTTTGCTCCAGAGTTTCAACGGTACACATTGAAAAAAGTATCCACCTGGCTGTTCCACAGCATGAGATTGCATTTCAGCTTACTCCTGCATGGAGTTCTCTGCACTCCCATTCTAAGTTGGAACTTCAAAAATTGTCAGCTAGAAATCTCAAAACCTCCAGACTGCCAATGTGACCAACCTGCTTCAGGTATCCAGCCTTCAATTCCATGGTGGTGGTTGTAGTTTCAGTGGTGTCTTGCACAGAAAGGAGTAAACTTCTCAAAGTGTGACACAGTCTCATTATGTGTTGGGACTGAAATTGAATTTCAACATTTTTCTTCAAGAAAGTGACAAAGTTCCATTCTGAAGTGAAAATTTGCCAACATTTTGACTGACAGACTTTCAATGAGAACAATACACTTGTATTCAACCTGTGTTCTATTGTGAGCAACCATTGACATACATTGGGCATTTCATTTTTCTTGGTGCTTTTTTCACTCATTCTTCAAAAATATATATGTTAGGTTTCCCTTTTTGGATTTTTGTTGTTTGGTTTTATTTTACTTGTAACAATTTGTTCTGTATTTGAAAAATTGTTGTCACGTTTTATTGAGTTTTGTGAGAAGTTTTCTATTGTGTATGGACTGCTTAAATACTTTACACATCGCCTTATTGTCTATAGTTCATTTAATTTGTGTGACATATAGCCTTATCCTCTCAGGTGGACAATTAATAACCCACTTTCCTGCAGAGACTCTAGCAATTTCAAGAGATATTGCTATTGAACTACAACAGAGTAAGTTTTGGAAGGGGGCGTGTCCGAGCCACCGAAGATGGCGGATCACTCTCCGTAAGGCTCTGGCTGCCGGCCCGCATCATCTGCCGCCCATGTGACCCCCTCGTATCCCACAACAACAGCAGGGGCATCAATCGAGACCGGAGCATAGCCTGATTGCCCCGATGTGCTCAACCCCCCGGTGCACAGACTGTAACGCGCCCGGAGCACCCCGCAAGCAGCCCTCTAAGATGGTGGCCTGCCAATAGTGCGGCACCGCCTGCTGCATACCGTGGGCGGCTCAGCCCCAGCAGATCGGGGACTGCGGACGAAGGCGGCACGCCAACGGAACCTCAGGTGAGGCAGCGACGTCCCCAGACCGGTGGCCTTGCACCGGCCGAGACCTGATGGTCCGAGGGGGAGGGGCTCCACGAAGCTCTGGTGGACAGCGACCGCGGCAGGAAGCCCACCCCCGCCGAGTCCCCCCCTCCACTACTGCATCCCTATGTGACACAAGCAACACTGGGAAGGCGCGCACCAGTCCGAAATACGGAGGGGAACGCCCCCGCCACCGGACCAGCGAGAGCGGCTGCCACCATGGATCCCTGATAACGGCCCACATCACCCCCGCTATAACCCCTGCTGAGCGGGAACCACACTGCGCTGCGGGCTAGCTGGGCGAAGAGGAGGCCTCACCGGATGGGCCCCGAGACGTCCTACAGCAGTCTGGACCACTCCTGCAGCCGGCTGCGCTGAACAGGCCTAGCAGCACCGTGCGAAATGGCGAGAGCAGCCAAAGCCACTTCACCAAAGCACCACGCGGACTGTTGGGGTAATACCCCGGTCTCCCATCAGAGACAGAAGAATATACTGGTCTATGCCCCATCTCATGCGCGGCACACAAACTCAGCTGCACGCCATTCCTCATTCTCCCCCGCCGGCGATTCAAAGAGCACGAAGGGGTGGAGAGAGGCGCGGCGCCCGAAAGTAGTCCTCTCTAGGACGCACGGTCCCGGCAACCCGAGTATAGAAGATCAGGAGGGCGGCACGGAGACCTCCCCTGCGTAGCGATCGCAGAACCAGACCCGTTCAAGCAAAGTAAGACTATCGTCAGCTGCACCTTATCGTCAGCGCCACTGTGGCACGGGTTAAGGCCCACCAGGACTGATCACCCTCAAGATGCGGGGTTGTGGCCGCGACATCGCCATTCTGTTGGACCCCCGAGCCCCCTCCCAAGCTCAGGAGCTACCACCCTTCAGAGGGGCGATGCCCCAATTTGCCGACACGAACCAGTCCTACCTCCGGCGTAATTGTTGGCCGTGGCAACTTGGTGAACAACCACGGACGCTGGACCACCCCTAACTGCCGTCGACCGCGAAGACTCGCGCAAAGGATCTAAGGCCCCCCGCCATGGGTCGCCAACGGGCGACGGGGACCCCCACATGGCAGACTCGCAGAAGATGACGCCTCAGCCACAAGTACCGACTGGATCATGGGAAGCACCCACCAGAGAAGATTCCATGTCCAGAAAATTAGATCAAGTCTCCACTGCCATGGAGCACTCCAGAGTGGCGATGGAAAACAAATTTGATACTCTAGCCACCGATCTCAACATTCTCCGGGACGACCACAGGAAGCTAACGGACAAAGTCACTCAGAGCGAGAAAACGGTACAGACAATAGAGCCGCAAGTACAGCAACATCATCACGCCATCAAAGAACTGCAGTCCCGGATCAAGGCTCTAGAATATAAAACGGACGATTGGGAGGGACGCTCCCGGAGGAGCAAGATCCGCGTCATGAATCTACCGGAGGGGGCGGAAGGGGCCGACCCAATCAAATACATCATGGCCTGGATCACAACTTTTACACCTGCCAAAGATCTGACTCCCTACTTCTCCATTGAACAAGCGCACCAGGTTCCAGCACAAAGACTTAAGCCGGGTGCCCCCATGACCATTCCTCATGAAACTCCTGCACTTTCAGGACATAGACACTATCCTCCGAGCGGCCAGGGAACACGGACGATTGCAGGTGGAGGATAAGCTGGTAATGCTCCTCCCCGACTATTCCCGAGCTGTGCAACAGCAGAGGGCCACCTTCCAGGCGGTAAAACGCACACTTCGCCAAAAGAACATTCAATACGCCCTTCTGTTCCCATCCAAACTCAAGGTCATCTACAAGGCACTACGCACTTCTTTACAGACCCGAAGGATGCAGCCGCCTGGAAGGAACAGCATGATACCATCGTCCAAACACAGTGGACACTCAAAATGATCAACCACCACATCAGTCACGACGACAGGGCCAGAAAGTCACCCTAACGCAGCTCTGTGTCAGATCTAATCAGACTGGAACTGGTTCCCCGGACCCCACGCAAATCATAGCAGAGTGCAGGAATGGCGATACAGGCAGTGGTCGCCCTTGACCCCACGGGTGGAGGCTCGGACGTGGAAGGAAGCCCTCACCTATTCAGCTCTGAGGACGAGGGCAGCGATGCACCTGCCTCCCGAGAGGGCTCCATGTCGCCCCCGTTAGTGACACCCCAATCAGCAGACATGCTAATATAGCAGCTGCATACAGATCCGGACCGCACAGCGCACATGGCTTAACTCGAGACGAACCGCCACGGATACGCGCCACCTCTCAGACACCCGACTGCAGAACCGTGACAGCTGACAGGACTCACCATGGAGATCACGCTGGATTGTATCGCTCCACATCAGGACTGTAACGACTGGGATGTCCGAGGGTACATTTCCGAAGTTCATCTAATTCTGTAGCAGAGCCGGCAGCAGCCGGGGAGATGCCCTGCCACCACCCCGTAACAACCAAATAAAAAACACGAATGACACACAGTTTGGACGTATTGCCCCGAGCAATAGGTCCCCCGAGTTGGGACTGTTCCCCAGAGTTACGGTTTGTCTCCTTTATGTTCCTAATCCCTTACATACCTGGAGGCGGGCGAGTGGACATGATCACAGCAGACATCCCTATATTGATGGGGTGGGGAAAGACCGTGGGGATGGGTCGGGGATGAGGAAACGGACACTCAGAGAGGATCACAAACTGCCTAGGTAAAGCATGGCCCCTTAAACGCCGAACACAGACTTTAACTTTGTGACCTTGAATGTCAGAGTTATGCACACGGCCACTAAGAGGTATTCTGTTTACGCCCACATTAAATGGCAACAGGCACAAGTGGCCTTCCTGCGGGAGACCCACCTGACAGCACTAGAGGTAGGCCGCCTTCATAGAAAATGGCGGAGCATAGTGTGCGCCACAACGTACTCTGCCTTCGCCAGAGGTACACTAATATGGATTAGACCTGGTGTACCATTTAAGGAACAAACCCGTTTGATTGACAAAGACAGGCAATATTTAATCATAACCGGCCTCCTAGAAGGTCAGCCGATACTCTTGGGTTGTGTGTACGCCCCCAACACGGAACAAGACCACTACTGGGAGAAACTAACCACAGTGGTAGCCCGTCATACTGGGATACCCTGGCTCCTAGGCGGAGACTACAATTGTGTGTTAGATTTGCACTTAGATAGGTCACACCCTCCTCCAATACACTCCCCAGCACACAAACTAACAGAACGTTTCCGCAAATGGGTAGACCACAGGGCGTTGACAGATGCTTGGAGGGGACAAAATCCAGACACCAGATTGTACTCCTTCCACTCTATTCCCCATGACTTACGGGTGAGGCTCGACAGATTCCTGTGTTCTGCGGATCTCCTGCCCAAAATACAATGCGCTGACTATCTGGGGCGGATAGAATCGGACCACGACGCACACATCGTGACCCTTAGATGGAGGCCACCCCACCTCCCGGTCCACACATGGAAACTTCCCCAGGAATGTCTCGCAGATCAGGCCTTTCGACATATACACAGGGAATTCATCCGGGAACACTTTTTACACAACGCAGGTTCAACCTCTTCCAGGGCAATAGAGTGGGACGCATATAAGGTTAGCGCCCGGGGACCCTGCATCCAGCAGGCAGTGGGGGCGCGCAGAACACTGGAACAGGCACTACACAAAGCAGAGACCACGCTAGCGGACTTGTCCCGGTGCACGGACCAAGGGAGGACCACCATAGCACAGCTCTCAGTGGCGGAGCTTGCGCATGCAGAATCATTGCAAGACCTAAGCAAATACAACTTCCGCGCTTATGCAACACGGACACATAGGGAAGGCAATAGAGCAGGAGCTTTGCTGGCATGGGTGGTCAAACAGGACACGACATTACATCCTATCACTGAACTGGTAGATGAGACAGGGCATCTCCAACACTCCCAACTAGACATCCTGCGCATATTTCGCTCCCTCTACGCAGCCGTGTACCGCAACCCAACACCAACGACACCCTGTGAGCTAACACACTTTCTAGGCACTCTGGTACTCCCCACAATCTCCCCAGCAGATAGGAAAGACCTAGACAGTAAGATCACACCCTCCGATAGAAAGCGTGCCATTGGGTCATTGGCAAGGAAGAAGACGCCAGGAATGGAAGGGTTCCGGCTGGAATACTACAGTACATTCGTGGCTCAGATAGTACCCAACCTAGCGTCCACATATGAGGAAGCCTTGTCCAGAGGTATACTACCCGCGTCGTTTCGCGAATCCGTGGTGGTGACCTTTCTGAAACCCCACAGGGACTCCACACTCCCGTCCTCGTATAGACCCATAACACTCCTGAATACCGATTGTAAAATCCTGGGGAAGATTCTGGCCGACCGCTATAGCCAACTTCTCAACACCCTGGTGCACCCTGATCAATGCGGCTTTGTACCCAGACGCAATACTTCGCATAACCTGCGACGGCTTTTCCATATCCAAGATAGAGTGCACGACAGATTCCCCCATGTAGCATGTCTGATTTTTGATCTCGAGAAAGCGTTTGATACCCTGACATGGCCCCATCTGTTCGCTGTCCTCCAGAGGCTAAATATAGGCCCCACATTGATGACGTACACAAAAATCTTGTACGAGGGACTCACCTCTAGGGTAAGAGTTGGCAAGCTCATCTCTGCTCCGTTCCCGGTGGAGAGGGGGACCAGGCAGGGGTGTCCACTCTACCCCCTCCTCTTTGCGTTGGTGGCGGAGCATCTGGCTATGCGGCTGCGACATGAGGGAACGGCATGGGGTGTTCCGCTGGCAGAAACGACACACAGCGTAATATTATACGCGGATGATCTGCTAATTTACGTCCGGGATATTACAATAGACCTCACATCGATATGGAGTATCCTACAGGAATCCCGATCCACCTCTGGTCTCAGAGTCAACTGGGAAAAGTCGACGATCTACCCACTTAGCCCTCACCTGGCACCACGAGATATCAGGATGGGCACCCAGACCCTAAAATGGAACGAAGCGGCCCCCAGATATCTGGGAGTGTGACGCTACCATTCCTTGACAGATCTATATGAAGGTAACCACCGCAAAGTGCTGGCAAGCCTATGTTCGGCGGTGGGTTTCTGGAAGACTTTACCCCTGGCCCCCATTGGCCGGGTGGCCATAGCAAAAATGACAATGGTACCCAGACTGCTTTATCACTTTGCCAACCTTCCTGTGATCCCACCCCGGTCTTTGTTCCGTGAACTCGATACCCTGCTCACATTGCTGATCTGGGAGAATGGCCGGCGCAGAGTAGCACTGCGCACATTATACTTGCCCACCACCAGCGGAGGCCTGGGAGCCCCGTCCTTCGAATCGTATTTCCTCGTGGCACAGCTTCAGTGGCTGTCCACTGGACGGCGGAGAGATGCGTTGGGGAAATGACCACGGAAGCCGGCAGGCTACCGCTTCCCGCCATCAGGAGAATGCTCCTACCTGGCACCAAACCAACATGTATACACCCGATGCAGGTCTCCATAGCTCGCAAATGTATGATGCGAATCCATAGAATGTCAAAAGAATGACTACTCTACTCCCCAATGCTACCCTTAGTGGGTCTCCCTCGGGGGGAAACATATTATACCGCTGGAGCCCTACGGATCTGGACCGATCATGATGTGATGGAAGTGGAAGCGTTGTTCCACGAAGGGCAACTGAAAACCTACCAGCAACCTGTCGACTGGTATGACCTCCCGTCAGGGCAATTTTTAACGCATAGGCAACTCCTAGATAGCACCCGCCAGCTCTGGAACCTGCGGGACGGAGAACCCCCAACACATCTGGTGCTCCACACGATAGTCTGAATGGGAGCAGGTAGACACCTAGTAACATGGCACTACAAAGCCATCAGAACTTGATAATGTCTCCCTAGACAGCCTGTGACAATCATGGGAAGACGATGTGGGTAGGGTATTCCATGACCAGGACTGGACACGCGCTTCTGGAATACCCTAAAAAAGTGTCCCAGAATGCACAGTTCAAGAACATACAGTTTAACATACTACATCGCTCATATCTTACACCAGACAAACTGCATCGGTACTACCCAGATACACAATTCAAATGTTCCCGATGTCTGACAGCAGAGGCGAATTTCCAGCACATGTTCTGGAACTGCCCCTCCCTACAGCAATACTGGGCCAAGATATACCGAACACTCCTCACACTGGTTCATATGCCACATATCGACAAGTGGGAGGTCTGTGCCTTGGGAATCTAAAAAAAGAAAAAACAGATAAACTGTAATGGCGATTCACATCCCTCGCTCTCCTCCTAGCAAAGAGGGCCATAGCCATGCACTGGAGAGCCCCCTCAGGCCCCCCAGAAGCAGCCTACGTAGGAGCGGTTACCAAGTCGGGGGTGGCAGAAGAAGACATTCCGCGGGAGGAAGAAGTGAAGGGCACGCACAAGCATCCAATCTCCCTAGAATGGGCGCAACTGCTAATACAATTTAAACAAGAGACAAAAATAGAGGAAGCACCAGAGCCATCTCCACCACAACCCCGTAGTCCCTGCCAATGCCCCGGTCCGCTGGGCCAGCCGCTAGGAGAGTGAGATCCCCGATGGGAGGGCATAACGAGACGGGTGACCAACACCACTGGGATTAGCATTTACTCCCACGACAGATTGCTCCCTTTCCCCCCCGCAACCCTCGCGACCCTCACCCATCGAGACTTCGGTCAATACACCCCCCGCCCACCATAGCCACCCGCCCTAGTCCGCCCTTCGCGCCCCCCTCCTCTTGTTTCTGGAGGAAGTTTCTTCCCACAGTTTCTAGATCAGTTTCAGTCGGCGGTTTAGATACCGACTCACCCATCGTATGCTAATAATCGACTACACCGCAAGGGGTCATCAATGCAAACACGAGGGAGATACCTACACCAGCCTCCACCATCACTTAGCCCAAGGGACAAGTCACAGGGTGCCACAACACCCCACACTAAGCTAACTTATCAGCGATTCATAAGCGGCGATGTGTAATCTCTTCTGGTGGAACGGAACCCAAAGTTTGAAAATTAACTATGTTTGTAGCAATTGTGTAATCAATTTCAATTCAATTTATAAACTTTATTTCGATTTAAAATAAATCACAAAAGTCTTCACAAAATCGAAGAGGAACTGAATTAATTGATAGAATTACACTGACACTAGAAATATGATGAGAGTGTCACGAACAATTATGACAGTGTTAAAACCATAAATATTAAATACAACTGTAAAATAATACCAGGTAGAACCCAAGATCAATATATCATTTACATGAGAGCATCACATACAAAAAAAAATTAAAAGTAATCCACGATCTGTACATTAAAAAAGTATAAAAAGCAGAAGAAATTTAACTATGCCTCTCTGCGGACCAGCGAGTCACCCACGCCCATCCCAAGAACTTGGCTAAGGCAACCACAAGGGGGTCATTCACAGTTGTTTTCAATAGTCTAAATGCCTCACTGTGATCCCTTGTACCCATGTTTAAGCACACTGGTTTCAGCCAGCGTCTTCTCGGATTACAGTGTGCTGGACAGACAAATAACATATGTTTGACAGTGTCACGCTGGCCTGGGCAAAAAGGGCAAGCACTAGAGATGGAGTGAAGGTCTTAGTAGTTAGAGTTCCTACTCTGATTGGTGGAAGAGTTTTCTGTCATGGGACGATGTGATGAGATCCCAGTATGGTTCATACTTGGGTTCATGTTTGGTTTGGAGAAAGGTGCTAGACAGAGTTGGACTGCTTGAGGATGCAAATTGCCTGGAGAATACCAGGTACCAATATGCACCCTTAAACTCTGTTTTGCTTGGGAATGGGCTGTCAGCCGGGGAAGTCCACAGTTGGTTCATGCCCAAATCACAGAGAACATTTTTAATACTCCTAAACCACCCAATTTTATGGCTCACATCCAAGTCACGGAGTTCTAGAACAGCCGAAGCATATATGGCAAGTTCCGGAGTCACCCATAGCCTTCTCCATTATATTAGTAACCTGTAGCGGACTACGTCTCTGGCACCCCAGTTCCAAAAACAGGGGAATCAAGGGAGTGGATTGGGGCAACCCCAGCAAATATCGAAAAAAATTGTTTTGTGCCACCACCAGAGCCTCATAGTTCGCATGGGCCCATAGCTCTGAGCCATATAAAATTGAGGCACTCATTTTTAAATTATAAATTTGCAATACTGGAGTCATGGGTTTGGTAAGTGAACGACTATGCTCCCTGAGCAGGACACCCGAGAGTTGGGCATGTCTAACCGAAAGGCTATCAATTTGCGGCTTCCAGCTCATCCGTTTGAAAAGGACTACACCGAGGTAGGAAAATATCTCGGTTTGCTCTAAGACCCCAACATGCATCCTAACTTCGCCAGTGGATTTACTAGAGTTCTGGAGAATCATGAATTTAGTTTTGTCTACATTAACTGCTAGGTCATGATCTGCACAGAACTCTTCAAATCTATTTAGCACACGTTGGAGCCCTTGACGGGTCTTTGATAGTATAAGGTTGTCATCGGCAAACATTAGGAGTGGGATCTTTTTGCCAAATAAGGTAGGAGCGTCCATGGCAAGTTTTCAAAGTATTCAAGTACCCCATTAATATAGATAGAAAAAAGGGTGGGTGCGAGGACACACCCCTGCCTTACCCCCATTTCCACCAAAAACGTATCAGTTGTATGTCCTAAGGTGTTCCATCTAACCTGGGCATAGTTGTCTGTATACAATTTGACCATAAAGGACACGATTACCAGTGGCATACCCAGCTTGATAAGATTTTCCCACAGTTTGGAGCGAGGCACTAGGTCAAATGCAGACCTAAGGTCCACAAAAGCTGCGTAAATTGACCCTTTCCCTAAAGTGACGGTGCGCCAGTAGATGAGAATAAACTTCAACACCTGGTCCACCGTGCTAATTCCTCGTCGGAAACCTGCTTGTAAGTCAGAAAGGATGTTATACTTGTCCAACCATACCTGCATTCTAGATAGAATCACTCTTGCCACAACCTTCTGAATGCAGTCAATCAGGCTTATGGGCCTGTAATTCCCTGGTTGGGATGGATCCCCCTTTTCTTGGATTGGAAGGATGACCGCACCTGCCCACGAACCAGGAATAGCTGCTCCCTCATCAATGGCATTCATCATTAATTGGATATAAGTTCCCCATGATGTCTGGTCTTAAATGAAAAGGTCTGCAGGGACACAGTCGAGGCCTGGGGCCTTTCCTTTTGGAATTTGTTTGAGCGCTTTTTCTACTTCCAATCTAGTAATGTTAAGTGGGTCAGGGGATAGTGGCATGACGAAGTTGTCCTGGGCCCCCAGACTGTTTGCAAATTGGCCGCTATAGTGGCTAATCCATTGGTCCGGTTCCACATGGTTAACTGAAACATTGCTTGGAGAACCACTCCCCCATTTCACCAGATGCCAGAAGTGAGTCATATCCCGCCCTGAGCAGGCCTCGAGATGTTCCGCCCAATGAGCCTCGTCCCATTCTCGTTTGGCTTTCAATTTTGCCACCTTATAAGCCTGCCTCGTATCTTTAATTGTGGCCTGGTCCTTACTTCTAATTGCCATTGCCAGAGATTTATAGGCTAAACGACAATTGGAGTTGTACCACGCTGCCCCCTTTGTGGGTGGTGGAGCTGGCCCTTTCTTGTTATTAATAATAAAAAAACGTTTCAGTTGGTTAAAAAGATGCTCATGTACCTGGGTGAACCTGTCACTAGCAACCCTCAATTCAGATTCTGTCTGGAGAATGTCAATAGTGTTGACTACTAAATTGTTCATAGCTAGCAGCTTCTCGGGGTCAATTGCGACCTTACACCATTTGAGACGTCTGGTATCATTAGATAGAATGGCTTCTACAGAGTCCAGACAGTCTACCACACCTTCTCCACAATTGGGGCCAAATGCCCGCATTGAGACAGAGCGTGGGTTATGATCGCTCTCAGGCCTGGTTACCATCTTCATATCAAGCAATTCTGGCCACATTTCCTTGTTTAGAATAAAATAGTCTATGCGACTAGATGGTAGGCCATTGCTAAATGTCGGTGTCCCTTCTTTGTCAGATTCTGTACGCCCATTAGCACTTAGCCCATGTTCCATACAGAAAGCATTACATTGGAGTGCTGCTCTTGTCCACTTTTTAATTGGAGGAAGTTCTAGTGAAGGGATCAACCACTGGTCGTTTACCTCAAAACTATTATTCAAGTCCTCACAGTCAAGTGGTTCATAGGTACAGTTAAAATCCCCTGCAATTATGATATTACTATTGTCTCTATATTAAAAAAGTATCTAGAAGTTCTATTGTCACTGATGCCCTCCCTCCTTGCTGTCCCCTGGAATAAACATTAACAAGAATAGTGTCGGGGGGAATACCATGCGAACGTTTCACTATAAGGATGTCCTGGCTGTCAATGGCAATCTCCTGTAGTTTGTAAGAAAGGAGCTGTCTGACCCAGATCAATATACCCCCCTTCGGTCTGCCCCTGTCTCCCTGAACAGCTAATTTAGAAGAGTTATAATAACCCTCATAATATACTTGGTCCACTGCCCAGGTTTCTTGTAGGAATACAATGTCTTGCTCCTCAATGAATGAGGTCCATTCCGTAGATACAAGTTTAGATGCAAGGCCCGCTAATTTCCATGAAATAATTTTGAGGGCTGAACGGGGCCCTATTTGAACAATGGTTGTTGGACCTGGGTCTGTGTTTGGTATTAAGGTAGTGGGTGCTTGGTCATTGGTCGTGAGAGATGAGCCCCCTTTATTGCTACCGAACCCTAGTGTTACCGGGGGGGCCAAGCTTCTTTCCTGTAACACTTGGTTCCTCCCACTAGTTAAGTGGGTAGATCCACTGCCCCCACCTGCAATAGCCTGACCCTCGTGAGCTGGACTTGACTGGGTAACCAAACCCAGTCAGTCTATGTCCTCCAGATTTGTAAATGATTCAAATCTGTTAAAGGTTGGAACAGAGAACTCATATCGCCCCTGTACTTGCGAGACAGCATTGCGTTCACCCATGGATGTCATCGGTGACCTTACGTCCTGGTAAAAAAACCCTAGTGGGACGATGTTTATACCATCTTCACTCAAGTATCGTGAGCCAGCTATGTCAAGGATTGTTTTAACCAAGTGGGGGGACCCAAAATTGACCACAACACAATCTCCTCTACTTGTTTTCCTGGCAGGGCCTACCCAGTTCATTCTGCGTGCCATTTTAAAGCTCCCAAATAGAAGACCCCCCAGTCTAGTTTTAGAATTAATCAAATGGAGAGCCTAATTTCTCAAGGAGGCCCAGTTTTCCTCAACGCCTGATTGCAAGTGGGGTACATTAGTGAGAACAATAGTATAGCGGGTAGACTCGGGTGGTAGATTGAGGGACTCATTAGCGTGATGCCTATACGTACCTCCCTGTGGGACCTTATTACATGTGCTGCTCCCTGGCACTACTCTCCCATTGTGTGCTGACTCATCCGCTACTATTCTATTACCTATTACCCGATTGAAGGGGCGGGGGTTCTTCAGCAGTAGTGCCGGTCATAGCATTGATGTTAACATGTGTGCTAGATGGAATCAATGGAGCAAGAGCTGGTGCTTTGTTCAAAGAACTCAAAGAATTCCCTTCTTGCCTAAATAGGTGGTCCTCAATGGTTGATAACCTTTGACTGATGGCATCCAATTTTAGCACTAAGGGATCCAGCATTTTCAAAAGTTTCTCCTCTAACCTGCCTAGTAGCCTGTCCTCCATGACACAGGGTATCTGGCTGGTAGAATTCAAGGCAGTGGTTAAGTGGCTAAGAGACTTGGGTGTAACAGCCTCTTGTCCATAGGCTTTCCTACTGCGGGCCGGCCCTTTGGTTTTTGCCACTTTGCTAGCCTGGTGCGAGGTAGAGGGGAGCCCACCCGCTTTTCTTTTCTTGGATAGGGCGGGAGCTCTACCCTCTTCCTTTTTAGACAGTTTTTGTCGCTGCTGGTGTGTTAATACCATGTCAGAGGAGGAATTAGTGGGCAAGGGGACAATTACAGGGGTTGAGGGGACTGTTAACACTGGAAGAGTTTGCCCCAACGGCGATTGCTGTGGTACATTAACGGAACCACCCACCCCCTCTTGAGAGCACAATACAGGAACCCCAGCTGAAACTCTCCTTGTGTGTACCAACTGATCTATGATGAATAAGTTGCCCTTCATGGGGATTTGAAATGTAAAACCCGCATCCAATGGGTTAACTGTCCAAAAGGATCAGGATGCAATATATATCCCTAATCAATCATGGAAATTATGTTATCAGAGAGCTCTAGAATTGTGATAACTGGTCTGGTAAAGTCAGACAGAAGAGAAGAAGTAGGCTGTGGGTTTAAAATAAGCCTTTGGCTAGCTCACCATAATACCCACTAGACCTTTAGCTCAGGCTTGATGTATTGAAATAGGATGGCAATTGAATAACACATTGGATAACACTGAAGACTCGATATCACTGTATCTAGCAAGGATATTTCCAACAATGCTTTGATCAGCTCTTTTTTAAATACCCCAGTTACCGAACCTCAGTGTAGGAACAGACCCTATATTTGTCTATCAAAGGCACATATTTAACATGCTATTGAATGTAGTCACGAATGAGACCAACTGACATGTTAGAGCTGATCTGTATCAGATGGCAAGAATGAAAATATAGCTCACTGTATTAGAGGAATAGATGAGGGTTCTCTAGCTGCGGGTAGGCTATGAGAAGACATAGCATACCCTTTCCTTATGTTGTATTTCTTTCAATAAAATAACAGCCCACTTTTCTCAAGCATGTTAGATGATATCATCATGCTTTAGTTCCAAGACTAATGTGAGTAGCTTTTAGAATCATGATGTGCTATGGCTTATGGTGTTAAACAGGAGGTCCTATTTAACTAATGTTGAAATACAAAGACTTGGCAGCTATGCCATTTCAAGTCCTCAGATCAAATTCTGCTTGTTTCACAATAGCTTAGCTGACTCTCTGCAGCATGATATATTAGCTTAAAGTACTGAGGCCAGTGCATGAAGCCACCTCTGAAACAAATTCAACATATTTTAAGTAACTATTAGTTGGAATTTACAGGACCACTCTTAACACAGTTCTCAAGGCCTTTAGGTGATCAAAATAAAACTCTCAGATCATGGAGAACAGTGGTTCTCAGTGAAACGTTTCTCAGTAAATGACTGACTGTGTGCATTGTTCGGCTTTTGTATCCCCTTCTGGGATCCAGTCACATGAGATTAAAGAAAAGCCTGACAACAAGCATACATTATCAATGAGTTAATTGGCAGGGCATATATGTTTCTTTGATTTGTTATTGGTGAAAAAGCAAGTATACATGTTTTGCACCACCCATATATTGTGTCAAACTAGATGGATCATATGCAGTCTATAACACCAATCCCCCCTCCCAGACTGACTGAGATCTGATATTACATTTTCCATAGCTCATGAGAAAAAGGGCACTGCATTCTCCCTTGTGGAAGGTATCAAAATGCAATATATTACCTACTGGCGGTTGCCAGAAGGTAGTTATAGTTAGAACCTAGTTTCCATAGGAAAAGCATTTTTTGATTTGCTAATAACTTTAGCATCGTTTGACGAATCTTCGCGAAATTCTCCCAAAAAAAGTCTATCTAGGTCAGCTCCTATCCTGAAAGTTTGGGGCTGAGAACAAAGGGCGGTCCCAAAATGCATTTTCCCCATGTTAATTTCCAGTGGAAATTTTGAGACGGGCTACAGCCCAAACTGCTGAACGGAATTACCCCAAATTTGGCAAAAAGGTAGAGCTTGGTTCAGAAAGCGACCTTTTTTTAAATGGTGTAAATCAGTTCTGTAGTTGCTGAGAAAGTAAAAAAATAAAGGTTTCGATATTTATGGCCGCGGTGGAGTCGTGATCCCTGCCGACCACGAGCTTTATTCTAATTGGCTGTCAACACTCCAAACCAGGAAGTGTTGGCAGCCAGCTTGTGACTCAGTACAACCGAGTCACCAGAAAACAAAGAAACAAAGATATGAAACAGGAAAAAGGGGCAGAGTAGAAACACCCTGATCCACTAGGCTTGCTCAGGGGGTCCAAGAAGGACCCCCAGAGTCAAAAAAAGCATTGAAAAAAATAAAAGAATCAGCGCAATTCGGGCTGGGGTCGCGAATCTCGCCAAATTAATTTTTTTAAATGAAGAGTGGGTTCCCGCGTTTCATTTGATTGAGGCCCCCGGGTGCACTAGGTCCCTGGGGCATTTTCTAAAAATTAATAGCAGGGCCAGCTGGGGCTCCCACAGCCCCAGGGACTGCCACCTCCCCGGGCTGTAAAAAAAAACCACGGGGGTCCCAAACCCCCACGCTCCCCCGGGTACCGCCACCTCCCCGAAGCTTTGAAAATAAACCGTGGGGGTTCGTAGCCCCCCGCAGCCCTGGGACCGCCACCTCTCCAGGGCACTATTTAATGTACAAATTATGTGTGGGTGGGCTCGAGCCCCCCCCACACACCCCAGAGACCACCACCTCCCCGGGGCACTACATATGGAAATTGGTGGGGTCCGTTACAGACCCCCAAGGCCCGAGGACCACCACCTCCCCGGGGCTCCACTCATGTTGGAAGGGGGGCCGTGCATCCCATCTCCTGGAGCCCATGATGCCCGGGGAACAAAAATCCCCCATGTGCCGGCTCCTGCAGTGTCCCGGGGTGCCCACCCCGGGACACTGCTGTTTGCTATGACAGGGCGGAAGCCGTGTGGCTCCCGTCCTGTCATAGAAAACTTGCTTTGGATTTTGGAAGCCAGAGCAGGGAAACCTGCTTTCTGTTCCAAAATCCAAAGCCTATTGCTTTTCCAAACGGGGAGCTACATGTCAGCAGCTCCCCATGTGGAAAAGCAATGCTGGCTCCCGCAGGAGGCAGGGAGCTGGAGGGACCGTGGGGGCATTGGTGCTCCCCCATGGTCGCCAACGTATAGCGCCGGCCCAGGGGGATGGGGTCCCCGGCGATAGAAGTGGCCTGGGAGGGGTGCCATGCAACCCCCCTCCCCACATAAAATGTTAAATAAATAAAGGCCGGCCCCAGGGGTTGGGGTCCCCGGGGCCAATAGAGGCCTCAGGAGGGGGCCCACGCAGCCCCCCTCCTGAAAAAAATATATATGTGGCAATGCCCAGGGGAATGAGGTCCCCGGGGTCGGCATTGGCCACAGGAGGGGGGCCCATGGCCCACCTCTCATTTTTATTAATATAATGAACATGTGGGCAAGCTTCAGGGGATGGGGTTCCCGAGGCGAATGTAAGTTAGTGAAAGTATACATTTAAAAAAATAAAATAAAAATGGAGTCGCGATTCTAGCGCGGCTCTCAGCATGGCCCCTGTGTAAAAGCTATGGGTGCACGGCTCTCAGGGCCGCCACCCCCGGTGTGAACTCAATGGGTGCATAGATTTCAGTCGTGCTAGGTGCGCGACTCCGAGCAAGAAAAAATATACATATTTTAAAAATAAATAAATTATGTTGGGTTATTAGATGGTTCTAAAAAGAGCCCTTGTGTTTATTGAGAGATTTTTCTAGCTACATGTCAGTGCCGATGCAGAGCCATAGGTTGTTGAGAAGGACTCTGTTTTACTTATCTGTGAAATGTAACCCATCACTCCTGTAGATGCCATCCATGTCAAAACGCAGATTGCTGTTGTATATGGACCCCATACTATGGTCTCTGAGGTAAGCAGAAAGAGCTTTATTAGTACCCATGAAGTCTAGAAATGCTCCTGTCAGTCCCATGCACTTCTCCAATCACCCATCCAGCACTATCTACTTATCCTATCACTCCGCCAATACATAAGCACTTATAAATTCACCCCGCACTCTGTTTGCAGCACTGTAATCATTCCAGTTACTAGCCATGTACTTATAGAAAGGCCTAGCCACTAACACAAGTGAAGCTACATTATTCTGTGCACTATCCATGCAGACCTCTAACCAGCTACATACTATTGATACACTCTTCTAAATATCCAGTTAGTACCCATGCAGTCTGTGTATCCTTCTGTCAGTCCCATGCTCTTCTCCAACCACCCATCCAGCACTATCTACTTATCCAATCACTCCGCCAATGCCTAAGCACTTATAAATTCACCATGCACTCTGTTTGCAGCACTGTAATCATTCCAGTTACTAGTCATACACTTTTGGAATGGCCTAGCGACTAACACAGTCGCAGGCAGGTCGCTCCCCAAGCCCCCACACTGCCGCCAGCTGCCTCGTGCCTGCTCCCTGCCGCCGGCCTGTTTTCAGGCCGTTTACCGCTCTTTCGTGCCGCTGTGTCCCTGCGGCCCTACCCCCCTGCTCCCCATTGGCCACCCCGCTCCCGCCTCCCAGCTGCTCCTCCCTCCCTATCCCCCTCTTATCGAGGCCGTGCAGCGGCGCGCCAAAGCCAAGCCCATCTGCGCCCGTCCGCACCTGGACCACGCCCAGCGCCAGAACCCCTGGACCCCGCGAACGCCACAACACCAGACTCTGCTACGACGCCAGCACCCTCTATGCACTCATAGCCGGCCGAAACCACACCTGCTTCCAAGCCACCCTGAAACTGACTCACGGACCTTTCTCCTGTCACACCTGCAGCTTCACCTGAGACAGAGCCACCAAACCTCCAAGGACTGGACCCAACCACCTCCACTGCATACTCCTCAATACCCACTCCGCACGCAAACACGCCGTCGAGCTCTGGGATCTGCTCGACACCTTCGCCCCAGACGTGGCCTTCCTGACCGAGACCTGGTGGAACGCCAGACATCGCTGTAGCCATCCCGGATGGCTACAAGATCACCCGCAGGGATCACGCCAACGGAATCGGAGGAGGAATAGCCATCGTCCACAAGTCCACTCTCAAGGTCGCCACCCAGGGAGACGACACCCTCAACACCGCCGAACACCTGCCCTTCCGGATCCACACCGACCCCAACACCACCCTCAGAGGAACACTCATCTACAGACTCCCCGGACCCCGTCCGACTCCATCGCCGACTTCTCCAGCACCCAAGCACTCGCCTACATGGGCTACATCCTCCTCGGCGACCTGAATTTCCACCTCGAGAACAACAACGGCGTCAACTACGCCACCCTGATCGACAATCTCGACAACCTCAGCTTCAGACAACTCGTTACCGCACCCACCCACGCCGCTGGCCACATGCTAGACCCCGTCTTCTCCAAAGGCACCCACGTCGCCTTCGACCACACCACCGAACTCCACGGGACCAACCACCACTGAATCCATTTCACCTTCAATAAACCAACCAAGAACCACCAGACCCAACACCTACCTTGCCGCTGCTGGAGCAAAGTCAACGAAGACCAGCTATTCACCACCCTTGCCCAAAACCCACCCACCTACCCCACCAACCCTGAAAATGCAGCCCACAACCTCAGACAGTGGATCGACGACTGCACCAACACCCTCCCCCCACTCAAGAAACCCTCCAACAACCACGCCAGCAAGAGAGCCACCTGGTTCACCGATGAGCTGCAAACCTCCAAATGTGCATGCCGGAAACTGGAGAAGATATGGCTTCACGAACGCACTCCGGACAACCACTCAGCCCACAAAGACGCCACCCGCAGACATCACCACCTCATCAGATTAGCCAAGACATCCTCCTTCAAAGACCGCTTGGATAACAATGCACATGACAGCAAATAGCTCTACAGCATCGTAAAGGAACTCTCCAACCCCAGCGCCAATGACATACTGCCCTCACAATAACTGTGCAACTCACTAGCCATCTTCTTCCACCGCAAGATCGCTGACATCAATGACAGCTTCAACGCCATGACCGCCTCGACTACGACAGACCCCACCTCCCCTGTGAACACCACCAGCGCCAACCGCCTGACCTCCAGGTCCAACATCAACGACGACAATACACGCAAGGTCATTAACTCCATCCACTCAGGATCTCAGTCAGACCCGTGCCCACACCACGTATTCAACAAAGCAGACGCTGCCATCGCACTCCAACTACGGAAGGTCATCAACATCTCCTTCAAAACAGCGACATTCCCGGAAAGCTGGAAACACGCCGAAATCAACGCCCTCCTCAAGAAGCCCAAGGCGGACCACTAGGCCTTCAAGAACTTCCGGCCCATCTCCCTTCTCCCGTTCCCGCCGAAGGTCATCGCGAAAATTGTCAACATGCAACTGGCCCGCCACCTGGAAGACAACAACATCTTGGACCCGTCCCAGTCTGGGTTCAGACGAAACCACAGCACCGAGACAGCCCTCATCGCCGCCACAGACGACATCAGGTGCCAACTAGACAACGGTAAAACATCAGCCGTCATCCTCCTGGACCTGTAGGCTGCCTTCGACACTGTCTGCCATCGCACTCTAAAGACACACCTCCTAGAAGCAGGAATCAGGAGAAGGCACTTGACTGGGCCACGTTCTTCCTCTTTGGCAGAACCAGTGCATCCGCCTCCCGCCCTTCCGATCCGAGGCCATCAACATCATCTGTGGTGTCCCCCAGGGCTCATCCCTCAGCCCGACGCTGTTCAACGTCTACAAGGCCCCCCCTCGCAGAAGTGGCCCACCAACACAACCTCAACATCATCTCCTACACCGACGACACCCAGCTCATCCTCTCCCTCACCAAGGACCATCACACCGCCAAAACCAACCTCCGCGAGAGAATGTAGGCCATCGCCGACTGTATGAGGAACAGCCGTCTGAAGCTGAACTCAGACAAGACGGAGGTACTCATCCTCGGACCCACCCCCTCAGCCTAGGACGACTCCTGGTGGCCGACCACACTGGGAACACCACCGACACCCACCGACCATGCACGCAACCTAGGATTCATCCACGACTCCTCCCTCTCCATGTCTAAACAGGTCAACGCCGTCTCCTCCTCCTGCTACAACACCCTCCGCATGCTCCGCAGGATCTACAAGTGGATCCCGACTGAAACAAGAAGAACCATGACACAGGCCCTCGTCAGCAGCAGACTGGACTACGGCAACGCACTCTATACAGGAATCCTAGCCAAACACCTACGGCAATTACAACGCACCCAAAACGCCGCCGCCCGACTGAACATCAACGTCCCCCACCACAGCCACATCACCCCCCACCTGAGAGACCTACAGTGGCCCCCGTTGACAAAAGGATCACCTTCAAGCTCCACACCCACGCACACAAAGCACTCCACAACACCGGACCAGCCTACCTGAACTCAGCTTCTACACCCCCACCTGCCAGCCCCACTCCGCCAGCCTCGCCCTTGCCGGTGTCCCCCACATCCAACGAACAATCTCCGGAGGAAGATCCTTCTCCTACCTCGCCGCCAAGACCTGGAACAGCCCCCCTACCCACCTACGGCAGACCCAAGACCTATATGCTGTGCACTATCCATGTAGACCTCTAACCAGCTACATACTATTGGTATACTCCTCTAGTAAATTCCTAGTTAGTACCCATGCAGTCTAGGAATCCTCTTGTTAGTCCCATATCAGTCCATCTCTTCCCCAATCACCCATGCAGCACTATCTACTTATCCAATCACTCCGCCAATCACTCCGCCAATACCTAAGCACTTATAAATTCACCGTGCACTCTGTTTGCAGCACTTTAATTATTCCAGTTACTAGTCATGTACTTATGAAATGGCCTAGCCACTAACACAAGTACAGCTACAATATTATGTGCACTATCCATGCTGACCTCTAACCAGGTACATACTATTGATACACTCTTATAAATACCATGTTAGTACCCATGCAGTCTAGTAATCCTTCTGTCAGTCCCATACACTTCTCTAAACACCCATCCAGCACTATCTACTTATCCTACCACTCCACCAATGCCTAAGCACTTATAAATTCAACATGCACTCTGTTTGCAGCACTGTAATCATTACAGTTACTAGTCATGTACCTATGGAATGACCTAGCCACTAACACAAGTACAGCTCCAATATTCTGTGCACTATCCATGCAGACCTCTAGCCAGCTACATACTGTTGGTACACTCCTCTAAATACGCAGTTAGTACCCATGAAGTGTAGGAATCCTCCTGTTAGTCCCATATCAGTCCATATCTTCTCCAATCACCCATGCAGCACTAGCTACTTATCCAATCACTCTGCCAATATCCAAGCTCTTATAAATGCACCCAGGCACTCTCCTTGCAGTATTGTAATCTTTTAGTCACTAGCCATGTAGTCATGCAATGGCCCAGACACTAACACAAACACTGGTACAATACTCTGTGCACTATCCATGCAGACCTCTAACCAGATACATACTACTGATTAATTCCTCTAATTACCCAGGTAGTACCCATGCAGTCTAGGAATTCTTCTATTACTCCCAATGCATTTCTCCAATCACCCATGCAGCACTATCTACTTATACAGTCACTCCGTCAATACCTAAGCACTTATAAATTCACCATGCACTCTTTCCGCAGCACTTTAATAATTTAAGTTACTAGTCATGTACTTATAGAATGGCCTAGCCACTAACACAAGTACAGCTACAATATTCTTTGCACTATCCATGCAGACCTCTAACCAGCATCATACTATTGATACACTCTTCTAAATACCCAGTTAGTACGCATGCAGTCTGTGTATCCTTCTGTCAGTCCCATGCACTTCTCCAACCACCCATCCAGCACTATCTACTTATCCAATCACTCCGACAAATGCCTAAGCACTTATAAATTCACTATGCACTCTGTTTGCAGCACTGTAATCATTCCAGTTACTAGTCATGCACTTTTGGAATGGCCTAGCCACTAACACAGTCGCAGGCAGGTCGCTCCCCAAGCCACCACACTGCCGCCAGCTGCCTCGTGCCTGCTCCCTGCCGCCAGCCTGTTTTCAGGCTGTTTCCCGCTCTTTCCTGCCACTGTGTCCCTGCGGCCCCACCCCCCTGCTCCCCATTTGCCACCCCGCTCCCGCCTCCCAGCTGCTCCTCCCTCCCTATCCCCCTCTTATCGAGGCCGTGCAGCGGCGCGCCAAAGCCAAGCCCATCTGCGCCCGTCCGCACCTGGACCGCGCCCAGCGCCAGTACCCCTGGACCCCGCGAACGTCACAACACCAGACTCTGCTACGACGCCAGCACCCTCTATGCACTCATAGCCGGCCGAAACCACACCTGCTTCCAAGCCACCCTGAAACGGACTCACGGACCTTTCTCCTGCCACACCTGCAGCTTCACCTGCGACAGAGCCACCAAACCTCCAAGGACTGGACCCAACCACCTCCACTGCATACTCCTCAACACCCACTCCACACGCAAATACGCTGTCGAGCTCTGGGATCTGCTCGACACCTTCGCCCCAGACGTGGCCTTCCTGACCGAGACCTGGTGGAACGCCAGACATCGCTATAGCTATCCCGGATGGCTACAAAGTCACCCGCAGGAATCACGCCAACGGAATTGGAGGAGGAATAGCCATCGTCCACAAGTCCACTCTCAAGGTCGCCACCCAGGCAGACAACACCCTCAACACCGCCGAACACCTGCACTTCCGAATCCACACCGACCCAAACACCACCCTCAGAGGAACACTCATCTACAGACTCCTCGGACCCCGTCCGACTCCATCGCCGACTTCTCCAGCACCCAAGCACTCGCCTCCATGGGGCTACATCCTCCTCGGCGACCTGAATTTCCACCTCGAGAACAAAAACGGCGTCAACTCCGCCACCCTGATCGACAATCTCGACAACCTCAGCTTCAGACAACTCGTTACCGCACCCACCCACGCCGCTGGCCACATGCTGGACCCCGTCTTCTCCAAAGGCACCCACGTCGCCTTCGACCACACCACCGAACTCCACTGGACCAACCACCACTGAATCCATTTCACCTTCAATAAACCAACCACGCACCACCAGACCCAACACCTACCTCGCCGCTGCTGGAGCAAAGTCAACGAAGACCAGCTGTTCACCACCCTCGCCCAAAACCCACCCACCTACCCCACCAACCCTGAAAATGCAGCCCACAACCTCAGACAGTGGATCGACGACTGCACCAACACCCTCCCCCCACTCAAGAAACCCTCCAACAACCACGCCAGCAAGAGAGCCACCTGGTTCACCGATGAGCTGCAAACCTCCAAACGTGCATGCCGTAAACTGGAGAAGATATGGCTTCACGAACGCACTCCGGACAACCACTCAGCCCACAAAGACGCCACCCGCAGACATCACCACCTCATCAGATTAGCCAAGACATCCTCCTTCAAAGACCGCTTGGATAACAATGCACATGACAGCAAATAGCTCTTCAGCATCGTAAAGGAACTCTCCAACCCCAGCGCCAATGACATACTGCCCTCACAATAACTGTGCAACTCACTAGCCATCTTCTTCCACCGCAAGATCGCTGACATCAATGACAGCTTCAGCACCATGGCCGCCCCGACTACCACAGACCCCACCTCCCTTGTGAACACCACCAGCGCCAACCGCCTGACCTCCAGGTCCAATGTCAACGACGACAATACACGCAAGGTCATGAACTCCATCCACTCAGGATCTCCGTCAGACCCGTGCCCACACCACGTATTCAACAAAGCAGACGCTGCCATCGCACCCCAACTACGGAATG
This sequence comes from Lissotriton helveticus, assembly GCF_964261635.1. Classification (NCBI taxonomy): domain Eukaryota; kingdom Metazoa; phylum Chordata; class Amphibia; order Caudata; family Salamandridae; genus Lissotriton; species Lissotriton helveticus. The sequence continues at coordinate 1,840,521,848 of NC_136061.1, forward strand.
TCATCAACATCTCCTTCAAAACAGCGACATTCCCGGAAAGCTGAAAACACGCCGAAATCAACGCCCTCCTCAAGAAGCCCAAGGCAGACCCCAAGGCCTTCAATAACTTCCGGCCCATCTCCTTCTCCCGTTCCCGGCGAAGGTCATCGCGAAAATTGTCAACATTCAACTGGCCCGCCACCTGGAAGACAACAACATCTTAGACCCGTCCCAGTCTGGGTTCAGACGAAACCACAGCACCGAGACAGCCCTCATCGCCACCACAGACGACATCAGGCGCCAACTAGACAACGGTAAAACATCAGCCGTCATCCTCCTGGACCTGTCAGCTGCCTTCGACACTGTCTGCCATCGCACTCTAAAGACACACCTCCTAGAAGCAGGAATCAGGAGAAGGCCCTTGACTGGGCCACGTTCTTCCTCTTTGGCAGAACCAGTGCGTCTGCCTCCCGCCCTTCCGATCCGAGGCCATCAACATCATCTGTGGTGTCCCCCAGGGCTCATCCCTCAGCCCGATGCTGTTCAACGTCTACAAGGCCCCCCTCGCAGGAGTGGCCCACCAACACAACCTCAACATCATCTCCTACACCGACGACACCCAGCTCATCCTCTCCCTCACCAAGTACCCTCACACCGCCAAAACCAACCTCCACGAGGGAATTTAGGCCATTGCCGACTGGATGAGGAACAGCCGTCTGAAGCTGAACACGGACAAGACGGAGGTACTCATCCTCGGACCCACCCCCTCAGCCTGGGACGACTCCTGGTGGCTGACCACACTGGGAACACCACCGACACCCACCGATAATGCACGCAACCTAGGATTTATCCACGACTCCTCCCTCTCCATGTCTAAACAGGTCAACGCCGTCTCCTCCTCCTGCTACAACACCCTCCGCATGCTCCGCAGGATCTACAAGTGGATCCGGACCGAAACAAGAAGAACCGTGACACAGGCCCTCGTCAGCAGCAGACTGGACTACGGCAACGCACTCTATGCAGGAATCCTAGCCAAACACCTACGGCAATTACAACGCACCCAAAACGCCGCCGCCCGACTGAACGTCAACGTCCCCGCCACAGCCACATCACCCTCCACCTGAGAGACCTACAGTGGCCCCGTTGACAAAAGGATCACCTTCAAGCTCCACACCCACGCACACAAAGCACTCCACAACGCCGGACCAGCCTACCTGAACTCAGCTTCTACACCCCCACCTGCCAGCCCAACTCCGCCAGCCTCGCCCTTGCCGGTGTCCCCCACATCCAACGAACAATCCCCGGAGCAAGATCCTTCTCCTACCTTGCCGCCAAGACCTGTAACAGCCCCCCTACCCACCTACGGCAGACCCAAGACCTACTTGAGACTCCTCAAGACCTGGCTCTTCGAGCAGTAGCGGCACCCCCTCCCCCCCTCAGCCTCTTGAGACCCTCACGGGTAAGTAGTGCACTTTACAAGTACTCTGATTGATTGATTGATTGACACAAGTACAGCTACAATATGCTGTGCACTATCCATGTAGACCTCTAACCAGCTACATACTATTGGTATACTCCTCTAGTAAATACCTAGCTAGTACCCATGCAGTCTAGGAATCCTCCTGTTAGTCCCATATCAGTCCATCTCTTCCCCAATCACCCTTGCAGCTCTATCTACTTATCCAATCACTCCGCCAATACCTAAGCACTTATAAATTCACTGTGCACTCTGTTTGCAGCACTTTAATCATTCCAGTTACTAGTCATGTACTTATGAAATGGCCTAGCCACTAACACAAGTACAGCTACAATATTATGTGCACTATCCATGCTGACCTCTAACCAGGTACATACTATTGATACACTCTTATAAATACCCTGTTAGTACCCATGCAGTCTAGTAATCCTTCTGTCAGTCCCATGCACTTCTCCAAACACCCATCCAGCACTATCTACTTATCCTACCACTCCGCTAATGCTTAAGCACTTATAAATTCAACGTGCACTCTGTTTGCAGCACTGTAATCATTACAGTTACTAGTCATGTACCTATGGAATGACCTAGCCACTAACACAAGTACAGCTCCAATATTCTGTGCACTATCCATGCAGACCTCTAGCCAGCTACATACTTTTGGCACACTCCTCTAAATACCCAGTTAGTACCCATGAAGTCTAGGAATCCTCCTGTTAGTTCCATATCAGTCCATATCTTCTCCAATCACCCATGCAGCACTATCTACTTATCCAAACACTCTGCCAATATCCAAGCTCTTATAAATTCACCCAGGCACTCTCCTTGCAGTATTGTAATCTTTTAGTCACTAGCCATGTAGTCATGCAATGGCCCAGACACTAACACAAACACTCGTACAATACTCTGTGCACTATCCATGCAGACCTCTAACCAGATACATACTACTGATTAATTCCTCTAATTACCCAGGTAGTACCCATGCAGTCTAGGAATTCTTCTATTACTCCCCATGCATTTCTCCAATCACCCATGCAGCACTATCTACGTATACAGTCACTCCGTCAATACCTAAGCACTTATAAATTCACCATGCACTCTTTCTGCAGCACTTTAATAATTTAAGTTACTAGTCATGTACTTATAGAATGGCCTAGCCACTAACACAAGTAAAGCTACAATACTCTTTGCACTATCCATGCAGACCTCTAACCAGCTTCATACTATTGATACACTGTTCTAAATACCCAGTTAGTACCCATGTAGTCTAGTAATCCTCCTGTCAGTCCCATGCACTTCTCCAATCACCCATCCTTCACTATCTACTTATCCTATCACTCCGCCAATACCTAAGCATTCATACATTCACCATTCACTCTGTTTGCACTACTGTAATCATTCCAGTTACTAGTCATGTACTTATGGAATGGCCTAGCCACTAACACACGTACAGCTACAATATTCTTTGCACTATCCATGCAGACCTCTAACCAGCTTCATACTATTGATACACTCTTCTAAAAACCCAGTTAGTACCCATGCAGTCTAGGAATCATCGTGTCAGTCCCATGCACTTCTCCAATCATCCATACAGCACTATCTAAGCTCTTATAAATGCACTCAGGCTCTCTCTTTGCAGTATTGTAACCTTTTAGTCACTAGCCATGTATTCATGGAATGATATAGGTACTATCCATTAAGTTTCATAATGTGTACTACTAATGCTGTGCTCTGGTATCTTTCACACTATTCATACACTCCTACAATTATGCAGGTAGCAATGTTCCATTGCTCAAATCAATGATGTAGTTTCTTTGTATGTATTTTTATAGGTATACATGTGAATATTTATCAACCAAAAGAAGCCCCCAAGCTTCAGAGACGCACACCACGAGGAACAGTTCTTCAGAACCCTTTATTGGCAGGAAACAGCAGTCACTCCTGATTGGTAAATGTCCCTGACGCGTTTCAATGCTCCGGCATCTTAATTATAGGGTAGGCAAGTTCAAAAACAAGGGATGGACTGCCGATAAATTTCCGCATGCATGCGCTCTCCAAAGTAAAGCATGCTGATTTCAGTAGTCCCAATTATTCCCCTCTGATGGGGGTCAGTTTTTGAACAAAGATTTTACTACCAATGTCAAAATTTCTATTCACATAGCCCTCTGGTGGGCCTAGGTTAGTCAGCTGGCTCCCAATGCCTCATTTCCTCGTGCTGGAAAAACGGCTGCACCAAGTTTCTGCAGCCCCACAGACCATCACATGATAACGGTGGTGCAGTCTCTCACGGCCGGAGCCACGGTCCATTCCTTGTTTTTGATCTTGCCTACCCTATGATTAAGATGCCGGAGGCATTGAAACGCGTCAGGGATATTTACCAATGTTCCTCGTGGTGTGCATCTCTGAAGCTCGGGGGCTTCTTCTGGTTGATGTGAATATTTATATATAATTATTTTAATTATATTAAATTGTTTTTAAAACTTTTCTTTTTTTACAGATATTATGCATAAATATTAAGAAAGAGTTACAATGAAAAGAAAACAGCAAAGAAAAAGAGAATGAAGAAAAGAGACCTATTTTAAAAAAAAATTGCAAAAGAGCAAATAGATCAAGTACAACATGGATCCTTAAAGAAAAAGCCTTCTGGTAAGAGAAGTAAAGATTATTTTTTTCAAATTCCAAAAATAAAGAAGAGAGAGATAGAACAAGAACAGTGAACCGAAAGGAAAAGAAAAATGTAGAAAAAAGTGGAAAATTGGATTATTGGAAAAATAATTATATTGGAAGCAGCAAGAAACAAATTTCAAAATTTACTAAAAAACTGTAAAATATATACAAAGGGGTATGTAACCGTTACAACGCAACTTTTACAATGGACTACTTTTACAATGCAACTTTTACAACGCAGGATCCATTACAACGAATACCATTACAACGCATTTTTTTACAACGCAAATACCTTTACAACGCATACCATTACAACGTAAGTATAGGTAAGTATATAATTATAGTAAAAATGTTATAGGATTGGGTTTTTGGGTAAAGGGGTATTTTTAGGGTTCAGGGCTAGGTTTGGGTTTTTGGGTAAAGGGGTATTTTTAGGGTTCAGGGCTAGGTTTGGGTTTTTGGGTAAAGGGGTATTTTTAGGGTTCAGGGCTAGGTTTGGGTTTTTGGGTAAAGGGGTATTTTTAGGGTTCAGGGCTAGGTATGGGTTTTTGGGTAAAGGGGTATTTTTAGGGTTCAGGGCCTAGGTTTGGGTTTTTGGGTAAAGGGGTATTTTTAGAGTTCAGGGCTAGGTTTGGGTTTTTCGGTAAAGGGGTATTTTTAGGGTTCAGGGCTAGGTTTGGGTTTTTGGGTAAAGGGGTATTTGTAGGGTTCAGGGCTAGGTATGGGTTTTTGGGTAAAGGGGTATTTTTAGGGTTCAGGGCTAGGTATGGGTTTTTGGGTAAAGGGGTATTTTTAGGGTTCAGGGCTAGGTTTGGGTTTTAAAAATAATTAAATTAAATTAAATTAAAATTAAATTAAATTAAATTAAATTATATTAAATTTATTAACTTACATTTTAAAAAATATTATATACTTACCTATACTTACGTTGTAATGGTATGCGTTGTAAAGGTATTTGCCTTGTAAAAAAATGCGTTGTAATGGTATTCGTTGTAATGGATCCTGCGTTGTAAAAGTTGCGTTGTAAAGGTATGCGTGCTAAAAGTATGCGTGGTAACGTCATACATCCATAAAAAGGACATCAGCATTTTACAGACAAAAAAGGACATTTTAAGTGTAATTGAAAAAGCATTTGAATTGAAAAGAAATTTTTTTATCCTAATTTTAAAAAGATTGAAGACTTTAAATATAATAATGCAGTGTATGAAGGACAAATCTAAAAGAAAAAGAATTGTAAAGAGAACTCATTTTTGTAAAATATTTTCAGGGGAATGGAAGCATACTTCTAGTATGAGACAATTTTTTATGAAGAAAGCTATTTTCAACAAAATACATTAGTGCATGCAGTTGATACCTGGGGCCGTTGTTACGAACTGAAAAATGGTTGTCCAATTGAAAAAGAAAAGATTGTTCCTAGAAATGTTGAGGAAGTAGGAGCTGAGGAAGTTTAAGGGAGACGTACTCAGGCTCCAGTGTTTACATGGGATTGTATTAGTATTTGTAGTATACGTCAACAATCTATTGATATTTTTGTAAATTTCTTAAGAGAACATGGAAGAAAAACTGTGAAACAGAAGATTAAGATATTACAAGGACTGGATCCTTGCAAAGTGAGAAAAAATACAGGGTTAAAAGGTCATTCTCTGGCTTGTCTTTCTAGTAAAGCGTGATAAAGTCGTTTTCATCATTTAATAATGATAGCTGTACATCATTTCGAATTGCGGAAGTTATTTAGAAAATTATACTGCGTGAAAAATCCTGCACTATGTCTAAATGAAATTAATACAGTTCTTTTGTATGGTTCAGTTTTGGATGTAAAAAAAGTTTGTGATGATATAGAGTTACATTTCTTTGCTGGTCAAGAGGAGTGTCGAGAAAGTGAGCGTTTGATAAGTGTAGGTGTTGAAGAAGAGATGGAAGATACAACTGATGCAAAGTTTTAAAAAGAAATAACAAAGTTTAATGTAGCTGCTGGTGAAACTCTCAACTATGTTTGTATTAGTTGCTGACATACTCATTATAAAATTCAAACTAGGACTGTAGATGTGTTTTTAAAAAGTGAAAAGGAAAACAATGATAAATGGAGATAATTTGCTTCTTATCTGGTTGTGGAAGGTCATTTTGAGTTAGGTACTGTACAATGTATTTGTAAATATTGTTACAATAAATTAGAAGAGAACACAATGCCAGCTAGAGCTGACCATAATGACTTAGAATTAGTAGCTACACCTTCAGAACCTAAAGATTTAAATATATATATGGCCGTCCTTATTCAATCTGTGTACCCGTTTCAGGCTATAATTCGTATGGAGCCTAAAACAGGTAAGTTGCCTCCAACAGATGTACAACGAGGTGTAAAAGTAAGAGTTGTGTATTTACCTTTAGATTTTAAGAAAAATATTGAAACTGTTGGTGAGGAAAGAGAGGATACTGAACCTGCATTCATTCTTGTTAATGGTGTACCCACAAATAGTCGGAAAATATGGCAAGAGTTAATAGATGTCATGAAAGTCTAAAATGCTACATTATATCTGCTGCAAAGCAATATTTATTATAAAAATGTAAATGCAGAAGAGGAAGAAATGAGTTTAGAAGAGGAAACACACATTTCAAGTGGACGAATAGAAAAAGTGGAGAACTCAAAAGAAGAAGAAATTTATGAACATTAAACTATACACCCTCTACATTCAGAAGAACTGATTGGAGATACTATTGAATTGTTCCAGATGAAAAAAGCAAAAGGTACTCCCATGAGTGAATGGGAAAAAAGTTTGGAAGCTCGTTGTTTTCCACAGCTGTTCCCTACTTGAAAAGGTAGACAATGTGATGAACGACCAGTTTAGATTCCAGCTTCAGAATATCGTCCTTTACGACTATACTCAGAAGAACAAACATTTCGCCAGTGTATTCCATACTTGTTTAATCTTTTATTTGAAAGCGATCTGACTGCACTTTCATATGCAGTCAACCATATATTAAAATCAGGAACTCATCTTTCACATGTTTCTGCAAAGGAATCAATGGACAAAGTTGAAGAAAGAGACAAACATTTAGAATCACACTTAATTAATTTGATGGCATGTCAACGTGGCACTAATTAATATTGGTATCGACGTCATGGGGAACTAAAATGTTTGTTAAGGAACTTAGGAACCCCTATGTGGTTTGTTACACTTAGCTGCGCTGAGTACGCATGGGATGATTTACTGGATTTTCTATGAGAAGCAAATTCAAATATAAAAAATATTGAATTGAAGACAGCTGGAGAACTGTGTTCCCTGAATCCTGTAAATGTTTGCAGATATTTTAATAATAGGTTGGAAGCTATAATGTCTTTCATCTGTAATAACAAAAATCCACCTATGGGCGAAGTTATTGATTTCTTTTGGAGAAAGGAATACCAAGCTAGAGGTGCTCCTCATATTCATATGCTTTAATGGATCAAAGATGCACCTACATTTGGAATTGATTCAGATGAGACTGTTTTATCTTTTATTGAAGACTATATTACCTTTGCAATTCCAAAACCAGGAGGAAAAAATATCTTAAGACAGCAAGTTTTACGGTTTTAAAGTCATCGATGTGGAAAATATTACAGATGGAAATATAAGTCAAAGGATAGATTTTACACAAAATGTCAATTTGGTTTTCCATGTCCAGTAATTTCCAAAGGAAGAGTGAACAGTTTTATGTCAGCAGTAAGGCATACTATCACTCGAAAATCACCCAAAAATAATTAAGCTATAGAAAGAACAGAAGAATCAAAGTATATTTAGGACTAAAATCCAGTGATTTTGAAGATGTGGAATGCAAATATGGACATACAATATGTTGCAAATAACTCAATTGATGTTGCTCGCTATGTCATGTCATATATTACCAAAGAAAGAGAAGACAGAATTGAAAGAAATGTTGGAGGACATTTCAAAGGAGAAGACACAGCAAAAAATTGTACAGCTTCAGCTTGAAGATACTTTTACATAGAGTAATTGGATCGTATGAATGTTCAGATCGATTGACATCTGCAAGTTTATATTCAAAGTTAAGAGGAATCATCTGGATAAGTCTAGGTAGGTCTTGCTGCAAATCAAAATAGAGTTTTGAAATCTGTACAAGAAATTGAATACTTGGCACTGAATAAACCGGAAAGTCAGATATTTTGAAAACAATTATGTTGGATATGTACTATCCAAATAGAAGTCCATACCTGGAATAGATATATCTATATTTTCATTTCATTTCATTAATCTTTATTTCGTCAATTTGCCATAAAAGATAAGAATAAAATTACTACAAAGCAAAAATCAGACATCAGTATTACATCAATAGCGGGATAGCACACGGGTAGAAAGAGAGAATGCCCCAATACACATCAACCTATACTACAAAAACAATTGAATGAATCAGTGCTGATTAATTATTACAACAGTCTATAATATTACGAATTAATAATGGAGGCGATTTAACAATATAGCTAAAATCTTACATAAAATGACCTGATACAAAAAGTTTATACACTAACTAATACGTGATCTGAATCAGGAATGAAGTACCCTAGGAATTAGAAGCAATCTCTTGTGCCATGCTGCTTCAAGAAATTTGGCCATTGCAAACACAGTTACTTTTGAAAGGTCAGTCTTAAGAATTCTAAAGGCCTCGGAGCATTTAGCAAACCCTAGATGTTTACATAATGGGATTATCCAGAACCTTCTAGCCGCAATGTAGGCAGGACAAAAGAAGACTAAATGCAATTTATCTTCAAGCCTACAATTGCAGCCAGGACAGTTTTCCAGGGAGTACTGCTTCCATTTACTGGTAAATGCTCTTAGCGGGAGAGTACCATACCGCCATTGCAGATATAATTTCCTGGCCAGATTCGGAAAAATGTCATCAAGAACTGACTCAAACTTGTAGGAATCTTTCACCCCAAGAAAAGTGTTAGCCAAAGAATCTGGGCGTATACCCTGTGTGTGAGATGCAAGGTTGCATGCATGGAAAGTTGCCACCAGATGTTTGCGGGACAGTCCCTGACAGGCCACTTCAGGATCACTCCACAGGGTCGGAAGACCCAGCCGGGCAAACTCAGTTTTTAGATATTTAAACCACGGGATGTTCTCAATAGTAGGAAGAGCAAGAATTTCCTGCAATTCCTGCCTATAATTGGCTAACTCAGGAGTGGACCATAATCTTCTCCAAAAAGTTAGGGGCTTTACACCCAATACTTTGTCCAAAGGTTTGAGACAGAGATCCAACCTAAGGGGTAGAAGGGGGGGTGCTAGCCGGTAACTTTAAGAGTTGTCTAAGGAACTTGTTTTCAACAATGACCAAATCTTTTTTGCAGACATGTCCCCCAAGTTCACTGCCATAGAGAATCGCACCTCTGGCCTGGAGTCTATAGATCTCCAACGGGGGGCTAACGGTCTAACAGATGATTTATTAGAGTTAACTAGCCTAATTATTCCCCCTGCTATTGGAGCCAATCTGAGCTGGGACTTAACTTGATGATCGCCCCATTCCAATTTATCATTCATGGTCACACCCAGATACTCAAACGTAAAGACTCTTTCTAACCTGTTCAGGCCTATAGAGGGGTTGGGGCGTGTTTTTTTGGGGGGATTAAAAATCATGTACTTGGTCTTCAGGGCATTTATTTCGAGACCATGCTCTCCACAGAATGCCTCAAAACCCTCCAGAATACGCTGAATCCCCATTGGGGATTTTGACAGCAGCAGGGTGTCGTCCGCAAACATAATTGCGGGCACCCTGCTGCCGCCGAGCCTTGGTAAAACTGTGTTAGGGACATTATTTAGGTAATCGATTACCCGTTGACAAAGAGGCAAAACAGGGTCGGTGCAAGAACACATCCCTGCCTTACCCCTCTGCCAACGGGAAATCTTTTTGAAAGGCTACCCATCCTCCCGCACCTATTCTGTGCATAATTATGTGTGTGTAGACGAACAATGATGTCTAAAAGAGCGGGTGGGATGCCGAGTTTGGCGAGTACCGTCCATAGTTTACTCCGCGGAACCAAATCAAAGGCTGCGCGGAGGTCAACAAAGACGGTATACAATGTACCCCCCTCCACCCGCACCGTCTTCCAAAAAAGGAGGGACAGGCGAAAAATTTGGTCTGTAGTTGACACCTTGCTCCTAAACCCAGCCTGGAACGTGCTTAAGATTGAATGGTCCGTCATCCATTCCTGCAGGCGGTCAAGTATCAGCCTCGCGAAGGTTTTTTGTGAAACATCAATGAGGCTGATTGGCCTGTAATTGGCTGGGAGCAGAGGAGAGCACTTCTTGAAGATAGGTACAATCTCTGCTCCCAGCCATATATATCTATATGAAATACTGCCACATTATAGTTTTAAAACAATGTTACGAAAAATATAAACGACGGAAAATACGCTGTAATTGGATCTGAAGCATGTTTCGTAAAGCATGCCAAAGGAAATCTGATTAATGACAGGAAACTAAGTTGCGATACTCCAGATAAAAGAGAGTTTTTCTATTTAGCTCCTCTGCAACTCTTCAACCCTTTGCGGACTGAAATGGAATTACTTGGAGATTGTGACTGCTATGGAGATTCTTTCAATGCATAAAGATAGCATTGAATGTACAATTCTTCTAAATTATCTCCAAATGTTGAACAAAGAGATTAATCAAGAAAGAACTATTGCAGCTGGAATAGCTAGGGATAGTTCTCAAGATAGTCAAAGTTCTGCTCCACAAAGTCAAGATCCACTAGGAGAAGCTATACTTGAAAATGAAGAGGCAATAGCAATGAGTAAAGTGAAAACATGATGCAGCAAGCATAGCAGAAGAATATTGATTTGGAGAATTTAGAGAAACATCTGAATACTGAACAGAAAGAAATAGATCACCAGGTTACACAACATAAAATGTTACAAATACATTTGATACAAAAGAAAAAACAAAAAGTAGCAAATGTTATACTAAAAAACCATCATAGGACCAAGAGTGCAGATGCAAATTGTACAGAGTTTGACATTTAACGATAACTGCACTCCCTTTTTTCAATTCTCAATAGTGAAATAGTGCAAGCATTATTCAACAATGAATATGTATTTTACATCATGGTGAAGACAATTACAATACCCCTTATTATCAATTAATATATAATAACATTCTAACTTTGACTGATGGCTCCGAGGGCATATTTTAAAAGAACACGTTGCAAACGTTTGAGATATGAAAGATTTAAGAAGAGGTAAATAGGCAAAACAACCCAGAAAGAAAAAGAAGTTTATGAGACAATATTCAAGCTATGGGGATATACAAACCTGGCAAGACAGTCTATTTAGTCCCCAGTCAATTAAGGGTTTTCTAAATTCTTTTTCTTTAAGATGCCCCTACGGATGCACCACATCGAAAATAGAAACCTGGATGTGGCGAACACGAGTAATGGATCAGTTTCGTGTTTGAAGAGTCTAAAAGCCTTGATGTGATGTCTAATCCCCAGATTTCTACAGAGCTGAAGGACCCACTTGGACCTTGGCCTTCTCTAGGCAGAGCAAAAGAGAACAACATGAAGATCTGTATCTTCAACTGTATCACACCCTGGGCAGTCTAGTTTGGTTGTTCCCTGCCATTTGTTAGATGCTCGAAGCGGGAGCACCCCATGTCTGAATTGAAGGAACAGTTTCTTTCCAAGTAGTGGCTGTATGCTGTCAAGTACCAGCTCCAGCTTGTAATACTTTTTGACATCCAGGAACCTGGAGGTCAAGCTACTGGAGTTGGTACTCTGGCATAGTTGGGTCAGTTTGTGGTCTTCATAGGAGGCGAGTAAAGCTTTTTTGGGGATTATGGGGCAGATCTCTTCAGGTGTTAGCCACATGTTTGCCCTTCCCAATGCCTGTTCCTAATATGGAGTAGCCATGGTAGGTTCCCTGCACCCAGAAGGGTCATGACGTCCTTCAGTTCCTCCCTGTAGTTGACTAGCTCTGGTGTACTCCAGAGACAGCGCAAATATAGGAGTGGTCTAGAGGCAACTACATCTGCTATGGGGCCAATCCCCAGGTCCATCCTAAGTGGTGTTAGTGGAGTACTCTTAGGGAGACCCAACAATTACCTTAGAAATAGATTCTCTGCAATTTTGATGGACAGTGGCCCCAGAGTTCTGCCCCATTTAAAGAAGCTCCCCTAGCCTGTATAATATATATTTCTGCTGGTGGGCCTATCACTTTCTGGGAGCAATTTTTATATATTTATGGAATACCCCCTGTAGACTGAGTCTGTTTTAGGGTAGCTTTCTTTACTTGTGTTCCCCAATGTATCTTGTCATTAAGTGTAAGCCCCAAATAATCAAAAACAGACACCCTCTCTGGGGCCTGCCTTCCGATTGAGGATGTAGGCAATTGCTGTTATTAGATTGAAAGACCATATATTTTGTTTTTTGGAGGTTTATCTCCAGACCCCTCTTCCTGCAGAAAGCGCTAAATTCTTAGAGTACACGCTGAATACCCATAGGTGATTTAGAGAGTAGCAGCGTGTCGTCCACAAACATAAGTGCTGGAATTTTGCGGTACGCCAAACTTGGTGCGTCTGTGCTTTCCCTGCTAGTAACCTTTCAAATAAACCATTTAAAAAGAGGGAGAAAAGTGTCAGGGCTACAACGCATCCCTGTCTCACCCCTTTCTCTACTGGAAAGGTGCCAGTCAGTTCGCCTTTTTTGACATATCTTATTCTCGCATAATTATCTTGGTGAAGACCTTTCAGCTGATGACAAAGATAATCTGGTTCTCCCATATCAAGGAGTATGCCCCATAGCTGATCTCGCTGCACCATATCAAATGCAGATTTAAGATCCACAAATGTGAGATAGAGGCTGCCACGCTCTAAAACCATGTTTTTCCAATGAATCAATTGCAATCTAAAGAACTGGTCAATAGTTGAGGTCTTGGCCCTGAATCTGGCTTGTAGAGGGGATAGTAAGTTTTTTTCTTCTATCCAGCATTGCACACGGCTCAGAAGTACATGGGCGAAAATGTGTTGGGTAACATTTAAAAGGCTTATTGGGCAATAGTTTGCTGGATTGAGTGGTGTACCTTTTTAGAATGATTTCTGCCCCTGCCCAGGTCGTAAATATGGTACCCAAACTACTAGTTCAGAACGAAATAGATCACCAGGGATCCTATCTAGCCCAGGTGCCTTAGCTGGAAGTAAGTTGCCCAAGGCCACTGTAATCTCCTTCATTGTGCAGGGAGGAGCATTCGAATTTGGGGTATTTACTACTAAAGTGGCTGATACTTCACTGGGGTCTTCCGCTCCTTCTGCAGTCCTGAAGTATAAGGCTTTAAAGTAGGATCTTCAAACTTTTTCCCCCAAATTAGGCCCAATGGCCGATTGGCCTTCAGGTTTCCCTGTCTTGACTAGGTTGCAGAAACCTTGCATATCATGATTATCTAGGGCTATTTTAGTAGCTTTCCATTTGTCTGTTTCCCAACAGGTTTTTGGTCCAGCTGTGATTTTTTTATATTGGGCTCTGGCTTCTTTTATTCGTGGTTTATCATTTTTTTTTAATACAAGCTACTAAGGGAAACAACCTTTACAATGCAACCATTACATCACACTCCACCTACAACGCAGGCATTACATCTCAACATCCTTTACAACGCATGACACTACAACGCAGGCATTACAACACATACTATTACAATGCATATCATTGGAGTTAGAATAGTAATTTTTAACCCCTACACTATCCAACTCTTACCCTACTGTTGCACCCCCTGGAGTTAGAATAGTAATTTGTACCCCTATACTATCCAATACTTACCTTAAATGCAATGCAATGATATGCGTTGTAATGGTATGCGTTGTAAAGGTAGATTTTTAAAATGCAATGTAGTATCATGCAATGGAATGGAATGGGTTGTAGTGGATGTTACGATGTAAAAAGTGCGTTGTAAGTGCATGTGTTGTAAATGTCTGCGTTGTAACGTCATACATCGCTACTTAGGCCTGCTTGGCTTCCCTGAATGATTTATTATACCATGGATGCTTGGGTTTGGAATTCTGCCTGGTCTTGTTGCTATTGTAAAAAAACAGTGGCAATGTGTTAGCAAGTCCTGGTGTTTTTTTTTCCATCGCCAATTGTGATGCCGAGCCCCACCTATTTACAGACAGTTAAAAAGTAGTTTCTAAAAAAGGAGCAATGTTTTGATACAAGGTGGCCACTTTTTCCATTGACTGTGCAAAGGCCCCCCAACGTACCCTCCTACCTCCTTCAATCAGTACTTGGTGGTTTGTGGGGATGTGCTTTGATGCTCCTCGGGCACGGGGAAGGCTATTTCTAGGGCTAGCGGGTTGTGGTCACTTTCATTTCGGGAATAGACCATAAAATCTCTAGTCTTATGCCATTGTTGGACATCTACCAGGACATAATCTATTATAGATGCCTGTCCCGGCATATTAAAAGTAAAATTCCCCAAACTGTCAGAGGGAAATTGGCCGTTACAGGCCCTTAGTGAGTGGCTAAGTATAACTGAGTTCATCTGTAGGACTAATCCATGCCTTTTTTGGCTGTATTTAAGTTTCTAGGATCAACCATACTGAGTCTTCCTCACTTGTAATAGGTGTAGTGGTGCCATTGAGAGGCTAAAATTGGAGTTAAAACCTCCACCAATAATTACTTGACAATTCTCTGGTAGAGTGTGGAGAAATGCTACAAGGCAATCAAGCATCTGGGAGGTGTGCCCCTGACTCACTGGTCAAGAGTAACCATTAATTAGTACAATCTTCAAGGAGGTATAAAAAGAAAGAAGAATGCACAAGATGTCAGGGGAAGAAGTCTCTAGCATTTTAACATTGAATCCCATGAGTACGCCGACCCAAGTACATAAGCCCCCCGAGGGTCTTCACCTAGCCTCCTGTACTGCTGGGATACTATATGTAGCTTAGCCTACTCTAAGTAGATCTGTCCTTGACAATGTTTCCTGGATCAGGCATAGCTCGTGTTTATCTATATATTCTTCCCAATCTGGGAAGTCCAGTTTTGAGCTAAGGCCTGCTATATTCCAGGATAGACTCTGTGTGTTCTGTGGTTCGTCTGTAATAACTGGCAAGGTCTAGGGGTACAACTTTCCTGAATTGGGACTTGCTACCTCTCCTTATCATAATTCCCTGGCCCCTCTCCTGGACTACATTCATCAGCCCAATATGTCTTACGCAGAGGGCTGGGAATGCGGGTTATGAATGTAGTCTCATGGGTCTTATCAGAGGCTTTATTTCCCTCCATCATCTCTCCATTCATTTGGGACTCAACTTGATGTATGTTTCCCTGTTTATCCTCAATATTATTAATATGTATGGGGCTTTTGCTATTGGGATTTAGTCAGTCTACCAGGTCCAGAGAGCTAAATCTGTTATTAACCGGGATGTTGTACGCCATTGTTTTTTGGCCTACCCAGCCCGTGTTTGACGTGAAACCATTCTGTTCTCTTAGTCCCCAGTTCTTATACATGATTCCCTCTTTATCGTGCATAGGCCTAGAAGGGTGGAAATATCCCAAAGGCAAAGACATAATACTCCCTGACTCCCTTGAGAAACCCCAATCCAGAATATGTTGGACCAACCGGATATCTCTAAAATTCATCACTACGCAGTCCCCCACAATATCCTTACATCTCCGCCCCAGCCAACTAACCCTGCGTGTGAATAGAATTTCACTGTGTTCCTTCTAGGGGAGAGGCCTATATTTATTTAACCAAATAATGTTTTTATTTTTAAGTTCGGAGTGTGTCTCCCCTCTGCCTATATCCAGCTCTGGTACGCCAGCTAGAAAAACGACATAGGGAATGGAGGCTGGGGGCAGATCTATGCAGGGGAGTAAGGATTTTGTTTCCCTTATTAGGGAGTGCTGTAATCCTGGTGCCTACCTTGTGATTACTTTGTATTTGATCTTTATTTTATGGGCCTAATGTTGTTACTGTATGCCTACTGTCATGTGTGGTATTAGTGTGATGGAAGGACCTCTGTTGGGGATTAACTAGGTCCTGTTTTTGTGGGGTTGATAGTTTAATCGCTGTGAATGTGTTTTTTCGCACAATTGGATTGTGCCGTACAGAAGAGAGTGGTACATTGAGAGCAGGTGGGATTGACTGATTTAGTTGCAGAGCCAATTTTCAGTTTGAGGATTTAATAGGTTCAATTGTGTTAAAGATAGTATCTACTTTGCTCCCCCACGAGTCCAACAATGTTGATAAGTTGTCAATGCATCTTATTACAGCATCGAGTTCAGATTTTATAGACAGGGCAAAGTGTGCTTTAAGTTCCATTAGCAAATGAGCTGCCCATGATGGGAGGTCCAAAGTTTTCTGGCAGCACTCGTCAGTGGCTTGTCCCCCTGGAGGCATATTTGGTACCATCCCGGGAGTTTGTTTCACCTGCCTTCCTCCCTTGTGGGTGGTTTGTTTTCGCTTTTCGCCCTGTTGTTTTGCCTCACCTCCCACAGTCGATTTAGTGGTGTTACCAGGGGCTATGGTTTCTTGTGAGCACGGAGACTCCGGAATTAGGAGGACATTTGGAGTTTTGGATAGATGCGAAGTCTCTGGTTCTGTGGGTGATGAGCTGTTGGGGAGGATTGGTATTAGAGAGAGATGTCTCTCGGTACGCTCAATTTTGCTAGACACTGCTCCAATGGCCCGCTGAAGCATTTTGTCGATTGCGGTCGGTTTGGCAGAAGAAGTTGGCAAAGAAGCTTTCTGCCTGGTCGTTGGCCTTGTCGACAGGGGGGGAGCTTTTACCCATGGCTGCCTAAGAATCAGGCCTCAGCAATCTTTGGCAATAAGTTTGTAATGTTGTTACCTTCTATAGTGAGATAAACACTAGACACTTGAGGCTCCACCAGCTTTGGGATTTGCATATTGAGGACCCCCCCGACTTGCTATCTCGTAACAGTTATCTCAGTATGAGCGAGTGGGCAAGAAAAATATATCCGAAAGGGAAACCACGAGGGGTGGCCCAGTCCAGCTTAGGTGGTCTCGGACTGGCTCAGACGGGCCAGCCCTTGGCCCGGGCATCGCCCGGCGGGTCCCTTGTGGCGGGGTGCGAGGCAGAGCTTTGGAGCATGATGGGAATGCCTCCACCCTCAGCAGCTGTGGGTAATTACCGGCATTGTACTCTGGGACACCGAGTCCCACCAGAGTGTGACTGCCATAATACCTGCACCAATTGTAGCAGCTGGAAACCCAGTGAGGCTCAGGGGCTCCTCAGGAAGAAGCAGAGTGTTTCATGGCCCCCCAGCTAACCCGCGAACAAAAGACCAGCATGCAGGTTCAAGCAAACGACCCTCGCACTGCAGGGAACAAGGGAGCGCTTTGTAGCGCGATGTGAATGCCTCCGCCCTCAGCAGCTGCAGGTAATTGTCGGCGTTGCACTCTGGGACACTGAGTCCCACCAGAGTGTGACTGCCACAATACCGGCACCAACGGCGGCAGGGGGAGACCTAATGAGGCTCAGGGGCTCCTCAGGAGGAAGCAGAGTGTTCCATGCCTCTCCAGCTTACCCGCGAACAACAGACCAGCAAGCTTATTCAAGCAAATCTCAAGGTTTAAGTGTAGACAGTGCTTTGGTAAATACTGGAAGTTCTGTGTTTAAAGAGGGTATGGCATATGTTGCATTGTCTTGAGTAAGAACATTATCCGGATTATATTTGATTGATTTTGATGAGCAAAAAGTTAGTGCAGATGTAAATTGTATAAAAGAGTACAATAGGTTAAGACGACTCTATGCTCCTGGCTTAGTTGAATATCCTATTTATGTAAAACGTACATGTGACAGCTGTTCATTTTCATCTACCACTAAAATCTATATATATAAAATCCAAAGTATGTCCATTTGTCCTTTATGCATTACTACACCATTCATCCGATCGGCATGAAACTTTGGGAAGTTGTTGAGTACACTCCCGCGAAGGTTTCTCGCTAAAAGAAAAAAAAAAATTAAAAAAAATTGTTAAACATTATCCGGATTGTATTTGATTGATTTTGATGAGCAAAAGGTTAGTGCAGATGTAAATTGTATAAAAGAGCACAATAGGTTAAGAAGACTCTATGCTCCTGGCTTAGTTGAATATCCTATTTATGTAAAACGTTTAATACATCCAAAACGAAAATATAATAAACATTTTACTAAAGTTGCAAAGAAAAAACATAATTGAAACGAATGAGTCTCGAAAGAAAATTGAAGGGAACAAGGTTGCTAATGTTGTATGATATCAGTTAGAAAATAGTTCAGGTATCAACTGCTATGCTAATGTAATCATGGATGTTGCCTTTTTTTTAGAAAACCTACAGCATGCAATTATGGAAAATCGAGGAAAAAGATTTTGTTCAGTTACATTATATTTTTGAAAAGTTGAAAACTGATAAAACAAAAATTCATGCTGCTTCTGATGTGCGGAATCTTTTGGATATATGTTCTGGATCTTCACAATTTATACAGAATGTACAGCAAGATGATCACGAATTTCTTATGTTTATGCTTGCAGTATTGGAAGATGAAGGAATACAAATTGAAAATCTGTTTGGACTACGTTACAGATGGGATCATACATGTGACAGCTGTTCATTTTCATCTACCACTAAAATCTATATATATAAATCCAAAGTATGTCCGTTTGTCCTTTATGCATTACTACACCATTCATCCGATCAGCATGAAACTTTTGGAAGTTGTTGAGTACACTCCCGCGAAGGTTTCTCGCTAAAATTAAAAAAAAAAAAAATTGTTAAAAGTTGTTGAGTACATGCCGTGAAGGTTTCTGGCAAAAAAAGTGTTTTTTTAAATATCGGCCCCCCCCGGCCACCCAGGGCCCTCATAATCTTTCCAATACTGAACGTTTACAGTTTACGGAGCGACTCGCTTTTGCAATGACCATCAACAAAGCACAAGGACAATCTCTGCAAGTGTGTGGACTAGAGTTGGAGAATCTGTGCTTCTCACATGGACAACTGTATGTCGCCAGCTCACGCGTCAGAAAACCTTCTGATTTATTTGTGTACGCAACGCTTACAGTTTCCAGTGCGACTCTCTTTTGCAATGTCCATTAACAAAGCACAAGGACAATCGCTGCAAGTGTGTGGACTAGATTTGGAGAATCCATGCTTCTCACATGGACAACTGTATGTGGCCAGCTCACGCGTCGGAAAACCTTCTGATTTATTCGTGTACGAACCAGACAGAAAAACAAAAAATAATGTGTATCCACAAGCACTCGAATAAATAAACAGAGTTAAAACAACACTTTAAAATGTTTTCCATATTAAAATGAATAAGTTTCAATAAAAATGACACAATGTAAATTGAATGTTATAACAAGTTTTCTTAAATTTCCTTTCTTCGGAGATCGCAGCAACGCGCGACAGGTAAGCTAGTAAACACTGAACAATTCATATATTTGACAATACCAGATTTGGAAACAGTGTCTTTCAACGATTTAGTGAAATCAGCTAATCAAGATATGAAATGTACTCAGTGCAAACCGGAAATGTTTTCAACATTATTTATGGGAAGACGTTGACAATATATTATTTTAATGCTGCAACGTTGTAGATCAGATGGAACGAAACCAAAATTAAAAATGTTGTGGCAGGTCAAGTGTCAATTTCAGGAAGAACTTTTAAAGCATGATCAGCCTACTTTAACATCCGGACACTATATTGTGAATTTAAAATGCAATAAAGGATGGACACTATGGGGTCGATTCCGATTCGGGAAAAAAACGTCCGTACGATTTGTATCCGGAGCCCTCTCCGTACGAATCGTACCCGTCCGTCCGAGTCGCGAAGTACGATCCGTATTCCGTGAATCCGTCCGAATCGTCGCGATCCGTACGTATTGCAAGGCTGAAACCGTGAACCGTATGACTCGTACACATACCGTACGACTCGTACACATGCCGTATGACCCGACGAGTACTATCCGGACCGGGGTATGAGGACGCGATTCGTACGGTCCACGTCAGGTAAGGGCGAGTCATACGGAAAAGCACACAAACACATACACACCGTACGGTCCGTACCCCCCATGATCGCAGAGGTACGCACCGTACCCCTGCGATCATGGGGTGTACGAGCCGTACCCCCATTGTACGATCGGTGTACATGCCGTAACTCCATTGTACAATCGGTGTACGAGCCGTACCCCCATTGTACGATCGGTGTACGAGCCGTACCCCCATCGTACAATGGGGGTACGGCTCTTACACCCATCGTACATGGGGTACGGCTCGTACACTGATCCTACAATGGGGGTACGGCTTGTACACCGATCGTACAATGGGGTACGGCTCGTACACCGATCATACAATGGGGGTACGGCTTGTACACCCCATGATCGCAGGGGTACGGTGCGTACCCCTACGATCATGGGGGGTACGCACTGTACCCGGGGGGGGCGTTCCGTACCTGTTTTGGCGCGAATTCTGCTTTTACGGCTGTTTTCAGCTCCCGTAGAAAAAGGGTCGTACGGTGCGTACCCGACACGTATCGTACTTGCTGGGTCGTAAAAACCAGCTGCGAACCGTACAGATGTCGCGTACAGCGTGTTCCGAGGGAGAATCGTACGGAGAGTAGAGTCGTACGGTATCTTGTACGACTCATACGGAGTACGGCTCCTGGTACGCATCGTACTTCGTCGTACGTACGGGGGACGTTGCAGGGTACGATTTGTACGGGAAAAACGCTCCGAACGGCTATTCGGAGCGTTTTTTCCCGAATCGGAATCGACCCCTATGTAATGATGCACATTTAGAGTTCAAATTTTGGTTGCCTAATGAATTACCAAATTCATATTTAATATTTTGATGTCGAAATTCTGAGAAGATATCAACATGAATTACTGAGTATATTTTGGATATTTCCACTACAAATAAATTGAGATGATCATTCGCCCCATTGGAAACATGTGAATATGATTTTAGAAGTCTATCTTGGATATCCGCATTGCAAATGTTTTCAGAAACACCATTCGGCCTATTGGGAAGGTGTGACTCTGAATTCAAAAGTTTATTTTCGATATACTCAAAGGAAATATTTTCAGAAACATCATTCTGCCAATTGGGAAGATGTTGATAATTACGGTTTCAATTATTGATTCTGTTCTTTCATATTGCATTTGGAAAATTGTCTTCGAAAGAAGATGGTCAAATATTTGATCTTTGTAATATATACTATGTTAATAAGGATGATCATTTGTGAAAATGTGAATACAAAGTTGAGTTTGTTGTAGATATATTAAAGAGAAATATTTTTTTTAACAATCTTATTGATTGTATTTTTTTTGCCCGCTGCCATCTGATGATCAACATTGACATTGTATGGTGAAGTTCAATAGAGTTTGAAGACAGCAAAAAAAGGCAAATTGAATATGTATTGTATACTTATGTGGTGTTGTAAAAGCTATAAAATTACATGTAATAACTTTTTTTCTTCTCTTTTACAGACCCTACTACTAAAGTTAAATATATTTTAAATTTACATTACAAAAACAAGAAGTGAAAAAATTTTACTAATAATTTCATATCTACTTGAAAACAAGTAAGATTAATTCACCCAGGTACTACTCATGCAGTCTATCAAAAGACACTGTCACTACCCGTGCACACCTCCCGTCACCCAGCCAGTACCATATACTAATCCATCTCTCCGCTAATACCCAATCACTTATGAATTCACCATACACTCTCTTTGCAGTACTCTAATCATCCAGTTACTACCCATGTACTCATGCAATGACCCAGACACTAACATGTGCAGTGCTACAATAACATGTGCACTATCCATGCAGTCCTCTAACCATTTACACGCTACTCGTTCACACCTTCATTTTCCCAGGTACTACCCGTGCAGTCTAGCAATCACCCTGTCACTACACATACACACCTCCAATCACCCATCCAGCACCATGTGCTTATCCAATCAATCTGCCAATATCCAAACACTTATCAATTCACCATAAACTCTGATTACAATACTGAAATCATCTAGTCAGTAGCCATATACTCATGCAATAACCGAGGTAATAACTGTCCACTACTACAATCACATGTGCACTACACATGCACTCATCTAATCACTTTTTAAGTACTCATGCACTGCTCCAATTACCCTGCTATTATCCATGAACTCATTCAATCATGTTGCTGCTTCTAAACCTTCGTAAAATAACCATTCACTACACTTGCATTTGTCCAATGAATCACATACCGTACATACTCTCATGCAATCACTCTGATAATTTTTCTTTTTGTAACTCTTTTTTTAACCAGTAAATGTGATTCCGTAAGAACCGTTTTTTTTGGGGGGGGGGGGGGTTAGAACACTTTTTTGTATATTTCTAACCTTTTTTACTTTTTTTGTTTTTTTTTAATTTAAAAAACCACTGTGAAAAAAATAGTTAGAAATTAACATTTAAATAACCTTAGACATTCACTGAAAAAAAACATAGGTTTCCGGCACGTTATAGTTAAATGGACATTTCATTCGTACAAAACCAGACACATTCCCCCGTTATAGTTAGTTCAGCTAACTATAACTCACGCCCCCGCAATGCAAGGCTGATGATATCACATATTACATCACTCATGGTCAGTGACATCAATGAAGACATCACTGATGGCATCGAAAATGACATCACTGATGACATCACTGACGAAATCATCCAGTGACTGTGTATTTCTATAAAGTTTTAATATGTTTAATATATATAGGGAAAGGCGTATTGAAGAATGAGTGGGTGTATAAGTGTCTGAATGGATGATTTAGTAGGTGTGTGACTGACACTATAAGTGAGGAATTAAACATATCCCACTGAATGCATGGGTTAGTGACTAAACTGTGTGAATGACTGTATCCATCTGTCTGTTGGTTTGTAAGCGGCTGCATGGGTTTGCGAATAGCTACATGAGTGTCTAAATGGGTTATTGATTGGTTGTATGAATATCTGTATGGGTACCTGAGTGTTTGTGTGGGTGGGGGTGTGTGACTCTGTGCATAGATGTGTGAGTGGGTGATTCACTGGGTGCATGGTTTCAAGAGCGCATCTGTGATGGACTCTATGGGTGGGTGAGTGTGTGTATGGGTGTGTTAGTGAGTGAATGTATATCTCAGTGGTACATGTGGGAGTAACTAAATATGTGAAAGACAGTATATATGTGTGTTGGAGTATATAACTGGCTTTAAGTGAGACTGTGTGATTGTGAGAGTGCCTGTATGGATGAGTGTGTGCTTGTATTAGGGATTGTATAAGAGCATAACAATGTGCTAGTATTTGTATGAGCTAGTGTGTGTATAACTGTATCAGTGAGTAAATGGCAGTGTGATTAAATATTTGCATGACTGACTAGGTGTGAGAGTATCTCTATGGATGAGTGGCTATGTATGAGTGTCTATATAGGTATATGATATTCCTGTACTGAGTGACCATAAGTATGAGTGACTGTACGGATGAGTGAGTAGATATATGTGTAAACCTAAGAATCAGTGAGTGGGTATGTAGTTATTGGTGTTGGGGTGTCTATGGTTTTGAGAATGGCAGTCTGTAATTTAGAGTGGGTGTATCAAAGGTTATATTAGGGTGTGAGAAGATGCATCAAATTATCACATGGATGATGTCATCAGTGATGTCATTTGAGATGTCATCAGTGATGTCACTGGCCATGTCATGAGTGATGGTATATGTGATATCATCAGCAGTGCATTGCGGGGGCGCAAGTTATAGTTAGCTGAACTAACTATAATGTGGGAATTTCTCTAGTTTTGTACGAGTGAAATGTCCAACTAACTATAACGTCCCTGAAACCTATGTTTTTTTCATTGAATTTCTAAGGATTTTTAAATGTTAATTTCTAACTATAACGTGCCTGAAACCTATGGTTTTTTCAGTGAATTTCAAAGGATTTTAAATGATAATTTCTAACTATAATGTGCCTGAAACCTATGGTTTTATTAAGTTAATTTCAAAGTTTTTTTAAATACTAGTTTCTAACTATGCTTATAAAGGTAGGACATGTGAAGAAAGAAGAAAACAGACACAGAAAGAAGCAAATTAAATGCAGAAAGAAGCAACAGAAGTTCACAAAGATGAAGAAAAGTGCAGGAAGAAGCAAGACATGTGCAGAAAGAACCAACAGAGGAGCAGAAAGAGGCCTTGTTGCTAAATCAACCTGTGCCCACAACTTTTTCAGACCTGGTACTGGTGGTAACTGACTCTGATTAACCAGGCCTCGAGCCAGTGCTATTCTGAAAGATACTTAGAATAAAGTGAAAACACCTACATACACTAGGGAACATTATGCGTTGGGATATCCCTGTAATTAGCATGACCTCCTCTGTAAGGCCCTAGTACATAATAATAGGGCAGGAGGATTAAAACTACCTCTAAGTCAGAGGTGCAGAAATATGCTACTTTAACTAGTAGTCGTGTTTGCAGAGTGGTGGAGAAACGGTGCTGGGCGTCCAACAAACGAGGGGCCCGGGGGTACAACTAGCCCACCAGGTACCTCCAGTAAGTGCCACTGAGCTGCATTGCAGAGAGGTGTAAAAAGGGGCGTGGCCTGGACACCTCTCTGCAACACAGTCCTGTGGTGCTTACTGGAGGTACCTCGTGGGCTAGTTGGCCCCCAAGGGCCCTTAGGATTGAATGGGAATTAATTCACCAACTTAAAATGCACCACAGGGCGTGTTTTCACACATATCACCTCAGGCCCCGCCCCCTCCCTTCACCACTGTGCAAACACGCCCTGTGGCGTGTTTTAAGTTGGGGGATGAATTCCAACTCTCTGCAACGCAGGGCAGTAGCACTTACTGAGGTACCCAATGGGCTAATTGGCCCCCAGGTACCCCCAGTATTAAAGGGGAATTAATTCCCCAACTTAAAACGCGTCACAGGGCGCATTTGCAGAGTGTAGCTGGGAGGGGGTGGGGCCTCTGGCACAAGTGCATGTTTTTTTTAAATATTTTTTTTGAATGGGGGCTGTCTGGCCCCCCTTCTTTTTACTTTATATGGGCCCTGAGGATCCTAACCCAAAGGGATTGACCCTATTTAAAAAAAATATATATGTTAACGAGAAGGGGGCCACGTGGGCCCCCCTCTTGTGGCCAGTTCCAGATCTGGGGACCCCCATCCCCTGGGACATGGCCAAATATTTTTTTTATTATTATGGAGAGGGGCTGCGTGGTCCCCCTCCTCAGGCCCTGGGGCTGGCCTTTGCGTGATCTTTTTAAAACAATATATTATTGGGGAGGGGGTGGCGTGGCCCCCCTTCCGGGCCACTCCTTACCCTGGGGACCCCATCCCACGGGGCCTGGCCTCTCGTTGGGGACAGTGGGGGGAGCCCCAATAGCCCCCACGGTCGCAGCCGGCTGCCCGTCACCTGCGGGAGCCGGCATTGCTTTTCCACTCGGGGAGCTGCTAACATGCTAACAAATTTGGGGGTCGGGGTTCCATAACGGACCCCCAAATTTGCATTTTAGTGCCCCGTGAGGTGGCAGTCCCCGGGCATGGGAGGCCTTTGAGCACCCCCCACACATTTTAAAATTAGCCCCAGGGGTGGCGGTCCCTGGGGCTGGGTGGGCTATGTGCCCCCTGCAACTATTAAATAAAGACCCGGGGAGGTGGTGGTCTCTGGGGCAGTGTAGGGGGATTGGGCCCCCCACACATTTTGTTCACTGCCCCGGGGACCTGGCCCATCTGAGGGGTTCTATACCATGATGTGCGGGAGCCCGCGCTTCATTTTAAAAAAAAAAGTTTTTGTCCGGATTCACGAACACTAATTTGGACGATTATTTTTTTTTGAATGCTTTTTTGTGCCTTGGTGGTCCTTGTGGGACCCCCTGAGCAGGCCTAGGGGGACAGGTGTTTCATACCTTTCCTCCTTTTCTTGATTTTTGCATTTCTTTTTCTCTTTTCTTGTGACTCGATTCTACCTTTGAAATTCCCCCGTTATTGTTAGTTCAGCTAACTATAACTCGCGCCTCGCAATGCACTGCTGATGACGTCACATATTACATCACTCTTGACATGGTCAGTGACATCACTCATGACATCACTGATGACATCTCAAATGACATTACTGATGATATCACCCTTGTGAAAGAGTGGCAGACCTCCTCTCAGCGTAATATAACCTTTGATACACACATTCAAAAAAAGAAACAGAATTTTTCAAAATAATGGAGATACCAATACTAGTACAACAACCTATTCAGTAATTCCAACATCTACATACACATCCACTCATTTACCAACAGTTCTATATAGTCACTCATACGTGTACTCACTCATCATATGTACTCAAACACCTATACATCCTGTTACACACCGATACTCATCCATAGAGTTACTTACACACATACTCACACATGCAAATAAACTATCAAACATCCATTTACTTGCATATACAGCTATGCACACACCACTACACTCACTTCTACAGAAACGTACACATGCTTACTCTCTTAAACAATCACTTATAGAAACACATACTTATTTATACCGGAACTCTTCCAAACTCTCACTCTCACATATACTCACTTATATACATCAATACTCACATATACTAGTTTAAAACATATGTAGTTACTCATAAAGACACTATTGAGACAGTCATTCACTCACTAACTCACCCATACACACACTCATCCACCCATACAGTCATACACACATGCTGTCTTCAAAACACATACAAACAGTGAGTCACTCATTCATGCATCTATACGCTAAGTAATATCCCCCACCGAACTATACAGACACTCATACTGATACTCATAAATACAACTAATAACCCATATACACACTCATGTAGCTACTCACCAACCCATGCAGCCACTTATAACCAAAGTGAGACACTGATACAGACATTTAAATATTTTAACATTACTCGCTAATACATCTATTCACTAAGATACACCTAATAAGTCAGTTATACAATCAATTTGACCAAAAAATCATCCATTTAGACACACATTCACTGAATGATGTCATCAGTGATGTCATCAGTGATGTCACTGACCATGTCATGAGTTATGTAATATGTGACGTCATCAGCAGTGCATTGCGGGCGCGCAAGTTATAGTTAGCTGAACTAACTATAACGGGGGAATTCCAAAGGTTTTGTATGAGTGAAATGTCCAGCTAACTATAACATGTGTGAAACCTATGTTTTTTTTTAGTGAATTTCTAAGGTTTTTTAAATGCTAATTCCTAACTATAACGTGTGTGAAACCTATGTTATTTTCAGTGAAGATTTTGTAAATGATAATTTTTAAATGTATTAATTATTATATTTCTTTCTTTTTATACTAATTCCCTACATTTGTATTATAAATATTTATATTTATTTATTTTTTAAGTTATATTTCATATTTTTATTGTAAAAAAATAACAAAACTAAATTCAATATTTTTTTTTCCGTTAATTAATTTTTTATTAAATGTATTAAAAATAAATTCTATATAATTCTTTTTCATTTTATTTTTTTAAAATAATCGTACCGTACGCGTACGGTGAACGCACCATACTTTGTACAGTGAATTGTTCTCTGCGCGTACCCGCGCACACGTTACCAATGCGCTTTGACGTTACGCATCGCATCAACGCTTCCATGTGCCTTCATATACGGCGCACCGTGCGCGCGCGCCGTGAAAGTTTCTAATTGTTTAAAATAATATATTTATGTATTTAATGTACATATTAAGGGAAGACATTATGTGGGATAATCATAAAAATAGTTTTATAAAACTTTTAAAAAGCGTATATTATTTATGAAAGCAATTATGCACATCGGGACGGTACGTCGTACGTACTGGTACCGTAAGAGCAGTGTAAGCACTGTATAAAAGCTCCGTAAGCGCACCGTAAGAATATGCACAGCCATGTGACTTTAAAAGAAGAGATTTCATTGGTTGATAACACTTCCTATTCCAGTTGTTGAAAGACCCCTCACATTTTGATCATTCTACTTGGACTTTCTCAGGAGCACCATCTATTCTGAGGAGCTGCAGTCCTTTAGAAGAAAACTGAAAAATGGCTGGTCTTCCTGAGAGTTCTTCAGAACATTCTTCAGAAAATTTGTAGTTGCGCCCCCTCAAAAAAAAAAAGGAAGGAAGCATTTATTTGGAAATATTTTACATTTCCTGAGGGGCTGAAGAAAGTAAATGCTCCTAAGGTAACCTGCAAAATATGCGAAGTTACTCTTTCTAGGGGTGACCCCTCTAAAAAATATTCTTTTGGAACTGCTAGTATGGATCGTCATGTGAGGACCTTCCATCCTACAAACTATGCAAGGATAGCCACACGCAGATTGCAAGAGAGTACTCCACCTGCAGTGGCTAGTACATCAATTGCACCACCACCATCTTCTCCGAGCAGTCCACATCCAATTATTGTCCCTGAGTTTGCCAACGTGACTATTCATTGCAAGCACTGCAAACAACTTCTTTGTTATGGCGAGCAGTCAATTGATCTTATGGTAAAGAGGCAAGAGGAGCACCGTTGCCCAAAGAAATACATTTTTTTTAACTTTTTTGTTGCAGTTCCAGTTTTTTTGTTTCTAGTTCTATTTTTTTGCATTAAAACAAAATAAAAAAAATTGAAAAACTACAAAAAAACAACAAAGACAAAAAAACTGTTATTTTCAGAACTATCTCCACTTGTCAAAAAAAGAACTATATTTCTATGTTAGTGTCTAAAAGTTTGTCAGAATGAATGTGTAGTTCATAAATGATTGAATGAATACATTAGTAGTGTATGGTGAATGTGAAAGTGCAGAACTATATAAGGATGTGCTACAGCATAAATCTATAAGGTGTTTACCTATAGCATACTGTAGTACGTCTGAAGCACTTGAATGTAACATATGCATATAAATATGTTACAAGTCTATGCTTCAATTTGCACTACTGGTGAAGCTGCCTGGATGAATTTGTATGTATTAGGGGTGGTTTTACAACCCCCTTGTGCCTCTTTTACAGAACCGTTGCATCACTTTTTTGATGCAGCGTGGTGCAAAAGATGTGCCATGGTGTATGGTATATACAATGTGACGCAATTGGAAGGTGCATCACATTGTAAAGCCCTGTGCCAGAAGGAGGCTTTCCTGCACAGGTGAGGGGTGTTCTGGCGCATGAACGCCTCCTAAAAGTGACTAAGTGAAATCTATAAGATTTCATTCAGTCACTTTTGGGCTTATACTGCGTCAAAACCATGCACCTGCTTGAAGCAGGTATAAGGATTGACACAGCATTATGTGCATAGGGCCCCAACAGCATTGCTGGAGCTGAATTGCACTTGCAACACACGTGAAGCAATGTGCCACCTTCACAGCTGAGATACATCACATATCTGTACCGGTTTTGCCCCATAGTGCAACACATTGTAAATACGGTGCATGCATGGTGTTAAAGTTACACTGCACAATCCATGGCATATCTATGGGGATCTACCACTTATTGTACATCTACTGATTAGTGTTTTAATGTAGTGAATGCCTTACTACACAATGATCAATGAGTGACTATAAAAGTATACCAAGATTGACAGAGTGTTTGGTGGAAGTGGAAGGATAGAAACTGCGGAATTCAACATATAAAAGGCAAATTTGCAGGTGCATAGAACAGTGTACGCATAGTCGATAGGGGTTTGAAGTACTCCTTGCCCTAAGGCCCATTTTGCACTATGAATACTTGGCTACTGACATAGCACCTCATTTATGAGATTTTGCCGTAGGGAAGCACAGCAGGCCTTCCTGCTGCACTTCCCTACATCAAATGAAAAAGAGAAGAATGCACCGTATCTATAAGATACAGCACGTGCCTCTCCTTTTCCCCTGCACTGGCACACAATGGTGTGCCTGTGCCAATGCAGGCACCTTTGTACAATAGTGAAAGGGTGCCTGTGTTGCGGGAATAATTATTTTTGTTCAGCAAGGGAAACCTTGCAGTACAAAATTAATCACAAGAGACTTTTCTTTTTTCTAGGTGTGCTGCAGAATGCAGCAAACATAGAAAAAGGAGAAACAAATAGAAATAAAAAATGTTTCCCTTGTTGTGCCTTCCTGGGAGGCGTAAGCTTTTGCTGGGAGGCGTAAGCTTTTGCCACTGCTTCAGATTTACAATTTCTCGTAAATCTGGGGCAGTGTCAAAAAGCTATAGGTGTTGCTGTGAACGCTCCCAGCAACACCCATTGCATGCCCCTTTAACGCAGAACACTATGTTAAAGGGGCTGATATTTATCATGTAGCAGTATGCCAAAATGCAAAAAAATTATTGGTTTATTTGTGCCTGATAAATATCACGTAGACAACTATGCCATGGAACATCACAAAAAGTGACGTTCTGATGGCACAAATAGCCTCATGAAACAGTTGAATGAGAGTGATTGCTGAAAGTCTAATGATACAGACTGGGGAATTCAATGTATAAAGGACTAGTTTGTAGGTACATAGAAGATAGTCCATGGCCTAAGGCAGAGCTTTCCAAACTGTGTGTCCCGACACAGTACTGTGTCGCCTACAAATAGTGGGTGTGTCGCAGGCACTTAGCACATAACGGCTGCTAATTAAGAGGCATTCCTTGACACTCTGCTCTATGATCTTTGAAACACCTGTGAAGTGCAGCAGTGCTAACAGCTCTCATCTCCAGGATAGAGGAAGGGAAATACCGCCTGTCTATCAGCTACAAAAAAAGCACACTAAAGGCTTTCAGTGTTAATCGGGGCTCTACAATTCCTTTTGTGGAAATTCCTTCGGTGTCTCGAACTTGCAGAACAAAGCCTTAACCTTGGCCTCGGCGGCCTGTGCACAGCAAAGCCAGGGGAGCTTCTTGTAGAGAAGCTGGATGTACAGTATGCATGCCAAGTTAAAAATGTGTGTGCATGCATTCATAGTTGATCTTCGCTTTGGGTACACGCCAGAGCTATTCTGCATAGAACCATTAGATAGACGTTCCATGGCTGCTCTCTGAAAATTCAAGTGTGAGTGTTTGATTGGTTCAGATGCTCCGTCCATCACCACCCCTTTTGTACCACTCTGAAAATTCAAGGCACGTTCTCTCTGCTGGCTCTCTCATTTATTGATGGTAGAATATTCATGATGTGGTGTAAGCTAAAACTGTGCACAATTTACCAAGAGTAAACCCTATTGCAGAAGTGCTCTGCGTGTGGATCAAGGCTTGGCTTTTCTTTTGTTAGTGGTCTCTACACGGCAGACATCTGCTCTTGCACAGGGCACTAGTAAACCCCTTTCAGGGTAGAAACCAGTATTGAACTCGACTTCAGTTGGGTGTAAGGGAGGGTTTCTTGCTGCAAGAAAATTGCAAAACGTCCTGGCGTCCCCCTCTGTGGCATTGTAGCGACAGAGAGAGAGGGAGACAGAGAGAGTGAGTGACACAGACGGAGAGAGAGTAAGAGAGAGGTAGAGAGAAAGCGAGAGGAAGGTAAACAGAGAGAGAAACGAAGGGGAGACAGAAGGAGACAGAGAGAGAGGGAGGGAGAGAGAGAGAGAGAGGGAGGGAGACAGAGATAAAGACAGAGACAGACAGATAGAGAGAGAGACAGGGGCAGAGAGATAGAGGCAGAGACAGACAGAGACAGAGAGACAAAAAGGGAGACACAGGGAGGAAGACAGGGACAGACAGAGACGAATATAGAGGGTGACAGACAGAGGGAGGGAAACAGACACAGGGAGGGAGACAGAGAAATAGGGAAACCGTGGGAGACAAACAGATAGGGAGAGTGAGGGAGACAGAGGGAGGGAGACAGAGAAATGTAGACCTGGAAATAAAAGCTACAAAACACAACTTTGCTGGTGCATAGAAGAGTGCATACATAATCTATAGAGGTTTGAAGCAGTCCATGTCCTAAGGCCCACTTTGCACCATGAATACTTGGATACTACCTGAATGATTTCTATTCTACAAGAAGAGTCTCTCAAATCATTTTTAATTTTAAATCATAAATTTATTCCTATAACATTTCATAATTTAATAGAGCTTCTAACATCATTTAGTCTGAAATTTCATTTTCTGGATGATCAATTTCAAAAGTCATATCATGAAACTCGATGTCGTCTAATGCTTCAACAAAATCATCATCCAATGTTTCATCTAAAAAATCGCTGGTGATATCTCCAGCACCAATACTTTCATCTTCATTCTCGCTCCCCATGAAAGGTATATTTAGCTCCTCTATCAAAGTATTACTAATTTCAAAACTATTTTCCATATTGTTCTGTTCTTCTTCCATAGTGAATTTGTTAATGTTGTTGTTCCTTGTACAAAAACATAAACACTTCATTTTATCATTTTTCCTAATACATAATACAAAACTAGGTTTTTCAACTATTTTGCCGTTTAAAAAGTATTATGCAAAAACCATTCTCAACTACTTTATATAATTATATCAATAAAATTGCTTATATGAATTTTTTGTTTAAAATGTCCTTACATTTTCAAACCAGTCACTCTTTATCACTATAGAAAGAAACTAGGGCTATTATAAGAAAATGCAGTACTAAAAAAAGTACAAAATATCTATTTACCTTACCAGTTCCAAAGTAGTTGATGTGTTGTAGTTAAATGCAAAGAATACAGGTACACTCAGTATATATTTTTTAACAAAATTGTTTAAAAGATACAAACCGTCTTTACAAACGTATGTACACCATGGACGTTCTCTTACTTCAGCTCTGTAGAAGTACATCCCATCGATCATTTTTAACAGTTAGTTATACTTACCTTCAAAATAATAAATAAAAAAATATATATTATAAATTTAGCATCTGTAGAAGACAAAAAAAATACAGTTACAATTAATCTTTAACACAAAATCATTTGTAAAGCATTTCAGATGCCTTTTTTGCTGTTCTCATAATATATTGAAATTCACTAGAAACTGTGAGTTCAATAGTACTCATCACATAACAGCGGGCAAACAAAAGACAATCAAGAAGATTATCTTTAAAAAAAAATAACAATCTCAATAACAATCTAAAAAACTAGAAATAAAACATATGTTAATTGTTTTTTTCTAAGACCAATTTCTTACGTAACTACGAGGTGTAAACAAGTCTACAGCATTTCCTCATACTGCTATAACACCCTACACATGCTCCGCAACATTCACAAGTACATCCTAAAGAAAATAAGAAGAAACAGACGATACTGTGTCAACACACTCTACACAAGAATCCCAGCCAAACATCTATAACGACTGCAACCAATTCAAAGCACCTCCACCTGACTGATCTTCAGTGTCCCCTGCTACAACCACATCACCCACGACATGATACACCTACACTGCCTCAACATCAACAACAGGATTTCCTTCTACCTCCTTAACCTCAGTTACAAAATACTCTACAACACCAGACTAATCTACCTTAACAGCAGTAATCCTGAAAGGCCAAATTTTGATCTTAAAAATGTGGGTTTAAAAATATTAGGTAAGAATTTGGTAACTCTTTAGGCAAATGTTGCTTAAAAACTAATTGAGTATCATTACAATGTATCCAACCTTTCAGACATTTTAAATAAACAGTGTAATGTCCAGATGTTGTAGAAGGTCCCTCATGAAAAATAATTGCAACAGCTACAAACGTTTTTCCTGATATTGATAGTTGAGTAGCTACAAAATGTTTAATTAAAGTTTCCAATTTTCTTCCATCAGCT
The DNA here is from genome assembly GCF_964261635.1 of Lissotriton helveticus. Lineage (NCBI taxonomy): Eukaryota > Metazoa > Chordata > Amphibia > Caudata > Salamandridae > Lissotriton > Lissotriton helveticus. Next base: position 1,840,555,651 of record NC_136061.1, read on the forward strand.
CTACAACGTTGCAGCATTAAAATTAAATACTGTCCATATCTTTGTATAAATAATATTGATGACATTTCTGCTTTACATTGGCTACACTCCATGTGTTGACTTGCTCCTCTAACTAGATTGATAAAGGACACTGATTCACGGTCTGGTTAAGTCAAATATATGAATCTTTCAGTGTCTATGTTAGTGTTACATGTAAGCGAACAATTTTGACAGTCATGTTGCCATTTATAAGAAAGGCCAAAAAGATTTTCAATATCTATGCCTTCATCTTCCAGTGCACCAAGCATAAACATTAAAAATTCCTGACAATCTTGTTGAAAATTCTGCGTACATTTCAAATACTGGATATTGACCTAAATTGGGTGCATATTCTCTTCTTAATCTAATATACTCTTTCACACAATTTGCATCTGCACTAATCTTTGTCTCATCAAAATCAATCAAGTACAATCCAGAAAAAGTTCTGACTCAGGACAAAGCAACATATGACATACCCTTTTTAAAGACGGTTCTTCCAATATTCACCAAAGCACTATCTACACTTAAACATTGAGATTTATGAATAGTCACCGCATATGCCAAACAAATAGGAAACTGTTTTCTGCGTACATACAAATCTTTTACAAGCAAAACCCAAGATGAACAACGACTAAATTGTTGTACTTCAGCAATTTCATCAAATTTGATTTTCAAAAATTCAATCCCATCTCTATTTACATAATTACCAAAATCATCAATTTTACCCATTGCTCCATTTACTAAACCTTTTTCCACATTCAAATTATGTCGTAAAATTACCCTACAGTTTACACATGCATACAAATTCTTCTCTATACCAGCAATTTTACTTATCGACTTCTCTAAAGAATCCAATTTCCTCTTCAACTTTTCAATCAGAATAATAGTGATTCCTTCATGTTCTATTTTATCAATAGCTTCCAATTTTATAATTTCTTCATTTTCCAACTTTAACATTTCTTCCTTGAATACAGAACATTCACGCAGTGTTGGCATTAAGCAGATTACATACTTTTTTTTTGCAAGTTTCATATATATTTTCTCTGGAACAATATTTTCATTTGGAAACAAATTGGGAAGTAATCATGTCTGTAAAGCTTGTTTGCCATGTTATGTCACTTTTCCAATTCTTATATCTTGAAGAATTTTTCCATAATCTGCCTCATTTGCCTGACGCATATTTGTAATACGTTCCTTATACTCAAAATATGACCAAATGTTAACATTTCCAATGCTCCTCAAAGACTTTCTGGTATCTTCACGTGCCAGTGTTTTAAACACTGGTTGTCCTTTTACAGGAGTAAGTTGTAGTAGATCTCCAAAAACTATGATGTGATTTCCTCCAAATAATACGTCATTGTCTGTTTTAAGAAATTGCTGCATTCTTAAATGCACAAAGGCAAGCATTAAGTTTGATACCATGCTTACCTAATCAATAATGAGAAGTTTCATTTACTTCAAGACTCTCAAAACTTCAAAACAAGCTTCTCCAGATAGCTTGTGGTATTCCAATTTGTTTTCATGCTCTACGGGTAGCATTAATAAACGATGTAAAGTAATTCCTTTAATATTGTGTGCCACCAACCCAGTTGGAGCAGTGACAACACAAGATAAGTGCGACTCAGTTGTTTTGTGTAGATAAGTTGTAATTATTAATTAAAAAACGTTTTCCTTTTCCAACTTGTCCACTCACGTATATTCGGATAGGTTGAAACGATGAGCAAGAACACTTTTTCTTTTCATGAAGTAATCCATGGTTAATTTGCTCTCTCACTTGCTCATATATTTCTTTCTGCTCAACATTTAGTTGCTCTTTCAAGTTTCCTAAGTTTCTTACAACTTTTTGAGCTTGATACATTGTTGTTTCCACCTCTTCCATAGCAGTTGCTGCTTCATTTTGAATAATTGGTTCGCCTAATGAATCCTGACCTAACGGAGCAGAAGTTAGACTGTCTTGAGAACTGTCTCTAGCAATCTCAGCTGCAATTGTAGCTTCTTGCTCAATTTCATCGTTCAACACTTTCACATAATTAGCAAAAACAGGACATTCTATAGTATCTTTAGTTGCATTGAAAGAATCTTCATAGCACTCGAAATCTCCAAGTAATTCTGATTCTGAACGTCATGGCTTGAAAAGTTGCAAAAGAGCTAAATAGTAAAATTCTCTTTTGTCAGGTGTTTCGCAACTCAGTTTACGGTGATTAATCAAATGTCCTTTTCTTTGCTTCACCAGACATCCTTCAGAACCAATCACAGCATATATACCATTATTAATGTTTTCTGTAATACTCCGTTTAAAAATATAGTTTTGCAGCACTTCATAGAGACAAATGTTCTCAAGATGATGACTTCTATTTGGATAATATTTATCCAACATATTTGTTTTCACAATATCTGTACTTTCTGGCTCCTTTTCAGCTAAATATTCAATTTCTTGTACAGATTTAAGTACTCTGTTTCGTGTTGCACAAGACCTAGACTCACCCAAATGATTCTTCTAGATTTGGAGTATAGACTTGCAGATGATGAGCGATCTGAGCATTCATACGCTCCAATTTCTCCATGAGATAACATCTTAAAGCTATAATTGTAGAATATCGTACTTAGACTCTTCTCGTGGGAAATCTCGTCCCACATTTCCTTCAATTCCGTCTTTTCTGATTTTGTGATGTACGATCTTACATATCGAGCAACAGCAATGGAATTGCCCGCAACATATTGAATATCCATGTTAGCATTCCACATGAACAAAATGACTGGGTTATAGTCATTTATGTATTTTGACTCTTCATTTCTTCTTAAGTTGTAGGTATTTTAGGAGACTTCCTTGTGATAGTATGTCGCAAAGATGACATAAAACTGTTCACTCTTCCTTTCGATATTACTGGACGTGGAAATCCAAAACGGCATTTGGTGTAGAATTTGTCCTTAGATTTGTACTTTCGACGACAGTATTTCCCACAACGATGGCTTTGGAATCGTAAGACTTGTTGTCTTAAGTCCTTATCCTGTGTGCATTTGGGTACATCACATGTAGCATATTCTTCAATAAAAGACAACACAGTATCATCTGAGTCTGTTCCAAATTTGGGAGCATCTTTGATCCATATTAGCATGTGTATGTGAGGATCACCTCTTGCTTGATACTCCTTTCTCCAAAAGAAGTCCACAACCTCTCCAAGAGGAGGATTTATTTTATTGGTGATAAAAGACATCATAGCTTCAAATCTATGATTGAAATACCTGCATACATTAACTGGATCCAAAGAGCACAATTCTCCAGGTGTCTTCTATTCAATATTTAGTATATTTGGATTTGCCTCTCGAAGAAATTGAAGTAAATCATCCCAAGCATACTCAGCACAGCTTAGAGTAAGGAACCATGTAGTAGCATACATTTAAGTTCTCCATGACGACGGTACCAGTACTCATTCGTACCACGCTGACATGCCATGAGATTAGTTAGCTGAGATTCCAAAACATTATCTTTCTTGTGTACTTTATCCATAAATTCCTTTGCCGAAACATTTTGCAAATGTACACCTGTTTTCAATATATGGGTAACTGCATAAGAAAGTCCAGACAAATCACTCTCAAACAAAAGATGAAACAAATATGGAATACATAGTCGAAATCTTGGATCTTTTACATACAATCTTAATGTCCGGTATTCAGATGCAGGAATCTGTACAGGTCGGTCATCGTATCGTCCTCCTTTTCCTGTGGTAAACAACTGAGGGAAACAACGAGCTTCCAAGCTTTTTTCCCATACACTAATGGGACTTCCCTTTGCTTCTTTCATTTGGAATAACTCTATAGTATTTGCCATCACTTCTTAAGAATGAAGTGGATGAACACTATAATGTTCGTAGATTTCTTCAATTCTAGACACATCCACTTTTTCAATTTGTCCAGAAGGCAAGTCACTACCTTCTTCTACAGTTATTTCTTCTTCACTCAGAAACACATTTTTGTAATATTGATTATTTTTTATCAGATACAACGTTGCCTTTTTCACTTTCATAACATCCACTAATTCCTGCCAGATTTTCTTACTCTTAGTAGGAACGCCATTAACAAGAATAACTAAAGGTTCATCTTCTACATTTTCTACACCAACTGTTTCAATATTTTTCTTTAAATCTAGTGGCAAATACACAACTCTTCCCTTTAATCCTCTCTGTAAATCTGAAGGTGGCAATTTCCCTGTCTTAGGCTCCAAACGTACAATAGCCTGAAAAGGATGCACACATTGAATAAGAATAGACTCATAAGTATTTAAATCCATCAGTTCAGAAGGAATATTTACCTACTCAAAATTATTATGCACAGCTCTAGCAGGCATTTTATTCTCGTCTAATTTGTTATAAGAATATTTACAAATACGGTGATCAGAACCCAAATCAAAACTATTCTCTACCAACAAATAAGTTACAAATTACATCCACTCCATATTATTTTCCTTTTAACATTTTAAATACAGATCAACAGTCCTAGTCGGATTTTTATAATGAGTATGTCGACAACAAATACAAGAATAATTTGGTGTTTCACCTGAAATCACCTTGAACTTTGTAATTTCTTGCTCAAATTTTTCTATACTACTATGTTGTTCATTCTCTTCTACATTTCCTTCTACAAACGTAGCAATTTCTGCACTGTCTTCTTCGGGACCAAAGTAAAGAACCTGAATTTCATCACAAACGTTCTTTACATATGATACAGATCCATGCAAAAGAGCACTGTTCACCTTTTTTAACATTAGAACTGGACTTTTTGCATAATACAACTTCTGACTAATTTCCTCATTTCAGTATGATGCACTGCCAACATCCTGAAATGGTGAAAATCACTTCTACAGAAAGACAAGTCAAAGAATGACTTTGCAAACCAGTATTTTCTCTCACTCTGCAAGGGTCTAATCCTTGCAACATCTTAATCTTTTGTTTAACACTTTTCTTAGTATAGTTACGTAAGAAATTGCATAAAAAAACAATAGATTCCTGCCGTACACTACAAATACTACTGCAATTCCAAGTGTATACTGGAGCTTTAGGTCTTCGCCCTGATACTTCATCAGCTAACATCTCTTCTACATTTCAAGGAACAATTTTCTCTTTCTCAATAGGACAACCATTTTTAACCTCATAAGCACAACCTGTAGTGTCAACTGCATGCAACAAATCACTACTCTGAAAATAACTCTCCTCATTAAAAAAAGGCTCAGAACTTGAACTATGTTTCCATTCACCCAAAAAAACTTCAGAAAAATGACTTCTATTAATTACTCTTCTCCACTTACTTTTGCCCTTCATTAAATGGATTGGCTTATCTAGAGATCGAATTCTATTGATTACTAAAAGAGTTTCTTTTTTAATTCAAAAGCTTTCTCAACTACATTTTCAATACATTTCCTCTTCTTATAAAATTATGTTTTCTTTTTACAACTTAGTCAAGTTTGACAAAACTCTATTATAGAACATCTTCTTCCTTATTTCCTTTTATTGGTTTTTCCTCCTTTTACTATATACATTTTTTTCAGAACAAGTTTTTCCATGGGTCTTCTCTTTTCTCTTAGTTGCAGAAACAGTGATACTATGTGTTACTTTGCGCACACTTCTGTTAGTGGTTAACAATCTTCGCAAAAAAGTCTTAGTTTTCTTACCAGAACTTTTATTCTTTCTGTTAACACATTGTTCTTCTGGTAAATGTTGTAGATGACGGTCTAGTCTAGACGGGAATGTTTGGTGACGGTCTAGTCATCATAAGGACGCTAGACCTCTACTTAAGGCTGTCATGCTGACGCGCATCGGGCACGCGCAGCGGGCTCGCCGGATTTCCGCCGGAGTTACGACTGAGTTCAGCCTGTCTGCGCCCATCAGTGCTAAGAAGGCGCTAGAGGCCAGACTCGCTGTTCCTCGGTTTTCCATCGCTCCAGGACGTGAGTTGTACTCCTGGACTACACTGTTATCCCTTAAACCCCTCTTTCGCCCCTGCTTTCATACCAGAGTCCCGGATAGGGTAATTTGTGAGTGTACTGCTACTTTGGAGTTAGATATTAAACGCATGGACTCCCGTAAAAAATTTCGGACACAAATAGAAATGGGGCACTTATCGACACCTGTGAAACCGGGCTTTCTAATTAATGCGAGATCGCTCGTCAAAACCAACTAAGCCTTCAGGGATTTTGTTCTCGCTAGAGACCCTCCCTGGGTTTTCATCACAGAGACCTGGGGCTCTGAAACGGCCGGTCCCGACCTGGTGGACGCTATCCCTGAAGGATATGCTCTGGCCAGGCTCGACCGTGAGCAACGGAGAGGGGGTGGACTTGGGATTCTCTGCAAAGAGGATTATATCTGCCGGATTGACTCGCTCTCATCTCCCTTGGATAAGCTGGAGACCCTGTATTTTTCTATACAGCCGAATTCTACTACATCTTTTTCTGGCATCTTATGTTACAAGCCCCCCGGCCCTCGCTCCTCATTCACCAACGATCTGCTTCGATTATTAGAGCCCTTTGTAAATAGAGCACACTTTACGATTCTAGGAGATTTTAATGTTCATCTCGAAAAGACTGAGGACACTGACACTATTTCCCTTGTAGAAGGTTTGAAGGCATATGGCTTTATTCAACGGTGACCAGTCCAACTCATCTGGCGGGCCACACACTAGATGGTATTTTTACGAACAATGATAGGCTTACCACAGTGCCCTCCATCCCTCTCACGTGGTCCGACCATTTAGCTGTCCCGTTCATCTTAAATAGGTCTGTGGCAGTTGCCTCTGGAGGAAACTCATGGGAGATCAGGAGAGATTTTAGAGAGGTCAACAATGAAAAGCTGACCCCGCTGCTTTCAACGGACAGCTCCTGTTCGAGTTCAGACCCTGATGCGGCTGCTCAGTGCTGGTCGAATGGGCTGGGGAGCGCGATAGACATCCTGGCACCCCTTAAAAGGCACTATATTGCCAGAAAAACCCCTTCGGCCCCCTGGTATTTTGAACGACTCAGAGGGCTGCGGCAGATATGCAGACAAAAGGAGAGGGCCTGGCTTGCTATGCCAACGATTTGAAGCAATCACAGAACAAATCGGCGATTAAGGAGTATAAAAAAGCAATAACAGATGAAAAAAGGAATTATTTCAATAAGATCACGGTCGTGCTGAGATCAGCAAGGGAGCTTTTTAAAACCATAAAGTCCCTGTCGGTCCCTAAGTCAGCTAACTCTGTGATTGAATCACAGATGCTATGTAATAACATTGCGGACTTCTTCTTGACCAAAATAGCTGATATTCACTCTTCATTGGATATCCCTAACCAAAAATTAAATAATGAAGCTGACCTCCATGCCCCTACATCGCACCCGGATGATACAAACACAGTTGAGATTTCAAGCCCCACTCCTCTTTTTTTTAAATTTCCTGTGCTGTCCTGGGAGGAATTAAACTGCACCCTCGATGCCATTAAATCCTGCTCTCCTTTGGACCCCTGCCCTTTGAAAATTTTAAAGGCCTGTAGAGGTATCCTATTACCGTCCTTACTTGACATCTTAAATAGTGCCATCACAGAGGGAATTTTCCCCCAAGTGTGGAAACTTGCTGTGGTTAAACCACTTCTTAAGAAGGCTTCTCTGAACCCTGAGGTGCTAAAAACTTCCGGCCGATTTCACTATTGCCAGCACCGGCAAAAATTCTGGAAGCTCACCTAAATCAGCATTTGACAGCATTTCTGGAAAAGTAGAACTGCCTGGATTCATCTCAGCATGGATTCCGTGCGCCCCTTAGTACGGAGACTGCCCTCACGGTGGTCGTAAATAATATCAGATCTGAAGTGGACAAGGGCCAGACCACCTTGTTGGTCTTGCTAGATTTAACAGCAGCTTTCGACACCCTGTCCCCCTCTATCTTGGTGGAAAGGCTGAGGGGGATAGGGGTAGCGGGCAGGGCCCTGAACCTTCTGTCCTCTTTTCTGCACCAGAGACAGCAAAAAGTGAAATTGGGCGATTTTATGTCCCCCACTATGGCGGTGCAATGTGGAGTCCCACAGGGCTAGGCACTTAGCCCGGTTCTGTTTAATGTATATGTGACCCCCCCTAGCCAAAATAATAAGAGAATTTGGCTATCAGGTGTTATCTTATGCTGATGACACGCAGATAATTTTCTCGACAAACCAGTCAGGGCAAGACTGTGCTGCAAAATTTAAGACCTGCATGGAATTGGTAGCATCATGGATGATAAGGAATTATCTTAAGCTCAATGGTGAGAAAACAGAGGTGCTGGTAATTGGTAAGAATCAAGACCTGTGGAATGAGGAGTGGTGGCCCGCCGCTCTGGGCGAATGCCCTCGCCCGGCCAAATTCGTTAAGAACCTAGGCGTTATTATAGATCCCACCCTGTCATTTGACCGACAGGTCACGAGAACAGTTGCCACCTGCTGTACCATCATCCGAACCTTGAAGAAGATAGCCCCTTTCTTATCTCCTGAGGCGCGCAAACAATCTATGGTCGCCCTGGTTTTATCCAGGATCGACTATTGCAACTCTCTCTACTGCGGGATAAATCAGAAGGAGATCCAAAAATTACAGGTAATTCAAAATGCTGCTGCTAGGTTAGTTTTAAATCTGCCGAGGCGATCATCAGCGACGGCGGCAAGAAGGGAACTGCACTGGCTGCCCATTCAGGCGAGAATTTCATTTAAGATCCTTTGTTTCGCCCACGGTGTGTTCTTTGGATCTGGGCCAGAAGGGGTCAAATCCCTACTGAAATCCTATACTCCCAGCAGATCCCTTCGATCTGCCTCGAAAAACCTGCTTATAGTCCCGAGGGTTAATAAGGCGAGATGGGGCGGTAGAGCTTTTTCTCTGCTCGCTCCAAAACTATGGAACTCGCTCCCGCCCGAAATTGCTAGACAGCTGTCTTTGTCAATCTTTCGTAAAGTGATAAAAACGTGGCTGATCTCCCTTTCCTACGTGCCCCGATTTATCCAGTCTTTCCACGCCCTTATGCTCTGCCAGTGGTCATTTCTTATGCTGTTTCCATCTGATAGCGTCTTGATGCCCTTCTGGGGTTAAGTTATTCCTGCGCTTTGTAAATACTGTATTATTATTATTATTATTGTAGATGACTTCTCTTTAAATAAACTGCTTTCTTTTGTTCTTTCGTCTTTTCTGTTTTAGTTGGCATGATGATCAAAAAAGTTATTATAAAAAATATATATCAGTTTAGAAATATAAATATATGAAATGCACTATTATATTACTTATAACAAGAGAGGGGAGAATATGACAACAAATGTGGGAGTATGAAAATAGAAGGAGTTACAACCAGAGAAAGAGGTCTATGACAATAAGAAATATAAATTGAAAAGAGAATATAAACAGACACTGCAGTATAAGGGGATAAATAGAGTATGAAAAGACTGGAAAGTATGAAGAGATAAGGAGGAGTATGAGGAGAAAGATGGCAGTATGAGGAAAGAAGGGAGAGTATAATAAAAAAGAGATAGAGTATAAAGAGACAGGGGGGCAGTATAAAAAGAGTACCAAAAGAGAACACGGATAATGTGAGGAAAACTGCTGCATGAGAAGAAAACAAGGGTACAAGAACAGAAAATACACTATGAGGAGAAAGAAAGGAATATAAACATATGGTAGATTATGGAGAGTGAAAAGAGTATGATGAAAGAGGGAAGAATATAACAAGTCAAACAAATATAAAGAGAGAAGTCAGTATGAAAAGATGGGTAGTATGAGGAAAGTCCTACAGAGTATACACAGGAAGTCAAGGAAGAGTAAGAGAAGAGAACAGGCAATATGAACAGAAACATGAAGTATAAACAAAGATAAGACAAAATAAAAACAGAAAGACAACTTTTCCAATTTGCTGTATTATTATTTTACCAACATTAAATCCAAAAATTAAGACACAATAGAACAAAAAATAGGCCGAAGGGGCTTGTAAATCTGCCCATCAGTGTGTGTAGCAGTCTATGTATACTGACTGGGGAATTGTTAAGAGGGAGGTATGAGGAGAGAGGGAGGATTAAGAGGACAGAAGAGGCAGTATAAAAAGAAGGGGGAGCATTAGAAGACAGAAGAGACAATGAGGACAGAGGGGGACTAGGAGGACAGGAGGCACTATGAGAACAAGCAGGACTATGAGGAAAGACAAGTAAGAATAAGGAAAGAGTGGAAATATCAGAAGAGAGGGGACACTATAAGCAGAGAGAGGTAGACTGTGAGAGAGACAGCGGAGATTTTGGAAAAAGGTGCAAGTGTCATTCTTTAATTTACACAGTCGCTCAGTGTGATTCTAGACAAAAAATGTTAAACCATACATTTCACCAAAACACATTTACCATACTCAAACATTTTAGTGACTGAACATATTCCATGTATATGGCCACTACATTTCAGTGGACAATCCTGACTCATTTTGCAAATACATTTCCAATTTGCACCATTATTTTTTGCCAACATTACATCCAAAAATGAGACACCATAGAACAAGAAAGAGGATCAAGGGACTTGTAAATCAGCCCAAGAGTGTGTGCAGCAGTCTATGTATACTGCAGAAATATTAGGAGAGAGATATGATGAGAGAGGAAGGATTAACAGGTCAGAGGAGAGCTATAAAAAGAAAGGGGACTATTAGGAGACAGAAGAAGACAATACGGTCAGAGGGGGACTAAAAGGACAGAAGGGAGTATGAGAAAAAGTGGCACTATAAAGAAAAACAAATGAAAATAGGGAAAGTAAGGAAATATCAAAAGAGAGGGGACACTATAAGCAGAGAGAGGTAGACTGTGAGAGAGACAGCGGAGATTATGGAAAAAGGTGCAAGTGTAATTCTTTAATTTACACAGATGCTCAGTGTGATTCTAGACAAAAAATGTTAAACCATACATTTCACCAAAACACATTTACCACAATAAAACATGTTAGAGACTGAACACATTCCATGTATATGGCCACTACATTTCAGTGGACAATCCTGACTCATTTTACAAATACATTTCCAATTTGCACAATTATTTTTTTGCCAACATTACATCCAAAAATGAAACACAATAGAACAAAAAAGAGGCCCAGGCGGCTTGCAAATCTGCCCAAGAGTGTATACAGCAGTCAATGTATACTGACGGGAGAATTATTAAGAGAGAGATATGATGAGAGAGGTAGGATTAACAGGTCAGAGGGGAGACTATAAAAATAAAGGGGACTATTAGGAGACATAAGGAGACACTAAGGTCAGAGGGGGACTAAAAGGACAGGAGGGAGTATGAGGTTAGCGGTCACGCTGAGGGGCTCTACACAGACCTGCCTTTGATACAATTTCACTTTGCGCATTTGCACATCAGAATTTTAGCTATTGGCACTATTTGCATCGTGGGTTTTAAAAATTTGTATCTGGATGTTTTAACCCCTTTTTGTTATGCAGGTGTAGTTGTACTGTGCTATTTACTTGATTAGCGCTCTTAGCGCTTACCTTGGGCACTGCTATCGCCGTCTTCGCTCGCCAGCCGATCTAGGTGCTGGGGTGATTGACGGCCGCCATCTTGAGGTAGGCAGGTCAGCGCTCTAGCCGCTGGCTGCCTCCTGCCCTCCCGGAAGCTATTTAAACACCGGGCAGTCGACCTCACCGGTCTAAGGGTAGCGGTCACGCTGAGGGGCTCTACACAGACCTGCCTTTGATACAATTTCACTTTGCGCATTTGCACATCAGAATTTTAGCTATTGGCACTATTTGCATCGTGGGTTTTAAAAATTTGTATCTGGATGTTTTAACCCCTTTTTGTTATGCAGGTGTAGTTGTACTGTGCTATTTACTTGATTAGCGCTCTTAGCGCTTACCTTGGGCACTGCTATCGCCGTCTTCGCTCGCCAGCCGATCTAGGTGCAGGGGCGATTGACGGCCGCCATCTTGAGGTAGGCAGGTCAGCGCTCTAGTCGCTGGCTGCCTCCTACCCTCCTCACTACCTATAAATGTGTATCCCCTACAGACGGCGCAGCGGGCTGGCGCAGCGGGCGCGCCGGAAGCGCGCCGAAGTCAAGCCAAAGTCCAGCCCGTCTGCGCCGGGCCCGTGCTGAGTGCCAAAACCCCTGGTACTGCGACCAGACTGGTCTACTCATCCTCATCTCTTTCTGCACTTCGGTCACCAGGCAATGATTGCTGTGTTACTTATGACCCACTTTCGATCACCGATGTACCCTACCAATTATCTTGTTCACACTGCTCATTTCAGACACACATTGTCAACTACAAAATTAAGGCCCTGACTACTCCGCCTCCTCCTATCACCACTTTTCACTTAGCACTTATTAATGCCCGTTCCATGTGAAAACACAGGCAAGAAATTGCAGACCTAATAACAGATGCCCACTTGGACGTCCTGTTTATTACGGAAACATGGACGGATGGTGCCTCGGACCCTGACCTGGTCATAGCAGTCCCTAGTGGGTTCACCATTCATAGACAGGACAGAGTAGGCCAGCGGGGAGGTGGGGTAGCAATTATAGTCAGAGACCATGTCCCAATCAGGACCACACCGATACCATCTCCATGTTGCGAAGCCCTACTATTCAGTATTAAGCTCACACCCCTTTTCAATTTTAAAGGCGTATTGGTATATCGCCCACCTGGAGCACGTGCCCCCTTTTTACTCAGCTTTGGGTCTATATTGGAATCCATAGCTCTTGAAGACCACTTTGCAGTGTTAGGCGATTTCAATTTCCATCTTGAATCAAGTAGTGACACAGACACTGCATGTCTCTTAGCGGACATGGAAATACTAGGTCTTTATCAACGCATCTCTGCCTCTACCCATGACGCTGGTCACACTCTTGACGGCATTTTCACCAATATTGAGATGTTGAGATGTCCTCCCCCTGGCATGGACCGATCATCATGCCATTGTAAGTCATTTAGCTATTCCCGACGCCTCTAAGAGGAAGGCTGCTAACAATAGCCCCAAACAGGTGAGAGCATGGAAGGACATTAAGGTGGGGACGCTGAACACATTCCTGGCTAGAACATCGCCATTGTTGTCAGATGACCCTACTGTCGCCATAAACCAGTTCAATAACTGGCTTAATCAGGCCACACTTGAGCTAGCGCCCGTAAAATCTATCTCCCAGAATCGAGCCTCCCCTAGTGCTCCTTGGTTCTCGGATGAACTCAAAAAACAGAAACAATTAAATAAACAAAGAGAAAGATTCTGCCGGAAGCGCTACGACCCAGAAAGCAAATCATTATACAAAGATTCACTTGCCCGGTACAAACAGATGATCGCAGAGGCGAAAAAAGCCTACTATGCAGCACAAATTGAGACTGCCAAAAACTCATGCAAAGAGTTATTCGACATTACTAAACACTTGTCGGGTGGCACGCACGACCTCACACCACCTCCCTCACAACATCTTTGCGACGCCTTATCTGATTTTTTCTTTAAGAAAGTTAACGACATCTATCAGGCTTTTTCTTCCAACACGGACACTACTCCGCTATCCTTGTCCTCCACCTCACGGGATAACACACTGACCCGCTTTGTCGATCTTACTATGGATCAGACAAGGAGCATTATCTTAAGGATTAAATCAAGTTCAGCACTGGACCCGTGTCCGCTTAAAGTTCTTATGCCAGTTATGGACACACTGATACCGGTTATAACCCATGTTTGCAATACTATGTTTAGCTCCGGAATTTTCCCGGCCTCTCTGAAACATACGTTGGTCAAACCCCTTCTAAAGAAAGTCAACTTGAATAAAGATGACCTGAAAAACTATCGTCCGATAGCCAGTCTTCCTTTTCTGGCTAAGGTAATAGAAAAAGCCATGAATCAGCAACTGTCGGAATTTGTGGAGCAGCACCAGTTGCTCGACAACACCCAGTTCGGATTCCGCAAATGTCATGGCACGGAAACTGCCCTCCTAAAGGCTGCGGATGACATCAGAGCCATACGAGATCAGGGGGGGACAGCAGTCCTGGTACTGCTGGATCTATCGGCGGCCTTCGCCACGGTCGACCACAAGATCTTAGTCGACCGTGTCGAACGACTGGGGGTCCAGAAAACTGCTCTGGACCTGCTCGTATCGTTCCTGGCCAATAGATCACAGGCAGTATCTCTAGGACCCTACCAAACATCTAAGGTGTCTCTGCCGTGTGGGGTCCCTCAAGGCTCATCCCTGAGTCCGACACTATTCAATATCTACGTGTCGGACCTTGCTAGTGTCATCAAAGCATTTGGGATGAGCCTGACCTCCTACGCTGATGACACCCAACTGGTACTGGCTATCAAAGGGGACGGTGAGGAAGTGGCCAATCGATTCACGAGAGGAATGATGGCAATAGGTGACTGGATGGCCACGAACTGTCTGAAACTCAACTCAGAAAAAACTGAAGTGGTCATCTTCGGTCACCTCTCCCCGGGCTGGTCACCTGTCTGGTGGCCACCATCTTTCGGTCCTCCGCCTAGTCCAGCCAGCAAAGTGAGAAATCTAGGCGTCACTTTTGATGTTGGCCTCAACTTCATGGCACATGCTAACAAAACTGCGGCCACAGCTCATATGAAATTGAGAATGATTAGGAAAATACTACCTTTCCTACCGAAAACTGCCGGGAAAACCCTGGTCAGCTCACTAGTCCTGTCCTCCATGGACTATTGCAACGCTCCACTCTTAAAGGCTCAAGTCCGAGTGATAAATAGGATGCAGTCAATCCAAAATGCCGCCGCACGAATGCTGGCTGGGATCCCCAAGTTTGCACCAGTCACAAATATCATTAGGGATCTCCATTGGCTCCCGATACGCAGTCGTATTAAATTTAAATCGCTGTGTATTGCTTATAAGTCACTCAATAATCAAGGTCCCCATTTTCTCAAACAGAATCTTCTTCATCATGTTCCAACCCGATCCCTTCGTTCCTCTTATCAGAACTTCTTGGCTGTGCCTCGCACTAGAACAGTCACATGGGGCGACAGGCGTTTCCTGTTGCCGCCCCGAAACTCTGGAACACCCTTCCTGCACATATCCGAGCAAGTCCCTCCCTGTTCATATTTCGCAAACAGCTAAAGACGTGGTTATTTGACCAATAGCCTTGTATATCTTCTTTACCCCAGTTTGCTGATCTATGCCCTTAATTAGTGCCGAGACGCCCACGGGTATTCGCCGCGCTTTATAAATGTCAATAAATAAATAAAATAAATAAATGAGAAAAAGTGGCACTGTGAAGAAAGAGAAATGAAAATAAGGAAAGAAGGGAAATATCAGAAGAGAGGGGACACTATAAGCAGAGAGAGGTAGACTGTGAGAAAGACAGCGGAGAATATGAAAAAAGGTGCAAGTGTAATTCATTAATTTACACAGACGCTCAGTGTGATTCTAGACAAAAAAATGTAAACCATACATTTCACCAAAACGCATTTACCACACTAAAATATTTTAGTAAAAGAACACATTCCATGTATATGACCACTACATTTCAGTGGACAATCCTGACTCATTTTGCAAATACATTTCCAATTTGCACCATTATCTTTTTGCCAACATTACATCCACAAATGAAACACAATAGAACAAGAAAGAGTCCAGAGGGGTTTGTAAATCTGCCCAAGAGTGTATGCAGCACTCTATGTATACTGACAGGAGAATTATTTAGAGAGAGATATGATGAGACAGGGAAGATTAAGAGGTCAGAGGAGAGACTATAAAAATAAGGGGGACTATTAGGAGACAGAAGGAGACAATAAGGACAGAAGGAGACTAAAACGACAGGAGGGAGTATGAGAAAAAGTGACACTGTAAAGAAAGCCAAATTAAAATAAGGAAAAAAGGGAAATATCAGAAGAGAGGGGACACTATAAGCATAGAGAGGTAGACTGTGAGAGAGACAGCGGAGATAATGGAAAAAGGTGCAAGTGTAATTCTTTAATTTACACAGACGCTCAGTGTGATTCTAGACAAAAAATGTGAAGCCATACATTTGATCAAAACACATAAACCACACTAAAACATTTTAGTAACTGAACACATTCCGTGTATATAACAACTACATTTCAGTGGACAATCCTGACTCATTTTGCAAGTAGATTTCTAATTTGCACCATTATTTTTTTGCCAACATTACATCCAAAAATGAAACACAATAGAACAAGAAAGAGGCCCAAGGGGCTTGTAAATCTGCCCAAGAGTGTATTCAGCAGTCTATCTATACTGACTGGAGAATTATTAAGAGAGACATATGATGAGAGAGGGAGGATTAACAGGTCATAGGAGAGAATATAAAAAGAAAGGGGACTATTAGGAGACAGAAGGAGACAATAAGGTCAGAGGGGGACTAAAAGGACAGGAGGGAGTATGAGAAAAAGTGGCACTGTGAAGAAAGACAAATGAGAATAAAGAAAGGTAGGGAAATATCAGAAGAGAGGGGACACTATAAGCAGAGAGAGGTAGACTGTGAGAGAGACAGCGGCGACTATGAAAAAAGGTGCAAGTGTAATTCTTTAATTTACACAGACGCTCAGTGTGATTCTAGACAAAAAATGTAAACCATACATTTCACCAAAACACATTTACAACACTGAAATATTTTAGTAACTGAACACATTCCATGCATATGACCACTGCATTTCAGTGGACAATCCTGACTCATTTAGTAAATACATTTCCAATTTGCACCATTATTTTTTTGCCAACATTACATCCAAAAATGAAAACAATAGAACAAGAAAGAAGCCCTATGGGCTTATAAATCTTCTCAACAGTGTATGCAGCACTCTATGTATACTGACAGGAGAATTATTTAGGGAGAGGTATGACGAGACAGGGAAGAGTAAGCGGTCAGAGGAGAGACTATAAAAAGAAGGGGGACTATTAGGAGACAGAAGGAGACAATAAGGACAGAAGGAGACTAAAAGGACAGGAGGGAGTATGAGAAAAAGTGGCACTGTGAAAAAAGACAAATTAAAATAGGGTAAGAAGGGAAATATCAGAAGAGAGGGGACACTATAAGCAGAGAGAGGTAGACTGTGAGAGAGACAGCGGAGATTATGGAAAAAGTAGCGAGTGTAATTCTTTAATTTACACAGATGTTCAGTGTGATTTAAAACAAAAAATGTTAAACCATACATTTCACCAAAACACATTAACCACACTAAACCATTTTAGTAACTGAACACATTCCATGTATATGACCACTACATTTCAGTGAGCAATCCTGACTCTTTTTGCAAATACATTTCCAATTTCCACCATTATTTTTTTGCCAACATTACATCCAAAAATGAAACACAATAGAACAAGAAAGAGGCCCAAGGGGCTTGTAAATCTACCCAAGAGTGTATGCAGCACTCTATGTATACTGACAGGAGAATTATTTAGAGAGAGATATGATGAGACAGGAAATATTAAGAGGTCAGAGGAGAGATTATAAAAAGAAGGGGGACTATTAGGAGACAGAAGGAGACAATAAGGACAGAAGGAGACTAAAGGGACAGGAGGGATTATGAGAAAAAGTGGCACTGTGAAGAAAGACAAATTAAAATAAGGAAAGAAGGGAAATATCAGAGGAGAGGGGACACTATAAGCATAGAGAGGTAGACTGTGAGAGAGACAGCGGAGATAATGGAAAAAGGTGCAAGTGTAATTCTTTAATTTACACAGACGCTCAGTGTGATTCTAGACAAAAAATGTGAAGCCATACATTTGATCAAAACACATAAACCACACTAAAACATTTTAGTAACTGAACACATTCCGTGTATATAACAACTACATTTCAGTGGACAATCCTGACTCATTTTGCAAGTAGATTTCTAATTTGCACCATTATTTTTTTGCCAACATTACATCCAAAAATGAAACACAATAGAACAAGAAAGAGGCCCAAGGGGCTTGTAAATCTGCCCAAGAGTGTATTCAGCAGTCTATCTATACTGACTGGAGAATTATTAAGAGAGACATATGATGAGAGAGGGAGGATTAACAGGTCATAGGAGAGAATATAAAAAGAAAGGGGACTATTAGGAGACAGAAGGAGACAATAAGGTCAGAGGGGGACTAAAAGGACAGGAGGGAGTATGAGAAAAAGTGGCACTGTGAAGAAAGACAAATGAGAATAAAGAAAGGTAGGGAAATATCAGAAGAGAGGGGACACTATAAGCAGAGAGAGGTAGACTGTGAGAGAGACAGCGGCGACTATGAAAAAAGGTGCAAGTGTAATTCTTTAATTTACACAGACGCTCAGTGTGATTCTAGACAAAAAATGTAAACCATACATTTCACCAAAACACATTTACAACACTGAAATATTTTAGTAACTGAACACATTCCATGCATATGACCACTGCATTTCAGTGGACAATCCTGACTCATTTAGTAAATACATTTCCAATTTGCACCATTATTTTTTTGCCAACATTACATCCAAAAATGAAAACAATAGAACAAGAAAGAAGCCCTATGGGCTTATAAATCTTCTCAACAGTGTATGCAGCACTCTATGTATACTGACAGGAGAATTATTTAGGGAGAGGTATGACGAGACAGGGAAGAGTAAGCGGTCAGAGGAGAGACTATAAAAAGAAGGGGGACTATTAGGAGACAGAAGGAGACAATAAGGACAGAAGGAGACTAAAAGGACAGGAGGGAGTATGAGAAAAAGTGGCACTGTGAAAAAAGACAAATTAAAATAGGGTAAGAAGGGAAATATCAGAAGAGAGGGGACACTATAAGCAGAGAGAGGTAGACTGTGAGAGAGACAGCGGAGATTATGGAAAAAGTAGCGAGTGTAATTCTTTAATTTACACAGATGTTCAGTGTGATTTAAAACAAAAAATGTTAAACCATACATTTCACCAAAACACATTAACCACACTAAACCATTTTAGTAACTGAACACATTCCATGTATATGACCACTACATTTCAGTGAGCAATCCTGACTCTTTTTGCAAATACATTTCCAATTTCCACCATTATTTTTTTGCCAACATTACATCCAAAAATGAAACACAATAGAACAAGAAAGAGGCCCAAGGGGCTTGTAAATCTACCCAAGAGTGTATGCAGCACTCTATGTATACTGACAGGAGAATTATTTAGAGAGAGATATGATGAGACAGGAAATATTAAGAGGTCAGAGGAGAGATTATAAAAAGAAGGGGGACTATTAGGAGACAGAAGGAGACAATAAGGACAGAAGGAGACTAAAGGGACAGGAGGGATTATGAGAAAAAGTGGCACTGTGAAGAAAGACAAATTAAAATAAGGAAAGAAGGGAAATATCAGAGGAGAGGGGACACTATAAGCATAGAGAGGTAGACTGTGAGAGAGACAGCGGAGATAATGGAAAAAGGTGCAAGTGTAATTCTTTAATTTACACAGACGCTCAGTGTGATTCTAGACAAAAAATGTGAAGCCATACATTTGATCAAAACACATAAACCACACTAAAACATTTTAGTAACTGAACACATTCCGTGTATATAACAACTACATTTCAGTGGACAATCCTGACTCATTTTGCAAGTAGATTTCTAATTTGCACCATTATTTTTTTGCCAACATTACATCCAAAAATGAAACACAATAGAACAAGAAAGAGGCCCAAGGGGCTTGTAAATCTGCCCAAGAGTGTATTCAGCAGTCTATCTATACTGACTGGAGAATTATTAAGAGAGACATATGATGAGAGAGGGAGGATTAACAGGTCATAGGAGAGAATATAAAAAGAAAGGGGACTATTAGGAGACAGAAGGAGACAATAAGGTCAGAGGGGGACTAAAAGGACAGGAGGGAGTATGAGAAAAAGTGGCACTGTGAAGAAAGACAAATGAGAATAAAGAAAGGTAGGGAAATATCAGAAGAGAGGGGACACTATAAGCAGAGAGAGGTAGACTGTGAGAGAGACAGCGGCGACTATGAAAAAAGGTGCAAGTGTAATTCTTTAATTTACACAGACGCTCAGTGTGATTCTAGACAAAAAATGTAAACCATACATTTCACCAAAACACATTTACAACACTGAAATATTTTAGTAACTGAACACATTCCATGCATATGACCACTGCATTTCAGTGGACAATCCTGACTCATTTAGTAAATACATTTCCAATTTGCACCATTATTTTTTTGCCAACATTACATCCAAAAATGAAAACAATAGAACAAGAAAGAAGCCCTATGGGCTTATAAATCTTCTCAACAGTGTATGCAGCACTCTATGTATACTGACAGGAGAATTATTTAGGGAGAGGTATGACGAGACAGGGAAGAGTAAGCGGTCAGAGGAGAGACTATAAAAAGAAGGGGGACTATTAGGAGACAGAAGGAGACAATAAGGACAGAAGGAGACTAAAAGGACAGGAGGGAGTATGAGAAAAAGTGGCACTGTGAAAAAAGACAAATTAAAATAGGGTAAGAAGGGAAATATCAGAAGAGAGGGGACACTATAAGCAGAGAGAGGTAGACTGTGAGAGAGACAGCGGAGATTATGGAAAAAGTAGCGAGTGTAATTCTTTAATTTACACAGATGTTCAGTGTGATTTAAAACAAAAAATGTTAAACCATACATTTCACCAAAACACATTAACCACACTAAACCATTTTAGTAACTGAACACATTCCATGTATATGACCACTACATTTCAGTGAGCAATCCTGACTCTTTTTGCAAATACATTTCCAATTTCCACCATTATTTTTTTGCCAACATTACATCCAAAAATGAAACACAATAGAACAAGAAAGAGGCCCAAGGGGCTTGTAAATCTACCCAAGAGTGTATGCAGCACTCTATGTATACTGACAGGAGAATTATTTAGAGAGAGATATGATGAGACAGGAAAGATTAAGAGGTCAGAGGAGAGATTATAAAAAGAAGGGGGACTATTAGGAGACAGAAGGAGACAATAAGGAAGAAGGAGACTAAAGGGACAGGAGGGATTATGAGAAAAAGTGGCACTGTGAAGAAAGACAAATTAATATAAGGAAAGAAGGGAAATATCAGAGGAGAGGGGACACTATAAGCAGAGAGAGGTAGACTTTGAGAGAGACAGCGGAGATTATGGAAAAAGGTCCAAGTGTAATTCTTTAATTTACTCAGACGCTCAGTGTGATTCTAGACAAAACATTTTAAACCATACATTTCACCAACACAGATTTACCACACTAAAACATTTTAGTAACTGAACACATTCCATTTATATGACCACTATATTTCAGTGAACAATCCTGACTCATTTTGCAAATACATTTCCAATTTGCACCATTATTTTTTTGCCAACATTATATCCAGAAATGAAACACAATAGAACAATAAAGAGGCCCAAGGGGCTTGTAAATCTGCCCAATAGTGTATGCAGCAGTCTATGTATACTGACTGTAGAATTATTAAGAGAGAGCTATGATGAGAGAGGGAGGATTAAGAGGTCAGAGGAGAGACTATAAAAAGAAGGAAGACTATTAGGAGACAGGAGGAGACAACAAGGACAGAGGAGGACTAAAAGGACAGGAGGGAGTATGAGAAAAAGTGGCACTGTGAAGAAAGACAAATGAAAGAAGGGAAATATCAGAAGAGAGAGGACACTATAAGCAGAGAGAGGTAGACTGTGAGAGAGACAATGGAAATTTTGAAAAAAGGTGCAAGTGTAATTCATTAATTTACACAGACGCTCAGTGTGATTCTAGACAAAAAAATTTAAACCATAGATTTCACCAAAACAGATTTACCACACTAAAACATTTTAGTAACTGAACACATTCCATGTATGTGACCACTATATTTCAGTGGACAATCCTACTCATTTTGCAATACATTTCCAATTTGCACCATTTTTTTTGCCAACATTACATCCAAAAATGAAACACAATAGAACAAGAAAGAGGACCAAGGGCCTTGTAAATCTGCCCAAGAGTGTATGCAGCACTCTATGTGTACTGACAGGAGAATTATTAAGCGAGAGATATGATGAGACAGGGAGGATTAAGAGGTCAGAGTAGAGACTATAAAAAGAAGGGGACTATTAGGAGACAGAAGGAGACAATAAGGACAGAGGGGGACTAAAAGGACAGGAGGGAGTATGAGAAGAAGTGACATTGGGAAGAAAGACAAATTAAAATAAAGAAAGAAGGGAGATATCGGAATAGAGGGGACACGATAAGCAGAGAGAGGTAGACTGTGAGAGAGACAGTGGAGATTATGGAAAAAGGTGGAAGTATAATTCTTTAATTTACACAGACGCTCAGTGTGTTTCTAGACAAAAAATGTTAAACCATACATTTCACCAAAACACATTTACCACACTAAAACATTTTAGTAACTGAACACAGAAAGAGGAAGAAAGGGGCAGAAAGAAGCAAGCAAAATGTAGAAAGAGGCAAAATAAGTCCAGAAAGACAAATAAAAGTGCAGAAAGAAGCAAGAGATGTACACAATCTTGTTGCAAAGTCAACCTATGCCCCCACCTTCTTGCTGAAGGGCACTCGTGGTAACTGACTGACTAGCCAGGCCCAGAGCCAGTGCTATGCTGAAAGACACTTAGAATATAGTAAAAACACATACATACACTAGGGTACACTATGCTTTGGGGTACCCCTGTGATTGACATGACCTCTCCTGTATGGCCCTAGTAAATATTAGTGCAGGGGGATTAAACCAACCTCTAACTGAGAGGTGCAGAAGGAGGAAAGAGAAGTGCAGAAAGAAAGAACAGAGGTGCCGAAAGAGGCAAGAGAGGTGCAGAAAAAAGCAAATGAAGTGCAGAAAGAGGCAAGTGATGTGCAGAAAGAAGCAAGAGCAATGCAGAAAGAGTGAACAGAGGTGTAAAAAGAGGCAAATTGGGTACAGAAACCGGTAAGATAAGTGCACAAAGAGGCAAGAAAATTGCTGAAAGAAGCAACAGAGGTGTAGAAAGAAGCAATAAAAGTGCACAAAGAGGCAAGTGAGATGCAAAAACAGGCAGGAAAGGTACAGAAAGATGGAAGACGAGTGCAGTAAGAGACAACATGGGTGCAGAAAGAGGAAAGAGAACAGCAAAAAAAGTCAAGAAAAGTGCAGTAAGAGGCAAAAGAGGTACATAAAGAGACAACAGGAGTGCAGAAAGAAGCAAGACAGGTGCAGAAAGAAGCATGGAATGTGAAGAATGAAGCAACAGGGGTGCAGAAAGAGACAAGAGAAGCGTAGAAAGGAGCAAGTGAGGTGTAGAAAGAGCCAACAGAGGTGCAAAAAGAGGCAAGGGATGTGCAGAAACAAGCAATAGAAGTGCAGAAAGAGGCAAGAGAATTGCTGAAAGAAGAAACAGGAGCGTAGAAAGAAGCAAGAAAAGTGCAGAATGAGGCAAGTGAGATGCAAAAAGAAGCTGGAAAGGTACAGAAAGAGACAAGAGGGGTGCAGAAAGAAGCAAATGAGGGGTGGAAAGAGGCAACAGAAATGCAGAAAGAGGGAAGAGAGGTGCAGAAAAAGGCAAAAAGAGTGCAGAGAGATGCAAAAGAGGTACATAAAGAGACAACAGGTATGCAGAAAGAAGCAAGACAGGTGCAGAAAAAAGCATGGAAAGTGCAGAATGAAGCAACAGTGGTGCAGAAAGAGGCAGTAGAAATGTAGAAAGGAGCAGGTGAGGGCAGAAAGAGTCAACAGAGGTGCAAAAAGAGGCATGAAAGGTACAGAAACAGGCAAGAGAAGTGCACAAACAGACAAGAGAATTGCAGAAAGATGCAACAGAGGTGTTGAAACAAGCAAGAAAAATGCAGAAAGAGGCAATTGGGATGCACAAAAGGCAGGAAAGGTACATAATGAGGGAAGACAAGTGCAGAAAGAGACAACAGGGGTGCAGAAAGAAGCAAATGAGAGGAAGAAAGAGGCAACAGACGTATAGAAAGAGGGACAAGAGGTTCATATAAAGGCAAGAAAAGTGCAGAAAGAGGCAAAAGAGGTACATAAAGAGACAATGGGGTGCAAAAAGAAGCAAGACAGGTGCATAAAGAAGCATGGACAGTGCAGAATGAAGCAACAGGGGTGCAGAAAGAGGCAAGAGAAGTGTAGAAAGGAGCAAGTGAGGTGCAGAAAGAGGGAAGAGAACAGCAGAAAAAAGCAAGAAAAGTGCAGACAGAAGCAAAAGAGATACAAAAGGAGACAAAAGGGGTGCAGAAAGAAGCAAGGCAGGTTCAGGAAGAAGCATGGAAAGTGCAGAATGAAGCAACAGGGGTGCAGACAGAGGCAAGAGAAGTGTAGAAAGAGCAAGTGAGGTGCAGAAAGAGCCAACAGAGGTGCAAAAAGAGGCAAGAGGGATTCACAAACAGGCAAGAGAAGTGCAGAAAGAGGCAAGAGAATTGCTGAAAGAAACAACAGAGGTGTAGAAAGAAGCAAGAAAAGTGCAGAAAGAGGCAAGTGAGATGCAAAAACAGGCAGGAAAGGTACAAAAGGGGACAACAGGGGTGCAGAAAGAAGCAAATGAGGAGCGGAAAGAGGCAACAGACATGCAGAAAGAGGGATGAGAGGTGCAGAAAAAGGCAAGAAAAGTGTAGAAAGAGGCAAAAGAGGTACATAAAGAGACAATGGGGGTGCAAAAAGAGGCAAGACAGGTGCATTAAGAAGCATGGGAAGTGCAGAATGAAGCAACAGGAGTGCAGAAAGAGGCAAGAGAAGTGTAGAAAGGAGCAAGTGAGGTGCAGAAAGAGGGAAGAGAACAGTAGAAAAAAGCAAGAAAAGTGCAGAAAGAAGCAAAAGAGATACATAAAGAGACAAAAGGGGTGCAAAAAGAAGTAAGACAGGTGCAGGAAGAAGCATGGAAAGTGCAGAATGAAGCAACAGGGGTGCAGACAGAGGCAAGAGAAGTGTAGAAAGAGCAAGTGAGGTGCAGAAAGAGCCAACAGAGGTGCAAAAAGAGGCTAGAGGGATTCACAAACAGGCAAGAGAAGTGCACAAAGAGGCAAGAGAATTGCTGAAAGCAACAACAGAGGTGTAGAAAGAAGCAAAAAAAGTGCAGAAAGAGGCAAGTGAGATGCAAAAACAGGCAGGAAAGGTACAAAAGGAGACAACAGGGGTGCAGAAAGAAGTAAATGAGGCGCGGAAAGAGGCAACAGACATGCAGAAAGAGGGAAGAGAGGTGCAGAAAAAGGCAAGAAAAGTGAAGCGAGGCAAAAGAGGTACAAAAAGAGACAACAGGTATGCAGAAAGAAGCAAGACTGGTGCAGAAAGAAGCAGGGAAAGTGCAGAAAGAGGCAATTGGGATGCAAAAAAAGGCAGGAAAGTTACAGAAAGAGGGAAGACAAGTGCAGAAAGAGACACCAGGGGTGCAGAAAGAAACAAATGAGGTGAAGAAAGAGGCAACAGACATGCAGAAAGAGGGAACATGGGTGCAGAAAAAGGCAAGAAAAGTGCAGAAAGAGACAAAAGAGGTACATAAAGAGACAACAGGGGTGCAGAAAGAAGCAAGACAGGTGCAGAAAGAGGCATTGAAAGTGCAGAATGATGGAACAGGAGTACAGAAAGAGGCAAGAGAAGGGTAGAAAGGAACAAGTGAGGTGCAGAAGAGGGAAGAGAGGTGCAGAAACAGGATAGAAAGTATACAAAAGAGGCAAGAGAATTGCTGAAAGAAGCACATGAGATACAGACACAAATAGGAAAGGTACAGAAAGAGGGAAGACAAGTGCAGAAAGATACAACAGGGTTGCCGAATGGACCAAATGAGATCTAGAAAGATGTAACAGAAGCGGAGAAAGAGGGACAAGAGGTTCATAAAAAGGCAAGAAAATTCCAGAAAGAGGCAAAAGAGATACATAAAGAGACAACAGGGGTGCAAAAAGAAGCAAGACAGGTCCATAAAGTAGCATGGAAAGTGCAGAATGAAGCAACAGGGGTGCAGAAAGAGGCAAGAGAAGTGTAGAAAGGAGCAAGTGAGGTGCAGAAAGAGGGAAGAGAACAGCAGAAAAAAGCAAGAAAAGTGCAGAAAGAGGCAAAAGAGATACATAAAGAGACAAAAGGGGTGCAGAAAGAAGCAAGGCAGGTGCAGGAAGAAGCATGGAAAGTGCAGAATGAAGGAACAGGGGTGCAGACAGAGGCAGGAGAAGTGTAGAAATGAGCAAGTGAGGGGCATAAAGAGCCAACAGAGGTGCACAAAAGAGGCAAGAGGGATGCAGAAACAGGCAAGAGAAGTGCACAAAGAGGCAAGAGAGTTGCTAAAAGAAACAACAGAGGTGTAGAAAGAAGCAGGAAAAGTGCAGAAAGAGGCAAGTGAGATGCAAAAACAGGCAGGAAAGGTACATAAAAAGGGAAGAAAAGTGCAAGAAGACACAACGGGGGTTCAGAAAGAAGCGAATGACGTGCAGAAAGAGGGAAGAGAACTGCAGAAAAAGGCAAGACAATTGCAGAAAGAGGCAAAAGAGGTACATAAAGAGGCAACAGGGTTGCAGGAAGAAGCAAGACAGGTGTAGAAAGAAGCATGGAAAGTGCAAAATGGAGCAACAGGGTGTCAGAAAGAGGCAAGAGAAGTGTAGAAAGGAGCAAGTGAGGTGCAGAAAGAGCCAACAGAGGTGCAAAAAGAGGCAAGACAGGTGCTGAAACAGTGCACAAAGACGCAAGAGAATTGCTGAAAGAAGTAACAGGGGTGTAGTAAGAAGCAAGACAAGTGCAGAATGAGGCAAGTGAGATGAAAAAACAGGCAGGAAAGGTACAGAAAAAGGGAAGACAAGTGCAAGAAGACACAACGGGGGTTCAGAAAGAAGCAAATGAGGTGCAGAAATAGGGAAGAGAACAGCAGAAAAAGAAAGAAAAGTGCTGAAAGAGGCAAAAGAGATACCTAAAGAGACAAAAGGGGTGCAGTAATAAGCAAGACAGGTGCAGGAAGAAGCATGGAAAGTGCAGAATGAAGCAACAGGTGTGCAGAAAGAGGCAGGAGAAGTGTAGAAAGGAGCAAGTGAGGTGCAGAAAGAGCCAACAGAGGTGCACAAAGAGGCAAGAGGGATGCAAAAACAGGCAAGAGAAGTGCACAAAGAGGCAGGAGAATTGCTGAAAGAAACAACAGAGGTGTAGAAAGAAGCAAGAAAAGTGCAGAAAGAGGCAAGTGCGATGCAAAAACAGGCAGGAAAGGTACAGAAAAAGGGAAGACAAGCGCAGAAAGAGACAACAGTGGTGCAGAAAGAAGTAAATGAGGTGCAGAAAGAGGCAACAGACATGCAGAAAGAGGGAAGAGAACTGCAGAAAAAGGCAAGACAAGTGCAGAAAGAGGCAAAGAGGTACATAAAGAGACAACAGGGGGGTAGAAAGAAGCAAGGCAGGTCTTGAAAGAAGCATGGAAAGTGCAGAATGAAGCAACAGGGGTCCAGAAAGAGGCAAGAGAAGTGTAGAAAGGAGCAAGTGAGGTGCAGAAAGAGCAAACATAGGTGCAACAAGAGGCGAGACAGGTGCAGAAACAGGCAAGAAAAGTGCACAAATAGGCAAGAGAATTGCTGAAAGAAGCAACAGAGGTGTAGAAAGAAGCAAGGAAAAGTGCACAAAAAGGCGAGTGAGATAAAAAACAAGCAGGAAAGGTACAGAAAGAGGGAAGACGAGTGCAGAAAGAGACAACAGGGGTGCAGAAAGAAGCAAGTGAGGTTAAATGCAGAAAGAGGCAAAATAGGCGCAGAGGAAAGCAAGAGTGGCTTGCACACCATTAGTACTAATTTAACAAAAAGTAAAAGGTGACCATTCTAGGTATGCAAAGGGCCTTCAACCATGCTGGAACACGTCGCTGCATTTTTGGTAACATTTGACCCGTTTCAACTAGAAACAAGGCAGTTTAGGGTGAAGATGATGAATTATGTGGCTAATGCAGAAAATGTATGATTGTGGGAAAATCTGTGCAGCCAAACAGTCACATAATTCCAGTGGTGCTGCTCATTCCTCTGACTAGGTCCACAAGGCCTCCTCAGTGATTCCATCTTTTTTTGTCTAACGGAGTTCGTAGTTGAGCTATGGAAATGAGGAAGACTAAACCTGAGGTTACCACTCCACAACACAGACTACCATACCACATAATTACTCTCCATAACACATAATCCCACTCTACATAATTCTTATATACTAAATACCACATACTTTCTATCCACATAATTTTACTGCACAACATACCACATAATTCCACTACACACAACGTACATCTACTCCACTCCAAAAAACATTAGTAAATAACCTTTGCATTTACAACGCCAATAGCTGTAATTCTCGCAAATGTGAAACCTATTACAGTGCAAACACTTCTTTAACTAGTTGTCATGTTTGCAGAGTGGTGGAGAAAGGGTGCTGGGCCTCCGACCAGCGATCAGGAATTCCGGTGCGTAGGTGTTACTGTAGATACCAGTAGGGCTTCTTGGCCCCCAAAGTCCCTCAGGAGTAAATTGGACTTTATTCCCCATCCCGTAGCCTGCCAGGAGGCACGTTTGCAGAATGGTGGAGAAAGGGGGGCATGTCCTCAGAAGACGTCTTAGCTATCCTACTGTGCGGGACTTACTGGAGGTAACAAAAGGCATAGTTGACCCCCAAGGACATCCTGGGGGACAAATACCTCTCCTATTACCTCCAGTAAGTCCCACCCAGCAGCTTGCTAAGTTTGAAGAGCAGGTCACGCCCCCTTTGCCCACCACTCTCTAAACGAGCACCCTGGCTCTTGGATGGGATAGGAAAATCGATTTTTGTTTTGCCAATAACTTTGTCCCCACTTGACGAATCTTCAAGAAATTTTTAAAAACCTTCCCCTTTTTGGTTCCGCTGCTGTGTTGAAAGTTTCAGGGTGATCCATCGAGTGGGGGCCGAGAGAAAAGGGGGGTCCCAAAACGCGCTTTCCCCATGTCATGTCAATGGGGATTTTCAATCTTTTGAGCATGAATACAGCCTGAAACACTGAACGGAATTACAACAAACTTGGCAGAACGCTAAATGTTGGTTTAGAAAGTGTGCTTTTTGTGATCTGGTGAAAATCTGTTCAGTAGTTTTAGAGATATTCAGGTTTTAAAAATATAGATATGTGGGAGCCCAAACTCCTACTGGAACCCTACTGAAATTTGATTGGCTGCCAAACACTTCAACTAGGAAGTGTTGGCAGCCATCTTGGGGCTTGATTGACCCGATCCCCACAAAAAATATCTAACACAAGAAAAGGGGGCAGGGTAGAATCACCCTGACCCTCTAGGCCTCCTGGGGGGCTCTCACTGGGACCACATAGGGCCAAGAAAAGCATTTTTTTAAGTTTTCATTGGGATATGTGGATTTGTATGAAAATGTAAAAGAATTTGAAGCGTCGGCTCCCGCGCTTAAATCATTATCGGTTCCACGGGTGGGCCAAGTCTCAGGGGCATTATGCAGATCTAACAGTGAGGGGGTACTAAGGCCCCGGGGACTACCACCTCCCCAGGGCTTCTTTCCCACTGCCCCAGACACCACCACTTCCCTGTGGCACTTCCCTGTGGCATATAATTTACGAGATGGGAGGGCCTTTTAGACTCCCCAAGCCCTGAGGACTGCAACCTTCCCAGGGCTTTACCTGAAAATAATGTGGGGGGTTGTGCATAACCCAATCAGCCCCGGGGGCCATCCCCTCCTGACAGCCTTAATTAGACATAATATGGGGTACGTGGACACCCATAGCTCCA
The DNA here is from genome assembly GCF_964261635.1 of Lissotriton helveticus. Taxonomy (NCBI): domain Eukaryota; kingdom Metazoa; phylum Chordata; class Amphibia; order Caudata; family Salamandridae; genus Lissotriton; species Lissotriton helveticus. The sequence continues at coordinate 1,840,585,282 of NC_136061.1, forward strand.
GTGGCGGCCACCTCCCCGGGGCTTTAATTAAAAATAATGGGGGGCACACGGTCCCCCCGCAACACCAGAGATCACCACCTCTCAGGGGCACATTAAAAAAAATGAGGGAGGCTCCCCTCCTAGACCCAATCATGGCCCCAGGGACCACCACTCCCCAGGGCTGGCTCCTGCAATGTCCTGGGGTGTCTACTAGAAGAAGAGCAGAATTTCTTTTGGACAGAGGGATTAGAATGTTCAGTAGCTACCAAAAGCAATGCAGTCTTCCGTTAAAGGCGGGAAGCCGGCAGAGATCAGGGAGCCTTCAGGCTCCCCCCAGCGGTCCTCAACAAAGTGTCTTGATGTCCTGGGTGGTACAAGGGCACTCATAGTAGAAGCCAGGCCCCGGGGGATGGGGTCCTTGGCCCAAAGGAAGGGGGCCTCATGGTCCCCTTCCCATTGTTATTGTTATTTGTTTATTTAAAAAAAAAAAAGGCCAGGCCCTGAGGGATGGGATCATCGGGGGCCAAAATGAGCATAGGACTGGGGCCACTGAGCACCCCTGCCTTTAATTTCTTTTTTTTAGAAGGTTCAGCCCTGGGGAATTGGGTAGCCAGGGCAGAAATGGGCCGGGGGGCACATGGCCTGCCTCCCCATTGAAAAAAGGTCTGACGCCTGGGGATTGTGTCCTCAGTGCCAAAAAAGGCCCAGGGAAGGAGGATCACTTGGCCTCCCTTCCTGAAAAATAAAAAATTATTTAAAAAAAACCAAAGGGCCCCCTTTCTTTACCACTCTGCAAACGCGCCTCCCGGCGCACTGCTGGTGGGGTGATGGCTGCAGAGGATGCTTGGGGGCTTACAAGCCCTCCTGTTACCTCCAGTAATTCCCACACAGTGGAATCGCTGAGAGGTCTTTGGAGACCACACCCCCTTCCTCCACCACTCTGCAAACATGCCTCTTGGCTGACTACTGCTTGGGGAATTAATTCCACTTTACTCCTAAGGGCCTCACAACTAAAGTGGTCTTTTTCCCCCAACCAGTTGTGCAACAGGAGGTACATTTGTAGAGTGGTGGAGAAAGGGGACATGGTCTCCAGCAACCTCTTAGCAATCCAGCTGTGTGAGACTTACTGGAGGTAACAGGAAGGCAGTTGGCCTCGAAGGACCCTCAGGAGTAAAGTGGATTTTATCCCCCAACCAGTAGTGCACCCAGAGACATGTTTGTATTAAAGACTTACTGAGGCAATATCTTTTTGACCCAAGACGTTCAGAATGGTGGCCCATGGGGCATGTGGCTGAATATTTAAGAAAAAGAATAAGGAAACATCTGGAAAAAGAGGAACAGAATATCATGAGGGCGGAGTGTTCATGTCTTGTAATTGGGGATAAGGACACAGTGACACCTAATTTGGATTCAGAGCTCATAACATTCTTATTTAAACTTGGAAGGGATCCTAGAAAGGGTCTGGAATGCTCACTAAAACAATGCTAAGGCAAGTTATTAGATGTTTTGGGCCAGTCAATATGTATCTTTGACCTTGGAGAGGGTGCAGTCAAAATGCTATTTGTTTCCTAGGCAACACTAGTATTATCGCAGAAAGAAAGAAGGCAATACTGTTAAAGATAAGTCCAAAGTTAGGGGAATTAGCTAGAAAAGAGACTGGTGAGAATACCTAGGAACTTCTCTTGAGAGACAGTATGGCAAGTCGTTGGGAAAATATGTGGCTACATTCACAGCCTTAGACAAGGCACAGTGTTCCATGCGAAAGGTTTTTGGTGGGAACAGTTTATATCACAGGGCTGGAAGGAGAAGGCAACATTCTTGCCTCGGATACTATAAGACCCAGATGGGCTACAAACAAACTAACTACAGAGGAAACCAGGCTACAACATGCTTCTATCCTGAGAAGGAAAGAGGGTTTAGAGGCAGATCTTCAAGAGGAAGAGGCCAACAATCTAACCCCAAAGGTGAGTATGGAGATTATTTCTGGTTCTTGCCAGATAAAGGTGAGAGGAAGGTTTAGGTTTTTCCAGAAGGAATGGGAGAAGATAACTTGGGACCAATAGGTTCTTTCAACAGTTCCTGTTTACAGAATAGAGTTCGAACAGCTTATTTTTCAGAACAAGGAACCAAGGGAGCTTCAGTTTAAAGAGAAGCAGAGACAAGTAGTAAGAGAGAACATTTAACAGATGTTAAAGAAGGGTGCTATAATTCAGGTGAATGAGCACCTTATTTCTAGTAAACAAAAAGGACACAGAATGGAGGCTGGTAATAAATCTACAGTATTTGTATCGCTATGTAACGTTTTGTCACTTCAAGATGGAAGGGATCCATCTTGCAAGAGAGAGAATGGTTGGTGAGGTTAGATTTGAAATGTGCATATTTCACATTTCCAATGCATACAGAGAGTCAAAAATATGTACAGTTTAGGTGGAATGGCAAAATGAACCAATTCCAGTGTTTACCCTTTGGTCTTTCATCATCCCCTGGTGTTTTACTAAGGTCTTGAAACCAGTTTTAGTTCTGTTGAGAGAGCAGGGGGCGTGAATGTTAATTGTTTTGGACAACATTCTTATAATGAACCAAGAAACCAAGAGAAATAGATTTTACTGTAACATTTAAATGTAGTTAGACTTGTGTTGGAAAAACTAGGATTTAATGTGAATTCAGAGAAGTCAATTTTGGAGCCAATTCAGCAATTGGCGTTCCTAGGGTTCATCTTAGACACAGTAAAGGTGCAACTGAAGTTACCAGAAAGAAAGATACGTTTGATAAAGAGAGAAGTTTGTCAGTTATGCACAAGACAGGCAGTATGATTGAAATACTTGGTCGAGTGGTAGGACTTTTGTCTTTCTATATTCAGGCTGTCTTTCCAGGACCTTAACACTACAGGGCAGTCGAGAGGTTAAAGACTTTGGGTCTATCAAAGGGTCTGTGGTATGGAGACGAATTAAGGGTTACAGAGGAAGTAAGATGTAGTGTTTGGAGAATTTGGAAGCATGGAATGTTCCAGCGGTGTTTGGGACAAGCCCTGATTTTGTACTAGATTCAGATGCTAGCACTTTAGAATGGGTTGCAATGTGTTTGAGTCAGGAGACAGATAGGAGATGGAATGTAAGGGAGAAGCAGGAAGACATAATTTATTTAGAGATGAAAGCAGGATTCTTTGCACTGCGCAGCTTCAAGGAAATGTTTTGGGGTTGTTCTGTCCTTGTGAGGATGGACAACATCTCTGTAAGTAAGATATGTAAACAAGTTAGAGGGAAGCTCAGTTCAAATAACTTTATTTCGGTTCCACAGAGGAATCATAAAAGTATACATCAATATAAAAAACACAATACAAAACCACAATACATTTTTACATATTTCTGGATTCCAATACATTCAGTATCGATTTCTAATAACAAATGCTGATCTAATAAAACTAAGTACAGCGTTACAAATGTTTGGGGTTGACAATGATAATAGTTATTCATATCCCTCTTTGTAATAACATGATCCAAAGGATAATAGTAAAGGTCTAATAAAAGAGTTTCTTGGGACCTTAAAGAGAGCACAGAAAAGAACAAGGTGCAAAGTATTCTGTGATACCTTATTATTACAGGGGCAGAAAGGTAGTTTCTCACACCACCACCCTTGCTTTGGGTAAGCAAAGAGGAAGTGTAGAGTGTTAAGGCGAAACCTTGTTAAATAGAAACGCCATTGTGTATTAATGATATATGACAGATAAAAGGGTCGCACCAATTTGCCCCTGACACATAAAGCATGTTCACTGTTCCTTAAGGTACCCAATTTAGAACCAAAAGCATTTTTTATAGTTATCTTAGCATCCTTATTGATCACGTCAGGGTTTTCAAACATGTTTCCTAACCCAATCTTATGAAGGGTATCCCCAACATATCGAAGCCATGGAATCTCCCTATAGTGATCAAGTTTGAGACAATCTTGGAGGATCTCTTTTGTCAGTTTCAATTCCTCCGATTGCCAAACTTTAACCCATAATAGTAATGGAGCTACATGTATGGTATCACTCACAAACTCCATTCCAACCTCCCCATGGCAAAAACTGTTTGAGGAACCCGATGGGACAGATAGGAGACGTTTTATAAATTTATTCTCCATAATCTGGAGCTTTTCACAATTTTGTGACCCCCAAACTCCAGCACCAAAAGTTATAACAGAAACACACTTAGCTTTATACAAGGATATTATTTCTGCTATTCGCCGCTGTCCTAATTTACTGGCAAAACGAAAAAGAGCTTCAATTGACTGTGTTACCTTTTGGACCCGAGTTAATATCAGGGGTTCCCAGTTCAATTTTTTGTTAAAAAGGTTACCCAAGTAATAAAGTTATCAACTTTTTCTATAATTGAATCCCTCACTATATACTTGCGGGTTTTAACACTTCTTGAACCGCAAGTCATGGCAAATGATTTAGTAAAATTGACCCCAAGATTTAAATTTCCCATAAAATTATCAAAAGCATTCAAGCAAATCTGCATGCTATTGGGGGTAAGGGTCATTAAAACAGTATCATCTGCATATGACAACATTGGGATTCTTTTGCCATTGATCTGTGGAAAATCAGCACAGGTTTTTAACAGAAAACATTCTAATCCATTAGTATAGACCAGAAATAAAAAGGGAGCTAAAATACATCCCTGACGGACACCTTCAGTGGACAATATAGGTCTAGTCTTCTCCCCACCAGGGCCATATCTAACTCTCACCATTGTAGCGGCGTGGAGCCTGCGAAGCAAGGTAACCAAGGGCTCCTCAAACCCCATAGACTCCATCATCCGCATAGCTTACCCCTACACACAGTGTCAAAAGCACTGGACAAGTCCATAAATGCCAAGTGGATAGAACTACTCTTGGCACCCATGTACCTGCCCATAATTAGTGCTAAATTTAGGCACTGCTCGGTGGTTCCTTTCCCTCTTCTAAATCCATATTGAGAGTCCACAATAACCCCCGCTGTCTCCGCCCATGTTTCAAGGCGAGCCAATATCACCCTACCCATTAGTTTGCATGATGCATCTATTAGTGATATTGGCCTGTAGCAGCATGGGTCAGACTTATCACCCTTCTTAAAAATGGGTACAACCACTGCTTCTTTCCAAGAAGTCGGGATGGGCCCCAGAATTATTGCCTTGAAAACATTCAAAAGTAATGGGGACCAAACCTCCGAATTATGTTTAAAAAGATCCAAGGGTACTGCATCTGGGCCTGAGGCCTTTAAAGCAGCCCCCTTGGACAAGGCTATTTTTACCTCTGAAAGCGTTAAAGAGTCACTAAGTGATTTTGCTGACGCCATATTAAAATCGCCTGCTCCCGTGGTAGCAGTCAGCAGTATCTCATTTGGATTAAAGATTTTGTTATAATGAGCTACCCAGGAGTCTTCAGGTATATGCACTCGGATAGTACTTTCTTCACCTGTTTTCAAAAAAGGCCGGTTTATTACCTCCCAAAAAAGCCTATTATCCCTTAAATCAGCCGCTTTTTCTAGATCTTCCCATGCCTTAGTCCGTAAATCATTTTTCCTTTTACTGACTGCATCTCTGTACCTTTTCCTAGCTGATTTAACCAGATCCCTATTACGTGGGATTTGGCGTAAAGCCTTTGATAGACGTGTGTGGGCAGAGGAACATTCCTCATCAAACCATTTAGGCCCCCTATCTTGTTTCCTCCCTCCTAACTTTACAAGGTGTGAAGCAACATTTCCTAGTAATAATTCAAAGTTCCTAATTGTACAATCTGGGTCAGATATAGGCATCAAACAGGTTTCTATCTTGTCCTTATTATCCTTAAAAACATCTATCTCCAGTTGCCCCACATCTACTTTCTCCCACCTTATGGTCACACCCTGGTTTTGGCTATATACTATCGATTGTTCTGCAGTTTGGGTCTTTTCAGAAACCAAGTTAAAGCTCAAAATTAAGGGGTTGTGGTCACTGACAGGGTTCACCTCAATTCTAAAGTCTTTTAGAAAATGAGAGAAACCCTTAGATACCATGGCAAAATCAATAATACTCATTCTGCCCCCTGTACCTTGGAAAGTGGGTATGTTCTGTACACCAGAAAACTAGGCATATCCAGGATACATAAATCATTATTCACAACAATACTATTTAGAGCCTCCCCCTGTTTTGAATGAGTAAAATGAGCCATAGGTTGGTCAGTTAGATCCATCAGACCGCACACTCTAGATCCACTGAACTTACATAGCTCACAATTAAAATCACCTAACCACATAATAAAAAGAGGAAAAACCCTGTTTGTGACCTTAATAATTTCTTCCTGTAAGTTTTCAATAACCACGGTTATATGGGGATCGAATATATTGTAATACCAATTTATAAGAAGAATAGTTACTGGAAATAAATCCTTGATCATAAACAATTGGTACCAAGGTGATTCCACCACTCGGGCCACATGTATTAAATTATGTTTTACAGAGATGGCAGTCACAAGTCCACTCTCCCCGCTTGCGATGGTGTTGCACAAACATTAAACATTTGGAAGCCATCCAAGCTCTGATCCACTGTACTCCATGTCTCCTGGAGGCAGGCAATATCAAAAGATTCAATATAATCTAGCCGAGCAGGATCCTCTAACCTACGGCCAAGGCCCGCTATATTCCAAGAGATTAAACGAAAACAACTATCCTCTGCCCAATTACCCTTTTTTCCCTGTGGAGATTTCCCTTTAGAGTAAGTTAAGTCAAATCCACCTGCTCTTATTTCTATACCTTTAGTTACTACTTCGGGATAGAGGGAATTTATATCTCTAGATATACAGGGATTTTCTCCACACCACTGGTCTAAGACAAAAGTCGAATTTGCATTACCCATAGATCCCATATTCACATGGATAACCTCATTTCTTTCCCCACAATTAACTACAGAAGTAATATGTTGCTCACAAAAAAGTTGGGGTATGTTACTAGTCCTTGGGTCTTCTACATCATTTTTATTATTAATTCTTATCTTCGAATTGTCCCACTGAGTAAATTCATAATGAGACGCCGAGGCAGGGATAGCCTCCTTAACCAGTAAGGGGAATGTAGACAGCTTATCCCGAACAGGTCTTTTTTGTAGGGGAGTTGGATTCAGTCAATCGTTTGCATCCATAGAGGTTAAAGGGTGAAACATATTAAATAAAGGAATATTCCAAAATTCCTTTGGGTCTGTGGGAGGATAGACGTTTGAGATAGAATATCTATTTGGGTAATTGGGCGGTGGAAGAGGATTAACATTTCTATTAAAATGAGTAGGAATAGCCCAGTTCGTAAATTGATTCTGATGATAGGGGGTATTCAAACCATGCCTCATCTGAGATTTTTTCGAGGGAATCATCATAGTTTCTGGGTAAAAGTATGTCAGGTTTCGGGATGAGACTCCTCCATCACTAATATAAGTGACCACCCTATGGTCCTGGAAATTTACAATAATTAAGTCACCTTCTATGTCTTTGGGGCGTAAGCCCACCCAATAACACCTTCTCACTGAGACGATGTCTCCATTCAGGTGTGAGGGTAATGGTCTATTCAAACGAACCCAATGAATGACTTTGTTTTTCAAACTGTTATTTGTTTCCACATTTCCCTCTTGTACGGCAGGGACACCTGTTAGAATAATGACAAAATTAGATGAGTCCGGGGCAGATCTACTATGTTTTTAAAATTGGATTTTCCTCTGTTTGAAGGGTTTATTTGGGTGGAGGGTAATTTATTTGTAGAAACGGACTTCGGGGTCACTGATCGAATCTTCTCTTTACTTGTGGCTTTTATAACAGTAATATCTGATATGCCTACTGATTTGATAGAATTCCCATCAGCAGGTAATTTATCAGATCTTACAGTAGATGAATTTTGTCTACATTTATTTATTATAGGTTGTTTAATTGTAGGTCTAATTTTATTTGAGATAGCTGGAGTAATTGAATTAATTGAATTTGGGTTCACTAGCGGAGGAGGGTCCGGAAGAAGCCGATCCAATTTTTCATCCAGCCTTTTAAGCCTCTCGGTAAGTGGAAGAATGAGAGCCTTTAAAAGACTTTCAACTGCACCAAAAAACCCTTCGTCAAGAAGAGATTTATGGTCTGTGGCAAGTTTCCCAGCAATTACTTCTTTCCCCACTACATCTGGTGGAGTTTGTTTAGGAGCGTCCAAATGTGGCGCCTTCCACGGGTTTCCTACCTCATTTTTTTGGCCTCCCTTCCTCCTTCTTTTCCTAACTGGAGAGCGTACAACTCCTCTGCTCCCTTTACTTATATGCTTGTCACATGTTCTACTAATTTTAACAGTGGATTGAGAATCAAGCAATGTGACTACCTCAGTTTGAATCTTCAGAGGTGGAGGTAAAACAATACTAATAGAGTGAGGGGCAGGATTTAAAGGTAAAGGGGTATTAAGATCAATAAGATTATTGGATGCAGCCGTGAGCGAATTAGTTTCACCTTCCACAGCTATATCCAAAACCTCCAATAGTGGCGGACTATCCTGAAAAATTAAGGGAATATTATCTGTATTAAATAGTTTCGCATCAGTCTCAATATGCGTAGTATCATGTGCCAAAGTACTCATAGCAACCTTCTCATAATTGGGGGATGCCTGTCTCTTGAGGAGCTCAATTGAAAGGCGGCGCTCTGCCCTCCTCTCAGCTAGAGCTAACTCCCTATCAATATCTTTGGTGGCTCTAGCGAAATACTTGTCGAGGGGACCAAGTATAGATACGCCTACACAATTAGGAAGAGAATTGGAAATAGAACTAGACATCCCTAGTTAATAATACGGTAAAATAAATAATGGATAAAAGAGGAGGAGGGAATAAACAGGAAGGAACCAGGTTACTACACTCAGTAAACAATTCAATACGCTTTCCCTCAAGGTAATCCCAAAGGTAAACAGGAATAAATGGTAAATATAAGCCCATATATAATACATAAATATTTAAAAATGCTGGTAAAATCGGAACTATTTAGAGGGGTGGCCCAGCCCAGCCTCGTTCGGCCCCTGACGGCCACAGACGGTCCCGCCCTTGTCCTGGGCTTCTCCCGGGACGCTCCCGCGCGCTCCCACGCCGCGGGATTAACACTTGTCTTAAATACGTGGGCTATAGGAGTGGAAACTGGGCGTGGCTAGCAGGGAGAGCGGCCAGGTGACTGGAGGCGCGGGTTGCCGGGGCTTCTGGAACACGAAGTCCGGTCCCAAAACGCTCGCAGCCCTGCAGCGCACAGCCCGCCCACAAGGACAGTCCAAAGTTCCCCGAAGGCAGGAGAAACGCAGCGGGACCCGCGGAGCGGGTACCGCAAGTTGTAGCTTTAAAAACAGCTAGGTGAACCCACAGCAACAACCAGCAAGGTCCGTAGAGTGTCCCACTGTGCTCGGCGGTCAGGAAACTTTTCAAGGTAGAAAGCTGGGTGTGGCTAGCAGGGTGAGCGGCCAGGTGACTGGAGGCGCGGGTTGCCGGGGCTTCTGGAACACGAAGTCCGGTCCCAAAACGCTCGCAGCCCTGCAGCGCACAGCCCGCCCACAAGGACAGTCCAAAGTTCCCCGAAGGCAGGAGAAACGCAGCGGGACCCGCAGAGCGGGTACCGCAAGTTGTAGCTTTAAAAACAGCTAGGTGAACCCACAGCAACAACCAGCAAGGTCCGTAGAGTGTCCCACTGTGCTCGGCGGTCAGGAAGCTTTTCAAGGTAGAAAGCTGGGCGTGGCTAGCAGGGAGAGCGGCCAGGTGACTGGAGGCGCGGGTTGCCGGGACTTCTGGAACACGAAGTCCGGTCCCAAAACGCTCGCAGCCCTGCAGCGCACAACCCGCCCACAAGGACAGTCCAAAGTTCCCCGAAGGCAGGAGAAACGCAGCGGGACCCGCGGAGCGGGTACCGCAAGTTGTAGCTTTAAAAACAGCTAGGTGAACCCACAGCAACAACCAGCAAGGTCCGTAGAGTGTCCCCGTTAGAGGGAAGCAGGTCCAAGAGACTGTTAGAGATTGAAAAGAAAATGTGGGAGTTTGTCAGGAAGAAGAGATGGGTTTGACAGCGCAATATTTTCCAGGGAAAGAGAATGGGATAGCAGATTGGAATTCCTGTTATATGAAGGATTATAGTGAATGGATGTTGAGGAGAGAGATATTAATGGACATAGGTTACATTTTGGTTCCAGTAGAGGTGGATCTGTTCTCTTCATTGTTGATGAACTATAAGAAAGATTATTTCAGCTGGCATCCAGATCTGAATGAACTAGCAGTGGACGCATTCAGTCAAAATTGGCTAGATTTGAAGGGGTATCCATTTCCACCTTTTGCTATGATTCAGAGGGCTCTACTAAAGGTCAGGAGACAAGGCTGTCAACTGATTTTAGTAACCCCTTTCTGGAACACTCAAATTTGGTTCCCTACAGTTTTGGAGATGGCAGTGGATTGGCCTTTGCTAGTAATATGTTGCAGGAGAAGTTTGGAAGGCGTAGACGGAGAGGAACATCCTCTGGTTGCAGCAGGTTGGTGAACCTTCTAGTTTAGAGGATTCAGGTTTTCAGAGAGAATCAGAGGACTTTTGGGGGAGGCTTCAGAGCTTCTCGATAAGTCAAGGGTTCTGGGTACATAGAAGAGATACCAGGGAGCATGGAGTGTTTGGGTACGCTGATGCATGGAATGGGACTTGGATCCCATGGAGGCAGATGAGACTGAGGTGGCCAATTTCTTAGCATATTTGTACAGTCAAGTTTTAGCATATAGAACCGTGAATTGCTATAGGTCAGCTATTGCAGCGGGCCATTCACTATAGGAGGGCTTATCTATGAATAGGAGCCCTTTGGTTAGTGGAGTAATGAAGGGAATATGTTTGAAGAGACCTCCTAAAGCAAGATACACTAAACTGTGTGATGTGAATTTGGTGTTAAAATGATTGACTAACTGGCCAGCTAATAGATTTTTTGCGCAGAGAGAGCTGTTGTGGAAGCTGGCAACTGTGTTGTATTTGATATCATTTAGGGGAGTTTTGGATGTTTAGACTTTGGATTTAGAGAGCAGATTGTTTCTGAGTGATGGAAAAGGGGCATGGCGTCCAACCACATCCAAGCAATTTCATTGGGTGGGGCTTACTGGAGGTAACAGGTGGGCTAGTTGGCCCCTAAGGACTCTCACCAATAAAGGGCACTTCCTCCCCCAACCAAGAGCTTGCAAGAAGGCGCATTTGCAGAGTAGTGGAGAAAGGAGGTGGGACCTCTGGTGAGTTGCCAGCTTTGTTGTTTTTTTGCTGTTAATTTAGGAAGGGGGACTGTGTGGGCCCCCTTACCTTGACTCCTTTGGGCCCTGGGGACCCCATCCCCAGGTGCCTGACCCATTTTTGTTTTTAACTAAAATGAAACAGGAGGTGGACTGCTCCCCAGGCCAATTTCGGCCCCGGGGACCTGATCCCCCATCCATTGTTTTGTTTTTTTAGATTTATTTTCAAGGGCAAAGACCAAGCGGGCCCATCACTGGCCTTTTGCAGACCATCTCCCCCAAGGCCAGGCTATCGCTTTTGTTTTTGTATTCTTTTAAGGGAGGTCCCGGTCATTCATTTTTTTTTTTAAAAAGGGAGAGGGCCCTTCCCTGGCCATTATCGGCCAGCGGGACCCCATCCCGGGGCATGGCCATCTCTAAGTAAGGAATTATACAAAATACTAAAAGAATTTTACTTCACCTCGGGCCGAGCAGTCTCATTTCATCCCTACCCAAGAATGGGTGGACTCTATGTCTGCTTTCTTTGACAATAAAATCAATAACAATTTATTCCTCCTTCCCGAACACTGACCCTTGTCAACACCAGCAAAATAGTAATGTTCTGGTGAAACCTCTCCCGGCTGAATATACGGATACTCCTTGTTTAATTGAATTTAACCTATAACTGTTACTGAAGTACTCGAGGGCCTAAGCAAAATAAAATCAGGCTCCCCAATGGACCCTCTCCATCCCGCTCCGGAACAAAAATTAAGCCACTAGTGGCTAACTCTCTTGTGAAAATTTGTAACACTTCACTAGAGCAAGCAATGGTACCGACCAAATGGAAACATTCACAAGTTAAGCCAACTTAAAAAAAAACCTCAAATGACCCTATCCAAATGGTTCATTATCGGCCTATTTCCCTACTGCCCTATTTTGGGAAAGTATTTGAATATTTAGTTTACAAGTGGCTTACTGCCTTTATAGAGTTATACGGGATTCTGGATCCCTCCCAATCCGGTTTCCGTGCCGCCCGTGGCACAGAGACAGCAGTCCTCGAGATTGTAGACAATATCAGGCTCACATTGGGCAGAGGTCAATAGCAACTCCCATCCTTCTGGACCTATCCGCAGCATTCAATACCATCTCCCACAACATCTTGAAACATCAATTGTGGGAGATGGGTAGCAGAGGAAAGGCCCTTGACTGGCTTGAAAACTACCTTACAGTTTCATCACTGTTCAAGTTGACACTCTGGTTTCCAGTAGTCACAAAGTCACTGTGGGGGTACCTCAAGGACCAATCCTAAGTCCCTTGCTGTTCAATTTGTATCCAACCCCGTTGGCTAACATTATCAAATCATACGGTTTTGAAACCGTATCGTATGCCGACGACACCTAATTGCTTATTACATGCGGTGCAGATTATTCTGGTACCCGTTCACGCTTTAAAAACGGCATGATTGATATAAGCAATTGGATGAGTAATAACAAACTCCAATTAAATGGCAGTAAAACTGACATCATCTTGTTTGGCAAGACAGAGGAATTTTGGTCACAAGATTGGTGGCCTCTGGAATTGGGAACATGTCCGTCTCCAAAATCAGTAGTCCGTAACCTGGGAATAACAATAGACTGTGCCCTGTACATGAAAAATGATGTGAACCAGGTATCAGGCATCTGTTACGGGAGTATGCATAATCTCCGGAAGATCTTCAAGTGGCTACCCACTGAAGCCAGGAAACCTCTGGTGTAGGGCCTGGTCATCAGCCGTCTTGATTACGACAATGCCCTGTTTGCAGCACTCAACGAGGATATGCTCTCTAAGCTGCAGACCCTGCAGAATGCTGCGGCCAGACTGATCCTAGACCTTCCTCCCAGAGCCGCCTCTGCCCCCTGTCTGAAAAAACTCGACTGGCTTCTCGTTCGTCAGAGAAGCCATTTTAAGATCTTGAGTCTGACACACAATATCCTTCACAATACTGGTCCTAAATATCTCTTAAAGAAACTCAATTGGTACGTACCCAAAAGACCTCTAAGGTCCAGCAATAAATCATTTTTGGTCCATACTTCCCGAAATGGCCATCACTCCTCCTCCTATCTTGCCCCTATGCTTTGGAATAAATTGCCTCCCCATCTTCTATCCATTACCGAACACAAACTCTTCCGTATATGTCTCAAAACATGGCTTTTTCCCAAAATAACTTCTGCTGTCTTAGGAGCAGGCTCCTGATGTCGTCGACTGTTTTTTGCTGCAAGTGCCTTGAGACCTTACGGTGATAAGCTGCGCTCTATAAAAACATTTGACATGACATGACAAAGTTCCAGGCAAATGCCTTATTTCTCAAACCCATCTTTTGACTTCCATCCCCAAATGTATTTATTTATTTATGTATTTATTTATTTTGTGTTTTATAGAGTGCACACTTTACCCATTAGGGTATCAGAGTGCTTTACAGGAATCAAGGAAATGTAGAAAAGGCTTGGAAACAAAGGACTATACAGTCGATTAAGAGAGGGTGGGGTATGGAAGGAACATGTATGTACAGTTTACATTTTACACATACTCACAATAGGATCCCGTGCGGGGTACTTAAGGGATAGTAAATATGATTTGCATTTACAAATAGTCCAGACAAGACCCCAGGTTTCTTGGAAGGGTGAGTAGTTACTTCGGGGGGCGGCAATGGTCGGAGGTAGATTAAGGTATCAGTGTTGATTAAAGGCAGAGTTTAAATGAGGAATTTACCCATAAGGAATGTTTTGGCATCCTTTTTGAAGCGTGCCAGAGAAGGGATTCTTCTGCTGGCTGGTGGGAGAGAGTTCCATATTCTTGGTGTAGCCCCAGAGAAATCCCGGTTGTAGGTTTTTTGTTTTCAGCAAGATATGCAGGCAAATTCGAGTACAGAGCCTTATTTGTGATGCATGCTAGTTTAAGCTGTATTCTTGCCTCAAGGGGAAGCCAGTTCAAAGCTTTCAGGTGTGGAGATATGTGGTCAAATTTCCTTGTGCCAGTAAGTAGTCTGACTGCCACTTTGAGGCAGGCTTTTAAAGCAGTCAGGGAGATCATGGTACACCCGAGAGGGCAGAACAGCCATATTCCAGTCTGGAGATGACTAGAGCTTGGACTGCCATTTTTAGGTCAGGAGCCTTGAGGAAGGGTTCCAGTTTCCTTAGGTAGCTGAGATGGAATCTGGCTGATTAGGCCATCGAGTTGATGTGGTCAAGCATGTTCAAGTTACTTTAAAAGGTAATTCAAAGGGATTTGGCCAAGTTCACAATGGTCGGTGGGCAATTTAAAGCTGTGATAGTCTTAATCCATATTTGAATCTCAGGGTTGGTTTTTGGAGGGGAAATTAGGAGAAATTCAGTTTTCTTTGCATTGAGTTTGAGTTGATTGGAGGCAAGCCATTGGACAGTCAATTTCATGGCCTCGTTCAAGGAGAGAATCTCCTCAAGAGATTACGTTTTTATGTAGATCCGGGTGTCGCCAGCATGCATATGGTAGGAGATATTAGCAGTGCGTAGTACTTTGCCAGCAGTTCTAAGTAAAGGTTGAAGAGGGTGGGAGACAAGGTTGATCCTTGAGGGACTCCAACCGTGACCGGAGAGGTAGCAGATAGATTGCCATTAATTAGGAATCTCTGTGAACGGTTTTTGAGGAAGGACCTGAACCATTCAAGAACTGTGCCATTCAATCCCATCCTGAGTTTGAGGCATTCGAGTAATTTTTCATGGTTGACCATGTCAAAGGCCGAGGATAGTTCTAGGAGGATTAGAAGACAGGTTTTGCCTTGGTCAAGGGCTTGGAGGGCATCGTTGACGATGTGGAGCATGGTGTTTTCAGTGCTGTGCCCAGGTCTGCATCTGGATTGGAATTTGTCGTCATAGAATTTGAAGTCGGTCCAGTGAGCATGATGTTTAGGTGGGGGTGGCGCGGAAGGAGGAGGCAGCTCAAGCAGGGGTTGAGAGTATATGGCAGAACTGAGATCGTTTCCTAAGGCTGTGATTTTTCCGCAAAGAAAGAGAATAATTCCTCAAATTATATTAGAGACCTTGGGGTTTCTTTCGGTGTTTTGGCCAGTTTATTAGCTTGTTGCTTGACCAGTTCGACGAGCTTGAAAGGTCTGTTCTTGGCGTGCCCCAGTTCAGGTCTGAAGAATTGCTTTTTTGGAGTTGAGGATGTTTCTGTTGTAGGTATTTCTAGCCTGAGGTAGACGTTTTAGATGTGGGGCAGAGGGGTGCTGTCTCCAGGTTCTTTCAGATTGCCGGAGGGATCTCGTCTCATTGTTACGGGATCCCGTGAACCAGGGGTTTCTGTCTTTTGGTGGGTTCTTTTTAGTTTTAGTGAGCTAGGTAATCTAGAATGTTCGATATGGTCACAGAGTAGTGATCGTTGAGGTCACTGACCTTTGTGATATGCGAGGGGGAGAGGTCAGATTTGGTGTCTATGACCCAGCATTAAGGAATAACCGGTTGAGGTGCCCTAGTCTTGTGGGTGCCAGGTAGTAGGAAGGCAATGGATAGGTGGTCAGACCAGTCACATGGGTCTATAGCGATAAGCTTGACTGTTGATTCCTTAGAGATGATCCAGTCTATAGTGGCCCCTTTCAAGTGTGTTGGGAGTGAATAGGCTTGTGTCAGGGATTGATCAGCCAGGAGGTGTTTGATGGCGTTGGCATGGGGATCCTTGGGATCGTTCCAGTGTAGGTTGAAATCACCAAGGAAAATATTTTTAGAGTTGAAGGAAATCCGAGCTGTGATGATTTCCATGATGTGGTCAGTGAAGGACTTGTTCATGCCTGGGGGGTGGTAAAATATGTGCAGATTGCACAGTTGGGTGGAGTTGCTGCAAATGGAGAGGGTGAGGTATTCAAAGGAGTCTGTGGTATCCGTTGGAAGTTCAGTGACAAGAAGGTTAGAGCGGTAGATGCAGGCGAGGCTTCCACCTTTCTTGCGAGATTGCCTGTCCAGCCTTGCGATGTTTTAATTGGGAGGAACTAGGAGGTCCAGACATGGAGATGAGTATTCATTGAGCCATGATTCTGTTAGGATTGCTAATTCAATATTTTTGTTCAGGATGAGATCGGCAAAATCAACGGTGTGCTTAGCTGCCGATCGGCAATTGATTAATAGAGTAGACACGGAGGGGTCGGAGGGAGTGTTGTGAGTCGAGCGGACAAGTGAATAGTTGCTAGATTGCTTTTGACCACACTTTTGTTTCAAAGGTTCGATGATCTATCGGGGTTGATAGAGACCGTGCCGATGGCTTGTTCGGCACTCACGTCAGGTAGGCAGGGGGTAGCTGTGGCATAGTTGTAGTACCGGAGGATGGCAAGGATTTCCATATCAGTGAGGTCAAGTGGACATGGGGTAATAGGGGTAGCATTATAGAGGAGGCTCAAGTGGCTCGATGTCCTTATTTAGCAGCATCTGCAATATAATGCATGTGCAAAATCATATCAAGAGTACTACTGAAAATATGCAAATTCACAATATTCAACAAGACATCCTTATTATTTAACACCTTCAATGCTACAGGCTATTCCCGCTGGGTGCTGAGGTCCTTGGATTCCCATTGTTCATGACAAGGTCAGCTCGTCATAAGCACAGCTCCAGTGGTACTGCATGACGAGCTGACCTTGTCATTAGCATGGAAGTGGTTAAAGTGCATGTGCAACACCCAATATATAAACGTCAGGTTTAAAGAGTCACATGTAAAAATCATCAAATGGATCTAATAAGAAATATGCAGGTTATGTGTAAATATAGATACATATCACTAGCAGAGTCTGGCATCCTAAAATACATTGTTATTACAGTTGTCGAGAAGCGGAAAGTGAGACTCTTTCTATAAATATATATGCATGTCTTCCTCAGTGTTGAGACCATTTGGAATTCTCGAGTTGAACTTTATTATGTATCTGGATTCGAGTTGCCTCAGATATGTTTCTCGGAGCCTCACTGGTACCTGATCCCGTACAAAATCATTGAGGTTACTATTATGAGTCAATTCGAAATCTCTCGCCACTGGGTAGGTTTGATCCTTTTACCTAATGGCTCTAATTTGTTGCAACACCCACTGATGTGCAAGAGGTATGGTGCTCCCAATGTAAAGCTTTTGGCAACTTCATCTTAACACAAATATTGAGTATTCGCTTCTACGTGTGAGCAGCTTTGTGATTCTCCATTTCTTGTCCCCAAAAGGTAAAAGTACCTCTGTGGTATTTATGCTATAGGTGGACGCTTTACATTTATGACACCGTCTAAAGCCTTTCCCCCCACTGAGCCACGAATCCTGTTGTTTAATGCTCTGATAATTTGTCACCAGGACTTGTCTCAATGATCTGGCCTCGCGAAATGTTATGAGGGGTTTCTTATGTAGTTTGGGCCCTAGAATGGGATCACTGTGCAATGTGCAATAAATGCCAATGTTGTTAAAAAACTTGCTCATATTTTTTGATGTTGCACATTGTAGCTGGTAATAAAACAAAATTTCTTTTCAACTGTGTCTGATGTATTGTCTTTTGTTCCTTCAGAAAAGATCAACTGCGCCCTAGATTTCATATTTACCTTGCGTTTCGCCTCTTATAGGATGGCCATATAAACCCCCTTGCTTAAATCTCCATGTTAGGGCTGACTGTGCTTCAGAGAGCTATTCGGGGTTACTGCAACTTCTTCTCATTCTGAGATTTTCCGCATAGGGAATACTGCTTTTGAGTTTTGTGGGATGGAAGCTCTGTGTGTGTAGCATGGTGATCCCTGCTGTGCTCTTTCTAAAGGTCTTAGTTTGTCTCCTTCTAGCTGCCACGTATACAGATAAATATAAAAACTGTACTTCCTGATCACTGAGATCTGCACTGAATTGTAAGTTTAACTTGTTGTTATTTATTCTTTCAACAAATTTTTTTGCTGAAGACTTGCTGCCACGCCACAAGACAAATACATCGTCAATGTAGCGGGACCAAAGTATCACCTTCTCAGACATTTCTCTTGCATACACATTGATGAGCACCTGCTCTTCCCACCAACCCATATGCAAATTCACATAGCTGGGGGTGAAGCAGGTGCCCATCGCATTACCCAGCAGTTGCCGATATAGTTCCGAACCGAACAGAAAAATATCAGCATTTCAGTGTATTTGGAGAGCGACAAAGGTCACGAGCCTTAACAGTTTTGCACTGCAGTCATACTATCTGAGTGGGAAATGCTCAAATATAGATGAGACACATCTAACGTAATCATTAGGAGATCCTGTTCCCACTCTACATCATAGATTTGGCTAAGGAAGTCTCATGTGTCTCTCGTATATAAGCTACGATTTTTCACTGGATCTTGGAGGAAATAGTCCAAATATTTGGAGGTGTCCTCAAATAAACTTCCTATGGCCAAAATGATAGGACAGCCAGGTGGTGTATTTATGTTGTAATGAATCTTAGATATAAGATAGATAATGGGAGTAAGAGAGGCATCTATCTTGAGGAACTTGTATTCTGCTTAGGATAGAAGGCCTGCTATTTGCCATTTCAGCAGATCAATTTAAAGATAGTGGGTAACCCAATATACCCTTGCCGGTTCGGGCTAATAATGTAAAGTAAAAAATACCACAAGGGAATTTGTTTCAAACAAACAGATGACTTACAGAGGTCAGATTAGAACATATGAATATTAAGAACTTCTGACTTAACCACATTGGGATCTGTACTTATTTAATCTCAAACCACCTTTTTTAGTGAGATATGGAGTGAACAATCAAATGAGAAAGTAGCAACACTGGTAATCTTTGTAGAAAAAGATTCTTTTATATATGCAAAAATATTTAAAATTCGAAGGGTACAAAGTATATCACAGATTCAATCAAGACTTCAAATGTCAAAGGAGTAAATGAATTGTCCTATTAACCCCTTCGCTGCTCATGACGAGCTCAGCTCGTCATGAGGCACGGTTGAGCTGTGCTCATGACGAGCTGACCTTGTCATGAACAATGGTAAATCTGGGAATTCAGCACCGGGGGGGAAAACCTCTAGCAGCCAAGGTGTTAAACATCTGAAAAACAAGTCCAATCAAGATAAATTCATAACAAATGACTACTAATATTTTTATTAAGTGTCAGATGCTTGGTTAATAGCCAGCGAAGAGATGGACTTAACAGTCGACGTTTCGGTCTTATGTTGTTTACTCGCAAGACCTTATTCAGGACAACATATATTGTGACGGTGACCCCTTATAGGAACCGATGGAGACTAAACGAAATTTTTTGAACAAGAGAAAATCTTGTTATAAAAGAAACCCCAGAGGCAAAGATTTGATGAAATTCGAGACCGTCTGGAGTGTTCTGGGTCCTCTAGTAACAAGACTTCTTGTCTAAAGACTTTTAAATACTGCTTCATGTGGTTTTCGCAATATATATACTTCTCTGTGACTGAATCTCGAGAAAGTACTTGTACACGTTCAGAAGTGTAATGATGCCCAGCCTATCAACAGCAAAGTCGGTAAACGAATTTCAGCAGATCTGCATGACATTCTATTGTCACATTGTCCAGACAACCCTTGTCAATCTTCAAATAACAAAGACTCATTCATCTGGTTCATAGCCTCCTCCTGATGTTGAGCAGCCAACGCACAATGTTGCCTCCTTTAGCATCCTGTCTCACCACTATATCAGGACAAAGTCGTAATTTAGTCATCAAGCTTTTATATCCTATTGCTGATGTATTTTCCTCCGGGTTACGTTCCACATTGCTGTACAACTCTTTTATATCTTGTACTACCCAGTCTGGAAATGTATCTATGGAATTTCTTGGAACCACAGGAGAAAAACTCGACCTGGGTTTAAAAGATGTACTAGGTTTTTCGTGTAGCCTAAGGCATACTCTATTACCAGTGTTTCATCAGTCTCTGGAGAGGCTTTCCAAATCCATCAAAACATTCAACAAATCATCATTATCTATAGTGTCAGTACCCTGTTATAAAATCACAGGAGTCATTGGGTCTTCCTTGTGTTGTGGGATTATTGTCAGCTGGGGATGTCATTGTGCTGAAATACATGTGAGCAAGGCCAGGTTGCAGTAATTTGCAATAATGTGATGCATGGCTAAATACGTATAAGGTCTCAAAGGCAAAACCAATTGCATTGCAAATGCTTTTTACTGAAAGTATGCAATATAAATAAAATCATCCACAATCCATTAGTGGGCAAGGAATATCTTTTTTAGTTGCATAGATTTCCCTCCTGAAAAAAAACCAATCAAAATGAAAACTACTTCTCTACCCACTCCTGCCCAACCTTCTCCCATGTAATTCCTTATTGTAGGAGCATTTGATCCCTTGTATACTAAAACTGCTTATTGAAAGTGTTGCAGGGAGTATCAATCCCATCTAGGATATATTCCCAGTATCTATGCAACTTTGGGCATGTCCAGAGCATGTGTATTAACATGCCTATTGCACCATACCCCCTGAAGTATAGAGTAGATTTAAATGTATCCCATTTTGCTAGTTTGTCTGGTGAGGAGTACCAATGTGAGAGGATTCTGTATTGGGATTCTTTAATGGTGCCATTATGAACTGCTATTCAGTGCTATCACAAATATGTTCCCAGCTTCTAATTGATATTGATCTGCTTTTGTCTGCCTCCCATCTTTTCTGGACTAGCGCCTTCCCTTGTGGGTTGGAACCCAACAGATGTTTATAAATTTTATGTATCAGCCTACTTTCATACAGATCATCTTTGTGCCATTTTGTGAAAGAGGTAAATAGTTTTATGGCATCCTGTTTAATCAGGAGGTGAAGAACCCAGTATCCAATTTGTATGCACCTGAGTCTGTCAGTTTCTACCAGACTGTATTGGGGTTTAATACAGCTGTTAATTTGAGCTGGTGGTTGCCGGTGCTCAGCAGATCTGTTGACTGGGTGTGAGTGTTTGATTGGTTCAGATGCTCCGTCCATCACCACCCCCTTTTGCACCACCCCCTTTTGTACCAGCACCGGCACTTAATCATCAACCCCTGACGGCAATGGCAGTCTTCCAAACGCTCTATTACAACCAGGGAAATCAGGCCACCCTGGGACCACCAAAACCAAAACTGGCATGACAGTCCTGAGTAAGCATGGGCGGATCTAGCGGATCTCGCGTACGCGAATTTGCGTATTAACGGATTTGCAATCCGCGACAATACGCGAACTCTCGCGGATTTGCGGATTTTCCCGTTTTTTGTGTTGGCGAGCGTTCGCGCGGATTTTGGGACAATTTCGCAATTGCGAACTTACTTTTCGGCTCGCAACGGCCGCGACTATGTTGTTTCTACGTCTGGTTTATCATCACAGGTTCACAGCACCCTCTGTTTCACCACTGCCACCCTCTGGGACACCCATGCCACCCTCTGGTACATTCTCACTGCCACCCATTAGGTTTGTTTATCACTGTAGTTTATGGGGGTTGAAAAAAGCAAGCACACCTCCCCTACTTTAACTGCCATGAATTAATTTGGGGTTGATTAATGTGTCAGTTATTTTGAAAGTTCCAGTCTGGCTGGCACCTGCTTCCTTCCTTATCTGTAATTTGCTTTCTGTTGCAGTGCAATTTTTTTTCACAGGACCTTTATGGTCTACTTGTAGCTATTCTATGAGCCTGCTGTTTGGGTCATAGCAGGGTCATAGAATAGTTGCAAACTCTGGAGGGGCCCCTCAGGAAGCACTAGAGTCAATGTTACTAATGTTAAGTTTGAACTTTTGCACCTGCTCATTGCTTTCAGTTTAGCAAAAATGGTTTTTTCTGCAATTTCGCGCGTTTTTTGGGGCGCGAATCCGTGCGAGATCGATTTCGGAAGCCGCGAATGCTTGCGAATACACGAAATTTTTTTTTGCGACGTGTATGTTCGCGTGATTTTGTGCGTGTTCGCGAGGCGCTTGTAGCTATACGTTTGCCAAGTTACCCTAGCGGTCGTACACGGGCGCGGCCATCTTGTTTGCGTGACGTAATTCCGTTTCCGGCCGCTATGTGTAATCTCGCAAACTGTGCTGCTCGCTAGTACAATTCCGCGCGTGCTCGCGAGGAAAATCTCGCGCAAACTTACCCACGCGGTCTTGAACGGGCGCGGCCATCTTGTTTCTCATTCATTGCTATGGTTCTGGGCATGCTTTCTGTATCCTCTCTGAATCTCTGCCATCCTTTGCTTGTTTGAAGTTTATTTGATCTATTTTACTTATTATCTATCCCTCTATTTTTCTAGCTCTATATTTTTGTGTTTTCTGCTGCTTTTAGTTACTTTTAAACTACTTTTTTAAACTCTTTTCTTTTCTTCTTCACTATTCTATTTCTTCTTTATCATTTAACTTTATTTCTGCCCAGACCATGGTAAAGGGAGCCGGGAAGCACCCTGAGAAGGGGAAGGGTCCCGCACCCCGTGCCCGGCTCCCGTGCGGGCGTTTGAGGGGGGAGCAAGTGGTGCCACGGGAGATCTTTAGCGCGGAGGAGGTGGCCGCACTCATCTTCCACGTCCAGCGCCGCCTCCCCAAGACGATCCTGGGAGGCGGCAAGATCGCAACCGGCTATGGCATCCGGGAGCGCCGGAAGCGGTGGGAGAAGGTGTGCCGGGCCATGTTTAAGCTCTCTGGGGTCCGGCGCACATATAACCAGGCCACCCACCGCTGGACAGATGTCATGGACCGGGAACGGGACTTGCTGGACACGCTCGGCGTAGAGGTCCCCGGGCTTGGTGAGTAGTAGTAGCTATTCAGATTCACTACTCTGTTTTATCCGGCTCTGTTATTGGCAAATCTTTGTTCTTTACCAAGAGCAATAGTGCTGCCGATTACATTGTAGGTAAATTATATTTCAAAATCTTCTATGCATTTCAGGTGCACTGCTCTCCTTCTCAGTAGCCTTGCTTGCTACTATGCTTATTTGTTTTGTATTTTGTGTTCATTTCATTGGCCTGAGAAATTATGTATGAGTGTAGTGTAAAGATAAGAACTGCGTAATGCTAGACACTAAGGGTCATATTTTCAATTACCGGTGCATCCCTGCAAAGTAGCAGGGATGCGGCAGTAATTGTGTGCCATGCCACCACCACCCATTGGCCCAAAACGTCACAGAAGCCTTACGCATCTGTGCCGTAAAGGCGGCGCATTGCTGGAGTTGCGTGCCAACGATGGCGCAGCTCCAGCAATGCTCTGGGGTACCCTATCTCCCCAATGCTGCATCAAGCCGTACGTCGGCTTCAAGCGCGCAGGGTGACTGATTGACATCTTGTAGATTTCCCTCAGCCACTTTTAGGATTCGTTCCTGCGCAGGTACGCCCTCCCTTGCGCCGGAACGCCCCCTGATGGCGCAGGGCTTTACAACGTGATGCATCGGCCATATGTGGTTTTTTTTTTATATATATGCCGCACCAACACCATGGCGAGTCTTTTGTTCTGCCGCTGCGTCACGAAAGTCACGCAACAATGGAGGAAAAGGAGCCGCAAGGGACTTCTAAATCAGCCCCAACAGACTGAAGTCCAGTCCTTCCTTTAGACACATGGCTATAAGAAGAAATAGTGGTGGTGGTGGGTGGATTGATAGTTTGAGTATTCACTGATCTGCAAGCAGGATGGACTTTGTCTGTCACTTAGCGTGCTGCGGACTGCTGCCTGCCAGGCCTAGGCAAACCTCTTTAGTAGTCTGTTTATTGAGTTACATAGGAACTTTCTAAGTCAACGGTCCGCAAATCAGGCAATACGAATAACGTAGTATACCACATGAGATAGATTCCGTGGAATAGTTGTCTATCTATTTGCTATTTCTCCAAAATATTTTGTTATTGTTCTTTTGAAATGCTTGATTTGGTTGACAAATCTCATCCATGTTTTCTGGTCTTTCTTTCTTTCATGTTGTACATCAGCTCCCCCCAAGGGCAAGAGGAGTCGGACACAGGAGGAGGAGGAGGAGGGTGCTGTTCAGGAGGATGCAGGCCAGGATCGGGCAGGCGAGGGCTCCTTTGCTGGCCCCAGTAAGTTTTAATTTTAATAAAGAGTACCTATTTTTTCCTAGCGGTCCTCATTCGATTTTTTCTAAATCGTCTTTGATCTTCTTGTAGACTGGATATAAATTCTTATCCTGCCTCGAATATGACTCCCTGTGGTATTACTAGATTATTCTTATTAGTCTGTCTGTGTAGCTAACTAAGATTGGACATTTGGCAATTCCAATTCCAATTCCATTGGACTCCCATTCTATTCAGCAATAGCTCTATGCACTGTCTCCTTACTGACTAGATAGTGTGGCAGAGTCATTTAGCTCCCGAAGTCACCGATGATTGATCCCCAATGATCTTTAGATTATCCTACGCAGGACAAGAGTACGGACGGAGTCACAGTCAAGAAGTGTCAGAGTCACTCATGCTTGCAAAAATTCCAAAACCTTTAGCTCATCCACTCTAGTGTGGAGGACCAAAAACCACAGAGTCTATTTAAGTTTCAAAGCTTTATTAAAAGTAAACACATTTATTAACATCAACTTTGTCATAAAACTATTTAACTGAAAACGGAAAAGTGCTTAGTGCTGACGATTACTTGGACACATTTCTTGTGGTCGAGCCGAGCTCTCACCTGGTTTGAACTTGATCCTGGTCGTGTTCTTAGAAGTCAAGCTTCTGTCTGTTAGGAGAAAAAGTGGTGCGTGTTAAAAATAAAAAGCAAGCATTCATCAGTTGTGCATAAAAGTGCAGCAAGACAACTGCCTTCCCTGAAAAAAGGGACATTTTTACTTTAGAGTAGACAGTCACAAATTATTACATTGTATTCTGTTTTTTTAACATTTCTTTATTACTCCTAGACCAAATATTATATAGTAGTGAGTGGTGTATTCTAACATTCTTAAATGTACTTTGTAGGTGGAACATCTGGTGGCGGGGCCAGCGCGGAGGTGGCAGTGTTGGGCGAGGACTCGGAGGACTCTGGGGAGGATGCGGTGCAAGAGCCGGCGGACGGTCCTGTGGGGGTTCGCACGGTGGTGGCGGGAACAGGTAAGCTATATATTCCTTACTTATTGAGATTGAAGACTGCATAGTGTGCTTTCTGCATGGGTGTATTACAAATCAACCAGGTAGTAGCCTCCTCGAAATGTACTCCGACTTAGCTGTGAAGTTTTTGGTGAGAAGAATCCCAATAAGAACGTGATGGATGGGATGAACGAAAAGCGAAAGAAGGGTGTAAGTAAGTGGGCCGCAAAATTTTATGATGGCTGGCAAAGAAGAACGATATGTGTTTGCTTGGCCCCCGAGGTGGCTGGGAAGGAAAGAATATGGTATGGTGCATGGCTGGGTCAATGATGAAGCAAGGATGGGTGGAAGGACAGCAGCCTGGGTGGGTGAAACAGAAACTGTATGTGTGCATATACTTTGAATGAATGGATGCCTGGAGCATGGTATTCTCTGACTCTTAGATAGCACATGTGTATCTAGAGAGAGTAGATGGTCGCTGGATGAACTAAGTGTTACCTTGAAGAGCATGTACCACCGCACCCGCACGTCCGTTCCAGTGTAGGGAAGGCAAGGAAAAGAAATTGTAAATGTGTCCAATACTACCATGAATAGTAGCAGTACTTTGTATTGCAACTGCAAGCACAGCATATATCCGGTTATTACGGTGGACACTCCGTACCTCTCTTAATAACTTTAGTTTAGTTGTAGTACGTCATTCATGTGTGGGTGTATCACTGTTCACTCAATATTAAGCAAAGCACCTAAAGTCATCCCATATGTCATCAAATACGTCCCATGTGAAGTGATAGATAATCAAATTATTTATCTTCTTCATTTTCCTTTTCTAGTACTCATTTGCACTGTAGGGTGAAAGGTAAATTAATTAAGCAGTAGCCCTTGTAACAGAGTATTCTCAGTGCCACCCGTAATAGAAAAGTAAAAGCTTCACCACCTGCATGTACTGGACCGGTACAGTAACGCAAGTCTGTCTCACTCATCATGGTGTGCAACTGTTTTTCTCGGGTGCAAGTTCACTGTGCTGCCATTCTGCCGGCTTGCATAAGATAACGTACCAATTTTCCTAAACAAGAGAGAAGAAGAAGAATAAGACTGGTGTACTGTCATAGTCGACTGTAATGGAAGTCCATAGTGGTCGTAGAATTTGTTCATTAAACTACCACTAATGTTAGAGCAAGGATGCAGAAGTGGGAGGTTACATAGATACTGTCCTCAATAGTTATGTACTGTGCTTTCAATTTGCTACTTGTACTGTGACCCAACTTTCGGCTCAATCACTTTGTGTTATTAATGCTAAGGAGCATTGGTTACAGACTATGTCTTTCTTTCTTCATATAGTTGCTCCTTCCAAATCGACATCACGGAGGGAGCAGGCTCGAATGGCCCGGCAACGGAGGCTGGATGCCACTGTCGCCGAATATCGGCGGCTGGTGGCCCTGGAGGAGGAGGAGGACACGCAGTCGACCGGTGCAACCACAACATCCTCGACTGGGACAGCTGCATCCTCCTCCGTGACCCCACGGGCCGCCAGCATGCGCAGTGCTCCAGCGGTACGGAGCCGGGCTAACAAAGCCAACCGCCAAGACCAGCTGCCCCCCACAGGAGCTGCAAGGCACGCCAACGCTGCCTAGGAGTCCGAATGTCCTACCTGGAGCAGGAGGTTCATAACTATAAGAACTTGGTGGAGGGCCTCCGCTTCGAGCTTGCCACCCTCCGCAAGGAGTATGATGCCCATGCCGCAAAATGCACCAGCACCCTCCAGTAGTGGAGTGTCCCTTGCCCTTTTTTTAGAGACTTTTGGGGGGTGGGATTTGGGAGTTGGGTTCTTTTTGGGACTTTTCAAAGACAATCGTTGGGGTTAGGGAGGGTCTTGAGGGAGATTATTTTGTTAGGGCTACATAAATATACATTTTTAAACTTTATCTGACCATACCTGTTTTTTACTGCTTTTCAGTCTGGTGGGTGGGGGACGGGGGTGTAACAGTAAGTTTGTTTTCCTGAACAGTCGTAGGACTTTAGTAGTACTACCGTCAATCTCTCGTCTAGTCCTAATACTCCATTATACTACCTCCCACCAAACGCTTATCTTACCTGTAATTTGTGTTAGAAATTAGGGCTAGGCCCAGGGCTGGCTCCACGTGAAATGGGGATTAACGTTGGCAATCCTGGGCGGGTGAAATTTCCTCATTGCGGTGGTACTAGTGGTGTGACACAGTGGCAGTTGCATGCCTATGGAAAAAAAGAAAACGAAATCTGGTTTGTCCTTACTGTAGCATTACAACGGTTACGGTACGATCGAGAATATAGCAGGTGACAGTACACTAGAACAGTGCCATAATGTAGCCTAACAAATGGTAAAGTATTTGCTTGCAAGTATAACTAGTACTTGCGTTGAATTTATTTGACATTGGCTCCTACTACTAGAAGAAATAGTACTGAAGCTGAGTAAGTCTAGAAGATATCCTCGTATTCCTTCACCAGCCTGTTGCTATGACCTTATCCTCCCCAGCAAGTGTGTGGAATTATTGATGTCATTTTAGTCAGACATCAAGCAAAACAACACAGCCCGGGGGAAGAGGGTTAGGGTTTGGAAAATGGATGGGAATGGGGGTTTCTTTTTGGGTAGGTTTTGTTGAGAGAAGAAAAAAAAAGCACAGCCTGGACAAACAATAATTGAAGATAAAGAAATATTTGGGTACAAACTAAAGCTAAGCACATGCAGTCACACTCATAGAAGAAAACAATGGATACTGTATCTGTATTCTGTATGTTGTTGGAGTTGTCCTGTTGAATTTGGTAAGTAAGTTGCATGCAGCAAACAATTCCTCTTATTAGCGGCACTCCTCCATTCCAGCTGACGCTTCGTCCATCAATGTTGGTGACCACTGACAGAAGACACCCTGTCCACTGCCTGCCTGGCGGATGTTGACTGAAACCCGGCCTGTAATTATTGAACGGAAAACAGGAAGTGCTATTACAATACCACTGAAAAATAAATAAAAGGTATGTACGCTGTGTGGTGCAAAAAGTCACACTTTGATTTCCCTAATAGACAGTACAATATTTTTGAAATTGCCTGCTCTGTCTGAGTCACCTTTTTAAGGTTAAATAAGTATGGCCAAAATATTATAGCGGATCTTTCCCCTCAAGGTAGGTGTACTGTAAACTGTGTTTTAGAACACAATTTGACCTTCCCAGCAATGCTCCCACCAAGACCCTTACTAAAGCCAGTCGCAAAAATGTAGCAGACCCCCAATCAGATCTCCAAAAACGATGCCTAGCAGAAAAATGGTGACAAAACGTACTTTGAAAGTAACAGTAGGCCCAAATACACCCTTACCGACCGTGGATTGTATTCAAACCACTTGCAAGCAAGCAAAAGTATCCATAGCCAGCATCGCTCCAACAGTGCTCTAAAACCCCAGAACTGCGTTGCAATAGAACACCCCGAAACACATGCAATCCTATTGCTAGGGCTAACCCTAACGAACCCTAACTTACAAAAAGTGCCAAAAGGTGTTTCCTTATGGATTTTGTCCAAAACACTTCTATCCGGTATTAGACCTTCCCAGGAATGCCCCAGCCAAGACCCGCCAACCCACCTGCAAAAAAGCACGCGACAACACCCCCAAACAGCAAAAAAGCTAAATCTCATACTTACAATATCTCTCGGCCTTCGGTCCAAACGCGCTGTGCAGCTAGGTCATCAATCATCATAACTCCTGTTTTCCACCACGGATTTCCTGAAAAGCAAATGCAATCAAGATTAGACTGTCGCAGCAGTGCTTCGACAGAGACCCCGGCCGCAACCCACCCACGAACAGCAGGAAGCCCCCCAAAACGCTACATTGAGCAAGATGTCAGAAGAAATAGCAAAAAAAAGGCTTTTCCTTAAGGATTTTGTCCAAAACACTTCTATCCGGTATTAGACCTTCCCAGGAATGCCCCAGCCAAGACCCGCCAACCCACCCGCAAAAAAGCACGCGACAACACCCCCAAACAGCGAAAAAGCTAAATCTCATACTTACAATATCTCTCGGCTTTCGGTCCAAACGCGCTGTGCAGCTAGGTCATCAATCATCATAACTCCTGTTTTCCACCACGGATTTCCTGAAAAGCAAATGCAATCAAGATTAGACTGTCGCAGCAGTGCTTCGACAGAGACCCTGGCCGCAACCCACCCACGAACAGCAGGAAGCCCCCCAAAACGCTACATTGAGCAAGATGTCAGAAGAAATAGCAAAAAAAAGGCTTTTCCTTAAGGATTTTGTCCAAAACACTTCTATCCGGTATTAGACCTTCCCAGGAATGCCCCAGCCAAGACCCGCCAACCCACCCGCAAAAAAGCACGCGACAACACCCCCAAACAGCGAAAAAGCTAAATCTCATACTTACTATATCTCTCGGCCTTCGGTCCAAACACGCTGTGCAGCTAGGTCATCAATCATCATAACTCCTGTTTTCCACCACGGATTTCCTGAAAAGCAAATGCAATCAAGATTAGACTGTCGCAGCAGTGCTTCGACAGAGACCCCGGCCGCAACCCACCCACGAACAGCAGGAAGCCCCCCAAAACGCTAGATTGAGCAAGATGTCAGAAGAAATAGCAAAAAAAAGGCTTTTCCTTAAGGATTTTGTCCAAAACACTTCTATCCGGTATTAGACCTTCCCAGGAATGCCCCAGCCAAGACCCGCCAACCCACCCGCAAAAAAGCACGCGACAACACCCCCAAACAGCGAAAAAGCTAAATCTCATACTTACTATATCTCTCGGCCTTCGGTCCAAACGCGCTGTGCAGCTAGGTCATCAATCATCATAACTCCTGTTTTCCACCACGGATTTCCTGAAAAGCAAATGCAATCAAGATTAGACTGTCGCAGCAGTGCTCCCAGACCCCAAAACTCACCCACAAACACCCGGAACCCCCCAAAGAGCACCACAAAGGCAAGCAAGTCAGCAAAAACTGCAAGAAATTTCCACCTCATATTTGGTCCAAAACACTTTTATCCATTATTAGAGCTTCACAGCAATGGGCCCAAATCCGTCAACTCACCCGCAAAGAAGTAGAACACCCCCACAAGTGCTGAGTCTTTCTTCATTGGGCGTAATCCAGCACTCTGCTTTGAGGGAAATCGCAGTCTGGAGGAGGAGGATAGAGGAGCATGTTCTTCAGAACTTGTGAAGCTGAGGAATGTAGACTGCTGCACCTTCAAATCAATAAGCAAACAAGTGAAGACAGTTCTGCTGATGGTCTTGTTTTTGGGATT
The DNA here is from genome assembly GCF_964261635.1 of Lissotriton helveticus. Lineage (NCBI taxonomy): Eukaryota > Metazoa > Chordata > Amphibia > Caudata > Salamandridae > Lissotriton > Lissotriton helveticus. Next base: position 1,840,615,711 of record NC_136061.1, read on the forward strand.
AGGTGATTAGAGTTTGAATTAAATTAACTGTGCAAAACAAAGAAAGAGAGACACACAGGAATAAAAGTGAATAAGGACGAAAAAGAAAGTTATTGATTCATTGTCTCATTTTCAGGGCTCGGTGTCAGGGAATAAGAAGAAGATTTCGTCATCATACTCTGCGAATTCAGGCAGGATGAGGTCAGTGCCACCGAACAGAGAACAAATCCCCTCATCTACGTTGCCGTCCTCCTCGTCTTCATGCGGCGTGCTTTCTCGTACTTTGTAATCTGGTAGTATGAGGGGCTGATTCATCTTGATCATTGTCAGCTGCTCCACATTTTTGGGCGAGAGGCGGCTCCGTTTGGGAGTTACAATGCCACCAGCAGCACTGAAAACACGTTCAGAAGACACACTTGCGAGTGGGCAAGACAAATAGTTTATAGCCAGGTTGGAGAGCTGTGGCCACAATTGTTTTTTGCCATGCCAATACTGCAATGGCTCATCATTAAGAAAGACCTCTGTTGAGTCATTCAGATAGTCCTGCACCATCGACTCAAGGTCATCAACGGTTCCTCCACTTTGCTTACTTTTTGCTGTGCCTGTGAAATTTTTTCGAGAACCATACCCAAGCAAACTTAGCCAATCCTCCACAGCAGCCACTGTTAGTGTTGTGTGTGGTGCAGATGATCCACTTGCCGGTGTCTTTAACGGCTGAGAGGTCACTTGTGCCCCAGCCACAGGTGCAGAAGTGTATTCTTGTGACTGGGGATGGCCTGCTGATGCTGATGCTGATGTACTGCCTTCTCCTTCAATAACCTGCCGGTCTTTTTCAAACCTCTTGGCTGACCAGGCTAGCCAATGTTTGTAATTTTGAACATCTTCATCAGCAAAAGGAAAGAATGCTTTGCCTGCCAGCGCCTTTTTGTAGCGTGGATCCAGAATAGTAGCACAAATGTAATGCTGTTCTGACTTGATGTTTTGAAGACGTTCATCACCACGTAGGCGCTCTAATAATTTCTCAGACAAAATAAAATGGTCTTTTTTTTTACATCTTTTTCAAACTCAGAAGACACCGCCATCAGTTGGTGCTCCAGCATGCACAACAATGGGATAGCTTTTCCCAAATTACAGTCCTCCTGGCTGACTGCATGCGTGAAGAACTCAAAAGGACGAAGCATGTCTGTCAGGCTTTTAACTATGTCCCATTGCCCCGCACCCATCCGCAGCTCCTCCTTCTGAGATGTACCCTCTGTTAAGAAATAGTGATCGAGTACCGTATACTGCTCATACAGACGCTCAAGCATGTAGAAGGTTGAGTTCCAACGTGTTGCCACCTCCTGGATGAGTGCTTTCACTGGTATTCGATTTTGAAGTAGCAGCCTCCTCAGATGCTTCCGGGCCTTAAAAGAATGGCTGAAATGGTTGCACATTTTGCGGCAGGTGGCCATTACCGCGAACGCTGCACTGTCTCTATCACTCAAGAATTTTTGAACTACCAGGTTGATACAGTGCGCCAAACACGGCACTCTGAAATATCCACCCAGCGACATGGCCTTAACTACATTCGCGCCATTATCCGTGGAAACATAACCAATCTGGCGTTTTTTTGGGGATAGCATTTTCGAGACCTTTTTGTTAAACTCGTCCAAAATGTTTTGGGATGTGTGACATTTCTCCAAGCCAAACATGGCTAGTGTTGCATGTTTCCGAGCAGCTTTGAAAACTTGGTCCGGGTCAACACCTGCGTTTAGCTTTGCTTTAACACCTGAAAAAGAGACCCAGTGTGCAGTGATGCACATGTAATCAGTGCCTGCGCCACTGGTCCACATGTCTGTTGTCAGATGTATTGTGTGAACAGCACTCTTCTGCAAAGCTGCCCCAATCGCCTCCAGCACATCTTCATGTAGTGCTGGAACCGCAACTCTGGCAAAATAGAACCGGCTAGGAACCTTCAATTTAGGGCAGAGCGTTTCCACTAATTCTAGAAAACCTACCGCTTCTACAAAAGAAAAAGGGAGAAGGTCCACAGCTAGCATTTTAGCCAGCTTAGTGTTATACAGACGCGTCAGTGGGTGGTTGCGTTCATATGGCACGTCTGAAGAAAACATGGTTCTAATGTTGCCCTGGACCAAGCATTTACGGGCTGATAATGACTTCGTTGACCCAATTTTGCTCGCTGGTGAACTTTTGTGCGTTGGTGTCTCACTCGCTCCAACACTCTTAGTGTGCCTCACATTGGGTGTGCTGCTGACAGGGGTACTGGGTGTAAGGGAAGTGTTTGACACGTCTTCTTCCTCCTCGTCATCATCAGAAGCATAATCAACGTTTTCTTGACTTCCAATTCGGGCTTCCTTGATCGCATCTAGGTGCGCAAACCATTGGACAGTGTGCTGTCTCCTAAGATGACCTCTCTGGCCTCCGGTACCATAGTTGGTACCTGACTTACCACGACTAACTGCAAGCTTACAAAGGGTACAAATGGCAAACTTTGGATTTTTTTTACAAACAGTAAAGAAGTCCCAAACTGGGGACTTGAAGTGTCTGTGGGGCCTGGAGGAGGCGGCGATACTGGTGGTGGTGGTCATGAAGCTAATGCCAGATGAAGTGGAGGATCTGGATTGCCCAACTTTTGTACGTTGTGCACTTTCACCGCCACTAATTGAGGTCGAGGTGGATGGAGGTCCCTTCTTGCCAGAAAGAAATATGGAAGCGGTACGAGTTGGTGTACTACTTAACTCCAATGATTGTGGTGTTGTTTCAACTGCCTCCTCGTCGACAACATCATCATCACGCTCAGAAGCTTTTCGGGCTAGGGTCAAAATGTCTGTTTGCTGCATGCCCGCTGGAGCTGCAGTGACCTTTATGATGACTGGGTCGTTGTTGTCAGAGTCTTCATCAGCAGCAGTATCCGCCACTTCTTGTTGAGCCTCATCATCACACTCCATAACTCTGAGACTTTGGACGAGCTTCCTTTTACGCTTAACTACCTTTGTCAGATCATGGTGTGCCTCACTCTCAGGCAGTGGTGCTGGTTCCCAATTTTGATCCGTATCATCAGAAGGAGGTGTGCTTGAAGAAGATGTAGACACCGCCCTTGATCTCTTCCTTGCTAGGGGTGTGGAAGATGAATGATCATCAGGAGGAGTGTCTTCCTCAAATGATACCTCGCCTTGATTGTCGATTTCCTGATGTGCCCCTACTTCGGGAGGAACAACTATTGTGGGCACTTGTGACCCTCCATGCACCTCTGCTTGCGCATCTCCTTGCGCTGCCTCTCCTTCCACATGTACTTGGGCTTGTACTTGCACATGTGATTGTTGTTGCGGCTGTGGTTGTTCAACACTCGTCAGATGAGCTACAACAACCTGTGTTGATTGAGGGACATTGCTGCTGCTTTCTTGCGATGAGCCAACATCACTGGTCGATGGTGATTGAAGAACTATACTGGCTGCCTCTGCAGCACTCAAGGGCTTGGACTTCAGTTGGCGTGGTGGTGGTGGTGGCACTGAGCCCAATGGAGCGGGGGTGCTGCTGCCAGCTTGGTCCCCAGCAGATCCCGCTGCTGCTGCAGGCATACATTTTTTTTTACTCCCAAAAAAAGGGGCGGGCGGCACACCAGTCTCCTTGGTAACTTGCTTCTTCTGCTCCTTACTGGCACCTTTCTTGCTAGAGGAGCTACGGGTAACTTTTTTGGGGGCCATCTTCTTCAGAGCAGGTCAGAACAGCAGGCAGCAGTTGCACGAGTTGCAGAGTTGTCTGTGTCCAGACGTGACGTCGCGTGACGTTATGCTGCACACACACACCGCTGCAGGACTTCTTCCTGGCACTGGTGGTTCTCTTGAGTCTTGTGCACCTAAAAGCAATGGAAGACAGAGGAAGATCAGCTCAGTTATACACCCCAAAAAATCGACAAAACACAGAAAAATCAGCACAATCCCATGCCATCCATGATGTTTACATTGAAGACACCCCACAGAAAGACTAGGGCCATGCAAGTATGCAACACTCACTACCCCTGGGCATAATGGATGAAAAGTAGGCAAAATAAGTGCAGGCCTCAGATACTGCCTCTCTTCAAAATGGCCCCTTACACCCCAAGCCAGTCCACATCAACAGTACACCCCAAAAAAACAGAAAAATAGCCAGAAATCACCACAATCCAATGCCATCCAGGATGTTTACATTAAAGAGAGTGAGACCACACTACAGGCACACTCAGTCCATGCACCACTACCCCTGGGCAAAAGGCCACACCAGCAGCCCCAAAAAAACGGCAAAAAACAATAAAAGCAGCACAATCCCAGCCCATCCATGGCCTCAATGGTGTTGAAATTCAAGAAGACACCCCTCAGAAACACTAGGCCCATGCAACACTCACTACCCCTGGGCATAATGGATGAAAGGTAGGCAAAATAAGTGCAGGCCTCAGACACTGCCTCTCTTCAAAATGGCCCCTTGCACCCCAAGCACATGTTGCCTGTACCAGCCAGCACTCAAGATGGCCACCACCACCACCCACATGGCCAGTCCACATCAACAGTACACCCCAAAAAAACAGAAAAACAGCCAAAAATCACCACAATCCAATGCCATCCAGGATGTTTACATTAAAGAGAGTGAGACCACACTACAGGCACACTCAGTCCATGCACCACTACCCCTGGGCAAAAGGCCACACCAGCAGCCCCAAAAAAACGACAAAAAACAATAAAATCAGCACAATCCCAGCCCATCCATGGCCTCAATGGTGTTGAAATTCAAGAAGACACCCCTCAGAAACACTAGGCCCATGCAACACTCACTACCCCTGGGCATAATGGATGAAAAGTAGGCAAAATAAGTGCAGGCCTCAGACACTGCCTCTCTTCAAAATGGCCCCTTACACCCCAAGCACATGTTGCCTGTACCAGCCAGGACTCAAGATGGCCACCACCACCACCCACATGGCCAGTCCACATCAACAGTACACCCCAAAAAAACAGAAAAACTGCCAAAAATCACCACAATCCAATGCCATCCAGGATGTTTACATTAAAGAGAGTGAGACCACACTACAGGCACACTCAGTCCATGCACCACTACCCCTGGGCAAAAGGCCACACCAGCAGCCCCAAAAAAACGACAAAAAACAATAAAATCAGCACAATCCCAGCCCATCCATGGCCTCAATGGTGTTGAAATTCAAGAAGACACCCCTCAGAAACACTAGGCCCATGCAACACTCACTACCCCTGGGCATAATGGATGAAAAGTAGGCAAAATAAGTGCAGGCCTCAGACACTGCCTCTCTTCAAAATGGCCCCTTACACCCCAAGCACATGTTGCCTGTACCAGCCAGGACTCAAGATGGCCACCACCACCACCCACATGGCCAGTCCACATCAACAGTACACCCCAAAAAAACAGAAAAACAGCCAAAAATCACCACAATCCAATGCCATCCAGGATGTTTACATTAAAGAGAGTGAGACCACACTACAGGCACACTCAGTCCATGCACCACTACCCCTGGGCAAAAGGCCACACCAGCAGCCCCAAAAAAACGACAAAAAACAATAAAATCAGCACAATCCCAGCCCATCCATGGCCTCAATGGTGTTGAAATTCAAGAAGACACCCCTCAGAAACACTAGGCCCATGCAACACTCACTACCCCTGGGCATAATGGATGAAAGGTAGGCAAAATAAGTGCAGGCCTCAGACACTGCCTCTCTTCAAAATGGCCCCTTGCACCCCAAGCACATGTTGCCTGTACCAGCCAGTACTCAAGATGGCCACCACCACCACCCACATGGCCAGTCCACATCAACAGTACACCCCAAAAAAACAGAAAAACAGCCAAAAATCACCACAAACCAATGCCATCCAGGATGTTTACATTAAAGAGAGTGAGACCACACTACAGGCACACTCAGTCCATGCACCACTACCCCTTGGCAAAAGGCCCCACCAGCAGCCCCAAAAAAACGACAAAAAACAATAAAATCAGCACAATCCCAGCCCATCCATGGCCTCAATGGTGTTTAAATTCAAGAAGACACCCCTCAGAAACACTAGGCCCATGCAACACTCACTACCCCTGGGCATAATGGATGAAAAGTAGGCAAACTAAGTGCAGGCCTCAGACACTGCCTCTCTTCAAAATGGCCCCTTACACCCCAAGCACATGTTGCCTGTACCAGCCAGGACTCAAGATGGCCACCACCACCACCCACATGGCCAGTCCACATTAACAGTACACCCCCAAAAAACAGAAAACCAGCCAGAAATCACCACAATCCAATGCCATCCATGATGTTTACATTAAAGAGAGTGAGACCACACCACAGGCACACTCAGTCCATGCACCACCACCCCTGGGCAAAAGGCCACACCAGCAGCCCCCAAAAAACGACAAAAAACAATAAAATAAGCACAATCCCAGCCCATCCATGGCCTCAATGATGTTTAAATTCAAGAAGACACCCCACAGAAAGACTAGGCCCATGCAACACTCACCACCCCTGGGCAAAGGGCCACACCAGCAGGCCCAAAAAAACGACAAAAATGAGCACAATCCCAGCCCATCCATGGCCTCAATGGTGTTTAAATTCAACAAAACAGTTGTATCATGCACCCCTAACCAACCCTGGTCCTACTGGATACTGTTGCTACCAACAATATAATTTATTTAATGTTCTGAAAAAGTTCCAAAATTGTACTTGCAGCAACTGTAATGCCCCAAACAAACTTACTTGTGAAAGTTGATTTCTAATCCAAAAGTGATCCAAAGACAGTCAAAAAGGCCTCAAATCCAAATATCCAGCAGCACCCACAAAAAGTAATCCTTCCAGCTCCAGATCCAAATGAAAGTGACCAGGAGATGGACAAAGCACTGGGAGGAGCCTGTTGGACAGGAACAGGAAGTTGGAGACTGTGGGGCACTTCCTTCCTCCCCCCCCCAAAAATGGACTCCTTGCAAAAAAAAGGCCATGCAAATGTCAACCTGAGGAGTGATTCTGATAAAAATCATAATTTTCTGAAGGTTTATCCTGTTTGCTGGTGATTTTCTTGTGCAGAATTGCAAATTCTCTATTTCGCGAGTGCGAGATTGTTCCTTTCCGCCGCAACTACGTGTTCGCAATTGCGAACTCTCGCGAGGTGTGCTGTGCAAGGTGGCAAGCCGCGATTACGTATTCGCGGGCGCCAAACTCCCGCGGGATCACGCAGCAAGATCCAAAATGGCGCGGCACTCACTAAATATGATCGAGAAAAACAACTCGGCAAACGCTTAATGACGGAAAGTGAACGCTGTGCACCACGCCGCGCGCCGCAACCAAGCAAAAAATCCGCCGGGAGCGGATTCACGGATTTTTGACAAATTCGCGAGAGTTCGCGGATTGCGAATTTGCCGAAAATCCGAAAAATCCACGATCGGAGCGGATTTTACGCCCATGCTTAGTCCTGAGGCCACAATATGCTTGGCGGAGCCGCTGTGGCCCAGCCAAGCGTTTTATGTGATTTTTTGACAGCCATGAAAAGTGTGGGTAGTGAGGAAACAAGCAAGGCCCTGCTGATACTGATTTTGATGTTCCCATTGATGTGCCTATTTCATGGGCACTGCCGTGGGAATGCCAAAGAACCGCCTGCATGAAAACTCTTAATCTGGTGGGTGGTTCAACCACTAGTTTGGCGGGGCGGTCCAGCTCCAGCACTACCAAACTCGCAATGAGGCCCTAAGTGATTTGCTCAGAATCACAGGATGTTGAGCTGACGCCAAGACTCGCACCTGGTTCCCCAGCTCCGAAATCGGAAGCTCTGGCCATTAAGCCACATTCTCCAACCACTTTCATGGTTAGTAGTTGGATCTGTTTTAGGCGGCACTAACAGGAGAAATGGGCTGGTACAAACTGCCTCCTGATGAGAGCAAATTCACCACTGGTTTAATAGCTTTGAAAAGTTTGATCTGCCCATTTTTAAACATTGAGCTTATCATGTCACACTTGTTGTGCCTTCAGTTGTTATGAATACTAGTGAGGATCTGACCAGTGTAAAATCAAAGCTAAAGCGGAGGATGTGAGAGGCCAAAGGTATGAAGACAGCACACATTTCCCAGACACAAGATCCCAGATGGACTAGGTAAATCTTGTGACTGGGGAGTAATATAGGCCCAAGACACTTGGGGCACGATTACAATGTCATGCGGAAAGCCTTCAAAAGAGAGTCAGATTCCCCTAAACCATGTTAGAACTTATCTGCCCGACTCGGTTGGACACAAATGATGCTTGCGATCTGTAAGGAAACCGTTCGGTCAGCTCGAATCAGTTCAGCAGTCAAATCGTACAGCTCAACCGACAGCGTGTCCGACCGACGGATCACGGTGTCAGATTTGGACAGCCTTTTCAACTCAGTCTGTCCAACACAAAAAGGCTGTCAGAAACTGACTTTGGGGGCCCCTAGCAGGCCCTCCTTCACCATGAGGCCTCTGTTTGGGGCCCGTGGGGGAACCCAAAGGACCCTCCCCTTGTAAAACCATGCACAGTGTGCCAGGCACCATGGGGTGCAAAGTTTTCCGCAACCACCCCTTTTTTCATTGGGACCCGCGGCAATGGCAGTCTTCCAACCACCCTATTACAATCAGGGCAGTCAGGCTGACCTGGTACCACCACAACTGCCAGTAATTATAAATCCCTGGAGATGGTACAGTGGTCTTGCGACTGCAATATGCTTGGCAGAGCCGCTGTAGACCTGCCACGCATATTACGAGATTCCTCACTGCCACTCTTTTCAGTGTGGCAGGGAGGAAACAAATGAGTCCCTTTAGGGCACCCTTGTGCCTGTTTGCCATGGGGTTCTTGCACCCCAGTACCTGTATGGCATGGACTGCAGCAGTCCATGCCATGCTTGTACTGATTTTGATGTTCAAATTGCGGTGCCTATTTCATGGACACTGCCATGGGAATGCCAAAGAACCACCCACCAGAAAACTAATCTGGCAGGTGGTTCAACCACAGGTTTGGCGGTGCAGGACCATGGCGGTCAAACTCGTAATGAGGCCCTATGTTATTTGCTCAGAATCATAGGATTTTGAGCCAACGGCGAGACTCAAACCTAGTCTCCAAGCTCCAAAGAAGGCAGCTCGGGCCAGTTGGTTCTGTTTTAGGCGGTACTAACAGGAGCAATGGACTGATCAAAGCTGCCTCTTGACAAGAGAAAATTCACCACAATAGATCCCAAATGGACAAGATAAATCTAGTGATTGGGGAGGAATATAGGCCCAAGCTACTTGGTCTTGTTGCAGGGATTCTGCTCATACACAGAAATGTGTTCAGGAACCCAGGCCCTCAGTGAACTATGGTGTACCAAAAAACTCACCTCAGTACCCGAAACCCCTAATCGACTAGCATCAGTGTCTCATTAGCTCTCCGTCCTATAGCAAAGCTACCAATGATTAGACAACCCAGAACATGTGACTTAGGGAACTCTCAGGAATGGTAGAAACAAGAACACTCTTTCATTTTTATACTCATACCAGTCCACAACGTGAGTATTAGAGACACAGGAACGTTTAAAATGTTTATTTTAACGACATGCTCTAAGATGCAGTATTTTTGCTAAAATAAGCAGGCATATGATTAAAAATAATACGATCAGCATTGTTACAATTCCATAAAACACAAAAGGAGGAATCATATTATAGTGGAAACAGGTCCTATAGCGCCTTGTGAACCACTCTCCTCGCTAGGAACTAGGGGCATATTATCAAGGGGGTTTATCTCCGCTTTTTTGGCTTTAAAAGCCAAGAAAGCGGAGATAAAATTATCTCCCTATTACCAAGCTGTCGCTAACACCAGTTAGTGACAGCTAATAGGAGATAGCGACCATCTTGGGCCCCGCTTTGCATGTCAGTGATATTTATCACTAATGACATGCAAAGTGGGCGTGCCAAGATGTTAGCGACTGGAAACAGTCGCTAACATCGCTATCTCCTATTACCAACTTTTGGAGATATTCGCGCTAAGCGCGAATATCTCCAAAAGCTAACACCTGCCCTGAGCAGTTCTTCACCATGTTATCCAATGGGAGGTGGATAACATGGCTAAGAGCATTTGCTCGATAATGCATGAATATCGCTGACTTTTCAGCGATATTCATGCATTGCGGCCGTTTTTTATCGCATTTGCGATAAACCTTGCTAATAGCAAGGTTTATCTGCGATAAAAATCGCCGATGTGCGGCGATAATTTTTGTCTCTAAACAAGTTAGAGACAAAAATTATCGCTAGTTGTTGGTAATATGCCCCTAGGTTTAATAATAATAGGAGGTATTTTAGGCTTTAATGGAGAACGTAATACCTCCAAGATCAGCAGAAGTGTATCACATCAGGATCAGCAACGCTCTCTCACTGGAAAAAAAAATTATCCAAGTGCCCAAATCATACATGCAGTGCAATATTAAAGGCACTAGAATTTCAGTTAGCTGAAGCTGGGTTCATGTAGTGTCTAGAGCGTGGGCCGATCAAGCTGAATAACAGCATAAATTGTTATGGTGACCTTGAAGGCTTCTGCACGCACTGTACAGACTAAGGACGCTGTTAGAACTGGCTATTTCTGGTAGGCTAAGGCTGACGCCAAAGCCAGGCAGAAACCACCATTCTAGTCAGGGCATGGGAGTCACACGCCAAGATAACCCCAGCTCACCCCCTTGGTAGCTTGGCACAAGCAGTAAGGCTAAACTCGTAGGCAATGTGTAAAGCATTTGCGCCGGCACACAACAGCAACAACATCCAAGGCCCACCACAAAAAGAACTCCACACAAGGTTATATAAAAATAACTTCTGTATTGTCAAAACCACATCAGATAGAAATCACACATGTACATTGTGCCAACTGGCACGGGCAATATTCACAAGGGATTATGTACAAGACAGGGCCTCATGGGCCACTGTCAGAATCAACACTTTTTAGAAATAGAAATACTAGAACTTAGAATAAGTATAGCACAAAATAACAGTTATAAATCACATCCAGTAACTACTGGGAACAGGTAAGTACCACCTACGCAACCCTAAACACCTTAGGAAATGTCACGCAGGGGACCAGGACCTCACTAGGACCACCTGTGCTGGAAAGAACAACCACCTAAGAATAAAATACACTTAGGGGTATCAGCAAGAACACATTACACATGATGCATCAAAAACACATTCAGAGGTGCAGGGAAGGAAAAACACATGACGCATAAACCAACACATTCAGAGGTGTAAAATCAAGGAAGACACATGATGCCCAAAAACATTCAGAGGTGTAAGATCAAGGTGCGTAACCATATTAAATGCATTACATTTCCTAGCACCATATCACATCGCGCAAAACTCACATTAGGCAATTACCATCACATAGATAATCACATTGCGCCTAAATAAAGTCACATACCAGCACCCATCTAATAAAGGGACTAAAGAGCCCTGTGTCCAGAATGTCAGGGCGCGCTGCCATGCAGCGCCAGTCAGGGGTGCGCCACCGGCGCAAAACCAAACGTTGCAGGTGCCCACTACTTGCTGGGCACCTAGGAACACCAACATGACCTAAACGGTGCAGCTGCTCACTAATTGCTGGGCAGCTGGGAATAAAAAAAAACTGCGACAGGGTCCTCACTGACACTAGAACATAACTGCACCACAATGTAGGAGCCACACAGGCTCTGGGCAACACTGCGCCGAACGTTGGAGCCACACAGGCTCTGACACTACACATAGTCAAATGCTGGAGCCACACAGGCTCTGGGCATATCACATGCCCCAAACGTTGGAGTCCCCCCTCTGGGGACTCGTAATCAAAAGAAATGCCCCGTAAATACTCTGGAGCGTTGTGAGGGACATGGGCGGTTTAAACAAAGTGTGCCCCAGTGAAAGCCACACAGGCTCTCTAAACAAGTGCCCCCTTAGGATGGAGCGGCCCGCTGCCATTGGGGCCGCTCTGAAGATGGACGCCGCACAGGTATGGGCACAGGGGCAGGGGGCGCGCACCAACAACGTGCCCCGACACCACCCTCCCCTAAAGAACAAAGCGTGGGCCCCTCTAGGCCCGAGCAACCATCCTCCTCGTTGGAGTGGCCCACTGCCACACGGGGCCGCTCTTGACACAGTGCCTCCACCGGCACCACAAAAATCCATCTGCTCCCTCGCGGAGCAGCAACAGAACTGCCCCCGCCTCACCCGGCCCAGCCCCGACTCACCAGACCTCGGCGGCGGCTGCTCCTCTTCATGCAGCGCGAGGCTTTCTCTCACCACCGGACAGCTTTCTCTTATTCCCGGGCCTCCCTCAGCACACGGGAGCCCCGCAACAGGCCACGCTTCCTCTTCTTTTCCCGGGGCTCCCTCAGCACACGGGAGCCACGCAGCACTCCACGCTTCCTCTTTCCTGTCCCGGGCCGGCAGCCAATCACAGCGCGGCCCGGGAATGACATCACGGGGCTGTCCTGCAGTTCCGCCCCCGGCCTGCCTAACTTCCTGGTCGCGGGCCGGGCGGCGATTTTTGGCTGTCCCGGGTTGCGGCGGTGATGCGGTGGGACACACGAGGGGTGGGCTCCCTCAGTAATTTAAATAGAAAGCGAGGTAGGCACTCGCTATGCTCCGCGATCTCAGGCAAGTGCCGGGTGGGCACCGGCCTTCGTGAAGTACCCCTAAATCGAGGTGGGCACTCGCAAACCAATAAATCACACAGCAAATTCAGCAAATGCCGGGTGGGCACCGGCTTGGCAATAAAATACGCTCCCAAGCGCAACAAGCAAAAATAAGCGCTCCCAGGCGCTCGGGGCAAGAGCAAATCGCTCCTCAAGCGCCAGAAGCCAAATAAAGTTCCAGCAAAGTCCTGGGGGGATAGGCATCCAGGGTCTGGGCAGGGCCCAGGGATTCCCCTGGGCCCAAGCAGCAGCACGCCCCTGGCAGATTCAAGTTAGAAACAAGAACATTTTGGAAGGGGACACAGCCCCTTTTTATACTGTAAAATCCTTTGTCTAAAGGGTGCAGGCAGTGTGAGAACCAGCTAGAACTGGTTATAGGGAACTCCTTTCAGTGTGAGGGGCAGAGGCGACAGTCACCCAGCAGGAGGTGAAGCCAGCATTGTGGCAGGCAGGCACAGCCCTCTTCACTCCCAGGTACTATCTCCTCCCACTTCCTTGGCAGCAGATGCAGCCTTTCATCCACGGGCTGACTCAGACAACCTCCTGGGGGCTCCCCAGCCCCTGTCATCCTCAAACCAGACAGTCAATCCACAAGCAGGCCCAGGCACTCCTGGGCCAGGCTCACCAGCCAATCACACGCCAGGCACAAATTACACAAATATGGCAACTTCTAAAAGTGGCACTTCTACACGAGACACAATCATGCCGCATACACCATTACGCAGCATTCAATCTCATGAGTTTGTACATACCAAACTCGACCCTGCACTCCCCACACATCAGGAACTACCATGGGCATACATATTCCCCATTCATTCCTATGGGAGGGCAGGTCACTCATCACACATACACAGAGAGCTCACGCACTTTACACTGTACCACAGTGAAAAAGTGCGCCAAGGCCTAAAATCATCAACACTAGGTTCCAGAAACAGGCTAGGAAAAAGCAAAAAGTTTCGGGGTGAACCTGCCAAAAAGGGCCAGGTCCAACAGTCGCGATGTAAGTTTAGGGATGTTAAACACAAGCCGTTCTCATGTGAAGAAAGCCAAGCAGTCTAACTTACAACAACAGTTGCATGTAGTGTCATGTGCAAAAGCTGGAAAATGGCAACATGGTGTTTAAACTTCTAATAAGCTGATGCTAACATAGCAATGTGTAGAAGCAGGGCCCTGTCTTCACTACACCCTCCCCTGATCGGAACGCGTACAAGAAGGGAGGCAATTTAGGAACGCAGAGTTCAAGTTCATGTGAGACAAAATCAAGTTCAAAATTTGACATACTGGATATTCGGAAGTAATAATTACGAAGTAGCAAGGAAAAAATAAGCAATAAGGGGCAGTATACTGCCCATTACGGAAATGGGAAAAACAGTAAAAAATCATAAGAGCACAGTACGCGTTGAAGATGGACAAATCCAAATCATTCCATCAGCGTATAGGCACAGTATGTTGAAACTGCCTCCAAGAGGAAGTCATTGTTTTCATCAGAAAATAATTCAGCCATCCAATTTATTAACGTGAAGGAACATACATGCTCTTCGATAGCCAGAGCCTCTAGCACCATCAGAGTACAACTCTGGAGTTCTTCGAGATAACTGCGTGCCAGAAATATATTAAGGTCTCCATGCGCCGCCACACAGGTCATAATCCTGATACAAGAACAGTCCAACTCATGAGCTACTAAGGGACTCATCAGTTGATCACAATCCGGGTTAGGAGACACTGTATTGCAGAGCCACAAATCCAGAGCCCATTCAAAACAGCAAACCAGGCAATGGAAAACAGGTTGCACGCACGTAAAGTAGGAAAACCGGAAGGACAATCATATGCTAAACTCAAGGTGGCCAGGGGTAGCGATTAAGAGTATTCAAGCATCCGGTTGCGAAGTTGGAGCTGCCGGGGCAAGTTGTCTTGTGACGTAGACTGTGCAGCCATTTTTCAGCAAGCAAATTAACAGCAGTACACCGGCAGCCAAGGCGTGAATTAATAGTAAACCGCCGTAGATGCTGGAAAAAATAGAATGAAAACATGCCGGTATCACACCAAATATAGGGGCCTATTAGGATGGCGGACGGACCTGCGTCCGTCCGCCACCCCAGAGGTGGAGGGACTGTCCGCAGGGGCAGCGGCGGTCCCTCCATGCGAATTAGGATGTGACCGCCACCATGGCGGTCACATCCTGTATTTTTAACATTGCGGCGGATGCTGCTTGAAGCAGCACCCGCCGCAATGTTAAAACTGCAAGCAGTGCATTTGCATGCAAAAGCGGCAGGCACCGCCCGGTGCCTGCCGCTTCGTGCATGCAAATGCAGGGGGTTACCATAGGTACCCCAGATGTGCCCCCCCACCACCCCCTTCACCCTGGGGGCCCGCAACGGGCCCCCAAATAAAAGACTGTATGCCTTTTCGTGGCGGCATTGCCACCGCGGAAAGGCATGTCCCAGGACAAATCCTAATATGGCTGGCGGTGTCTGATAGACACCGCCACCATATTAGAGCTTTTCCGCCGCGGTGTCGCGGCGGAAAAGTGGCGGACGGTCTACCCGTCCGCTGATGACCCCCCAGCCATCCTAATCTGGTGGGGGGTCTTCACACACACCGCAGCAGTGAATCCGCATCCTCCGGGTCGGTGGTGGCTTCTGCCGGCCCGGAGGATGCGGATTCAATGCAATCATAATCGGCCCCTTAGTGTGGAATGAGGTCACAAGGCCAGAGTTTACCACTTAAAAAAAATGCGCCAAGCCATTCATCGACGAGGCATTGAATATTGTGTGAATCAAAGCGCCAAAATGCAATGGGAGATCAGTATTTAAAAGCGCATGCACTTTGGTGCAGGTGTTTGCCAGGTGAAGGAGAAATGATTCACAGGATGAAGTTAGGGCACCTTCTTTCTGTGACAATAGAGCCCTCATTCGACTCATCTTGTTGAACAAATGAATACATCGAGTTTCCCATGCGGGGGCGGGAATAGCACGTTTTTACAGCAGACTACACGTTGGGAGACAGTCACAATGTACAGAATCCCTGCCAGCATACCACAACAATCTTCATTATTTAAAATTAAATAGCTAGCGTTAGCTAGCAACGTAAAAGTTGGTGTTATAGCTGGCCCTGGATTTTTTTTAAGATGCATATTAAATTCAGAGCTTGCGTGTTACACTAGCCGTGCAATTGTATACTCTTGCAAACCAGTGAGTGATCAGGTACAGAAGTGCACTC
The DNA here is from genome assembly GCF_964261635.1 of Lissotriton helveticus. Classification (NCBI taxonomy): domain Eukaryota; kingdom Metazoa; phylum Chordata; class Amphibia; order Caudata; family Salamandridae; genus Lissotriton; species Lissotriton helveticus. Next base: position 1,840,631,575 of record NC_136061.1, read on the forward strand.
CTCGCCCTTTAAAAAAACTTCTTTACCCTCCCTCAGGCATCTATAGGTAAATGACAGAGACCAAACTTTATGGAGATAGGGGCTTCCCAATGGTTCATATCTGCCTATGGCGTAGTGTTTCATACATAAATTAAATTTAAACAAGGTGAAGGGCAGTGTTATTAACCCATGAATGAACCATACAGCTGAATTAGATTGGGCAACAGAAAAAGGTAAAGGTTCCAACTTTTCAATATGAAAAAGTGAATAGGCAGCATTCTTCATAGACATAAACTGTTGTTTTGCAGTAAAAATATAGAAGAGGTATTCATGTAGTCCCAAGGCATTTTTCCAGATTTTAAAGTTTGTAAAGTCCAAGCATAATGGAACGTAATTGATTTTGACCATGGTACAAAACAGACACTTTATCCTGTACAATATCAACAACAGATGAAACAATATTATCTAATCTGTTAATTCTGCAAGAAAGAGAATTAATGATATTATCCACCACTGCAACCACTTTTTCTAAATTAGCTTGATCGATAGCTCTTAATCTAGACGCAGCTTCAATTTGAGACAGTTTCCAGCATATGCCCATCTTTTAGACCTTCCTCCTACAGGGCCTTAACAACATCATTCAAATCAACATCGTCAGACAATTTGGACAAACGAAGCTTAACTGTTGCCAAAGTGGAGTGTTTAAGCCAGTTCTGACATAATTTGCCTACTGAAAAGGTAGTAACAGAATGGGCGCTTTCAAAACGGGGATCCACCCTGACCTGTGCCAGAGGCCAGACCCAGAAAACGATGTTGGCATGAATCTGAAGTTTTATGCTATAATAATCAACCTTTGAGATCCAAACTGGAAATGTTAAGGGGAGGAATTTGGTAATGGGGACTGTAATTCATCAATGGACAGATCTGTGTGATTGTACCATGTAGGGTATTCCCCTAAATCAGGACTAGAAGGAGCATTTAATTTTTTAGATGTAGCCAATCCAAAGCAAGTAGTTTGTGAAATAGTCGAGTTCAAAAACAACATATGGTTCAGGATGAGACATGCACGATGCATCGCTTCAGTGCCTTGCACTTGCCAGCTTTTAGAACCCCAAACAGATTAAAGATTAATAGAATCTTTCCACAGCTCATAGCCCCCTATAGCCAATTGATCAATAAAGGACTTTGAATACAGTAATTTAGTGAGGGTGAGTCTAACTTTGGAAGAGGACTTAGCAGTCATTCTAAAATAAAAGGCGTCAGGATTGGATTGATTAAAATCTGTAAAATAAGTAAACTTTTTCAGAAGAGTTTTCGAGCTGCCTTCAATGGGTGCTGGACAATGTTCCCATTGTGTATAATTAACCACATTCCCAAATGTGTTTGCTTTATACAGAAAAATTATTGCCATCATGTTGGCAGGAGAATAAGTCTGCATAATTAGCTGAGTCTAAGTACAAATCTTCAGCATCAAAAGCAGCATAATATTTCAAATCAGAAAAAAGAGCCTCTACTGCTAGGACATCCCAATCATCAGAGCGTATGTTTTGTTTTACAACATCCCCCATCGAAACACGAAGTACATTGGGGACATTTATAACCTCTGTAGGGCCGTGAATCTGAAATTTAACAGCATCCCATACAATCCCATCTAATACAGGCCTAGCTGTGATGTTGACAAAAGTCTGGTACCTTTTCATTCTTTGCGATGAGGAGTGGGGTGCTAAAGTTCCATATTAACCTAATTGTAGATCTCTCTTTAACATAATGTCCATTTACTAGATGAAATATTACAACCACAAATCCAACTGACATAAATAAAAACATTGAAAAATGCACCAGTCAAATGAAGGTCTAAGGGGTTATCAAAAAATGTATTTTAAACCAAACAGCAAAAATAGAAACTTTCGATGGGGACCCTAATGTTGTAGAGTCAGTGGCAATTGAAAAACGTGACTGGTCAACTGCACTTGTCTGCACACCAGGCAACGAGACATCTGTGGGATAAATGTTATCAGTATCATTCATGGGGATCACCAGCCGGTAGATTCAATAATGGATTAGTAACTGTAGGCATCTCGATGGCAATGGCAGGCCTGATGGTGTTTGCCAAGGCCAAAACAGAATTGCTCAGCATTGCTGGACAAGAGACCACTGGTGTCATATTAAGAAGAATTGGCCACTCGCTGTAATTTGACATTGTCAATGGAGGTGTACCTGTTTTCCTTCCGACCATGAAATGGAGGTAAAATGACTGTTCTTGTACCCTGCACGCCAAGCACAGGAACTGGTGCTCAATAAGAGGGGCCAAACTCCTTCTTGTTCTCCACCTTCTCATGGACCAGGTCACCGACTCAGGGTAGCCAGCCAACTACCGGAATATGAACTGTAGAATCAGATGTGGAGGGCAAATGTTCCTTTGCAAGACTGTCATGAGTCTCTTGTAGGTTCTGTAATACAGCAGAATGATCATCTACGTCAATAGGTGTGTCAGACACCGCCATGTCTAGACCCTCAAGGTCCGGAACAAACATTTTGATGCCAAAGAGCATTTCGTATGGGGTCCGCCCACTCAGAGACCTTCTAGGGAGATTATTAAGTGCACGCTGAAGGCTATGCAAATGGGCCAGCCAGGTTCTGCCAGTACCTAAAACCCTAGCTGTCAAGGATTGCTTTAAGTCACAGTTCATTCACTCCATAAGGGAATTGCCCTCAGGCAGATACAGAACCAAAAATGTTACCTGCACCCCCAATGGCCTCATGGCATCCTTGTACGCCTTAGAGGCGAACGCTGGACCCTGGTCCGAATAAAGGGTGCCACATGCACAAATTCCCAAAAAGACATGCAAATCCCCTATAACAGTTCAAGCATCAGCACAACGTTGTGGCCAGAGACAAATAAAGCGTGTGCACAAATCCACTGCAACTAAGATGTACTTATATGCAGTATCTGAGGAGAAAGAACCGCAGTGATCTAAATAAATACACCCAAGTGGTTTATTAGATATGTACAGCTGTGTTTGTGGTGGATCTGCAGCAGTTGAAGGTTTAATCTGCTGGCAAATGTCACACTTGAGGACATAATCACGCATCTGTTTGTACAATCTGCGCCACCAGTAACGCTGCTGTAAGATAGAGACAGTTGCTGAGATGCCGGCATGCGCCGAGGCCGTGCCCTCGTGAGCGGCTGTTATCAAGGAAAGTCAGCAGTCAATGGTGGGAATCAATCTGTCACCAACATCGTTAATTTTCACATAGGGAACTATATCAGGATTTAAATGATAAGGGTAATTACCTCCCTTCTCTGTTGCAGCAATGGCCGCCAATATGTCATCATCAATCTGACCTTTTGGATTGTGTAACTGCTGCTACTACATATGTTGCTACTACTGTCTTTGCTGCTTCATCAGCAAGACAGTTACCAACAGCATGTACTCCTACGTGCTGGTGACAAAGATTATGAATTACAAACAGGAGCGGCAGATGTTCTGTAAGCTCTGCGACTCAAACCCACAACATTTTGTGTTTGATTGTGCTGCCTTTGGAATCTCAATATTCATTCCGAGTCCAAAAGAATAAATTGTCATTGTAAGACTGAACACAGTAGTAAGAGTCACTTACAATAACTGTAGTCACACAAGGATCAGCGTACTCCAGTGCAAGCACCAGAGCACGTAGCTCTTCCAACTGGGCGGTGCAGTCCCCCAATGTCTTGGTATGCACAACATCTGACTTAAACTCTCCATTTACCATGGAACCCACCACTATTGCACAGGCTGCTGAATAAGCATGCTTTGATTCCGTTGCGGTTGCGCCGAACCGTCAGTGTAAATGATACAATGGAAATCCTCCAGTGGGCGCATAGACAAAGGAGCCGGATGAACAAATTCATACTGCAAGTACTCCTGAGTTTGCAAAGAGGAATCAAAGAGAAAGTGACATCCGGAGACGTCAAGGACGTGGCCCATTGTATCCAACAAGGATGCAAAGCTTTTGAACTTGGTACACTGGCTTTCGCCAGTGCCTCAAGGGAAGGATACGGTACAACATCCAACATGTGTTTCCCCTGCGACAGCGCTCTTTCATGTAGAATTGTCATCTGCACTGCAATTAAAACTTTTTCCACAGAGGAAAATCGCATCTCAGCCGAAGTGTACAGGTGTGACTTGTAAGCCATAGGGACTTTGTCTCCCTCATTAAATGTCAAATACGTGAAACCCACGGCGCCTGGAACAATTCTTACTACCAGGTTTGTGTGGCTGTCACGCGTCAGTAAGTATTTAGATTCAAGTAGATCAGACTGCAAAGATTGCAGTATAACTGAATGTTCTGGCAGTCAGCAAGATTTGGTGAAAGTAGGTTGCACCTAGGCATATAGCAGCTTGATACGCTGGGCATAATCGGAAATGTAACTTCGCCAAAATTCAAAAAATCCAGTAAAGATTGTAGTTTTTTTAGAGTTGTAGGAGTGCACAACTGTGCGCATTTCTCCAGGAAGTGAGGTGATAAACCACGACATTCATTGTTGAGCTCATACCCTAGGAACATCACTGTGTATTCTGCAATTTGTGATTTCGCAAAGTTACATTTGTAAACAAAGTCGGCAAACATAACAATAATGCGGTCAACACTACACAAATGCGGCCATAATTCGTCGTCTGTGAGATAAATATCATCAACATACGAGCATGCAACAGGGTCGAGTCTCTCTAAAAGAGAGACAATATGAGCGGCAAAGATGCCTGGGCTATTTTGTAGCCCATGGCTAATCTTTTGAACTGTTTCTGTTTGCCGCCAGAAGTAAACACCGTCCATTGACTATTAAGAGAGGACAGGTTATGGCTAAAAAAGCCATTGGAAATGTCAAGTGTGATCTTAAACCGTTTTCTCATGAGACTATCCACAAGGGCAGAACTGTGAGTATTCTGTACCACGCAGGTCCGACAATGAGAGTTCAAATGGCGATAATCCAATACTAAGTGGTACGACACATCAAGTTTGGTCACAGTAAAAAGAGGATTATTCATGGGTGACACACATGATTCAATCACACCTTAATATTCCAATCGTTCAAGGATTTGGCATTGGGGACATCCCCCTTAACATTGGCAAGGATGAGAGCGTAAACTATGTCAAACGCTCCGACAAGCCTCATTCCCAATTCTACTGCCGCCTACGGGCTGTGTTGATCCTGAACATGCATGATCACAGAGGGCAGGACAGTCATAGATGAATGCCGAAGCACTTTGCATAGACTGCTGCAAATACTTTACCCCAGGTCTCACAATTTGTTACCTCTGGTACTAAGTCTTTCTGCAAACTAATGGTCAGAATCCTGTGTTTCCCAACAAGAGTTGTATTAGGAAATACTGCTTCCAGTTGGTCAAATTTCTCAGCAAGCCTATAAGGCATCTCCTCCTTATCCTGGGGGCTATTGCCCATAACCGAATTAATCATGACAGGACTAATTTTAATCCCAGCCGGTCCAACTGGTTGCGCCGCAGCTCCAGGTGCCCCATCTGGATGTTGCGGGAGATGTATTACACTAAAGTGTATATTGCGGCATAGAGTAATCGTAACTCGCCTATAGGGACGGCCAAATAACATGGATGCGGTGTGCAACCGGCCAAGACAGGCCAAGTGGCCCCTGGAATAGACAAGGGACCTAACCGAACCGCAGATAAGGTGAGGGGGAGGGCGCCATTAAACCAAACTTGATGCTGCCAAGCAGAAAGCGGAACCTCCTGTGTCCTATGTGGTGCAAAGTCCGCAGGCACCGCCGTGGGCGAGTATTTATGGTATGCATCATCATCCGCATTCACAGCTAGAAATGTAACGCAAGAGTAGAAAAGCTCAAACGGGTAAGCCGCTTCTGCACTAATCACAAAGATTCCTTCAGCGGACACCCCATACTGATTGAAGTGATTGCGGAGTGGCACAGGACTATGCTGAGCTATGTCAACGTCAGCCATAAGGACACAGTAGGGAACACAATTCAATTAAATGTGGCACAAATGGGTAGTAACTCATAAATTCAAGCTTGAATGAACCTATAACACATCCGTATAGGTAGGTTAATCCGTCACTACTGTCAACTGGAAACAGGAGTGAGGGTGTTGTGGACAGTTATAAGCACTACACGAGTGTCTCAAATATGAGACCAAACGTGCGCCATGTTGCGGGGATTCTGCTCATGCACAGAACTGTGCTCAGGAACCCAGGACCTCAGTGAATTGTGGTGTACCAAAAAACTCAAAAACAAAACAAGTATGTGGAGGGTCAAGGGGAATATTTAATGACCTGTCTGCTCATACCCCTATACACGATATACAACACACAATAGAGCTGACCAGGTCTGGAAAAGTGTGTAGCTGTACTGGCGAGGGTGCAAACATGGATGCATGAATGAACGTATGGTGCTGAGAATCACTGACTAGTTGAATCCCATCAGACCACCCATTCAGGTGGAGTTTACGTCATGTGGGATGTTACTGATCATTCCAGAACACAACCGACCATGTAGTGCCGATATGGGAATGGATGTTAGGAAACTAGCCGTGATATTCATCATGAAGTGATGTATAATAAAGTGCAGTGCTTATGTGACAGTAGTGAAATAAAATTGACTACACAGGCGTTTGTAAAATGTTCAAACCACACTCCTTGTGTCAAGACTTAAAAACACGCCGAGTAATACGATTACCCTGTGGCGTTGTGCAATTCGGTCGACATGTTTCAGCCGATGGGGCATTACCCCGGCTTTCTTCAGGACCATAACCAGAAATGCTACTACACAAATGAGTGAAATATTAGATCAATAAGAGACAATGTACTGAGGAAAAGGTACATATCTACCAGGAACCATCACATTTGAATGCCCACTGGAAGGAAAGGAGAACATCTTCTTCCTAAAAAAACAAAGAATGTTTTACAACAGCACCATCCATCAACCAAACATCCATAAAAAACACACAAGCCGCACAGACAGAACACAATTGCATGAATGATTTGCCTTCAGCGTAATATGAAAAGCAAAATAGCTCAAAACAACATGAGGCATTTCCTCATGGTGTTACTCACCCAGCTTTGTGTGGGTGAAGGCCTCACCTCACCCGGCAACCGCTCGGGAGTATGAGGCCCCGCTCTGTAGTGTAGAAAAAAGGAAACCATGAGTGCACAGCTCTATAGTATCCAAGCCAATTGCTCTGTTAGGGTGTTAAGACTTTCCGTATTCACAGAAGGTATTTAGGAGTCCTAAAGTAAGGAGTCTTAACTTTACTACTCCTAAACTGTGAAAAATCCTAACTTTAAGACTTTCGGTATTCACAGAAGGCATTTAGGAGTCCTAAAGTTAGGAGTCCCAACTTTACTACTCCTAAACTGAGAAAAATCCTAACTTTAAGACTTTCGGTATTCACAGAAGGCATTTAGGAGTCCTAAAGTTAGGACTACTAACTTCTGTGAATACCAAAACGAGTAAGTGCCTTCTGTGAGTACCGAAATGAGTAAGTGCCTTCTATGAATACCACAATGGTAGTAAGTTTAGGATTTTGTCTTAAGGTAGTTCTGCGAATCAGGCCCAGTGTCTCCGCCATGTAATTTGCCAAGGTGGTTGAGGCTGCAATACAATAAACTATGCAGCACCAACGATTCCTTTACTCCGAGGTCCCCCATTTGACTAGCTATCTCAGGCAGGATGCTATATATTGGATAGAATTTGAGGCTTCATTAGACCTCGTTGTCCTTGTTGTATTGGGCAGTATAGAATTGTACTTGCTATCCTAGTGGTCTGTCTGTCCCGTGTGAAGTGGTTAGTGAATGTTTGCAACAGTTTTAAGATTACACGGGTCACTGACAAGTCTATGGTCTAAAATATGTGCAAAATCTGGGGCAGGATATTTACTTTTGCTGCGACCATGAGAAGTATTTATTGTGTCTGGACTGCGCATCTTTCTTTACCTCTGTTAGCATGATTCATGTTTACTTCTTGGGGTATGATGTGGCCCAATTGAATCCCCCAAAATGTTATAGACCCAGCATTCCATTACAGAGTCAAATTGTGTAGAGGGTCTTATTTATGAGCGCCATGTGTGACTTTTGTATCACATAAAGCGGTGAATGAATGATACAGGGCTCTTATTAAGATTTATGAGGCCATGCAAAGCCACCCTATGTGGCTTTGAGTTGCCTCTTAAATCTTGGGTAAGGTGACGCAACACAAATCATTGCATCACCTTACTCTGCACTCAGGAGGCATTCCATGGGCATTGCAGTGGGTTTTCCAATGCACCCCCCATGGAATTTGACGCTGCCCCAGATTTACAAAGTGATGTAAACCTGGAGAAGAACCAGGGGGCATATTATCAAGAACAGCGGTAAAAATGATCGCCGGATTAGCGACAGAAAACTGCCGCTAAATCGGCTTGAATATATGCCCTTGATAACTCAAATAGAAGTCCCTGTTCTGGTGTGAATATGGGCTTCTATTGGAATTCTCTAGGGCATATTATCAATCCCATTATCACCGCTTTAGCTGCAGTTTTCTGGCGCTAAACCGGCGATAATTTTACCACCTTTCTTGATAATATGCTCCCAGATCCGTACGCCTTCCCAAGGTGAGGCATAATGAGGACAAATATGTTTATTTCTCTTTGTTTTTCCTCTTTCCATGTGTGCTGCATTTTGCAGCACACGTGGAACAAGGATAACGCCTCTTTTGTGCAGTTAAGTGCACTTCCTGTACAAAAACAATCCTGCCTGCAATGGAGGCACTATTGCACCGTGCTGAAAGGGTGCCTGCATTGGCGTTTGGCTGCTAAAACAGCACATGCCAAAAGAACAGGGATAGACCAATCATATTGCTTAAATATGGTGCATTCTTGCCTAATGCCAAAATTCCATGAATTAGCCCTTAAATGTAATTTCTTTGGACACAGAATCAAACCTTCTGACTTCGATGTATTCATTTTTAAATTGCAATTGCTTGTGCTTTTAAGGCAGCAACTCTAATCCGGACAAATCTCTCACCATTACTTCGACAGACAAACAAGGAAGTTGGATGAAAGAAGATATATGTGTGAAGGACCCGGAGGCATGCCTATGCATGCATAAATGCCCATTAAAAGGCTAATGTGTTGACTTCTCAGCTCCATTAAATTCTACTAGACAAAAACTGGACACTCACTCTTTCACTTCAGAAATATGAGTGTGATGTGGAAGCAGATCTTTCTTGGCGGTTAACTGCAACTACAATGTGTTGGGTTCCATGCACCGTATTTCCTGGAACAACAAGCCTGTTCAATTAAGGTAGGAGGGGTATTCCCCAAACCAAATACTGGTTGTGAAAAGTTCTTCTGAAACCATTACAGGCAAAACACCCGCTGATGGAAAGGACAGGCCTTTAAAAGAAAACAAAACAAAACATGATTTTCAGGATTCTTTCTTTGGTATTTCCGGCATAGACTTCAGCTTTTCAAAAAATGCCAGGCTGTATACTTCCTCATTGGGGAGGGCTTCCACTCAGTCACACTCTTATGGTGGGAATGAATGTAGATATTTATTCGTCGAGTTATGGGTAAGAGAAACAAATAGGCATGCAATCTATTCATTTACAAAAATAGTATTTCTGAGACTTTAACAGGGTTTTAAAAGGCCCGGGATCCAAAGTTGAGTAGTAGGGCTATAGTTTCAAAGTGTGTTTTGATTGGTCGGACCCAGTAAATGACAGATACCGGAGAGAAGATCTACAAGATAATGGAAGAGCGCGGGCTAGTTTGTGGAAGCAGCTGAATTTTGAAACTGGTGGCACGTAAACCCCTGCTCAAATTGACCCCCTCAAGCCAGCAGTCCCCACGTTACCCCCCTCAAAGGAGCAGTCCATGCAGCTAGAGAGAGGGTTATGTGCTCTTTAAAAAATCTGCTTAATGTTTTTACCTACCAAACAACTATTAATGAGAGATTCTTTCAAAATAATATAAATGTTGCTGCTCCTGTCGAGTAGTCGAGCATTGGCATATAGCTGCATTCCCATGCCAGAAACTCCACCTCCCTTTTGTAGGGGTGAGGTTTTCAAGGAGTGAGGAGATGGTGAACAGTGGCCAGTTCAATCCCCTTCACCCCTGCTTCCAGTGAAGTCATGCAGGTCCGGATTGGGAACTAGTGGATTTATTGTCCTGTTCCCATCAGTGATTTACATCTTTTGTGGGCTGCAGCGAAACCCATCCTACTAATCACCCTTTCAGGCCAGGGTATTTTGCACGCTGTAGCTGATTTCTTTATGTGCTGCTGATATTTCTTTTGTGTGTACTTTTGACTTGTGACTTGCAGCTGGGGTTACAGACTGATTTAAATTGATTCAGTATTAGAAAACATCCAAGAGAAGTGATCACAAGAGGTGGTTTCTGAACTGTTCCTCTGGAATGCATCAGTGGGGGCCCTATTTGAAAGTAGTGGCACCCCAGTATTCCCTGGAATGTTTTGCAAGCCTGAACAGTCGGACACTCCTTAGACTAGAGAGGGCCACCAGACTGGGGTGTCCCATATCCCCCACCTGACCGCCCTGTTTATGAAACCCCGGGCCTGGTGGGTCCTGCAGTCAGATGAGGTGGTGAGAACTAAATGTGTCTCTCAGACGTATGTTCTGTGCTCTCCATGCCACTGGAGTCAAGCTACCCTGAAAGCCCAAAACCAGTACTAGGATGCGTGTTTCCAGTCCAGGGAGGACCTGGCCTGGCTGTTTGGCTGGACTGTTCCTATTGGGCGCTGGGTCAAGACTGATTTGCATATGGCTGGGTCCAAACTGGATGGCATGATGAGCAAAAAAAGAATGGATTTAGGCCCAGATATCTGTACTGCTGTAAATGTATGACATTGTTCTGCATTCTGTCCATCAATTGTTCTTTTTGCATTTGTCACCCCGAGTGGGACGGGTATGCCCAGACATGGGTCCCATGCTCTCCACGGCACTGGAGTCTAGATCTCCTGGCTGATGAGGGCTAAATCCTGAAACTGGTCCTAGGATGCATGTTTCCAGTCCAGGGAGGACCTGGCCTGGCAGCTTGGACTGAACTGTTACTATTGGGCGCAAGGTCAAGACTGTTTGCATATGGCTGGGTCCAAACTGGAATTGTATGGTGAGCAAAAAAAACAATGGATTTAGGCCCAGATCTCTGTACTGGGATGAATGTATGAAATTGTTCTGCATTCTGTCCATCAATTGCTCTTTTTGCATTTGTCACACCGAGTGGGACGGGTATGTCCAGGCGTGGGTCCCTTGCTCTCCATGCCACTGGAGTCGAGCCATTGTATCTGATGAAGTCTGAAAGCCCGAAACCAGTCCTAGGATGCGTGTTTCCAGTCCAGGGAGGACCTGGCCTGGCAGTTCTGCTGGACTGTTCCCATTGGGTGCCGGGTCAAGACTGATTTGCATATGACTGGGTCCAAACATGAATTGCATGGTGATCACAAAAACAATGGATTTAGGCCCAGATCTCTGTACTGGGGTGAATGTATGACATTGTTCTGCATTCTGTCCATCAATTGTTCTTTTTGCATAACAAAGAATGTACCACACATTTAAAGAATAACACTCTATGAAAGAACGCAGAAATCCACGGGAGAACACAGAGCGTAGAGAACACTGACCAGAATGCTAAGCCTGAGGGAGACCTTGCTCTGCACTGAGATACATACATAATACTGTTGTGTAGTCAAGGCTTCTAGAATATTCTTATATCCTCGTGATGAGGGTATTTGTGGTCCTACAAGATCCATACTCATTTTTATAAATGGCATGCCTATAATGGGAATAGGCTGTAACTGATTAGGGATTTGGGAATAGGCTGTAACTGATTAGGGATTTCTAGGAATTAGCCAGAATGGGACTGAATAATGTGTTGTGTTATATTTATCTATAGCTCAGGAGAATGAATAAGGCATTCTAAGGGCCATTCTTTGTTTTCTGACCTCCTGCCTACTGATGCACTAAATCCAAGGAATGAAAGATGTAACACAGCCAGGTGAAGAAAGGCTAAGTGCGCATGATTGTGTGGCTGGCGCAAGAAGACCAGCCAAACTGTCATGCGCATCATGATGCATACATATTTACTCTTCCCTTTGACCCGAGCCCCACTCCACCCTAACCTGGCCCAGTAGCCCACACCAAAAATAAAACGCATGTTATTATCATTTTATTTTTCCTTTTGCTATTACTCTGATCGCCTTATTGGAGATGTCGCCGCTGCAAAAGTTCCAGTCGCATGATAAATTTAGCTGCCCTATCAAGTGTCACAGCTCATTCCATAAAAGCTTGATTGAGCACGAAATGTAGGCCCTGTTGGAGAGACTATGGTATGGCAGAGACTTCACTAAGTTCTAGGCAGTGTCCCTGGTGCAACATTTTATTTATTTTTAATTTCTGTATTGTTATCTTACAGTGCACTTGGACTGAGAGTAGTTGGTAGTAGAATGCTTCACTTGAAATAAGAAAACAGGAGAATACATAAGTCTGTAGTCAGAATTTAACACGTCAGGGAACTGCAACAAACTAAAGAATATACAGTGTGCATTGGGCTCTGGGAAAGCTCGGGAGAACCGTGTTGAGAGTTAGCTAGGGAATTGATGAAAGAAATATGGTTTTGAGGCGTTTCCTCAGGGTGGTGAGGACATATGTGTAATTAGTTCTAGGAGTAGAGGGCAGAGTCCAGGCGGTAGTGGTGGCCCATTCAAGGATCATTTCAGTGTCGAACAGTTCTGAATTTGGGAACTTCAGGAAGTATATTGACCTGACTTCTGTAGACCTTCCAGTTATCGAAGGTTGTTGTATTTTGTAGTTTTATTGGTAGACATCAGAGTGTGGATAGCATGTTTGCCATGTATGTGACGTCTGTTTGTTGATGTGTCATGCCTGAGATGACAAACTGTGACAAACTTCTCCATGATTACTTTGGGTCCACAGGCCACAAATGCCACTCAGCAGTTAGAATGCCTGCAGGTGAGTGATGTGTCAATCAGCATGACTTAAACTGAGTAGTAGTGACAAGCCTGCCCATCAAGTGCAAAATAGTTTTTGCAGGGGCGATATGTTTTTTGTTGGAATTGCATTTTCAAAGTTTTGTCTGCTATGACAAAACCGTTCGCTGCTGTTTTTGGGCATTTAAGGAAAATTCGGTGACAAGTTCTTTTTTTTTCAGGTCATAGGAATAGAAGATTGTGTTTTAGCAACCTTGTTTATGGGCGGTATGAGCATGAGAGCCTAATCAAAATAAAATCCAACAGTTGTTACTTAGGTTGGTAGTGACTGTGTCAACAATTCTTATTTAACTGAGTACAGGATGGAAGGGACTAATTGGCTCCTGAGAGAGGACGAAATCAGAAGAGATTCAGTCTGTTGTGTTTAGTAATAGAAAGTTATTGGTCATCCAGTATTGCAGCTGTACATGACAATTTCTCAGAGTGATGATGTCTTCGATTTGTGGTATTTTTAGATACAACTGAGTGTGGTCTGCATTCATTTTTGATGATCAGATTCAAGTGTCTGGTGTAAAGATTAATTATGGATGGGGCTAGGATAAAACTTGTGGTACACCACATGATACTTAAGCGTTAGCCTTTATGTAGTGCCTAGTCCTCACTACATGGTGAGGACAAAGGCAAACCAATTCAGTATCTTTCCCAGTCCTGCCAAGTACCATGCATCATGCTTTAGACTAACGTCGTGGGCCGCATCACCGCACTAAAATGCGAAGTCACGCATTTATTGCACCTTCGACACTGTCAAGTCAAAGCGCCATAATTAACACAGAGAAAAGCATGGCTTGGTTGTATCAAATATCTTTATGGTCGATTATCAGGCTTCTGATAGCTGTCGGGAGCAACTCGGGCTCTGTCTATGAGCTGGACAACATTCTAACATAGTGAAAAAAACACATGACTGGCCTGCCGAAACAACACATGCATAATCCATTCCAGGCAGCGCCGACCATGCCTTGTTGTTTTCCGGCTCCGCAGGTCATGAGGAGATCAATTAACATTGTCAATTTCAGGTGGGTCAGCTGTCTGCAACTTTCTTTTTCCTTAGGAACGCCCACCACCAATGAAGAAACTGTAGCCTGGCGCCTTTCCTTCGTGCGGAGACCCCTACTCCGCACTCACAATCTATGCTCACTGAGGATGCATTGGCCAGGTCAGACTCTGCCTGCAGGGACTCGAGTCCTCAGGCTGACCCATCACCCTCTGACCCAGGTGCCTGTGGCCACAAGACATTGGTACAGGACCCTGGCCTGCCCTCCCTGTTGTTGCAATTAATAAGAATTGCATTTAATGTAATAGCAGGTGACTAAACTGGAAGGGTCATCTCAGCCCTGAAAGTATTTAACAATCCCTTCCAATTGGGCCACGCCCTGTGAAAGGAGCCCCCTCTCCCAATGCAGCCCCAGATATCGGCACGTACACACTGGAAAGCTCCTGCCCACAGCAGTACACTATAGATAGCTCTCGACTGAGGACCCAAGCGGTCCAAGGCCATCAAAGTGACAATCATGGAGAGTAACCTAGCGCAGTGGCAGTTAGTGTCAGTTCATCAACCAGAATAGCCAACTCTCTCAGCAGTACAGACAGCCACCTACAGCCAGTCTACAGCACTACTGTGTGCAGCTTGAGTGACTCTCATTCCAACAGCCTGGTTAACCCCTTCACTGCTGGCAGGATTCCCTTGCTGTGCTGGGGGGCGCGCACAGCACCCCCATGCTCATGACGAGCTCAGCTCGTCATGAGCCATGGTGCTCCAGTGCTCATGTCGAGCTGAATTCTAAAGGCAATTTATGAGTTCTGTTGTGTGATCAGATGGTAACCAAGTAGTCCAACAAATGCAATTTTGTATCCCACCGCTGATCCACCAATGTGAGAAAGTGGCTCTATATATACTGGACTAGAAGGAAATACAGTGTGTATAGAGTCCACCAACCCCAGAGGTATAACAGAGGTTAAAGTCAGAACTGACCTCACTCTCCAAAATGGTAGCTTGGTCGAGCGGTAAAGCAGCACCAGAGGACAGTGTAAAGCATTTGTTGTACACACTCAGTCAGCAAAAGGTTTCACACACTCAAGAACTGAACTCCAGGCCAATTGTTGTTATATCCTCAGATATTGTTGTTTTATTTTTAGAACCAACAGTTATAAAAATATACTTTGCAAGGTACGAGTACTCTCATGTAAATACTTTGCAGAGGAGCAATAAGTTTGTACACACAATAATTACAGGATAGCTAATAAGCAACAGTTCTTAAACACACTCTAGCATTGAGCTCAATGGGTTTTTCATAGGAAAGTACAGTTCATTACTTTATGGATTACTTTGGTAGTTCCAGGACTAGATCTTAGATTCAGTCCTGGGGTCTAAGCTGAAACCAGATTAGCAAAAACGTTTTAGTTACTGTGATGCGTTTTTCTGAATATAAAGCTGTTTTAAAAGTTCACACTTAGAAACTTTTCAAGATGATTCTGACAATGTTACACAATGGGAGGAAATTCAGGTTACAGGTAAAGTACGATCGCGTTACTTTTGTAACTCAGCACTAGTCTCCTAGGGCCAGCACTGGGGGCTTAGCTCAAAACAGGTAGGTAATTGTGTTTCAGTATTTCGAACGATTTTTATAGAATATTTGCAGTTTTCAAAAGTAGACAGAAGAAATTTCATAGAAAAGCAGGCAATGGGTTCCTATGGAGAAAATACAGGTTACTAGTAAACCCGCTAGGGATTACTTTTGCGGTTCAGTACTGGGCTGAAAGATACAGAACTGGCTTCTCTCCTGATCACAGGTGAGTATTTTCGAATTCGGACTTTGGCTGATTTTATAGGAATATTTTCAGTTTTCAAAACTTCACACTTAGAAAATTTTCGAGTCAAAATGGGTCAATGTTATCCAATGGCAGGTAAGTGAATTACCGGTTTCCAGTTGAGTACTTGGTTGGTGAAGTTAGGGTTCTGGGTGTAGACTCAGGGGTCCCCCAGGGTCAGATGAGTACAGTTAGTTCAGTCCCAGCGGCGCAGGGGCGGCCGGGTGCAGAGGTAGGTAGGCCCAATGTTATCCAATGAGGGAAAGGGGGCCTTCGGTTGTTGGCGGCTGGTTAGCGGGCCACGCGGCTCTGGGAGCTGGGCTCCTGGTCACTTGCTCAGGGCAAGGGGGGAAGTAAGATAGGACAGAGAGGTCCCAGCCAGCGGCACTCGGGCAGCTGGGTGCAGGGTACTTTTGAGCCGTCAAAAGTTATCCAATGAGGATCTTGAAAAAGGAACTAAGGCTGCAGGCTCTGGGACGGTGACTCTCCAGGGGCGACCAGCCCTTCGAGAGGTAAGTTGGGATCTTGGAGCACAAGTAGGTAACCCAAAGGGAGGCACAGGGGGTCGTGGGGCACCGGGTGCAGGGATGTCTTTGGGGGTCAGAAAAGCTTACCCTCGGCTGGTCGCGGTTGGGGTGGCCCCTGGTTCTGAGTCTGCAGGTGTCGGCTGGTTCGTCGAGGAGGGTCTTTGGGCGCTGGACTTCGGGTCCCAGTCGCTGGGAGGACGTCCTCGTGGTCTTGGTTCGGGTTGGCCCGGCCCGGGCTCGGCTGGTGCAGAGTGGGCTTGTCCAGAGCTTCCTGGTGGGCACCAGGTGGGTTGTTGCAGCAGAGCCTCTGCTGGTGGGAGTCCCACTCTTCGAGAGGGTCAAGGCAGGCAGGTCCTCCAGGTGTCCCAAGGTTGCTGTCCGCGGAGGTCGCCGGGATTAGGCAGGAGCAGGTTTCAGGATCAACAGCCCGGTAGGGCTGGGGCCAAGTCAGTTGTTGTTGTCCTGTTGTTAGCAGCTGCGCGGCGGGTCTTCTTCTTCTTGATCTTCTTTCTTCTTTTGATATCAGGATCTGAGGAAGGAAGGTTGAGGGAGCCCATAAATACTAAATTTAGGGGTGTTACAGGTAGGGCAAGGGCAGGGACCAATGGGTCCCTGTCCTGGTGTGAGGACACCCCCTAGCCTGCTCCTCTCCTGTGGGCGGGGGGCAGGAGCCTAGCTGGGATTGGGCAGGGCTCCCCATCTACAAGATGGCGGGAGCCTGGGGTCGTGCTTCACCTCGTCTCCTCCACCTGAGGGGTGGAGTTGGCAAAGGTTGGCACACCCTCCTTCCTGATGTAGTTTTTCCCATCAGTCTTCCCACCAAAGTGGGGGTAGAACAGGTGGGGGGCCAGTTGCTGGGTACAGCAAATGGTCTGGAGAAGCTCTCAGAGGCAGAAGCTTCCCCCTGTCCATCCTGGGGGAGGACATAGCACCTCGCCCAGGATGTGCTTTGTAGCAGGGCCAGGAGAGCGGGGGCTGTCAATCCAGGGGGCCAGCAACATGTCTGCTGTGTGGCAGCCTCTGCAGCCACTCAGCCAGACGTGGGTTGTAGGTTAGGTTTTCAGTGGGGCATCTCTAAGATGCCCTCTGGTGCATTTTACATTAAATCTCACACTGGCATCAGTGTAGCGTTAATGTGCTGAGAAGTTTGGTACCAAACTTGTCAGTCTTCAGTGCAGCCATTATGGTGCTGTGGAGTTCGTAATGACAACCTCCCAGTACCATATACTCTTAATGGCATCACTGCACTCACAGTGTCCAGGAATGGTCCTGGGTACTGTAGGGGCACAGGCCTTCCTGACGTAGTTTTTCCCGCCAGTCTTTCCGCCAAAGTGGGGGTATAATGGGTGGGGGGCCAGGCGGTATGCCTTTGAAGCTTCTCCCTGTCCATCCTGGGGGAGAAGACATAGCACCTCACCCAGGATGTGCTTTGTTGCAGGCCCAGGAGAGTGGGGGTCTCTCCACCCAGGGGTCCAGCAACATGTCTGCTGTGTGGTAGCCTCTGCAGCCACTCAGCCAGAAGTGGATCGTAGGGTAGGCTTTCAGTGGGGCATCTCTAAGATGCCCACTGGTGCATTTTATATTAAATCTCACACTGGCATCAGTGTGGGTTTAATGTGCTGAGAAGTTTGGTACCAAACTTGTCAATCTTCAGTGTAGCCATTATGGTGCTGTGGAGTTCGTAATGAAAACCTCCCAGTACCATATACTCTTAATGGCATCACTGCACTTACAGTGTCCAGGAATGGCCCTGGGTACTGTAGGGGCACAGGGCTCATGCACCTGTGCCCACACCACTGGCATAGGGCACCCAGCTAGAGGGGTGACTGATGTATGCCAGTTCAGTGGGTTTGCGAGCATGGCACACAGGGATGCGTGCCATGTCGACTCTTTGTTTAGATCTGTACCTATGCACTCACCCTGCAAAGGCAGTGTGTGGGTAACAAGGTTCAGGACCCCTAAGGGTGGCACAATAAGTGCTGCAGCCCTTAGGAGTCTTTGCTGGTCACCATGCCCTGGGTACCTAGGGTACCATTTACTAGGGGCTGATAAGTGGCCAGAGATGCCAATTGGGTTTTGTTTCAACACAGTTTTTAGGGAAGGATCACAGGCCCTGGGTACCTGATTGGCAGGGACTCAGGGCACACTCAGTCAAGCACATCAGTAGTTCAGAAAAAAGTGGGGGCATACCAAGGCAAGAAAGATGGCACTTTCTCACACAACCCCCCCAAACGAAAGCTGATGAGACTAACCTTGCCCTAGGGAGTCTTCTTTGTCTAACCGCATGCGCGCTAGCGGTTTTCCCGCTGTGCGCTGCGTTTTTTTAAAAGCTGTGTTACATGACGAGCTCAGCTCGTCATGAGCGTACGAGCGTCGTAACTCATGACGAGCTGAGCTCGTCATGAGCGCGGAAGGGGTTAAGTGGAAGAACCTGGAAAGTCCATCTGCATTGGCATGGGCAGTCCCTGGTCTGTGTTCCACTTCAAAGTCCATACCCTGTAGGGAGATGGACCATCTCAGTAGTTTTGGATTTTCCCCTTTCATCTGCATTAGCCATCTGAGAGGTCTGTGGTCAGTTTGAACCAGGAAGTGAGTCCCAAACAGGTAGGCCCTCAACTTCCTCAGAGACCAAACCACAGCAAAGGCCTCCCTCTGCAATTAAGTATGGGCCGAAAATTCGTTCCGCTCGCGGAATTGGTGGATTTTCCGCAATTTCGTGATCCGCAAATCTCGCGTAATTGCGGAAAAATCTGCCAATCCGCAAGTGGGACGAATGTTTTCCAGGAAGCACTTACAGGGTTACAGCAGGTGCCCAAGTTGAAGCTAATTTCTTTGTAACCATTTACAAAATGGTTACAAAGAAATTAACTTCAACTTGGGCACCTGCTGTAACCTGTAAGTGCTTCCTAAGTGGCGCCTCCAGAGTTCGTTGCCTACTTGCAACTATTCTCTGACCCTGCTCTGACCCTCGAAGCAGGGTCCGAGAATAGTTACAATTATGGCACAATGCTCCTGTCACAAAAATTAAACCTCAAAAGGAAGCACTTTCAGATAAGGAAGCAAGTGCCGGACTTGAAGCTCAAATTCAGTAACACATTAACCAGCCCCAAAATAATTTGTCTCGGTTGAGGCTGGCTGGGCAGGTGTGCTTTCTCCCCATAATCTACAGTGGTGAACCAGAGGGTGCTGTGATGAACCAGAAGGTGCAGTGGTGAACCAGAGAGTGGCAGTGGTGAACCAGAGGGTGGCAGTGATGAACCAGAGGGTGGCAGTGGTGAACCAGAGGGTGCTGTGATGAGCCAGAGGGTGGCAGTGGTGAACCAGAGGGTGGCAGTGATGAACCAGAGGGTGGCAGTGGTGAACCAGAGGGTGCTGTGATGAACCAGAGGGTGGCAGTGATGAACCAGAGGGTGGCAGGGGTGAACCAGAGGGTGGCAGTGGTGAAACAGAGGGTGCTGTGATGAACCAGAGGGTGGCAGTGATGAAACAGAGGGTGACAGTGATGAACCAGAGTGTGGCAGTGGTGAACCAGGGGGTGGCAGTGATGAACCAGAGGGTGGCAGTTATGAACAAGAGGGTGGCAGTGATGAGCCAGAGGGTGGCAGTGGTGAACCAGAGGGTGCTGTGATGAACCAGAGGGTGACAGTGATGAAACAGAGGGTGGCAGTGGTGAGCCAGAGGGTGGCTGTGATGAACCAGAGTGTGGCTGTGATGAACCAGAGGGTGGCTGTGATGAACCAGAGGGTGGCAGTGGTGAACCAGAGGATGGCAGTGATGAACCAGAGGGTGGCTGTGGTGAACCAGAGGGTGGCAGTGATGAACCGGAGGATGACAGTGGTGAACCAGAGGGTGGCAGTGGCGAACCAGAGGATGGCAGTGATGAACCAGAGGGTGGCTGTGGTGAACCAGAGGGTGGCAGTGATGAACCAGAGGGTGGCAGTGATGAACCAGAGGGTGGCGCTGCTAACCTGCCCGGAAGCCCTGTGGGTGTGAGCCCCCACGCTGCTGAGCTGCCCAGGGGTTGTGAGCCCCCGCGCTACTGAACTGCCCCGGGGCCCAGTGGGTGTGAGCCCCCGTGCTGCTGAACTGCCCCGGAGCCCTCTCAGTGTGAAAATCATTTGTGCTCAATAGCCTGGGAGCCCTCTGGGTGTGAGCAAACATTGTGTTAAGTGCCCCCCTGCCCCCAGTACATATATACCCATACCGCACAGCACCATTATGCTCTTGCACCATGAAGTCTGGTGCCTGGATGCTCCTGATCCGAGCAGGTGGTACCACCGTCTCGTGCAGTCAAAATGTAAAGTCATAACTTGCTACACAGCACCAATAAACACGTGTCCCCCCTGGCAGCGGTATGCGCATGTACCAGGCGTGCAGCACCCACATGCCACTGCACCCTACTGCCCAGCGCCAGCATATGCATGTACGGGGCAGTTTAGTATGAGATGGGACATTGTGCAGCAGTAGCAGCTGCATGCGCCTGAACCCACTGGGCAGGATCATAATGGCTTTGCACCAACACGCGCAGCAGAGCC
Organism: Lissotriton helveticus; assembly: GCF_964261635.1. Lineage (NCBI taxonomy): Eukaryota > Metazoa > Chordata > Amphibia > Caudata > Salamandridae > Lissotriton > Lissotriton helveticus. Next base: position 1,840,652,450 of record NC_136061.1, read on the forward strand.
ATCTTGGACATCTGAAGGATTCTGGGGTCCTGTGCCAAACGTATTTTTGCATCCATGAATTTCCCGAGTGCCATCCCCGTGTAGCTCCTGTGACCAGGAGGCTGCTTTCTCCTCATCTGCTGCTCGGCTCGGTCTCTGACCCTTTATAAACAGGATGCATGTGAACTCGCATAGCAGCCCTGCCCGTTTGGCCCCGTCCACCACACACTAGCGGTATGAAACGTCTTCCCGCCCGTCCCCACTATAATGGGCAGCTCACTCAAGGACCTCGGCGCCTTTTGGCGCACTGGCAAAGTTACAAGCACACGTGGTCACATATTTGTGCAAATGGCAAAAAAAATCTGCGAGTGCGCAGGACAATTCGCGAACTCGTGGATTTTTTTTGCCATTTCGCGCGAATTCGCGAATCGCGAATTCGCAAATTTCGCCCATACTTACTCTCAATGGCACTCCAACGCTGCTCTTTGGGGAGTAGCCTCCTACTTATAAAAGCAACAGGTTGGTCTTGGCCTTCCTCATTGATCTGGGAGAGGACTGCTCCTATCCCCAGCTCTGAGGCATCAGTCTGCACTATGAACTGCTTGGAGTAGTCTGGGGCTTTTAGAATGGGTGCAGAGCACATTGCTTCTTTCAGGGTGTCAAAAGCCTTTTGGCAGCTAACAGTCCAGTTCACTTTCTTGGGCATTTTATTGGAGGTAAGTTCTGTGAGGGGAGTCACAATAGACCCATATCCTTTCACAAACTTCCTGTAATATCTAGTCAAGCCAAGAAATGCCCTGACTTGAGTCTGGGTGGTTGGAGCTGCCTAGTCCAGGATGCTCTGGATCTTGGGCTGTAAGGGTTGGACCTGGCCTCCAACAACAAGGTGGCCCAGGTACTCCACAGTGTCCTACCCTATCTGGCATTTGGATGCCTTGATAGTCAGTCCTGCAGATTGCAGGGCTTTTAGAACCTTCCTAAGGTGGATCAGGTGATCCTGCCAGGTGGAGCTAAAGACAGCAATATCATCAAGATAGGCTGCACTGAAGGATTCCAACCCAGTCAGGACTTGGTTCACCAACCTCTGGAAGGTGGGAGAGGTATTCTTTAACCAAAAAGGCATCATAGTAAATTGATAGTGCCCATCAGGGGTGGAGAATGCTGTTTTCTCTTTGGCTCCTGGCGCCATGCCAATTTGCCAGTACCCTGCAGTCAAGTCAAAGGTGCTTAGGAATTTGGCTGCCCCTAGTTTGTCTATCAACTCATCTGCTCTTGGAATGGGGTGAGTATCTGTCTTGGTGACAGAGTTGAACCCTCTATAGTCCACACAAAACCTCATCTCTCTCTTCCCACCCTGTTGATAAGGTTTGGGGACTAGAACCACTGGGCTAGCCCAGGGGCTCTCAGGGGGTTCAATCACCCCTAGCTCCAGCATCTTGCTGACTTCAGCTTTGATGCTTTCCTTGACTTGGTCTGATTGTCAATAGATTTTGTTTTTGAAAGGGTTACTGTCACCAGTGTTCACATCATGGGTACACCAGCTGGTCAGACCAGGGGTCAAGGAAACGCTGCTAGCAAACTGCGGCAAGACTTGCTTGCAGTCAGCCTGCTGTTGGGGAGTGAGGGTGTCTGAAAAGACTACTCCATCCACTGACCCATATTTTGGGCTGGCAGAGAGGAGATCAGGTAGAGGTTCACTCTCTGCTTCCTGTTCCTCATCAGTCACCATCAGCATGGTGAGGTCAGCCCTGTCATGGTAGAGTTTGAGGTGGTTCACAAGGATAACCCTTTTGGGGGTCCTGCTGTTGCCCAGGTCCATTAAGTAAGTGACCTCACTCTTTTTCTCCAGGATAGGGTAAGGGCTTCTCCATCTGTCTTGGAGAGCCCTTGGTGCCACTGGCTCCAAAACCTACACCTGTTGCCCAGGTTGAAACTCAACCATGGCAGCTTTTTGGTCATACCAGTGCTTCTGCAGCTCCTGGCTGGCCTCAAGATGTTTGGATGCTTTATCCATGTACTCAGCCATTCTGGACCTTAGGCCAAGCACATAGTCCACAATGTCCTGTTTGGGTTCTTGGAAAGGCCTCTCCCAACCCTTCTTTACAAGACAAAGTGGCCCCCTTACAGGATGACCAAACAGAAGTTCAAAGGGTGAAAACCCCACTCCCTTCTGTGGCACTTCCCTATAAGTGAAAAGCAGGCATGGCAACAGGACATCCCATCTCCTTTTGAGTTTTTCAGGGAGCCCCTTGATCATACCTTTCAGTGCCTTGTTGAATCTTTCTAGAAGACCATTGGTTTGTGGGTGGTATGGGGTAGTAAACTTGTACTGCACCCCACACTCCTTCCACATGTGTTTCAGGTAACCAGACATGAAGTTGGTTCCTCTGTCTGAAACCACCTCCTTAGGAAACCCTACCTGGGTGAAGACACCTAGGAGGGCCTTGGCTACTGCAGGAGCTGTAGTGACCCTAAGGGGAATTGCTTCAGGGTACCTAGTAGCATGATCCACTACTACTAGAATGAATTTGTTCCCTGAGGCTGTGGGAGGTTCAAGTGGACACACAATGTCCACACCTACCCTTTCAAAGGGTATCCCCACCACTGGTAGTGGTATCAGGGGGGCCTTAGGCTTGCCACCTGTCTTGCCACTGGCCTGACAGGTAACACAGGAGCTCACACACTCCTTCACTTTTTGGTTCATCTGGGGCCAGTAAAAGTGGCTAACCAACCTTTCCCAAGTTTTGGTTTGCCCCAGGTGTCCAGCTAAGGGGATGTCATGAGCTAAAGTTAGGAGGAACTCCCTGTACTTCTGTGGCACTACCACTCTCCTGGTAGCTCCAGGATTGGGGTTTCTTGCCCCAGCATACAGTAATCCCTCTTCCCAATAAGCTCTGTGGGTACCACTGACATCTCCCTTCGCTTCTGCAGCTGCTTGCTGCCTCAGGCTTTCAAGAGTGGGGCAGTCTCGCTGACCCTGGCACAGCTCTTCCCTAGTGGGTCCCCCTGGGCCCAGGAGTCCAGCCTGGTAAGGCTCAAGCTCTATAGGCTCAGTTCCCTCCAGGGTTTCCAAGTCCTCTCCTTGGGAAGAGGGGTCCTGAGAGGCTGGATGTGTAGAAGCTGGTTCCCCAGTCTCCTTGCTTTTTCTCTTGGTTGGCTGGGCCATACTTTCAGGCTCCAATTCACTTGTTCACCCTTCTTTTTGCTCTCTGCTCTGGGTTGGACACACACCAGTCTAGGGATACCCAACATGGCTGCATGGGTTATTTGCTCAACTTCAGCCCAGGCTGAGGTCTCCAGGTCATTTCCAAGTGGACAGTCAGCTGGCAATTGTGGCGAGACCACTATCAGTTTCAGGCCAGTAACCTCCCCCCATCCTAATGTTACCATAGCTAGGGGGCGTTGTGTGGTAATGCTGTCAGCATTGGTGACTTGGTAAGTTTTCCCAATCAGGTATTGCTCTGGGGAAACCAGCTTTTCCCTTACCATAGTGATGCTGGCACCTGTATCCCTCAGGGCTTCTACTCTAGTTCTATTGATGGAGGGGTATTGCATATATTTGTTACAGTTGGTTGGCCACCCAGCCACACTGGCCCCCTCCATATTCCCCAATCAGACTAGACTAGCCGGAGTGTATTCCCAGATTTGCTCTGGGCACTCCTCTGTTCCCATCTGTAGATGTACTGTCCCTGGAGTAGCTGGAATGGGTGCCTTAGGGGCTTTGTTGTAGGGGCAGTTTTTGTCTACAGTTAAATGTCCCAACTTCTTACAGTTGTTACAATAGGCCTTGTTAGGATCAACGTTTCTTCCCATTTAGGGCTGAGGCACTTT